>NC_042622.1:216678342-217289847 GCF_901001135.1 Rhinatrema bivittatum | reverse complement strand
TGTGTTTCGATACCCAAGTGGGAACGGTCTTTCTCACAGAGGAGCAAATTATCAAGCTACAGGCTCTGGTTCGGAACCTGTTGGAGGCCAGAGTGCCCAGTTTCTGGGATTACTTGCAGGTCCTCAGTTCCATGGCCTCGAACTTGGAGCTGGTCTCATGGGCATTTGCTCATATGAGACCTCTACAGATAGCGTTTCTATCCTGGTGGGATCCGATGTCTGACCAGTTCCATCTTCCACTACCACTTACAGGGTCTGCCAGGTCTAGTCTTTTTGTGGTGGATTGGCCGAGACCATTTGTGCCACGGAGTGGACCTCAAGGTGCCTCAGTGGGTGGTGGTGACTACTGGTGCAAGTCTCTCTGGTTGGGGGGCTGTATGTCATTCCCAGTTGATACAAGGCCTGTGGTCGGCGGAGGAAGTGACCTGGTCCATCAATCACCTAGAGACTAGGGTGGTGCGGTTGGCTCTGGAGGGATTTCTTCCCCTTCTGTGCAACTGGGCAGTCAGTCCTGTCAGACAATGCGACAACGATGGCCTACATCAACTGCCAGGGCGGCACCAAGATTCAGGTGGTTGCTCTGTAAGCGGAGATACTGATGTCCTGAGTGGAGCAGCATCTGACCGTGATTGCAGCGTCATACGTAGCGGGTCAGACAATGTGCAAGCGGATTTTCTCAGCTGGCAACAATTGGATCACGGAAAATGGAAGCTATCTGAGGAAGCAATGACTCTCATTTCTCGCAGATGGGGCATACCTCATATGAATCTGATGGCAACCCAGAGAAATGCCAAGGCACTGCATTTCTTTGGTTGCAGAAGAAAGCACGGAGTGGAAGAGGTCGATGCCCTAGTGCTTCCCTGGCCGCACAACGTTCTGGTCTACGTGATCCCTCCATGGCCTCTGGTGGGCAAGGTTGTAAGGAGAATAGAGGCCCACCCAGGAAGAGTGATTCTTGTGCCTCCAGAGTGGCCACCAAGGCCTTGGTTTGCAAATCTGGTCAATCTAGCAGTGGATGGTCCCCTGAGGCTGGGCCATCTACCAAATCTTCTGCGACAGGGGTCTATATGTTCAGATCAAGCGGATCGCTTTTGTCTAGCGGCTTGGCTTTTGAAAGGAGGCAATTTTAAGAGAGGATATCCAGAGGATATTCCCTGTTTCCATAAGCGGCAAAGGTAGATGAAAAAGCTCGGAGACTGGGTTCCATCAGGAAAGCAAGGCGGACTTGAAAAGGCCTCATATAAGCAAAGATCCAGGGTACCAGTTCTAATGTTGAAGTCATCGACCCGAGAACCTGTAAATAATCTCTGACTCTGGGTGGGTGCTTGAGCATTAAACCTCTTACTTGGACTTGCAGCTTGGAGATGCGTTCCGTGGTAAGAAAAACTCTGCCCTGCTGAGTGTCTAATAGAGCACCCAAATATTCCAAATGACTGATTGGGCTCCAGTCGGCTCTTGGCAAGATTGACCACCCAGCCCAGCGATTGCAGGAGCTGAAGCACGCTCTGAATCGCCTCCTAGGCAAGTGCTTTCGATTTCACATGGATCAGCCAATCATCCAAGTAAGGATGCACTAGCAACCCCTCTCTGCGGAGATGGGCTGCCACCACCATCACCTTGGTGAAAGTCCTGGGCGCTGTAGCCAGACCGAAGGGCAGAGCCCGAAACTGAAAATGCTGATCCAGTACCGAAAACCAAAGAAACCTCTGGCGGTCTTACCAAATGCCTATATGAACATACGCTTCCATGAGGTCTAAGGATGCTAGAAACTCTCCCTTGCGCACCGAGGCAATGACTGACCGGTGCGTCTCCATGCGAAACTGGGGAACCTGGAGACATCTGTTTACACTCTTCAGATCCAGAATGGGCCGAAAGGATCCCTCTTTCTTTGGGACTATGAAGTAAATGGAGTAACGGCCTTTCCTTCTTGCCTCTGGAGGCACTGAGACAATGGCCCCTAGTTGCAAAATAGTTGCAAAGTGTCCTGCACAGCTCGATCCAGTCTTGATTGGTAGTTGGTGACGGACAATTTAATCTGAGGAGTTCCCCCACTGGACATTGGTCACCACGGATGCCAGTCTCTCTGCTTGGGGAACGGTATGCCAAGGAAAATCGGTGCAAGGACTTTGGTCTCCCGTCGAATCGCTCTGGTCGATCAATTGACTAGAAACCAGGGCGGTATGGTTGGCGTTGCAAGCGTTCCATCCTCTCCTCCAGGGCAAGTCTGTCAGAATTCTCTGACAATGCGACCATGGTGGCGTACATCAATCGCCAAGGAGGAACCAGAAGTCAACCGGTGGCGATGGAAGCTCGCCAATTGATCAGCTGGGCGGAACAAAACTTGGTGAGCATAGCGGTGTCTCACATTGCCAGCGTAGAAAATGTGCAGGCAGACTTTCTCAGTCATCATTGACTAGATTCCGGAGAATGGGTGCTGGCGGAGACTGCTTTTCAACTCGTTTTGATACATCCCAGGAGTCTGGACTGATCTGGGTACGTACAGGGAAAGGAAAATTTGGTTCTTATCTGCTAATTTTCATTCCTGTAGTACCACAGATCAGTCCAGAGTCTTGCCCGGTAGTGGAGAGGAGTGTTTGGAGAGTCTGCTTGATCTGTTTATTGTAATGATTCTGAAGATTTCTCATTGGTGTTTTTTCAGATATAGTTACAACTTTGGTTACAATTCTCATTTAGGAATTTCCTCTTTCCTCTGCTCGTTCCAGGGAATTTTATAGAGTGGATTTATTAAGTTTTGTGTCAGATTTTATGCTTGGGTACTGAGTAATACTGAGGAGCTGCAGGTAGCACACTGGGTTAAGAGGCAGTGTCTGCGAAACTTTCTCTGTCTCTACCTGCTGGAAGGGAGGCAAAACCTAGGAGTCTGGACTAATCTGGTACTGCAGGTAAGAACCAATTTTCCTATATTCTCGTCTTTTTATAGTGTGGATTGAATAAAGGTTTAGCTGCCATTTCTTGTTTTTGTGGCTGAATAAAGGGTAGTTTGATTTCTTCCCATATTGTTTCCTGTTTTCTCAGTGGGGTGAAACATGTAAGTCCACCAGTCAGAACTAATATTTCTTCAATGGAATTTTAAGTTTAGTTTTGCATGCTTTATCTAGACTTCCTTTTGAACCTTTAAGTCAATCAACAGTGAAGGATTTGACCTTAAAGTTAACCTTTTTAGTAGCTATCATGTCAGCCAGACTAATTTCTGATTTGCAGGCTTTATCATGACAATCTCTCTTTTTGAGATTCAATAAGAATTCTGTTATTTTGAGACCAGTTCCTTTTTTTTCTGCCTAAGGTAGTATCTTTTCGTATACATCAACAAATTGTTCTTCCTGCTTTTAACAGTAGTGAATGTAAAGAAAGATTTAGAATTATTAAAGTTTCTAAATGTTAAGAGATGTTTGAAATCTTACCTTGAGGACTAAGAATTTTCGTAAATCTGAAAGGTTATTTTTCCTCTTTTCTGGGCCATGCAAAGGAGAATAGGCTTCCAAATGCTATGATTGCTTGGTGGTTAAAGAGTGCTATCTCTTCCACTTATTTTACTACAAGGTAGAGTTGTGCTGAAATGATTAGGGGCCATTCAATACGAGCACAGGCTTCATCCTGGGCTGAAAGATGCGCAGTAAGTCCAGTGGAGACTTGCAGCTACATGGGCTTTGGGACCATTTATAAAACACTACAGGTTGGATCTTCTCGCTAGACAAGATACCATTTTTGGTTAGTCAGTTTTAAAAGCAGGATTGTCATCCACCTACCCTTAGATGCTCTTTGGTATTTCCCATAGGTTTGGGACTGTTGGAGCAGAAGGAAGAGGAAGGAGAAATTTATATCTTACCTGTTAATTTCCTTTAC
Source organism: Rhinatrema bivittatum (assembly GCF_901001135.1). Classification (NCBI taxonomy): domain Eukaryota; kingdom Metazoa; phylum Chordata; class Amphibia; order Gymnophiona; family Rhinatrematidae; genus Rhinatrema; species Rhinatrema bivittatum. Next base: position 217,285,983 of record NC_042622.1, on the reverse strand, counting down.
TTCTGCTATACCAGTCCAGAACTCCTCCCTTTATATAAAATTAAAAAAGAAAAAGAGAAGAGTTAAGTGACTTAATATTTACTGTTTTTTGCAAACACGAGTTTCTTTCTTTCAAAGACTTACCATTTGAAAAAAAAATGGGAGAAATGAAGGCTGTGACAATGCAAGATAAGACTTCTCAGGTTTTTTATTTGGCTGGTTTTCTTTTTGGTTATTGCCATTTGATTTTTTTTTTTTTTTTTTTTAGCTTTTACAGTAGTAAACTGGTTGAATTGGTTCTAAATTTGATATATATGAAAGTGATATCATTTAAAAAAAAAAAACAAACCTCTTCCTCCATGTGTGCTGGCTGAGAGGATATAACCCATAGGTTCTGGACTGGTGTAGCAGAAGTAAAGGAAATTAACAGGAAAGATATAATTTCTCCTTCCCTGTATGTACCCAGATCAGTCCAGACTCCTGGGTTTTGCCCCCCCTCTAGCAGATGGAGACAGAAGTTTTCAAAACAAAACTCCGCCTTATATAGGATGGTGCCACCTACAAGGTACTAAGCCTTCACAATAATGTGCAGCCAGTCCATTCTTCGGTTCCGAGGGTAGGGGGCAGATTGTCTCTGTTTTACGAGGAATGGACCAAAGTGACATCGGACTGGTGGGTCTTCTCAGTGGTAAGACACAGTTACGTTTAAGTTTTTGCATGGCGTCTCCAACATTGTTTTTCTAGTCTCTCCATGCGCTTACGACCTGAAGCATCAGGTGGTGCTAGAGTCATTGCAGCGCCTTCTCAGTCTCTGTGCTCTTTTGCCCGTGCCCCTAGTGGAGCAAAGGAAGGGCCGTGACTCCATTTATTTTGTGGTACCAAAAAAGGAGGGGACCTCGCGACCCATACTCTATTTGAAATGGGTCAACTGATGTCTCCATATACCCCACTTCTGTATGGAGACTTCAAGGTCTGTCATAGCTTCAGTTTCAAAGTGGAGAGTTTCTAGCATTGCTAGATCTAACGGTAGCGTACCTGCTCATCAGAATTCGACTTGCTACCGCTCCCAGGTTCTTGACCAAGATAGTGGTGGTAGTAGCAGCTCGGCTGCGGAGGGAAAGTCTGTTGGTGCATCCCTCCCTCAACGACTGGCTGTTCTGGGCGAAATCAGTCGCTTTGCCATTCAGCTGGGTGCTTCAGCGCCTGCGGACGCTCAGGGGATGTTGTCGACCTTCCCTACAATCATCTGGTGCTCTCTCAATCGTTGGAGTTTCTGGGAGCATGGTTCGATACTCATCAGGGCAGGGTGTTCCTTACTACGGAGCGCATTCTAAAGCGGCAGGGTCAGGATATTGTCCAAACATCCTCTCCGAGTTTGGGATTTTCTTGAGTACTAGGTTTAATGACGTCTATTCTGGAGTTGGTCCCATGGTCTTTTGCTCACATGCGGCCTTTAGAGTTGGCGTGGCTTTCTCGGTAGAGTCCAGTTTCCGAGCAATTTCATCTTCTCCTACCTCTTACGGAATCCGTGAGATCCAGTTTTGATTGGTAGCTTCTCTTGGACATCTTGAGTTGCGGAGTACCCTTGGTTGTGCCTGAGTGGACAAATAATTACCACGGATGCCAGTCTCTCCGGCTGGGGAGCAATCTGTCTACAGAAGTTCGTGCAAGGCCAATGGTCCCGAGGGAATCTCAGTGGTCCATCAATTGCCTGGTGACCAGGGCGGTACGTTTAGCTCTGCCGGCATTTCTCCCAATGCTTCAGAGGAAATCGGTCAGGCTGTTGTCAGACAATGCGACCACGGTGGCTTATATTTTATCACCAAGAAGGTACGAAGAACAAACCGGTGACGTTGGAAGCTCATCAGTTGGGCTGAGCAGAATCGGGTCAGCATTGCAGCGTCTCACCTGGCCGGGGTTGACAAAGTTCACGCAGATTTTCTCAGTCGGCACCATCTAGATCCCGGGGGGTGGGAGTTAGCCGAGGAGGCTTTTCGGAGCATTTTTGATGCTGGGGGCACACCCAGCATGGATCTTATGGTGAACTGTCAGAATGCCAAGGCTCAGCACTTCTTCGCTGGCTGCAGAGACATAGGAACGGAAGGTGTAGATGCTTTGGTTCTTCCCTGGCCAGGAAATTTTCCTTTGTATGTCTTTCCGCCTTGGCCATTGATCGGCAAAATACTCAGGAGGATAGAGCTTCTTCTGTTGGAGGTTGTACTCGTGGTTCAAGAATGGCTTTAGACGTCCATGGTTTGGGGATCTCGTCAATTTGAAGTTGACGGGGCCTCTGCGATTTCAGGACCTTCCGAACCTTCTACATCAGGGGCCTGTCTGTTTAGACAAGGTGGATCGCTGTTGTCTAGCGGCATGGCATTTGAGAGGCAGAGTCTGAAGAGTAAGGGTTATTCGGAGGAGGTGGTCACTCCTGAGATCTCGTAAAATGTCCGCTTCGCTCACGTATATCCGGGTGTGGAAGGTTTTCGAGTATTGATGTATAGAATGTGAGGTTCTTCCTCTCTGGGTGTCAATTTCCGATATCTTGAGATTTCTTCAGGAAGGTTTGTCTAAGGGATTGTTTTGTAATTCTCTGAGAGTGCGAGTGGCAGCTTTTGGTATTTTACAGCGCGGTTCAATCCGGGGGGTAGCGTTAGCTTCAAATCCGGATGTGACTTTTTAGGGGTGCTAAGCACTTATGCCTTCCAATCAGACACCCCTGTCCTTACTGGAATCTAAACTTGGTTCTCAGGACTTTATGTGCTGCGCCGTTGGAACCTCTGAAATGGGTTAGGTTGAAAGATCTAACGTTAAAAGTAGTTTGATAGCGATTACTTCATCGCATAGGGTGTTCGAGCTCCAGGCATTGTCGTACAGAGTTTTTTGGGGGGTTTTTTTCCTACAAATTTTTGTTTCTGGAGTCTCCCTGCGGACAGTTCCTTCATTTCTTCCCAAGGTGGTTTCCGTTTTTCATTTGAATCAATCTGTGGAGCTCCCATGGTTTCTGGGGCTGAATAGGTTGGATCTCGTTTCCAGAAAGTTGCTGAAGCTGGATGTTTGTAGAGTCTTACTGCGCTTTCTGTAGGAGACAAACAGTTTTCGTATGTCTATCCAGCCTTTGGTGCAGGGGAGTGGACCGAAATGAGGTCCTGGATCATCTAAGACCACAATCGCCCGCTGATTGCAAGAAGCAATCACTTCAACATACTTATTGCGTGGGTCACCTCTACCGTTGGGAGTTCGGGCTCATTGTACCCGCTCACACATGGCTTCTTGGGCAGAGCGCCAACAGATATCACCGCAAGAGATTTGTAGAGAGGTTACATGGAAGTCTTTGCATACTTTCGCAAGACATTACATAGTGGATGTCCAGGCCCCAGGTTCGGAGGGATTTGGTGAAGGAGTGCTCCGCGTGGCCCTCTCCGGGTCCCACCCCAGGTAAGGAGAGCTCTAGTACATCCCAAAAGTCTGGACTGATCCAGGTACGTACAGGGAAAGGAAAATTAGTTTCTTACCTGATAACTTTTGTTCATGTAGTACCATGGATCAGTCCAGAGTCCCACCAGTCAGAAGCATGGAAATTAGGGAGAGTCCACTCTGTTATTATTTCGTTTTCAGATCTGCAGAAATTAGGATTACCCTTCCTTAAGTGGGTGCACAAGTTCCGTTCCTAGAGGGGTTACGTGAACCAGTTATTTTCTTTTTCTTGTTGCAGGATTCTTGTACATAGTTATAGTGGTTTTTGGGAGCCATTCTGCTTTACATTGAGTAATACTGCGGGACTGTAGGTGGCACCATCCTATATAAGGCAGAGATTTTTGTTTTGAAAACTTCTGTCTCCATCTGCTAGAGGGGGGACAAACCCCAGGAGTTTGGACTGATCCATGGTACTACAGGAACGAAAATTATCAGGTAAGAAACTAATTTTCCTATTTTTGCCTCAAGATTTCCCTGGAAGAAGCAGATAAGAGTGTACATGAGGGTCTTTGTGCATTTTGTCAGAATATTTCCCTTAAATTAATTTTTTTTTTCTTCTAGTCAGCCATCATTATGGCTATGGGCTTCTGGATGCCAACATTATGGTGAACTTGGCCAAAAAGTGGGAGACTGTTCGCCCCCAGAGGAGGTGTTTAATTCGAGTTATATCCTCGCCACAGTAAGAGCTTGTAGGATGGGTAAGGGCTGGGCATGCAGATGGGCGTGGGGGTAGAACTAATGTGTGACTGTTCCTTTATTGGGAAGAGAAGCAGACCTTGAAGTACAGGAGAATTCAGCATATGCTTCAACTTTTTCCTGAGGAGTAAAACTTCCCCACTTCTATAGCAGGGATATTATCATCTTTACTGGCCCCCATCTTTACATTCTTATGTCTGCACCCTAGAGAGCTAGGCAGTGTGCATTAGACTGGCGAAGGCTTTCCCTGTATGTACCCAAATCAGTCCAGACTCCTGGATTTTTGACTCCCTTCCAGCAGATGGAGACAGAGAAAAACTTTGCAGACACCGCCTCTTAACCCGGTGTGCCACCTGCAGATCCTCAGTATTTCTCTGCCTCCAGCAGATGGAGGTGCAAAACTTGCAGTTCTGAACCTTAAAAATTTACAAGACCGTATTCATTTGATTCAAGTGGAGATTCTGTCCCAGGAGGTTGGCAGGTCCTGGTGGAACCATCCCTCCTGGTTGTAGGGGTGGACGAGCAGGAGTTGGAGACCCTAATTTGCTCTCTGGACAACGTCGGTGGTGAAAGCTGGTAGTACAGTTCCCTCACCTCCAGGAGAACAGGGAGAGAAGCCTGTGCCACGCTTCAGATAAGACTATTCCTTTTCTTGTCTCTCTGCCTTTGTCATCTTCAAAGTTTTATTAAAAAAAAAATATATATTTACAGGGGCAGTGTTGCATGCTCTTTACTTCGGATCGCCCTGGCACTGGTGGTGCAGGGAGGCAGCTCGGGGGACTAATATTTTCGTTGCGGCTCTCTGGGGCTGGTTTTCCCCTGTTTCAGGCGTTTTGTGGCGCAGTCGACGCGTCTCCTAATCATGCTCAGGGAAGCCCGATGCTCTGCGTGTGGAGATAGCTCCACATGCCTTTCTCCTGCGATCCTCTGTCACCGATGCCTCCCTGGAGGCAAGGGTGTATCTGGAGGGGCTGCGGCGACATCTTCCAAGCAGCGCTGTTCTGGGAGGCTGAAAGCTGTGCTGTGGGAGGCCGAAGATCTGTTCCCGCTGAGCGCGGGAATGGTGGCCATTTTGGATTCACTCGTGCTAAGGCACAGGTTGCAGTGGGGGGAGGGGATCTCCTGCCCACGCTTTCTCCAGCCAAATACAGCCTGAGGCCTAGGGGACTCACAGGGGGCAGTCGTGGGGGGAGGAGTCAGGTCCTCTGGAGGAGGAGTCTGAGAGTTTTGCTCCTTTTCCCCCTCTGAGTTTGCAATTTTTAATGCATAAGAAAATTATTCCTTACCTGCTAATTTTCGTTCCTGTAGTACCATGGATCAGTCCAGACCATGGGTTGTTTCCCCCTTCCAGCAGATGGAGTCAGAACAAAAGCTGAGAAGGCGGACCCCTAATAGTAAGAGTGCCCTCTGTGTCCCCTCAGTATTAAGTATATCCAAGCAATAAGAACAAACAATGTGGATGGATCTGAGAACAAATGAAACTGCGAATAGAAAACCACCAAATGCATAGTAACTTAAAAACGCCAACTAACGAAGAACTTGCAGAATGAACCCCTAGTCAAACCACCCGCCGGGTAGGACCAGGAACAAATCAGTAGACAGACGAGCTGAAGGAAGCTTTCCCAGAAACCCCCCCAAAAACCAAGGGAGGACATCTGGACTGATCATGGTACTACAGGAACAAAAATTAGCAGGTAAGGAATAATTTTCTTTTCCCTGTACGTACTAGGATCAATCCAGATCGTGGGATGTAACAAAGCTCCCATAAGTAGGGTGGGTCCCTGAAAGCCCAGCTCGGATGACCTGAGTCCCAAAGGAACAGACTTCCGGAGTCGGAAGATTCAAACGATAATGGCGAGCGAAAGTATGCAATGACTTCCAAGTCGCCGCTCTGCAAATCTCCTGCAGTGACACTGCCTGGACCTCTGCCCAAGAAGCTGCTTGAGCTTGAAGAGAATGCACCTTAACGCCCACCAGTTGCTGTTGGCCCACAGCAATGTAAGCTACCGATATAGTTTCCTTCAGCCAGCGGGCAATGGAAGTCTTCGACGCCTTGTGACCCTTCCAAGGACCACACCAGAGGACAAACAAATGATCCGATAAGCGAAAATCATTAGTAGCTTGTAGATAGTGCAAAAGTGCGTGCTTAACGTCAAGTCGCTACAGCTGATGAGAACCCTCATCCGAAAAGGAGGGGAGTTCCACAGATTGATTCAAATGAAAGGCAGAAACCACCTTCAGCAAGAACGAGGGCACCGTGGACAACGTGACTCCCGAATCCGTAATACGGAGAAAAGGCTCCCTGCATGACAGGGCTTGCAGCTCCAAGATCCAACGGGCCAAACAAAGAGCCACCAGAAACACCGACTTCAACATGAGGTCTTTAAGAGTGGCCCTCTTTAGGGGCTTGAAAGGAGGACCTCCCAGGGTCCGAATAATCAAGTTTAGACTCCAGGAGGGACATAAACTGCGTACCGGGGGCTTGACATGCTTCGCCCCTTTAAGGAATTGGACGACATCTGGATGAGATGAGAGCGGAGGTCCTGCCAGGCGCAAAAGAGCCCCGAGGGCCGCCACCTGAACTCGCAATGAGTTGTAAACCAGACCCATGTCCAGCCCTCGTTGCAGGAAAGCCAGGATCTGGGCTACCGATGCCCGGCGTGGCAAGATATTAGAAGAAACACACCAGGATTCAAATACCTTCCAAACCTGGACTTAGGCCGCCAAATTTGAAGTCTTCCGAGCCTTTAGAAGAGTAGAAACAACCGTTTCATGATAGCCCCGCTTTCTTAGTCTGTGCCTCTCAAAAGCCAGGCCGCAAGACAAAAGCGTTCTGCCTGGTCGAAAAATACGGGACCTTGCCACAGAAGGTTCAGAAGATGGCCCAGGTGCAGAGGACCGTCCACAGCTAGGTTGACCAAGTCCGCAAACCACGGACACCGTGGCTACTCCGGAGCCAACAGGAGGACGGGACCCGGATGCAATTAGATTCATCGAAGAACCTTTCCCACCAGAGGCCAGGGTGGGAACACATAGAGAAGGACATGCTGCGGCCACAGCAAGACTAGGGCATCCATGCCTTCCGCCCCGTGTTCCCTTCGGCTGAAGAAGCGCGGAGCCTTCGTGCTCCGTTGCGTGGCCATCAGGTCCAGATGGGGATGCCCCCCACCTCCTGAAGAGAAGGCGAGTCTGCACAGACAGCTCCCACTCTCCGGGATCGATGTGCTGACGACTCAAGAAGTCCGCCTGGACATTGTCCACTCCTGCAATGTGCGAGGCCACTAGATGGGAGAGATGGATTTCCGCCCAAGGAAGGAGGATGTCTCCTGTGCCACATGATGATTTCTGGTTCCTCCCTGACAGTTTATATAAGCCACCATTGTGGCATTGTCCGAGAGTATGCGAACCGCACAGCCATGGACCTCTGGGAGAAACCGCTTGAGCGCTAGACGGACAGCCCTAGTTTCCAGACGGTTTATCGGCTAGGCTGCCTGTTCTGGGGTCCATTGGCCCTGTGCCGAGAGCCGGCCGCATACTGCTCCCCAGCCTGCGAGACTGGCATCTGTAGTGATGACTATCCAGTGCGGTATTTCCAAGTTTACTCCCTGCAGGAGGTGGTCCACCACAAGAGGCTGGCGCTGACTAATGGAGGAACCGGCAGAGGAGCCTGAAACTCCCTGGAGATTGGCTTCCAGCGGGAAAGCAAGGCTCTTTGTAACGGTCACATGTGTGCCAGAGCCCATGGGACCACATCTATGGTGGAGGCCATGGTACCCAGAAGCTGTAGATAATCCCAGGCGGTAGGGGGAAGAAGGCACTGAAAGCGTTGTATCTGCGACTGAAGGGCCAGCGCTCGCTGCACTTGGAGAGAGACCTTGCCCACCTCTGTATTGAAGTGCGCTCCCAAGAAGTCAAGAGACTGTGACGGGGTGAGCTGGCTCTTGGCAAAATTGACCACCCAGCCCAGCGACTGAAGAAGATGCAAAACCCTGCTGATGGCTTGCTGACAGAGGTCGCTGGATTTCGCCTGGATGAGCCAGTCCTCGAGATAAGGGTGGACCAGGATGCCTTCCTTCCAAAGAGCCGCTGCTACCACCACCATGATCTTGGTAAAGGTTTGAGGCGCCGTTGCTAGGCCAAAGGGTAGAGCCTGAAATTGGTAATGCTGCCCCAAGATCTTGAAACGCAGAAAACGCTGATAGTCCTGTCGGATGGGAATGTGAAGGTAAGCCTCCGTCAAGTCTGAGGCCAGGAACTCGCCGTGGCGTATCGCCGCAATCACAGACCAAAGAGACTCCATCCAAAAATGAGGAATACGGAGAGCCCTGTTGACCATCTTGAGGTCCAAGATTGGCCGAAAGGACCCCTCCTTTTTGGGAACCACGAAGTAGACCGAATAGTGGTCGTGCCCGTATTCCTCTAGCGGCACTAGAATGATGGCCCCGAGAGTACGAAGGCGAGCGAGGGTCTGGTGGACAGCCTCCCGTTTGCCGGACGGCCCACAGGGGGGAGAAGAAACTGTCCCGAAGAGGCCGAGCAAATTCTAAAGCGTAACCGTGTTGTAGAATATCCAAGACCCACCGGTCCGAGGTGATCACGGTCCACTCCCCGAGGAAGAGGGAGAGATGTCCCCTTATTCTGGGAGTCGAAGAGCGGACCAGCAACACCTCATTGGGAGGATTTCGAGGTTGCTCCTTGAGGAAAGGTATCGTGAGCGGGCCGCCGCCCGCGAAAAGACTGAGATCAAGACTGCGATCTAGAAGTAGGAGACTTGTGAGCCGGAGGTCTAGACTGTGTCAAACAACGCTGCCCCCGGAAACAGGTGCGCGAGGAACTGAAGACCCTGGAGCTGCGAGGCCGGTCCTCCGGCAGCTTATGCACCTTATTGTCGCCCAGCGACTTAATCAGCTAGTCCAGCTCGTCCCCAAACAGTAACTTCCCTTTGAAAGGGAGCGAACCCAGCTGAGCTTTAGATGAAGAATCCGCGGACCAGTTACATAGCCAGAGGAGAAAAGCGTGAGGCACAAGGGTCAAAGCCATCTGAGACCGACGGATGCAACACATACCTTTGTCAGACACTACTGATTAGACGTCCAGGCCCCAGTTGTCAGTTTCGTTGAAAGTGTACTTCGAGCAGTACTCTCACAGTCCCAACCCGGTTAGGGAAGCTTTGGTACATCACAGGAGTCTGGACTGATCCGGGTATGTATAGGGAAAGGAAAATTGGTTCTTGCCTGCTAACTTTTGTTCCTGTAGTACCACAGATCAGTCCAGATTCCTGCCCGGTGGTAGAGATTAGATTTGGAGAGTCCGCTCGATCTGTGGGGTTTTTTTCTTGGTTTTTTTTTTTTCTATAATAATAATTCTGAAGAATGGCATAGGTTTCTGATTAGTCCCTACATTAACAGTTCCAAATGTGATTATAAATTTTCCTTCCTTCCTCTGCTTGTTCCGGGGAATATTATAACGTTGATTGGTTAGTTTTTTTTAGCTATTTTATGCTTGGGTACTTAGTAATATTGAGAATCTGCAGGTGGCACACTGGGTTAAGAGGTGGTGTCTGCGAAGTTTTTATCTGTCTCATCTTCTGGAAGGGAGGCAAAACCCAGGAGTCTGGACTGATCTGTGGTACTACAGGAACAAAAACTAAGTAAGAACCAATTTTCCTTTTATCACAAGTGATTTCTGGCCCAGAAATTAAAATACTTCCCCCAATTTGCTCCTGTTCCTTTGGGCTTCCAGCTCAATCAAAACTGGCTCCTGCTGGAGCCTTCATTCACAGCTACTTAGGATTTCCTCCATATTTTAACCTGCTTCTTTTCCTGTCTAGTCCAATCATTGACTAATAATCCTTTTGGGTCCTTGGCCACAGACCATACCCCTCTCTAGACCCTGGTACATCTGATCATTAAGTCTTCCAATTATTAAAAGACTAGGACTTCTCCCACCCTGCAATGGTGAACACTGCTTCTTCAGCATTCCTACCCCAGGGAGCAGAAGCAGAACCAGGAAATCAGACCTTACTTTCCTGAATAGCAGTGAGCAGCTCTGTCACTGAACCATCAGACCAATTCACAACAAACTGCTTTTAAAGGAAGGTGATGTTTCACAATTATCAATTCTGCCATGTCATCTTTTTCTTTATTGCTGCCATGAAGGTCCTGGGAAGGTTTCACCAAATGTTTGATCTCCCGGCAGGACCATTGCCACACATCTTGTTGTCCATAGGAATGTTACCGCCTGTGCTGGGACACCCAACTCCATCCGCTCCCTGGAGCATGTCCAGGCAAGAATCACACTCAGCTACAGTCGTCGGGGAGACTTAGAAATCTCCCTCACCAGCCCTATGGGCACAAAGTCCGTCCTTGTGGATGTTAGGTAAGGACACAGTATGTTACACGCAGCTAAATAAGCATCAGGTTACCTCAAAAACCAGGATGTCACTGGTAGTGGAGAGCATGAATTGGGGCAACAACTCTGTGCTTCTTGGGGTCCTATACTGTCATGGTAGCTCTATTCCTGATGTCTATAATTTCCTTTCCAGTGGGCCAAGAGCTTCAGTGCCCATACAGTGAAGACAGTACTGAACCAAGAAGTACAATACCCTCCCTTTTTCAATATCTGGCGGGTAGACCCTTTCTCCATGTGTTTAATCTTAGTTGGGGTTGGATCCTGCTCCAGCTGAATACTGAGTCCTACATCCCATTACAATTAGCTCTGGGCTAATTGTAATGGGATGTTGAATGTTTACAGCTAGTTTATATACAGGCATTTCACAGATGACACTACGACTGTTACAGCTGCTGTGCATCTGCTATCAGGATTAATTGAATTACATTGGCTCCCAATTAATGAGTGAAATATAAGGTTGGAATGTTAATTTTTAAACTGCTCAACGACCAGACCTGCCACTGGAATAATATTGAAATTTTACCAACCCACCAGAGCCTTGCGCTCTTCAGAACATGGTCTGCTTGAGATTCCATCACCCAAGGCCGTACGATTACACAAGACCTGTGAGTGTGCCTTTTCTGTTGCTGGGCCTACTCTCTGGAATTATTTTCTGATAGATATCAGACAATGTGACTCGATGAAGAATTTCAGAAAGCAAGTTAAGACTCTTTTCAACCTAGCATATTTTTAAACGTCTTACTTTTATTTTAAATACTATTTTATTATTTGTCTATTTATACTTTTTACTTGCATTATAATCATGTTCTATGAATTTTTTTCCATTAATGACTATTTTTATGTTTGTATTTCAATTTTATTCTAGTGTTATAGTGGTATTTTTATGATTGTATTATTGTTTATAGCCTAGACTTTTTTTTCAGTGTTAGGCGATTCACAAATGTGAATTGTAAATGTGAAGGGAAATCTCCTAAGCACAGTGGATGTGGTAAGGAAGCTTGAAGAGGTTAGTAGTCAAGCCTGGACAGCTGAGAGATGCACTTAGCTAGAACAATGTAGGCAGAGACAACTAGGCAGAATGGGTGGACAAATTAGTCCTTATCTGCGGACCTCTACACGTTATCCTTCTCCAGTCCTTACTAGCTAAGGAGGAGTATTGAAGGGTCAGTCTGAGGAGCTGTACTGTCAGTTGGGAATCTTACTGTACACAAGGATGGGAACTGAATCGGGGTGAACAATAATAAAAACCCACCAGATGGCTGAAAAGCCAGAGGAGCCCTGGGAAAAATGGCAGTCATGATGCATGAGGTAGTGTGCACAGTTCAGTCACAAAGGAATGGCAATTCAGACCTCTTAGCATTACTATGCTAGTTTTGCATAACAATCCAGTCAGTGGTGACAGTATTCCATTATACGTTTTTTTTTTTGTTTTTTTAAAGACTCCATTATTTCTGCACTAGAAACAACCCAGTAATTCTACTGATAGATTAACATCTTGCTGCATCCCTGCCACAGACAGTAATCTATGATGACAAGCACTGTACAGCCCATGTTCCAGAACAAGCATTCAAAAGATTTCTCTGAGCATGGTGCTGACTATCACAAGCTAGATTGAAATTCATGGTGCTTGTCTTAGAGAAGACTGGGAACTGTAAATTTGTTTCCCTTTGCCTCCCCCAGGCCTTATGATACCAGCACAAAGGGCTACAGGGACTGGTCCTTCATGAGTACCCACTCCTGGGATGAGGATCCACAAGGTGTTTGGTCTCTGGAACTGCGTAACAAGGGTGATTACAACAATAATGGTGAGAAATGTCCCTTGCAGGGTATGTGGGAGGAAGGTGCGGTCTTGTAACCCCAGAGCTGTCCTATGGGAATGGTGTGGTTCAAACAGAGGGCTGATACACTCTCCTGTGCGCGCGATTCACTATTCAAGTTAGACCGGGTGGTAAAAACAGGCAAAAGGAGGCGCTAGGGACACTAGTTCGTCCCTAGCGGCAGCTGTCAATGGGTTTGACAGCAGACGCTCAATTTTGTCGGCATTGGTTGTCGAGCCCGCTGACAGCCAAGGGCTCGGAAACCGGACGCTGGCAAAATTGAGTGTCCGGTTTTTGACCCGACAGCCGCGGGCCGACTTCACATTTTTATTTTTTTTTTTTACTTTTGGAAACTTTCGGGACCTCTGGCTTAATATCGCCATGATATTAAGTCGGAGGGTGCACAGAAAAGCAGTTTTTACTGCTTTTCTGTGCACTTTCCCGGTACCCGAAGTACCGTAATTAGCGCCTACCTTTCGGATAGGCGCTAATTTCTGAAAGCAAAATGTGCAGCTTGGCTGCACATTTTGTTTTCTGAATCGCGCGGGAAATCCTAATAGGGCCATCAACATGCATTTGCATGTTGCAGGTGCTATTAGGTTCGGGGGGTTGGACGCGCGTTTTCGGCCCCTTACTGAATAAGGGGTAACACTAGTGTGACAAACGCGCGTCCAATAGAGGGTACTGTATCGGCCCGAGAGTGAGTTAAATATCACTTACTGCCAGCATGACTCTGTAATGGATTATCCGATTTTGAGAAACGTTTGTGGCCTGGCAGTCTGTACACATCACCAAAGTAATACTGAATGTGGTGAAATGGGAGAGAATTCTGGGGTTTTGATGGTCAGTATTGTCTGGTCAGATTGGGGTAAATTTTTCAGTAGGGCACCTCACTGATTCAGTATGCACAAATCCAGCCAATATTCATACACAAGGTACGTTGTGTTTGAATATTGGCTTATGTGGCTATAAGTATACGAATAAATGTACATGGTGTGAAGAGTGTATCTCTGTTTGGCTTATACATTTTTTTTTTTAAACTGTCATGTACACATGTGGTTTTCTTCCCAAACAAATTATGCCCCCTAGGAACACCATTTTGTTGTTGGTTAAAAGTTATGTGCATTGTGGAATTTTTTATTTACTCTTAGCCAGATTTAGCCAGATTCAGCAATTCTATCTATATAATGCCTCCTTTTACCTGTATAATTGCTATGCATTTAAAAATGTATCCTATTTCCTAGCATGTGGATAGATGGATTCAGGACCAGTAGGTTATGCACCTCTACCAGCAGATGGAGATGGTGCAAACTGACGTCACATTATATACACTCCTGCAGTGACATCAACCTGTTAGTATTCTCTGACTCCAACAGATGGTGGATGTTCATCTCCCTACTGGGGATTGCTTCATATTTTAGAAGGATAATTTAAAACAAAAGAAAAAGGCCCGTTCTCCTATGGTAATACCAAATGGTCCCTCCCCCAGTAGAGAAGTCCTGAGGTGATTTCCGTGGTCCCTCAGATGAGTGCCTTGGTCCGGTAGCTGGTTTTTCAGCCAATGTGGACTTAGCTGATTACTGAGCGCGGCGGTGACAGCAGATGCCCTCTCCTGCAGCCGGAGGCAGTCTCTGTACTCAGCCAGGAAGGGCTGAGCTCAGGTAAGCTTCCAAAAAAAAAAAGAAAACCCAGGAAGGGAGGGTTGTTCAAGGATTCTCCTTCTCCAGTCTCTGAGCTCGGTGCACCGTTCTGACATTTGTCCCACCTCGAGGGAAGTTCAGGAACAGGGGCAACCTGGCAGGTTGAGCGGCCTCTTTTGGCTAGGCCCCGCTCTGAGGCTTTTCCACTGCGTGCCATGTGGTAGGCCATGACAGTGATTTTTGTGTGCTTTTGCCTACGCGTTTGGCTGCCCTTTATAGGACGTCGGTTTGGCGGTGCATCTCGTGTGTGCCATGTTTTGGACACTTAGTTGAGAGTCGGCTGGGGCGTCCAGGTTAAGCGGCATGTGCCTTGGATGCGCACTAATCTTGTGTGCACAAGTTGTGCATATGTTTGTATGCGCTTAAATTGAGACACCTAGTTTTTTGGACTACATATAAAAAATATATATATATATTATGGTGCCTGTAGCAAAGAAGCCTAAGTGCATTGCCTTGTGTGCTGCCTGTCATATATTCGGGCATCTCAGCCTGGCATGCCCTCTAACTTGTGCCAGCGCTGTTTAGAAGCTCAGGAAGAACTATCTTCCTTTGATTTTACTAAGCCTGGTTCTTCCCAGCCTGAGGAGGTTATAGGTAAAGATGTCTCAGGAGAAACATCTGATTTTGGAATTCCCTTCCTTGACTGGTTCCTTAGCAGGGGATGGCAGCTCAGTGGGCTTGGCACAGTTGCCTCCTGGTTTTGGCATGGATCCTTATTCCTTTTCTTGGGTAGAATGTTTTTCAAGGATTGCAATCCTTTCTTCAGGTGCAGTTCTTAGCCCCATCCAATCCAGGTCAGTTCCTCAGGCAGTGGCCTCTCCCTCTTCTGGTACTATGTTTAAGTTCCAAAGTACTCCTCGAGCTGCAGGTATTCTGACTGGAATCCGGAGAGCACTGATGATGGGGAGAATCCTGACACTCTGGAGGATGGGGAAATTACTCCAGGATTAGAACTGTATAGGACTATGTTGCTGTTCTTTCATAGAGATGAATTGCCAGCCTTGACTTCCCAGATGTTGAAAATGCTGGGAGTTCTTGGAGCAGATTCCATGTCTGAGCCAAAGAGAAATCCCATTTTGGTGTCTTTGTGTTAAGCCTCTTGGTTTTTTTTTTTCCTGGTTCTGGAGGCCATTCAAGAATTGATTGATCTTGAATGGGATGCCCTGGAGGCAGATTTTAAAAGGGGTCGGACCTTGGAAGGCGTATAACCCCTGGATCCAGTGATGAGAGAGCGTCTGCGTTTTCCAAACGTGGATGCACTTGTCTGTGCCATCTCTAAACAGACAACTATCCCTGTGGAGGGAGGAGCGGTCTTGAAGGATGTGCATGTTAGGAGAATTGAGGCCATCCTTAAGCAAGCTTTTGAAGCAGTGGCAATGCCTTTGCAGACAGCTTCCTGTTGTTCCCTGGTAGCTTCTCTCTCAGGAGATTGATGACTCTGGAGTTCTTCCAAAGCAGTTATGGAACCCGCTGCCTTTTTAGCAGATGCAGGCTGCAGTTTGGTCCGCACCTCAGCCAGAGGAGTGGCTTCGGTAATAATGGCCAGATGCCAGTTACGGCTGAGGAAGTAGTCAGCCGATGTGACATCCAAAGCTAATCCTTAAGACATTGCCTTTTAAAGGCTTGCTCTTGCATGGGAGCGAGAAGCTGGCCAGTAAGTGGGGTGAGTCTCCGGTTCCTCGGTTGCTGAAGGATAAGAAGCAGTTACTGTGCCCCTTTTGGTATGAGGGGTTGTCTCAGAGGTTCCAAGCGTTTTCATCTCTACAGAGGGCCAACTTTCAAAGGACTCTGCCTTTTGGCAGGTCTCAGTTCTTTCGTCCCAGACAGCACAGGTGGGGAGGGGGCTCGGGTAGTGCAACCTCCTGACCCTCCCAAAGAAGGTTTGTCAACCCATCCCCGGAAACAGGAAAAAGGGGGACGCCTCTCTCTCTTTTATCAGAGATGGGTCGAGATCACACTGGATCAGTGGGTCCTAGAAGTGATATGAGAAAGGTAGGTGCTAGAATTTGTGTTCCTTGGGATGTGTTCATGGTGTCTCCCTGCCACTCCCCGCAGAAGAAGCAGGCGGTAGAGTGTATGCTGTCAAGGCTTCTCAGTCTTAGGGCTGTGGTTCCAGTACCCATGTCTCAAGAAAATACAGGTTGATATTACATTTATTTTGTTGTGTCCAAGAAGGAGGGCACCTTTAGTCTTATCCTGGATCTCAAAGGGATCAACTGTCATTTGCAGGTGACTCATTTTCATGTAGAAACATTGTGCTCCGTGATAATGGCTATGCAGTCGGGGAAATTCCTGCCTTCCTTGGATCTGTCCAAGGCTTACCTCCATATTACTATCCTAGTGGAGCACAAATGTTTTCTGCATGTTATCGCTTTTAGGCGCTGCCTTTTGGTTTAACCACTGCTCCTAGAACTTTTTCCAAGATTATAGTGGTGGTGATGGCAGTACTGAGAGAGGATGGGATACTAGTACACCCATATTTAGATGACTGGTTGATTCTGGCCAAATCTCTAGAAGAGAGCCATCTGGTGACCCACAAGGTGATCTCCCTGTTACAGGAGCTCAGTTGAGTGGTGAACCTAGCCAAGAGCAATCTTTAGCCATCTCAGTCGTCTTATCTGGGTCTGCGATTCAACATGATGCAGGGCAAAGTTGTTGTTTTTCTGCCAGTGGCTCATATTGAAATGTTGTCTCAGGTGACTCTCTTGGTGAGTACTATATGTCAGACAATGTGATCCTATCTGTAGGTAGTCTGGTTGATGGTGGCAAACCTGGAAGTGGTACTGTGGGTGAGGGTGCATATGCATCCCCTTTGGTGCTCCCTGCTGTTTTGTTGGAACCCGCAGTCTCAGGACTATTTGATTTGGCTCCATCTGCTGATGGAAGTCTGCTCTCACCTCCAGTGATGGTTACAAGTAGATCATCTGAGAAAGGGAGGGAGTTTCTCTGACATTGTCAGACTGGTTGGTACTCAAGAATGATGCAAGCCTCCAAGGTTATGGAGCTCACTGACAGGAACTAACTATGTAAGGGTGCTGGAATACAGAGGAGTCTCTCTGGAATATCAATTGGCTGGAAGCCTGGGTGGTCTGGCTGGAGTGTCTGACAACGTGACATGTGTAGCATACATCAATCGGCAGGGAGAAACCAAGAGCCAGCAGGTATCGCAAGAGAGAGATCAATTTACGGAATGGGCAAAAATGCATCTTCAGGTGATTTCAGAATCACACACTGTAGGAAAAGACAATGTAAGAGCAGACTTTCTCAGCAGGGAGAGTCTGGACCCAGGAGAATGAGTGTTGTCGGATGAGGCATTCCAGCTGTTAGTGGATCATTGGGGCCTTCTATTTATAGACCTTCTCGCAATGCAAAAGCCCCTGCAACTGAAGAATCGAGGAAAGATCAGAAGTCCTTGGTTATCGATGTTCTTGTGCAGGTCTGGCAGGAAGACAAGCTGCTGTATGCCTTTTCCCCCATGGCCCATGTTGGGCAGAATAGATCGAATGCCACAGGCGGATGGTGCACCTGGTGGCACCAGATTGGCTCAGAAGACCATGGTATGCAGATCTGCAAAGACTCCTGGTAGACGCCCCTCTTCATCTTCTGATGCACAGGAATCTGTTGTAAAAGGGTCCTGTCCTTCACGAAGATCAGACTTTTTTTTTTTTTTTTCTTACGGTATGACTCTTGAGAGGGCTTGCTTGTTGAAGCGTGGATATTCTTCTGCAGTGATTGCCACCTTGCTACGAGCTCAAATTCTCTACTTCCTTAGCCTATGTATAGGTTTGGCAAGTGTTTGAGGCTTGGTGTGAGGATCAAGGTGTTCTTCCTCATTCAGTTAAAATCCTGCTCATTTTGGAATTTTTGAAGGATAGGTTAAAAGGTTGGCCCTTAATTCCTTGAAAATACAGGTACCAGCTCTTGCCTGTTTCAGGGTCCAGGTGAATGGTGAATCCTTATTGTCTCATCCTGATGTGGCCAGTTTCGTGAGCGGAGTAAAATATATTCATCCTCCTTTGCGGTTACTAGTTCCTTTTGTGGAGTCTTAACCTGGTGTTGGATTTCTTGGCAGACCCTATGTTTTGACCGCTGCAGAGCCTTTCCTTGCGGTTATTGTCATTGAAAAGTGATTCTGGTGGCGATTTGTTTTGCGCGTCAAATTTCTGAGCTGCAGGCATGGTCTTGCTGCGTACTTTTCCTTCATTCTTGCCTAAAGTGCTCTTGGATTTTCACTTGAATCAGTCCATCTCCTTGCCGTCCTTTGATAAGGAAAGTGATGTGGAAGTATCACCTGTTGAATCCCTTGGATGTCTAGAGATATGCTGTGAAGTATCTGGAGGTTGCCTACGGTCCAGTCAACACTGCACGTGCAAAGGCTGCGACCTCTCGGGCCTGCACATCACACTTTTACCAAACATTACAGTCTGATGGATCATGTGCCAGAAGAGGCTGCATTTGGGGAAAGGTCTTTTGGGTTCCTGCCCAGTGTAGAGAGACTTGGGGACACCCCATTTGTCTGGACTGATCTGGGTATGAACAGGAAAGGAAAACTGGCTATTACCTGCTAATTTTCTTTCCTGGAATACCACAAATCAGTTCAGAAGCCTGTCCCATTGGTTTTTCGAAAGACCTTCCTGTCTTCTGGATGTTGCTTAAATGAAGACTTACAAAGACTGTACATAAGTTAAACAGTTAGGGTTGCAAATTGTAATGACATTTGTTTTAGGGGATTCCAACTTTGAGTCTCTGCTCACCCAGAATTTTGGGATTTTTTGGATTGGACATCTTGCCTTGGGTACAGCTCAGTACTGAGGGACTGCAGGTGGCACTCTTGATTATGTAGCTGCACCTGAAATGTTTTGATTCTCTACTTCCATCTTCTGGTAGGGAATCAAAACCCACTTGTCTGAACTGATCCATGGTATTCCAGGAATGAAAATTAGCAGGTAAGAACTAATTTACTTTTAGAAAGTGTCTGTGTTCTGGAGAGAAGGGAAGTCGGTGCCAGTTCTGCCTGCTGGTGTGGATTTTTTCACAGCGTGGTGACCACAGAGCAAAAGGAGAAAGCCCACTGAGGTTTCTGTGTAGCAGCCCTAGGGGATCATTGGGCGGACTCCCTTACACCTCGCCATTCCTAAAGGCTAGAGGTTGGAAATGAGTGCATGGGGGTTAAGGGGGGTGACTTGCTGGTATAGCACTTGCTCCCTTTAACAAATAAATCTTGATACTGTTAATGCAACTCCATCATTGCTTTCTGCTTGAATGGCAGTGAGAAAAGGGGAATTGGATTTAGACAGCAACCAACCTCGACTTTTATGGTTTGGGGAACAAATAAACATGGGGGTAACTAGCTGATGTGGTGCTTACTACCCTTAATCACTAAAGTTTGGGAGACCATTGACTGTTTACAGATGCTGGGAGCCATTGTTCCCATTCCTGCGGGAAGGTACTCCACTTATTTTGTGATCCCAAAGAAAGGAGGGATATTCCACCCAATCCTCGATCTGAAAAAGGTGAATGTGGCTCTCAAAGATCCTCACGTTCGGATGGAGATGCAATGTCCAGTGACTGCAGCCGTGCACAAGGGAGAGTTTTTAGCCTCTCTGGATTTGACTGAGGCTTATGTGCACGTCACAATCCAGCAGGATCATCAAAGGTTTTTGAGGTTCATGATTCTCGGGATGCATTTTCAATTTTGTGCCCTGCCCTTCGGTTTGGCAACAGCCACGAGAACCTTCACAAAATTGATGGTTGTGGTGGTGGCTGCTCTCAGGAAGGAGGTCATCTTAGTTCACCCGTATCTGGACGATTGGCTTATCCAGGCAAAGTCAGAGGATATTTGCAGGCAGACGATGGCAGTGGTTCTGCAGCGTTTACGGTCCCTGGGTTGGGTTGTAAATCTGTCAGTCAGTTAACCCCTTCTCAGGTATTGGAGATCCTGGGGTTTCATTTTGACACCAAGATCTGGAGAGATTTTCTCACCACGGATCAAATAGACAAGCTACAGAGGCAGGTTCGCATCTTGTTGGAGACTGTGGTTCCCAGGGTATGGAATTACTTGTAGGTTCTCAGATTCATGGCTTCCATGTTGGAACCTGTTTCATGGTCATTTGCTCATATGAGACCGCTGCAGAGCACATTGCTTTCCCGGTGGGATCCGTTATCAGAACAGTTTCATCTGCCATTGCTTCTTACAGAAGTAACCAGTTCAAGTCTCTTGTGGTGGCTTGGTCGGGATCACTTGAGTCGGGGTGTATCCTTGGAAGTTCCAAATTAGATGATGGTCACAACTGATGGTAGCCTGTCCGGTTGGGAAGCTGTGTCAGACCTAGATACTTCCTCTGGCGACCACCGGCTCTGCGCTAACTGATTCTATGAATCGCTTAGAGACGAGAGCAGTGCGTCTCGCATAGAGTGCCTTTCTTCCTCTCTTACAAGGACGGCCAGTGAGAATTTTATTGGACAATGTGACCAGTGGCTTACATCAACCAAAAGGGACTTACCAAGATTCGGTCAGTGGCTCAGGAGGCCCAGGAATTAATTCGTTGGGCAGAGCAAAATCTGGAGCTGTTGGTGGCCTCTCCCATAGTCGGGATAGACAGTGTTCAAGCAGACTTTCTCAGTCATCGTCAGCTGGATCCCAGGGAGTAGGAGGAGTTGGAGGAAGCGATGCGGCTTATCCTTGCTTATACTTGATGGCAACCCAAAGCAATGCCAAGGCTCTGTGCTTTTTCAGTTGCATCAGGAAACACGGAGTGGAAGAAGTTGACTCCTTAGTACTCCCATGGACGCGATGAGTTCTCCTGTATGTTTTTCCACCTTGGCCGCTGGTGGGCAAAATTTTGAGGCGGAGAGAGATTCATCCGGGAGAGGTGGGTGATTCTGGTGGCAGCAGAGTGGCCTTGGTGGCCCTAGTTTGCAAATTTCATCAATCTCGCGGTGGACGGGCCACTTTCTCGCTCATTTTCCCAACCTATTGTGTCAAGGTCCAATATTTTTAGATCAGGCGGCTCGCTTCCTTTTGAGAGGAAGCGTCTAAGGCCCAAAGGATATCCTGAGGATGTCATCTCCACTCTCTTGCATGCTAGGAAGACTTCGACATTTCTGGTCTGTGTAAGGGTGTGGAGTCTTTGAGGCATGGTGCCTAGAGCAGGGGGTCGATCCTACTCGAGCATTGGTTGCACACATTTTGACCTTCTTGCAACAAGGATTGATGAAGGGTTTGTTCTTTTTTTTTTTTTTTTTTTAAATATCTTTATTCTCAATTTTTCCAATTATCAACCAGAACAGGAAAGATATGTACTTTAAAATAAAATAATTTGGTTTGCAGATGTTACATACCCTGCATTTTGGGTAGTGAATCTGGCAGAGGACAACTTGTTCCGACCCAGTCGCTGGAGTATCCAAGTCCGCTTCAATAACAGCCTATACAAGGTGTTCTCATTGAGAACAGGGTGCTGAAGTTGAACTCGCAGATCCCCCGGTTATGGCAGTGTTTGATACCCAAAGACTGGGATTATTTGCGGGTCCTGGGGTTTGTGGCGTCTATGCTAAATCTTGTCCCTGGGGCATTCATGCATATAGTATCCCTTTAAGGGCACTTCAGTCCCAATGGAACCTTCCATTTTGAGGAGTTCCAATTACAGCTACCACTGCCAGGATAATCAAGGTCTAGGCTCCCCTGGGGGCTTTCTTGAGCCAGTTTGGAGCTGAGCCTAGAGTTGGAAATCCCAGCTTGTGTGGTAGTGACCACCAATGCCAGTCTGGAAGGCTGGGGGGGGGGGGAGCCTTTTGCCAAGTTCAAGCAGCAGGGTCGGCACAGGGAGGCGTCATCATTTGGAGATGAGGGCTGTTTTCTTTCTTCCACAGTTGCGCAATTGGACAATGCAACGACAATAGTTTTATATTAGCTGCAAGGGGGGACAAGAATCTCATGGTCTTTTGGCAGGCTTGGGTTGTCTTCCACTGGGCGGAGCAACTTCTGGTGTTGCTTTGTCACTGGAACGGACATCGCTTGACTTTCTAAGTAAACAGATACTGACCCCGGACAATAGGACCTGACCAGTTGAGACATTCTTCAGCTGGTCTTGATGGCATTGAAATGGAATACCAAAGTATCCCATTTGTCAGATGCAGACTGGTGTCCTGAAGGCATCCTATCTCGTCTGATCCTAGAAGCTAAGTAGGGTTTTACCTGGTTAGTACTTGGATGGGAGACATAAGGGAGGAACATCAGAAATTTCTTTGCAGTTTCAGGTGCTTCCATCTGGTGTCTGAGCAGACAGCCTTGATGCTTTTGTTCTGTGGTACATCTTCCTTCCTTGGCCATAATAATAAAAGGTGCTTAGGGGAGAGAGCTCCTTGTGACGCCGGATTGTTTGTGTTGCATATGGCTTGCGAAAGTGATAGTTTTTGTTATCAGATGCTTCTCAAAATCTTGGACATCTTCCTGAGTTGCTTCATCAAGGAACAACAAATCAGGAAATGCAGTGGGATTTAATGAGTCCCAAACAACATAAGAATAGTTGTAAAATTAACTTTTTATTGGCGGCAACTCCATTGCTTTGAAAAGGCACAGTTTTAGACAGGGTCCCCCGACACGGACCTATGTTTCACCAAACGCGGCTGCATCGGGAGGGACGTAGTCAAAGCGGAGTTCATAAGCTTGACAGCACTGCGCTTGTAAATATTATAATTTGCAAGGAGAGTCAAGGGAGACCCCTGTGGCTGCAGGGATCATGGCATGCTGGCATGCTCAGTGGGCTCAGTGTGCCAGTCAAAGGTTCTAGAAACTTTGACAGAGTTTTCCGTGATAGAGCTCCATCCAGTGACGTCACCCACATGTGAGAACTACATCCTGCTGTCCTGGGATAACACTGCTTTCCTCTGAGGGCAGGCCAATCCCCAACTTGCTCTAGGCTGCTGATGTTTAAATTTTGGTTAGTTTTTTCGGGGTGAACATTGCAGAGTGTGATTCCTGCTCTTCTTTGAAGACTGGTAAGTGGCTTATCTAGCCCCTTGGTTTAGTGAATGTTACTTCTTTTTGCTGAACTCTGTGTTCATGATGGGCTGGAAACATGAGTGGTTGATTGTTAATGATAATGTTCAAGTATAATCAGTTTGTCCAGAATCTGGCTTTTCCAGAGAATACTGGCTGACTGATGTCTGGGTGTGGGACTATATATATCCGTGATGTCAACTTTTTGCACCATCTCCATCTGCTTGCAGAGTGCATAACCCACTGTCGGGGATTGGCCTGCCCTCGTTAGAGAAAAGGAAATTATCAGGTAAGTAGTCATTTCTCCTTAACACTCATTCATTGAATTTTGACGTTATACTGTCGTCACAATCACTAATAATGTCTATTGAAGTCCTTTTTAGTGGAATGTCCTGTCTGTAAAATAGGACTACTCCCTCTCCTTTTTTATTTTGCCTTGCTTTATGTTCAAAGCTGAAGCCATCAGGACACATTTTCAGTAGGCTTAAACCTGCATCAGTCTACCAGCTTTGTTACAAATAATAAATCAAATCTTGAATCCGACAACATATGGAAATTTGATTTACATTTTAGGGAGCTGGTATTAATATATGCTGCTGAATAAATGTCTGTCTTACATGAAGGAATATTATGCAAAGAAGTAGGAATAACTGGAGGGACAGCTAGGAACAGAGGGCATAAAGGAAATTTACCTTGTGTGGTGCTATGACTGGCTATAGATGACAAATACCTTGAGCAGAAACTACATCATGAAATAAGTAAATCCCATCGAAGGGACAAGCAAAGGCAACAATTAGCAAAATACAAAGATGGTGCAGTTTTTCCTCTGGAAGCAAGGAATTAAAATGGGATTACAGACTTGTCCGAAGGGTAACTTGAAGTATGTTGCCCACCCTGGCCCCTTTGAGACCTGTTAGTTGGACTTTGACTTAGACTTACCTGATAATCCTTTCCTTTATTTCTGTTAAACCAGTCCAGAAACACACCAAATGTCAGGGATCTCTAAGCTGCATCTTTGTATTTTGCTAATTGGGATTAGGACTGTTAAATTTCCTAATATTCCCTCGATGATCTTCTGCCTCATCTTCACCAATCGCAGCACTATATGCACTTGCACTCTCTTTCCTGCTGAAAGTACCTGCTGTTGCTGCTGGGAGTCTGAGCCTGGTAGCTCCACCCACCCTCAACATGTCATCTGCAGGCCATCAGGCCACCAAAAGGGGCAGCCTGCAACTGGGCCCGCCAGCAAAGGGCCCTGTTGCCTTTGCTTGTCCCTTCGATGGGATTTACTTATTTCATGATGTAGATTCTGCTCAAGGTATTTGTCATCTACAGCCAGTCATTATAGCCTATTTCTTTATCAAAGAGTTTAGTGTAAGAAAAACAAGTTCACAAAAGTAAATCCTTTCTGGCCTCCGACTTTTCTGTGCACTTCCCCGGCGCCGGCAGAAATTAACGCCTACCTTTGCGTAGGCGCTAATTTCTTAAAGTAAAATGTTCAGTTTGGCTGCACATTTTACTCACTGTATCGCGCGGGAATACCTAATAGGGCCATCAACATGCATTTGCATGTTGCGGGCGCTATTAGGTTCGGGGGGTTGGACGCGCGTTTTCGACGCGCTATTACCCCTTACTGAATAAGGGGTAAAGCTAGCGTGTCAAACACGCGTCCAATCGCGGGTTAACAGTGCGCTCCACCGGAGCACACTGTACTGTATCGGCCTGAAAGAAAGCTAATTTACTGTGCCACATATGGTGTTAGTAGTGGGATCTCTGCGCTACAGAAAGTACAGCAAGAGGGTCCAGGCTTCAGAACAAAACTGAAGTTTGGGATTAAAAGAATGCAATAGCATAGTGCTCAAGCAAGAAAAAAGAAGGGGGAAAAAAAGAGAACTTTTTTTATTTTTCTGTGCTGAGGGAGTGGGCCCTAAAGCAAGGCATCGGCAGCAAGAGGCTGAAGCAGATGCAGTGCTGAGATATTTGTTACATAGAGAAGTGGTCTGGAACAGAAGCAGTGCTAGGGAAGTAGACAGAGCATAAAAAGTGAAGGACTATGAGCTCTAAAACTGTATGAATTTAAGGGGCCTGGCTGTAGGCACAGCCATAAGGTGTAAAGAAATAACAGGCCAAGGAGACTAGCTTTGCCAGAGAAGAGAGTAAGTTAAAGCTGAGCAAGCAGGGTTTTTTGCTTTTTTTCTATCAGGAAAAAAACAAAACAGTGGGGTGTGTATTTTAACAAGGTTTGAGCCCTGGAAAGAAAAGTTTTCTGCCAGAAGAGTCTGGAAAAAGGACTTGGCCCTCTAGAACCAAGGCAGTCTTGTCCCTGTGAGAATGGAAATGGAAGCTTTAATTCAAACTCCTGGAAAGACAGAGGCAACTGCAAGAGAGCATGGGGACGCTTCCAGATTTCCTGTGCTCATACCTGGAAAGAGGTAAAAGCAGAGCTTGCGCTCCTAGCTGCCAGCATGCCAGAGCTGGTTTGGAACCCCTGATATTAAAGGAGCTACAGCATCTCTGTAAGATCGCTGACTACAGGCGTATACCGTATAGGAATAGTAGAACTCAGGAGATGGAAGCCAGGTGAAGGTACCTATGGTAATCGTGGCTCAGGTGCAAGGAAAAGCCACCATGGGGCCTTGCAGGATGGATCTCATTGAACCCAGTGACTATTACAGACTGTCACAAATAGGATACGGAGAAGTCACACAAAGACCCGAGTTTTGCAGTTCAAAAACACGGACTTTGTTGAAATGGGCAAGTACTTGGAGGAAGAACTAGAAGGCTGGGGAGAACAAGAGAGATGTGGAACAGTGGGCCAAACTAAAAGGAGCAATTACCAAGGCAATTAATCTATGTGTAAGAAAAATAAAGAAAAGTAAGAGAAAAATGAAACCTATCTGGTTCTCAAAGGAGGTGGCTGATAAACGCTGTTCTTTTAGCTTTTATTTTAAGAAATATAAAGGATCCCAAAGGGAGGATCACAAGGAAGAATATCTGGTGGAACTGAGGGAGACAAAGAAAGTAATCAAGACAGCAAAAAGTCAAGCAGAAACAAGGATTGCCAAAGAGGTAAAGCGAGGTGACAAAACATTTTTCAGATACATCAGAGAAAGGAGAAAAGTCCAAAGTGGTATAGTGAAATTGAAAGGTGAAAAGGATCAATGTGTGGAGGGAGATGAAGAAATGGCAGCAATATTAAACGAATACTTCAGTTCGGTGTTCACTAAAGAGAGGACCCTGGAGAAGGACAGTCGCTAGTTAACAAGAAACTGGAGGGGAGGGGAGTAGATGAAACTCCGTTTACAGAAGAGAATGTATGGGAAGAGCTAGGAAAACTGTGAAAGTGAACAAAACCATGGGGCCTGATGAGGTTCATCCCAGGATACTGAGGGCGCTCAGAATTGCGTTGGCAGGTCCGCTGTGTGACCTGTTCAATAGATCCTAGAAACGGGAGTGGTGCCGAGTGATTGGAGAAGAGCGGTGGTGGTCCCGCTGTTGTGGAGTTACCTTTTGCGGAGCTTGGCTGGGGTTGGCGTTTTCGCCGGCTCTGCCAGTCGGTGCGTCGGTCAAGGGGTGTCGGCGAGATTTTTTTCTGTCTCGCGCGATTCCTTGCAGCTGACGTCTCAAGCATGAGCACGTTTGCGTGCTTGACGTCTGCTTGCATGCGCGCGCTTGGGGAAGAATTTACCGCGGCGCGTGCAGGTACTTGTGGGAGCTGTTTGGGATTCTTGCCAGGATGTGGGTGCCTCGCGAGCTGGGGCACGAGCTGGTGGCAGTATTCGGTAGTCGTCAGTCGGGACGTGAGTCTCATGGGTGCTGGGGCTCGTGGTGATTCTGTGCTGCAGCAAAAGGTACGTCACAAGTTTGTTTTCTTTAACTGTACTGAGAAGAGGCGTTCTGGTTGCCTTGGCAACCTAACAGCATCTTGTCAGTTTGTCTCTGCTCAAGTTTTTTCTTATTTCTGCGTGTTACCTTGAATTTATATATATTAACTTGTTAAGTATTACTACTTTTGCCTGAGGTTCCTGTTTCAAGATTAAGATTTCAGTATTGCTTTTTTAAAATAAATAATTCTTCAAGAAATTCCTCTGAACCCAGTTCCATTCATCGGCTCAAGGTCAGTTTTTGAAAGACTGTTAAAATATTAAAGATCCATTTTTGATTTATAAGATCATTAATCAAATAAGAGTCCATAAAATAAGCTCTTAACACCCACTTCACAAGAGTGGGAGCAGAGAGGAGGCTGGAAACTACAGGCCAGTTAGCCTCACCTCGGTGGTGGGGAAAAGTAATGGAAGTCGCTGCTGAAAGAAAGAATAGTGAACTATCTACAGTCAGAAGAATTGCTGGACCAGAGGCAGCATGGATTCACCAGGGAAAGGTCTTGTCAGACAAATCTGATTGACTTTTTTGATTGGGTGACTAGGGAATTGGGTTGAGGAAGAGTACTCTGTCATTTACTTGGATTTCAGCAACGCTTTTGATACGGTCCCGCACAGGAGGCTTGTGAGTGAAATGAGAAGCTTAGGAGTGAGTGCCAAGGTGGTGGCCTGGATCGCAAACTGGCTGACAGACTGAAGACAGTGTGTGATGGTAAATGGAACTTAACTCTGAAGAGAGAGCGGTGTTAAGTGGAGTGCCGCAACGATCGGTTTTGGGACCGGTCCTGCTCAATATCTTTGTGAGTGACATTGCGGACGGGATAGAAGGTAAGGTTTGTCTTTTTGCGGATGATACTAAGATCTGCAATAGAGTGGACACGCCGGAAGGAGTGGAGAGAATGAGAATGGATTTAAGGAAGCTGGAAGAGTGGTCGAAGATATGGCTGCTGAGCTTCAATGCCATGCAATTGGGGTGTGGAAATCCGAAAGAACTGTATTTGGAGGGTGAAGGGCTGATGAGCACGGAGCAGGAGAAAGACCTTGGGGTGATAGTGTAACAATCTGAAGTCAGTGAAACAATGTGACAAAGCAATAGCTAAAGCCAGAAGAATACTGGACTGCATAGAGAGAGGAATATCTAGTAAGAGAAAGGAAGTGATGATTACCTTGTTCAGGGTCTTGGTGAGGCCTCACCTGAAGTACTGTGTTCAGTTCTAGAGACCGTATCTCCAAAGGGACAGAGACAGGATGGAGGCGGTCCAGAGAAGGGTGACCAAAAAGGTGGATGGACGTCATAAAATGACTTATGAGGAGAGATTGAAGAACCTAAATATGTATACCCTGGAGGAGAGGAGGAGCAGGGGTGATATGATACAGACTTTCAGATACTTGAAAGGTTTTAATGATCCATTGATGACAACAAACCTTTTCCATTGGGAAAAAAAATCAGTAGAACTAGGGGTCACAATTTGAAACTCCAGGGAGGAAGACTCAGAATCAATGTCAGGAAGTGGTGACGACTAAAACTGTGAAGGATTTCAAAGGGGCATGGGATAAACACTGTGGATACATAAAGGCTAGAAGATGGGAATGAAGAGAAGAGCCATGGGGGTGGCTTGCTGGAATGGAGGCTACTACCTGGTGATTACTACCCTTACTCAATGAGCCTTCACACGGTTAATGCAACTCCAACATTGCTCTCTGCTTCAACGGCAAGGAGAAATGTGGAGAAGAGGATTTGCATTCAGACAACCAACAAGGACAGTCTGGGTAAATAAGCGTGGGGGTAGCTTGCTTATTGCGGCGGTTACTACCCTAAACCAATTAAGCCTGATACTTCACTTTGAATGCATATACAGCATTGCTCTCTGCTTCAACATCAGGAAGAAAAGTGGAAAAGAGGATTTACATTCAGACAACATCCAACAAAGCATGGATCTGTGCAGTCTGGGTAAACAAGCATCGGGGTAACCATTAAGCCTTGTGTTCACCTTTGATGCAACTCCACCATTACTCTCTGCATCAATGGCAGGGGGTGGCAGGAAATTTGAATCAAACAGTTACCAACAAGGGCCCTGAACTTGGTGGTCGGTGAAACAGATAAGTATGGGAAAATAAGTGTGAGAGTATGCTGGGCAGACTGGATGGGCCAATTGGTTTTTTTTTTTTTCTGCCATCATTTCTATGTTTCTATGGCCTGAGGAAGGCAGCATAGAGGTGCTGAAGAGAGGCCAGATTAGAGGCACTGCAGGATGACCAAAGAGAGGTGCCTGTTACCTTTGGCGCGCGGTCCGCGGCGAGGCAGCGCGCTGGTGGGGACGTTCGGGCTCTGGGGACTAGCAGGGCGGTCCCGGCAGCGCGAGCTAGTGGGGATCAGGGCGTTTTCTCACGGCGGGCAGACCAGCGTCTCCACGCGGCAAGGGGAACCAATTACCGTGGGTCTCGAGCGTTGGCTCTGCCCCCTTGACGTCAGACGCCAGCAGAGGCTCCTTTTGCGCGGGAGAATAGACTATTTAAAGGGAGCAGCTTCCCCAACCCGCTGCTTCGGCCACGATTGTTCTGTGGAGCTTTCGCCTGGGGATTTTGCCTCCGTTCCTGATTGTCTGCTGCCTGCCTTGACCCGGACTGAGTATTGGATTTCGTTGCCTGCTGCCTGCCTGGACCCGGACTGAGTATTGGATTTCGTTGCCTGCTGCCTGCCTGGACCCGGACTGAGTATTGGATTTCGTTGCCTGCTGCCTGCCTTTGGATTATCTGCTATTTTGGTTCCTGATTGTCTGCTGCCTGCCTTGACCCGGACTGAGTATTGGATTTCGTTGCCTGCTGCCTGCCTGGACCCGGACTGAGTATTGGATTTCGTTGCCTGCTGCCTGCCTGGACCCGGACTGAGTATTGGATTTCGTTGCCTGCTGCCTGCCTTTGGATTATCTGCTATTTTGGTTCCTGATTGTCTGCTGCCTGTCTTGACCCGGACTGAGTATTGGATTTCGTTGCCTGCTGCCTGCCTGGACCCGGACTGAGTATTGGATTTCGTTGCCTGCTGCCTGCCTTTGGATTATCTGCTATTGTGGTTCCTGATTGTCTGCTGCCTGCCTCGACCCGGACTGAATATTGGATTCGTTGCCTGCTGCCTGCCTTGACTCGGACTGTCTTTGGGACTTCTCGTCACTAGGTAAGCGGTCTAACCGGTGGTTCCACTACTATCAGCAAGGGATCCTAACAGTGCCATAGAGAAGTCTGATGGTGCAGAAGAGTCGGAAGACACTGAGATTGGAAAAGAGATGGACTGTCATAAAGGACTATGGTGAGATACTGGCCAAAGGGCACAGTGGATGGTAATTAAGGAGTGGTGACCGTGAAGCCTCTGTTCTGAATTTAATTGGTAAGAGGCCAGAATAGGTATGGTGGTCGCTTCCCTGGAAGGGATCCAGGGTGTGTAATGATGCCCCAACAGGAGGGGTAGGGCATGTAAAGGAGTGGTCCTAAAACTTCTCTTTAACCTATGTGGTGTGAGCATCTAGCCTGGTCCCCCTTCAAAGGCAGAGAGCTCGAGCTCTGGGGGATGGGGCCCCTTGGAGGAGGAATATGAGCTGGGATCGAGGTGAAGGCAGCTTCTGTCATCACCGTCCTAATGGTGAATCCCGTTGTCAATGCTGAAAGTAAGCAGTCGTGCTGGGTTTCATGTGCACTGTAAATAAAACACTCCTAAAGCCTTTACTGCTCATTTACAGTTGCCCAGGCTTTCTTCAGAGCTCCACCCTTTCTCTGCCAGGGTCCACGGTTCAAGACCCTAACTGACTATTACACCGGGATCTTAAAACATAAAAAAATATAGGGATTTTCTAATTAAATGAGATTTAAAAAAAATATGTAAATTATAAATTTTTAATGTAACTATTTTAAAGAGGAAATGATATAGAAAAAAGTGTGTGTGTATTTTTGTTATGTTTTAAAATCTGCTGTCATGGAAATACTGGCTTTAACTGTCACTGCACCACAAGTATGTAGTAGTGATGTCACAGGATAAAAAAAAAAGTTCTCTTCCTCCATCAACTGGATGAGGGACTAAACCCAATCGCTCTGGAATGGCGTAGCAGAAAAAACGGAAAGGAAATTAAGCACGCAAATCTACATTTCTCCTTATTTCTCCAGTGTTGTGCTACCTACAGAGTCCACTTTCTTGGGGGTTTGTATTTTAATTTTTGTTTGTACTTTTCTCTTTCTAATTTGTGGTCACTGATATATTCTGTGCACGAGGGTTCTGTCTGTGTGCTGTCTGTACAGCCAAGGTGAAGCAGTTCAGTTTATCGGTGTTCCAGGGCAGTGCTGCCTTTCAAAGCTAGGGTTGTTGCTCTTTGAATCCTCCAGAGCTAGTGCTGCTGTTGTATAGCGGGTTTTGCTACATTGTTATTTCATTAAGTACCTGATAGAGGGGAGAGTTTGTGCTACTGAGATGAGACCAGAATTCGAGGACAATATTCAAAAGCCGTTTAGATGGCTAACCGATATTAAAAGCTGTTTGCCGCTAAATTCTACCCGTATAATGAGTTGGGGGAGGGCGGGAGGCCACTTATGTAGGGCTGTCCTAAAGTTTGTTTGTTTATTTATTTATTTATTTACTTAAAACTTTTCTATACTGTCGTATAGTAGAGCACCATCACAATGGTTTACAGTTAGGCACAAATATGTGGTTTCTAAGTTATCCAAAGGGTGCCATTATTATATGGTTACATAGTTCGATAATATACTCTAAATGGGAATGGGTGTGGTTACCATTTACTATTAACTGCGTGAACATATTCAGCTAACTTTAAGATAGCCAGGTTTATTCAGTGGCATGACTGCACTGCTGAATATACCCTACTAGTTGACCGGAAATGTTTGTTCGGCTAACTAGCCGAGCCGCTCAGCGACTGAATATTGGCCTCTAAATACTTTTTTTTTTTTCTTATTATCCACCAGTCCAGACATTTTTTTTCCCTCCCTTACCAGTAGATGGAGACAGAGAATAAAAGCTTTACTGTACACTCAGGTTCTTAAGTAACTGTGCCACTTGCAGTCTCCCAGTATTCTTTGTTTCCAGCAGATGTTAGGGGTATCTGTCCTGCAGTTGGATGATCTGATAGACTTATTCCACCCAGGTTATCTTCCTGGTGGAATAGGGATGAGCAGGAGATCAGTGACTCTTGGTGAGCTTGTACCCTTTCAGGAAGGTCTGAAAGCCAGTAGTGCTGGTTCCCTCATTCCCTGTGCTCTTCTCCTTTGTGAGGGCTTCCTTCTTGGCTGCTGTGATGGAATTATTTCTGACTACTCTGGCTGACAATGTATTTAGAGGTTAGGCTGTATGTATTCAGAGTTATTACCCAGACATGCAGACTAGTTTGAAGGCCACAGGCCAGCCTCTGAGTGAGCTCATATATTTACAGTTTTGCATTGTGAAATGTTTCCTAACAGACAAGAATCCGAGAACTGTAGAGCCAGTAGTTCTATAGTGAGAAAGTAAGCAAGTAAATGAAAGTGAAGACTACACAGCTGTGCCTGAAATTGAGATGAACATAAAGGGAGGGAACACTGCTGTCTCCCAAGCATTTAGTGTATAAGGAAAAATAATAGCTAGAGAGGGAAAGAGCTCTTCTGGACATGACAGCACAGACTGATCCTTTGGAAACATGTAAGCTTTATGTGTGTAGCAATTGTTATCTGTAACTAATACTTCTGGGTGATCTGATTTTATTTGTTCTATCCTCTTATTGCTCAAATAAACTTTCCTAAATACCTGGAACTGTGATGTACTGAATCAAAGTTTGCGTGTGGCTATTTGTGTAGAGAATAAGTTCCTGGGTTCAAGCCCCCAGGTATAATCTTGTGTGTGTTTACATTGGGTAAGCTTCCGAGGCAGTTCTCTGTGCATGCAGGTGACAAGCCCCTTTGGGTAACACTCAGTGTAGACCCCAGTGAGATTAGCCCTAGGTCAGAGCAGTGGCATAGCCAGAATTGATTTTTTGGGTGGGCACAAGGTTAACATGTGTGGGCTGTAGGCATGCAGGTCTGAGACCTACTAGTTGTTTTCTTATTGATAAATAATGCCATATACTGCACCCTAGAATGACTTTCTAAATAATTTGCAACAGCCATTATGCATCATGTGTGAAATTTTAAAATATTTTACCTCAATTATTTCAAGCACTTGCCAGCATTAAAAATTCCTTATTAATCAGAATTTATTTTATATTTATTGCAGTTTATAAATGCACAAGTATAGAAAATCAGATCCAATCATGTAATAAAACAAAAATTAATGTATTCTTTCATGAACCATCTTTGCAGAAAACCAGAAATCTTCATAAATACAATAAAATATAATTAATCATCAGAACAGGTGCAGTGCAGAGCTAGGGCAATTCACATTACAACTAACATGAACAAAAAAATTCAAATTCTGGTGTCACCTCAGCAAAAAATAACCCTCCACTGCTATTTTGTGAAGTAACACAAACTCTTGCAAAGAGAGAGGCTTCTAGAACCTTGCCATACAGTCACAGCACTGACTCTCAGGATACAAATAACAGCAACCTTATGAAAAAGCAGCAATGCAAATACTACACCAGGCCCTAGAACATTAATGCATCACCTACAGGAATGCCAGAACAAGCTGGACTACTATTACAGAGAAATTACACGCTAGCAGAAATACTGCAGTTCAGGCACACACACAGGCAAAATAGAGACCGACCCTTACCTAATATAGAAATAAGAGACTACAAATTAGAAACAGAAACATGCAGATAAAACCAAAATAGCCTGAGAAACTAAAGTCTCTGAACAGTGGAATACTGAAGAAAGAGAAAAATACAAAATTGTAAGAAATGCACATTCCCAAAGATGGGATCTAATTTTTTTTTTTTTTTTTTTTTTTACCTTTGTTGTCTGATCTTTGTATTTTTCTAATCAGTTGATCCTGGTCGCTTTTTCCTATTTTTTTCCCTTGTCGCTCATTTCCTAATTTCTTTTCAGTGTCTTTCTTCTACTACTGTCTTCTTCCCTTACACACACACACACACACACACACACACACACACACACACACACACACACGCTTTCTATCACAGACTCCCTCACACACTCAAGCTCTCACTCTCATATGCTCTCCCCCCCCCCCCCCGCACACACACATACACAAGCTCACATTCTCTGCAGACACACACATACAAGCTCTCACTTTCTCACCCCTCCCCAGGCTTACATTCTTATGCACACACAGACATACATGCAGACTCCCATTCTCACCCACAAACCGATGCTCCTATTCTCACCCATACATACACGTATTCAAGCTCCCATTCTCACCCACATATTCAAGCTTCCATTCTCACCCACACATACACATTCAAGCCTGCGCACAGCTTCCGCTTCCTCCCCCTCCCAAGCAGGAAGATCAGTTGGCCTCTCCCACTGCCACCGGCCTCCTGCTATCTTTGGGCCGTACGGCCCACCAATCTTCCTGCTTGGGAGAGGGGGAGGGAGAGGAAGCGAAAGCTGTGTGCGGTGCTTTTGCTCCCTCCCCCACCCCCCAAAATAGGAAGATCCAGTGGGCCATACAATTGCTTCCCCATGTGTGCCTTGCAAATGCACGGAATGGCACGCCAGCCCTGGGTCCTCCTCTTTGCTGTGCAGAGATGGGATCCCGCGATGGCCTTGCAGGTCCGGTGCTCCACTTCCGGTTCCAGTTGGGTGGGCCTGGGTCCAAATTGGGTGGGCAGCTACGCCACTGGGTCAGAGCCCTTGGGCAGAATGCCAACATGTATGGTCTGAACCCAGAACAGCTCCTGAAGCCAACTTCTCAGGAACGTATACATTTTTACTTTTGGGTAGTGCCAAACTCTGAGGATACGGGTTTTTGTGTGCTGTGTGTTTTTTTTTTTTTTTTTTTTTTTTTTTTTTTTAAATAAAAACAGGTGTACTACTGCTTCTAGAGCAGGAGTAGGAAGTTTGGTGGCAGTACTGCCCCCTCCCACTATGGGCTGCTTCAGGACTTAGAACTTGCCTCGGAGGGAGAAAAGAATATGTGATAAAATTAACATTTCCTATTCATTTAGTCAGGCCAGTCCACAACATAGAAACATGACAGCAGAAAAAGACCGTATGGCCCATCCAGTCTAGCCATTAGTCCAATTAATTTAGCATCACTTTCTTAGAAATCCCCTGTATCCATCCCATGTTTTCTTGAAGTCAAATACTGTTTTTGTCTCTAATACCTCCATTGGGAGGCTGTTCCATGCATCTACCACCCTCTCTGTAAAGAAATAGTTCCTAAAAATACGTCTGAATCTGCTGCCTTTCACTCTTATCTCATAACCCCTCATTTTAGAGCCTCCTTTCCATTGAAAAAGTCTCATCTCCTGTGCCTGGAAACCTGTGAGATACTTGAATGTCTCCCAGCAGATGAAGACAGAGATCAAAAGCTTACTGATGTTAGCACAGAAGTACAGTATATGAAGGGTGAAATCTACCTGCCATTATTCTGTCTCCTGCAGATGGTGGATGTTCAGGGGCGCAAGCTGCATCCCACCCTGGGGGAGTAGCTTTTAGTACATCCCTTTTTGTAATGGACTGGCCTGACTGGAAGAAGAGGAAGGTGAAATTAGTTTTTGCCTGATAATTTCCTTTCACTAACAGGCCAGTCCGTGTTCCCTCCTAATGCTGCTTTCTGTTTGGGTGGTTTTAGGTTTTTGGTGAATTGCCCATGGAAGGCATATGGATGCCATGTCAGTCAGAATCTAAGGTCTTGGTGAGCATGGGGTGTATTGGATTCCTTTTCCCCATATTTATCACTTTGTTTTTTTTCTGTTTTGTTGTCTCGCTTCTTTGTACTTCTGGATGTTTAAAAAAAAAAAAAGAGAGAAAGAAAAGAAATGAAAGAAACTAAAATTGTTTGTGGTTTTAAAGTTGACAACTGGTTAGCTTTTACAAAATTTTCTGACAGGCTGATGTCAGCACAGAGTATACGAAGGGTGACAGTGAGTGTTTGATCTGTCTCCATCTGCTAGTTTGTGTGCATAACTTGTTTATAATGGACTGGTCTGACTGTTCTAGAGGAAAGGAAATTATCAGTTAAGTAATAATTTCACCTTATTTTGGACTGCACAGCACTCGCAGCATGGGTGCTTCCTCTGAGCACAGGATGTGGAGTACTGTATGTGAGGATTGTGCTGATCATGCAGTGAAGGTGGAGAGGGTTGCTTTGGAGGGAACCCTCTCCCCAAAAGTAAAGGCAGGTGGGCTGCATTCAAGAAACAGTTGCTAGGAGCGGATACAGGCTCTGCCAGTGGGAACTTGAGCAGGGTGGGAATAGCAGTCATTTTGTTTCATTTTCTCATGGTTCAGGGAGAATTTGCTGAGGCCTTTGCAGATTCACTAATTCTGGACTCTGGGATGAAGCAGGGAGAAGCTCTGCTTTTCAAGGCTAGTTGTAGTAGGATTCTTTGGAGCCTTTTCCCATTATGGTGCTCGTGCATAAGGCCTTTTTGATTTTTAAAAAGGAGCTGGGTCTGGTGGTTCTGTCCTTCGGGACTGTCTTGGGGATTCCTTCAGCTTGTTTTCATTATAAGAGATGAAGGCTAGGGGGCTAATCTTGATTTAGAAGTTGTCTGTGGTTTGGGGGAAAGAATCTCAGGAGGAAGCACCCTGGGGACTTCAGGGGACAATGATTTTGATAAGGATACTCTGAAGGTGGGGAACTCCATATGGCAGAGAGTGATGATCCTAAGGTGGTCCATCTTTTGAAGAGAAGAACTGACCATCATGATAACTCAGGCCCTTGTGGAGCTGGGAATTAGAGAAGAGAGCTGAGTCAGAACAGGAGGATGAGCATCTCATTTTAGAGGTACAACTAAAGCTTTTCCTTTTCATAGGTTGATAAAAGCTTTACTCTCTACGCAATGGGATATGCTGGAGGCTGGCCTAAAAGTTGCAAAGCCATGGTGAAGTTATATCCCCTCCCTGAAGAGACCTTTGGAACTTTTAAAGTTGCCCAAGGTAGATGCTTCAGTGTTTGTGGTCACTAAGAAAACAATCCCAGTGGAAGGCTGTGCAGGAAGGATGCTCAAGATTGGAAGATGGAAATTCACCTCAAATGAGTGTTTGACTTTTTGGCCTTGGCTCTCAGGGCAGCTGTATATAGCACATTGTCAAATCAATTTCCTAGAGCTCCAGATGACATGGCTATTTCAGCAAGCTTTCCCAGATCGATTAATCCTCCTCTTTTGCTTTGCTTTAGTATTTTGAATATTTTATTAATATTGTTTTTATATTTTGGTTTATTATGTGTACGCTTTATTTCATTTTCTTACTGAGGTGTTTGTTTTTCCTCTGTAAACCAACATGATGTTTTTTTGAATATCGGTATAGAAAACCAAATAAATAAATAAACCATACCTCCTGTGTTAGGAAGCAGTCCATATCTGGTCCTGGGCCCTGTCCCATGGGAAGGAGCTCAGAGCCATGTATCTGGCTGGAACATAGACCATGATAGCAGACAGGCTGAGTTGTGCCTTCAGATCCCACAAGTGGTCTCTGTATCAGGGGGGTAGCAAACCGGATCTTCTGCCTTTAGGAGAGCCCAGATGTGGATCCGTTCACGTCCCCCCTGCAACAGGAAGGCGACTGTTTTCCCTGGACAGAACAGATGGCAAACCAGCCTCGGATGCTTTTGCCCGCCATTTAGGGCAAGGGTCTTCTTATGTGAATCCTGAAGACTCTCCTGAAGCTTTGCAAGGACAGAGGGACTATGATCCTCATAGCCCCTCATTGACCGAGACAGGTATGGTTTCCACTCCTTTGGGACTTGTCCATTCTGAACTTCCTCAGAGCTCATCATGCAAGACTGAGGCAGATTGCAGCATCTCAACCTCCAGGCTCTGTTTCTCACAGCCTGAATGTTGAGAGGTTAATTTTGCAACTGCTCGATCTTTCTGAGGATGTCTGTCTGATCCTGGTGACTTCTAAAAAGTCCTATGGACTGAAGTGGAGGTGTTTTTCCATGAGGTGTGAGTAAAAGGCCCTGGATCCGTTCTCTTGCCCCACACAAAAACTGCTTGGTTACCTTCTACACCTATCGGAGGCTGGCTTAAAAACCAACTCCATTAGACATCTCAGTGCAATTGGCGCATACCACCATGGTCCATCTCTGTATAGCCTATAGTGGTACGTTTCATGCGGGGCCTGCTTCAATTAAAGCCTCACGCCATGTCTTGGGACCTCCTGTGGTGCTAGTTCGGCTGATGACAACTCCTTTTGAGCCACTGTGCTCCTGTGACCAGAAGTACCTGACCCGGAAGGTCATATTTTTCGTGGCAGTCATTTCAGTGCGCAGGATCAGTGAGCTCCAGGCCTTAGTGACTTATCCATCTTGCTCTAAGGTTTTTCATGACAGGGTGTGTACATAAGACCACTCTAAGTTCCTGCCTAAGGTGGTAATAGATTTCCATCTTAACCAGTCAATCGTCCTGCCAGCATTCTTTCCCAGGCCTCATTTGCACCAAGGTGAATGAGCACTGCAGTGTGGACTGCAAGAGAGCCTTTTTTTTTTTTATTTCTTTTGATAGCAGTTGGTTGGGAGTTGCCGTTGCCAAACAGACACTAACCAATTGGCTAGCAGATTGCATTTCCTTCTGTTATGCCCAGCCGGGACTGCATTTTGGGCTCATTGTCACCATGGCAACTTTGGGGCCCACTTGTAGAGGAGATCTGCAAGGCTGTGACTTGGAGTTATCTCCACACCTTCACATCCCATTACTGTCTGGACAAAGATGGCTGACGTGACAGTAGATGTGGCCAGTCTGTCCTCAGGAATCTCTTCAAGGTGTAGACCCCAACTCTCCCTGCCTAGTGTCCATTTTTAGGTTCAGGTTGTCTCCCCCTTTGTTACCAACAGCACTGTGGTGTTTTGCCTGTTGGCACCTGGTTGGTGTCTATTGGTCCCCTTTTGTGTTGGGGAGTAGTCTGTAGCTAGGGTTTCACCCATATGTGAGGACTACCATCCTGCTTGACCTAAGAGAAAGCAGAATTGCTTACCTGTAACAGGTGTTCTCCTAGGACAGTAGAATGTTAGTTCTCACGAAACCTGCCTGCCACCCCACAGAGTTGGGTTTTCTCCTTATATATTTTTCTTTTTCATAATTTTATGTTATAAGATTGAAGGGAGACAAGTGGTATAGGGCATGCTCAGTGTGCCTAGTCAAAGTTCCAGAAACTTTGACATAAGTTTTCCATGCTGGGCTCCATCCGTTGATGTCACCCATGTGTGAAAACTAACATCCTGCTGTCTTAGAACACCTGTTACAGGTAAGCAACTCTTTCTGCCTCTAATCAGAGGGAAGGCAGTGAGAATACTGTCAGACAATGCAACAGCAGTAGTGTACATAAGCAAGGAGGAACCAGAAGCTTAGCGCTGTTCTTGCAACTGGAGGTGGTATTCTGGTGGGCTCTTTCGGCTTCTCACATCACCGTGAGCTTGTGCAGGTGGACTTATTGAGCAGGCACAGGCTAGACTCCAGGGAATGGGAGCTGGTGGAAGAAGCATTCTCAGTCAATAGGTCCAGGTGGGGGAAACCTCTGTTGGATTTGATGGCAGCAAAGGTGAATACAAAGGCTCTGAGGTTGTATGGTTGAAGAGAGACAGGATTGAAAGGCCTGGATGCCCTGTCGCAAAAGTGGCTTTAGGATTATCTTCTTTACTCGTTTCTATCTTGGCCTCCGATAGGAAGGATAAGAACTTGCCATACTGGGTCAGACTGGGATCCATCAAGGCCAGTATCCTGTTTCCAACAGTGGCCCATCCAGGTCACAAGTACCTGGCAAGATCCCAAATAGATCCCATGCTGCTATTGTTCAGTGATAAGTAGTGGCTATTTTCTTAAGTCTGCATCAATTTCCAAGTGGATTAAGAAAGCTATTGATTCTGCTTACATATGCAAAGGACTATGGTTTCTGGAGGAACTGTGGGCTCATTCCATAAGGGTACAGTCTACATCTTGGGCAGAATGTATGTTGATATTGCTGCAGGAGATCAATTAGGTGGCAACTTGGTCTTTATACTTTTTTTCCCAAGTATTAAAGACTTTTGGGCACTAGACGGGGGGGGGGGGGGGGGTATTACAAGCAGGACTTTTGGGTTCCTGCTCAGTTTGGGGAAGCTTGGGTACATCCCATTCATCTGGACTGATCTGGGGGACGATAAGGAAAGGAAAATTTGGTTCTTGAGTCCCACAGATCAGTCCAGAGACCTGGCCTGTCTTTCAGAAGACTGCTCTATTCTTTTTTTTTTTTTTTTTAATTTACAGTATATTTTTTAAATGTAACAACATATGTTTATAAAGAAACATTGATACATAATAAAATTCTGCTATACAATTCTGCTGTCTTCAAATATGTAATTCATACATCTTACACTTTTTGTTTTGTGTCGTCACCCCTCCATTTCCCCCCCTCCACTTCCCACCCTCTCCTAACAGTCCATTGCTCATGAAGGATGAGTTGTACCAAATATGGATGAGTGGTCTTGTTTGTTCCACTATGTGGTAAATCTATTCCATTGATTCATGTATTTTTTCAACTGTTGTCTTGCTGAGATACCATACTTTTGTTGGTCTTTTGAAGTACCCTTGTTTGAGGAGATACTGCCCTCTGTTTCCATGAGCATGCAATTTCAGCTCGAGCTGCCAGGATAACCTGTTTTATCCCAGGACAAGCAGGATGCTAGTCCTCACATATGGGTGACGTCAGTAACGGAGCCCTAGTGCGGGAAAACTTCTGTCAAAGTTTCTAGAAACTTTTGACTGGCAGCCTGAGGCTACTGGGCATGCTCAGCATGCCATGATATTCTCTGCCACAGGGGTCTCACTTCAGTCTTCGTTTTTCCGCGCAGCTGGACAGCAGCACAGATATCGGAGCCCTCTGAGTTACCTCAGTGTTACAATTCTAGTATATACTTCTCTCCATTAGGGGTCTCAAAGTTTTTCTTATATCACCGGCTGGTGAATTATTTCGGTTTTTTCAAAAAAAAACAAAAAACGAAATTCAGTTTTCTGTCATCGACAGCCGTCGATGTCAAGATGTCCTCAGGGTTCAAAAAATGCCCGAATTGTAACCGCACAATGTCGGTTACCGATCCGCACGAAGAGTGCGTTAGATGTCTCGGAGAAAAACATGACATTTCATCGTGTGAGAAATGTCAAGAGATGACGCCAAAAGGCCGTAAGCTCCACCAGGAGAAGATACAACAGCTATTCAGCTTACAACTGACTCCTTCTCCAGCTACTTCTTTGAAATCTTCGCCATCCGGAGTATCGAAAAAGGTACTGTTAAAAAAGCGCCGAACTGACTGTTCCGGAGATAAATCCTCCCCTACCCCGTTGACATCGTCGATACGCTCGGCAGTAGACGTCCGGCCTAAATACAAACATCGCCACAGACACGCCCCGACCTCACCGTCGGCACTTGACCGAGGAGAACCGTTACCAAAACGGCCTAAACTTACTATACCCTCGGTGCCTGAAGGGCCTACTCCGACGTCACTTCCACCGGTGGCACCACCTTCGTTGATGCCACAGGACATCGCAGCCTACATAAAAGAGGCAGTTTTACAAGCGATTAAGGAACAACTACCGGCACCTCTGCCGGTGACGTCCCCTTTAACATAGACTTCACCGATGCCGGTACAATCAGTACCGAAGTCTCTTCCATCGATGGTGCCAGCGATTCCGGGACATTTCCCAATGCCGGGTACTGACCCGATGCCGGGTATCGACCCGATTAACCCCACAATGTGTTAGCAGACACTTCCCCATTGTTGTTTTCCTCTAGAAATTTCTCCATCTCTTTACTCATTACTCTCAATACAATATTCTCCTGATTGTATGCCTAATTTCTGTAGTGTTAGTGTAATAGCTGCATGGTCAGACCACGTAATTGGGGATATCTCTGTGGATTTAATCTTATTAGTGATATCTTTATCAACAAAGAAGTAATCAACTCGAGTAAGTTTTATGCACTTTTGCGTAAAATGTGTAGTTATGCTCTGGGGGATGATATAATCGCCAAGCATCTATCAAGTTCCAGTCTCTCAGAAGGGTTTTCAGACCCTTCCTATGGTGTCTGGAATGACTCCCTCCTCCCCCACTCAAGTCTAAAAAGGGGTACCGGATGATATTGAAGTCCCCCCTATTATTAAGGAGCCCTCCACCCACTGTTGAAGAATGGTAGACAGTTTCTCAAAAAATGGACCTTTACCTGTATTAGAGGTGTATATATTTATAATAGTGTAAGTTGTATTACCCATTTTAAACTTGATGATAATGTATCTACCTTCAGTATCTCGCACAATGGAAACAATATCTACTGTCACAATTTTTGAAAAAAGAATACCCACTCCCCCGTATTGTGGCCTACTGTGGCTGCGGCAAAGAATTGCATAGGGAATTGTTGTGAAAGCAGTAGCTTCTCATATTTCTTCCTTAGATGAGTCTCTTGGCATAGGAGAACATATATTTTCCCCCTGGTGGCATCTTGTAATAATAGTTTTCGTTTATAGAAAGAACAAGCCGTTAAGCCCGTAACAACAGGCTACATTAAAATTTTTTTTTTGGTCCATTTCCTTTCCACTCCCTCCCCCCACACCTCCCTCTCTCTCTCCTCCCTCCCTCCCTCTCACCTCCCCCCACCCCCCTCTCTCTCTTCCCTCCCCCCACCTCTCTCTCTCCTCCCTCCTCCCCCTCCCCTCCCACCTCACTCTCTCCCCCTCCCCTCCCACCTCTCCCATCTCACTCTCTCCCACCTCCCCTCAGCTCACTCTCCTCCCAGCTCATCCACAACCGGCAGACGGGGTGTCCCTCCCGTGCGCGTGCCGCCGCCGTTACTGCTCCTCCCTGCCTCTCGCACGCTGCCGCCGCTACTGCTCCTCCCTGCCTCTCTCTCTCGTACGCGCGCGTCGCCGCCACTATTGCTCCTCCCTGCCTCCGCGGCTACTGCTCGTCGTCGCCGCCACGGCCGCCGGTCCTGCTCGCTGCCGCTGCCGGTCCTGCTCCTAAGGAGCAGGCGCCATTTTTTTTCCTGACACGCTGAGCTCTGGCCGATGTGCGCGCATGCGCAGTAGAGCTGCTCTCTACTGCGCATTTGCGGCACGTCGGTCAAGCTTCGTTTATTAGTATAGATTAAGCCCCTTAACATTCCAAGACATCATTCTTAATTCTCCCATGGTGAGAATTTCTCCCCCATCCTCTGCAATTTCCTGAACTGCTCAGTGTATGTATTCAACACTTTTCCCTTCCAAAATGTATGGTATAGGCCAACCTTCTCTTTCTATCTTGGTTGTGTAAAATTAGGACTGTAGAGTGTCAGTGACCCAACT
Source organism: Rhinatrema bivittatum (assembly GCF_901001135.1). Lineage (NCBI taxonomy): Eukaryota > Metazoa > Chordata > Amphibia > Gymnophiona > Rhinatrematidae > Rhinatrema > Rhinatrema bivittatum. The sequence goes on along the minus strand of NC_042622.1, from coordinate 217,242,622 downwards.
CCCCATCCTTTTTCCCCAGTCCCCACCCTATCCCTCCCATAGCTGGCGCTAACGCTCCCAGAGGACTAACGCCACACACAAACCTTTTTTGGCGGCCGCACATCCCACTGCTCTCCCCCCCCCCCCCCCCCCCCGTAACATTTGCTATGAACATCCTCCACTCATTCAAAAAACTGTGCTTGAATAGCATACCAAAATTGATTTAACTAATGCCTCGCAAACTGTGAACATCAATACAGTAATACTAAGTACTGCAAATGCCTATCAACTGCTAACTAAAGCTTGCCAGAGTGTCACACACTGGCTCCTTCTAGACTCACGGCGCAGATTCCCTGGAGATTAGCTGGCCATCTGACTGTCGTCTTAAGCATTTTCCCCCATACTGGACTCTGCCATTTCTGTGGAGTCTCCAAAGGGTAGCCCGAAGTGTGCATCTTGTCCGCTTTCAGCGGGGTGTTTCAATAGACTGGCCACTCGTAGCAGTTTGAAACTTCTTCCACGGTTTTGACTCTTGATGAGACACCCTGGTTTGTAAATTGAAGTCCAAAAGGGAATAACCACTTATAATGGTAGTTTCCTGCCTGGAGGACCTGTAGTACTTCACGAAATTCGCATCTCTTCTTTATAGTAATTGGAGATCGGTCTTGGAATATTTTCACTTTGGCCCCATGCCATTGAAAATCTGGGGTTTGCCACGCTTGCTGCAGTATTTTTTCTTTAAGTTCATAAGCTTATTGTGGTGTGGAAGCACACCACAATATCTCTGGGTGTGTTTCCTCTCGTTTTGGTGAGGGCTCTATGTGCCCTGTCCAATTTAATCAGAGGGGGTATTTCTTCTGTAGTCTGATTTTTCAGGATAAGACTGCAAACGTCCTGTATTATTGTGGTGCAGTCCTGATAGCCTTCACCTTCAGGTATGCTCCTGAACCTTAAATTCCCCCTTCTGGATCGATTCTCTAAATCCTCTAACCAGCTCCCTGTTTTAGCTGGTCTACTTCTTGCTGCAGTACAGTTATAGCTTCACTCTACTCCCCTGCCTGAGTCTCTATGGCATCCACACGGTCCCCCAGGCCTGCAAAGTCTCATAGTAGCTCTGCAGCTATCTGCTGTAATTCACTTTTTAAAGTTCCCATGCCCTCTTTCAGCTCACCAAACCACCTTTGGAAGTCAGTGCGCGAGTAATTGCTGATTCCTCGGTCTCCCGTGGTTCGCTGCAGTATTCGGCTGGGAAGGGAGAAGCGGGCCTCTGCTCACCCCGATCAGGATCAGCCATGCGGTCCTGAAGCTGATCAGCCATGGCTGTGAACGAAAATTGTTTTAGGTCCGCGATTTATTTCCTTGACGCCATCTGGCATTCACCAGAGAGGAGTGCTGCGATTTTTGCCGGGTTTTCACTATATTTTGAGGAGGATGAAGTGAGATTAATAAGCTGGAGGAGCGGAGCTGGGAATCTAAGCCGCCATCAGATCGGGTGATGTCACTTCCTCCAGATGACTACTCTATTCTATATGTATATGTGTCAGTTGTTGCCTTGTTTGGCATTCAAAATCTTTATCTTGGATGGTGTTCTCCAGTTCAGGGTTACATTCCCCCTGTTCAGTTGCAAGTGGTTGTTAGTTGGTTTGTTTCTTAGCTTGGGTACAGTGCATACTGAGCAACTGCAGGTAGCATACTATCTTATGTACCAGCAGTACAGTAAAGCTTTTCTTCTCTGTCTCCATCTGCTGGTAGGGAATTGCAACCCATTTATCCGAACTGATCTCTGGGACTCCAGGAATGAAAATTAGCAGCTACAAACAATTTTCCTTTCAGCTCCTCTGATTTTCTCATATTTACTTTAAATCCTGCAACTTTCCCCAAAACTGCCAGTTTTCACACTAGGACTGGCAATGTAAAAAATGGTTTAATTAAAGTAAATAAAATAGCAAATAAAGTAATCTTATATTGTATTCGAGTGAGATATTGAAATCCATTGAATATCTCTTAATTGACATGCCCTCTCTTCTAGAGGTTCCACGACTAATGCAAACAGTAAAGAAAAGAACAGGCACACTTGCCTAATTCTTCTTCCCAGAGCAAAATACCTAAAGTATTTCCCATTTACTTTAATACAGGCCTCAGGGCACAAATATAAACTATGCAGTTAAGTCAAAATGATTCCTCCTAGCTACATGGTTTGCAAACATAAATGCCAATACACTCTTTCAAAAGCCTTTACAGCATCAATTGACAACAAAATAGTAAGTATCTCCTCCTTCCTCCCCCATTTATATCAAATTAAATATCTTTCTAATATTATCTGCTGCCTTTCTCCTTGGTATGAACCCTGACTGATCATCTACCACCAACCCAGGAAGTACTTGACTCAGTCGATTTGCTAAGATCTTTACTAGTATTTTAAGTCTGAATTTTAAAGGGTATAGGCCTATATAAGTTCCAAAAATATCATCTTTCCCCGGTTAGGAAGATCAATGATCCTGGCCATATTCATTGATAGTTTAGGGTCTTATAATAGAGTTGAACAACTTTAGAAGGGTTGGCTTAACAAATCTTTTAATTTCTTATAACATTTTGCTGTGAAGCCATCCAACCCAGGGGATTTTTTTAACTTTGAAAGCAGATACAGCCACAAGAACTTCCTAACCAGTAATTTCTTTTTCCAGCCTTTCTGCAATTTCCTCTGATATTGATAGAACAGTATTTAAATCTTGTTCCTTTATCTCCCTCATCTGTATTGAATGATCATCCTTATACAACTCATGATAAAATTGCATAAACTACTCCCTTAAACAGTCATTATTTTATAAGAAATCCCGTTACTCATCTTTTATCTTTACAGTTTTGTTTCTGAACATACTGATTTCTCAGTTTTCATGCCAGGAGCATACTAGGTTTATTTCCCCACTCAAAATATGTTGGGTTAAATCAAACTTATATTGAATTTCCTCTTCTAATAACACATTAAACCAACCCCTCTCCTTTTCCTTACTGAGATTAAGAGGAGTGAAGTATTTGCAATTACCAGTTAGGAAATTGGTCCCACTATGGACTCTGTTTTGTTCAGAAAGCCTCATGCAAGTCTCCTTTTGAGCTTATCAAACAGGCATCCTTAAAGGATCTTACACTGAAGACAGTGTTTCTGGTGGTAATTGCTTTGGTGAGGTGTATTTCAGTTGCAGTTATAGTCATGCAGAAACCCTATCCTCAAATTTTCAGAGGAAGGGGTATCTATTTGTACAGTACCATCTTTTTTTGCTTAAGGTGGTGTCTTCTCTCTAGGTCGGTCAGTCAGAATTACTTTCTTTTAGGAAGGTCCTGAAGAGTAGTCTAAGGAGCTTCATGTGCTGGATGTTCGTAGGGTACTCCTGAGGTATTGAAGGTCACAAATGTTTTTTGGAAGTCAGCTCATCTTTTTGTGTTCAATGGTTGCAAGAAAGGAGAGATGTTTAAAAGCTTCTGAAAAATCAGTTCCTCATTAGTGCACTAATACTCTTAATGGCGGGGCAGACCTCAGTACAGATTTTTAAACTCAAATGAGACAAAATATCGGAGTCCTGTTTGTGCGGACCAATGACTAAAGCACACTATCTCCCTCCTTCCTATTTTATTTCTTATTTTTCTAAAATATTCTTTTTTTTTTTTTTTTTTAATCTTATTTTATTCAATTTCTATTTTAGGGAATTTTGAAAGTGCAATGTAACAGCCAAGTGAATTGATTTCACAAAATAATTTATGCTATAAGTTAAGTACAACTATATGGCTGTTTCTATGAATGGTAAATGTGTGGATTCGGTGTCCTATAATGGTTTGAATAGAAATAGCCAACATTAGTGTATGGGGATGAACACCGGCAAGGATATGCTTTGGTTTTAAATCTTTAGAATTTTGATAGAAATTGAATAAAATAAAGGTTTGGTTTTTTTAAGTAGAATATTTTAGAAAAAAAAATAAAATAAGGGAGGAGGTTGTGAGGACCAATGATTAAAGCACACTAGCAGGATTCTGTGAGATATATTTTGTCTCATATGAGTTTAAAAATCTGTACCGAGGTCTGCCCCTCCTAGCATGCACTAATGCGGAAATTATTTTTCTGGGTGTTGGTTATATTAAGGTTCCTTTCTCTATTATACATATTAAAAATTTCTGAAGCCAGATGGATTAAAAAGACAGTTTTGTCAGTGTACGTTTGCAAGTTCCTGAAGTCTTAAGGATTGCTCCACAAGGGATCAAGTGGCTTCATGGGCTGAGTGTCAGTTAGTGTCTCCGTGGGTTATTTGTAGAGCGGCAACTTTATTGCATACTTTCTCCAAACCTTACAGGTTGAATGTAGATGGCTTTAGACACTGCTGCCTTTCCATGAGTCCTACCAGACCACTCCAAAATTCCAGTCTTTGAAACTGAAGACCATTCCTTTGTGGATATTAATATATGACTGTAATGTATTTTATCGATTGGTTGCTTTATTCAAGGAGTTATACCCTCTGTTTAGGGGTGTCAGGCCTAGTTTTTTGGCTTCACCAAAGGTTTTTATTACCCTTGCTTGTAAGGGATGGTTTATTTTAACTTCCTCTGCTTTCAGGCAGGCCAATCCCCACCAATGGGGTTATGCATCTCTGCCAGCAGATGGAGACTGAGAAAATCCCATATTTATGTATTAGACATTTTATATATTGTTGTTCCATGTAAAGATCACAACTGTTTACAAAGTAACATTCATAGCTATGGGTTAACAAGCAAAGACGGATTACAGAGGTAGTATTAAAAAACAGTTATTAACATCTATCAGAAGACATGTACCAATACATATTTATTTTATTTATTTATTTATTTTAAGTTTTTTTATACCGATTTTCCTGCATAAAATGCATATCAAACCGGTTTACAATGAAACAGAATGAGCATATACATATACATAAGATGAGAAGTACAGAAGATCAAATAGTACACATTTTACATATTTATTAGTGTGTTGTGTTGAAATTCTTTCATTCATTCATTCATTAAATTTATTCCTCATGCTTCAATTAGTATCTCTTGTCTGTCTTATTATTGTGGTTCTCTACATTCTGATGTTAGGTGTTATGCATTTTTGAATAGCCATGTTAGCTCATTTTTAAATCTCTATCTGGTATCAAATGTAACATCTGCGGAAGAGAATTCCAAACTTTTGGACCCGCTATGGAAAACACATGATCTCTTACTTGCGACAGAAGTGTAATTTTGCTGCTATTATACCGGTGTTACTGGTTTGGACTGGTCTGTTAGGAATCAAGAAAATTAGTAGGTAAGAACTAATTTTTCCTTTTGTTATGGTGAATACTAAGGGAACACATCCTATAATGCTCTGCAATTGTTGGTGAGTTTCTATGGCTGCAGTTTATATTTACAGAACAGGAAGTACAGAGTTTCCATTCGCTAAGCTGTATTTATTTATTATATACTGACATACGATCTTGAGATATCACATCAGTTTACATTCAGGTACTGTAGGTATTTCTCTATCCCCAGAGGGCTTACAATCTAAGTTTGTACCTGAGGCAATGGAGGGTAAAGTGACTTGCCCAAGGTCACAAGGAGCGACAGCGGGACTCGAGCCCTGGTTCATATCCCACTGCTCTAACCACTAAGCTATTCCTCCTCACTATTTGAAACTTACCCTAAATTGGCTGCATTTAGGCCTGCTTGGGGTTTTAGTTCCTTAAATTTAGCTAGTTAACGCTAGCCGACTAAGCCCTCCCATCAGCATTGGAAACACATGAGCCAGCCTGCTTTTACCATGGCTAAATCTAGGTGCCTGGTGAAACTAGATATTGATAGGATGAAAGTGATTCAGAAAATGGCTATCAACATGATACAAGGCCTGCAAAACAGACTACACAGAGGGTTCACACATTCAAAACGTACCCATGGAAAGAGAGAAAGGAAAGGGGATGTGATAGAAACATTCAAATCTTTATTCAAGCCTGCTAAAGTATCAGAAGGCATTTTCCATTAAAACTATAAATTCAGGGACAAGGGGTCATAATATGAAGTTGAGGGAGGAGTAGAGGAAATATGAGGAAACCCTTCCTTCTTTACTGGATACCTGGAGTAACCAACCAGCAGATGCGATGAAAACATACCTTGACAGAACTTAAGCATCTGCATCTGTCCCACATCAAAGAAATCTAGGAGGGGGAAGGGCCCTGATGTTGGACTACAAAGGAAAAGTATATATTCTCAAGCACGTCAAAGAGTGGAGGGCCAAAGAGGGCAAGAAGATGAAGCTGATTTCCCCAGAGCAGTGGTACAACTGCATCAAGCTCCCAGAAAGAAGAGGGACAAGATCAATCAACAGAAAATGGCAGCAAGGTTTTGATTAGATTCTCGGAAATGTATGTGTGAGGGCTGGGATATTTCCTAGCATAGGCTGCAGGCTGACTTGGTTTCATGTGCCAGGTAAGAACTAGAATTAAGAACATAAGAAAATGTCATACTGGGTCAGACCAAGGGTCCATCAAGCCCAGCATCCTGTTTCCAACAGAGGCCAATCCAGGCCATAAGAACCTGGCAAGTACCCAAAAACTAAGTCTATTCCATGTTACTGTTGCTAATGGTAGTGGCTATTCTCTAAGTGAACTTAATAGCAGGTAATGGACTTCTCCTCCAAGAACTTATCCAATCCTTTTTTAAGCACAGCTACACTAACTGCACTAACCACATTCTCTGGCAACAAATTCCAGAGTTTAATTGTGCGCTGAGTAAAAAAGAACTTTCTCCGATTAGTTTTAAATGTGCCCCATGCTAACTTCATGGAGTGCCCCCTAGTCTTTCTATTATCCGAAAGAGTAAATAACCGATTCACATCTACCCGTTCTAGACCTCTCATGATTTTAAACCCCTCTATCATATCCCCCCTCAGCCGTCTCTTCTCCAAGCTGAAAAGTCCTAACCTCTTCAGCCTTTCCTCATTGGGGAGCTGTTCCATTCCCCGTATCATTTTGGTAGCCCTTCTCTGTACCTTCTCCATCGCAATTATATCTTTTTTGAGATGCGGTGACCAGAATTGTACCCAGTATTCAAGGTGCGGTCTCACCATGGAGCGATACAGAGGCATTATGACATTTTCTGTTTTATTCACCATTCCCTTTCTAATCATTCTTTATCGTCTATGCCAGACCAGTTCAGATAAGTGGCGTACCTCTTTCCCCCCCCCCCCCCCCCCCCCCCCCCTCAGCTAGCAGATGGAGACAGAGAAAAAGCTCAAGCTGACTTTACTCTCTCTCTAGCGGTCTGGTGCTGTCTTCAGCTGTTCAATATTCTCTGTCTCCAGCTGATTGTGAAGACATGGCCTGGTGCTGCAACTAAGAGTAGGCTGTTCCTGAGAATGTGGTTGATTTTTGGGAGATAAACTTAACCAGAATATTGAAACAGGGTCAAATGTCCTTATTTGCTGACATCTATAAAAAAAAAAAAAAGTTAACCTTTGCCTGATCTCTCTTCCTCCCCCCCTCATATATTTCTGCTATCTCTTCACCAGGTTTTCTGTTCAGTTTCATTCTGCAGCTCTATGGAACAGAGGAAAACATGATGGAGAAAAAGATCAGCAGTGCTGTAATGGGCAAGTGTTTGAAGTGGAACATGAAGGATATATGTGAGGGTAAGTGACCGCATCCTATCTTTTGACTTCTCTAGAGTGAGCAGAGGACAAGATACAATTCCTGCCTGAGCTCTAAAGGGACAGCTGGGTGAACATGGCAGAGTTTTTCCATTTATCTACTAATATGCCTTTCATGTAGACCAGTAAGCAGCCTTCAAATAGCCATCACAATGTTGAGAATTGGAAAGGAAATACAAAGAGAACAATCACATTCATTGTTTTGTTTTGTTTTTTTTCCCCTCCTACAGCATGCCAGGAACCCTTTTATGCCTTCAAACATCTGTGTCTGTCATACTGCCCACCGAAATACTACAGAAAAAGACAGATTTTCAATGCCATGCAGGATGGGTCCCAGATGTTCCAGTCGGCCCTTGTCTGCGCCCCTTGTCATCCATCCTGCTATACTTGCAATGACAATTCAGCTCACAATTGCACTGCTTGTCCACCGTTCTCTAGCTTTGATGAACAAATGCACTCTTGCTCCCAGCCACTGTATCCGCGTCATATAGCTCCTGAAACTGGGCCCAAACAGATCCATCATATTGCCGCTCTGACTGCTATTGTTGTTTGTGCTCCTGTGGCAATGTTCTTCCTGCTCACTGCTGTCTTCTGGCTGTTTAACCGGTTTACGTTGTGCAGGCAGTCCCATGTCTCCAGTGCAGAGATAATGACCCTCCATACAGTGAGCGAGGACGAGGTAATCACAACTGGAAATGAAGGACAGGGTTTTCTACCCATGTCAGGACTCTCATCATCCAGCAGCCCTATTTTACCTTAGGATGGACCTATATTCTTTCTGCCTTTAACTGTTTTAAGGCAGGGAGACTCTTGGAAGGAGAAACTGCACTGCTCCAGTAGAACGTATGTGACTGCAGTCTGAACTATCTTAAAAACTGATCTACACCATATGCTTATATTTCTAAAGGAGTCACCCATTTCCCATGCATTTATCACCAGCAAATTAAATTCTTGTACCCTGGTACTTGGCTGATGTATGAAATCTTTTAGATATCTTAGTGGATCTGCTTTGGTGTTTTTATAGCTATGATTAGACATTCACAGACTTGCCAAAACCTAAAAGAAGACAATCAGTCAGGCCCAAGTTAAAGAGCTTTAACTATGCCAAGGAGACCTGTATTAAAAACAGTAGGACATGCTAATGAGAACCCAGGACAATGTATCAGACTAGCAAAGGTTAGTTTTGGGGCATTTAATGTAGAATAATTCAGCAATCTAAACAAATAATGTTTTTCTAAACCAATGCCCCTTTATGCTGTGGATAAAGAATAGTGAGAAGGATGCTCTACTTGTATCCATTATAACCTGCAGATTGCTTGCTACAGTCCAAAGCAGTTCAAGGTTGCAAAACTCAGAAATAAATGGCACAAAACCCTCCAGTCAATTCCTATTTTTGGTATTAGTTCCCTTGCTCTGTCTATTTTGCTGAATTTAAATGTATTTTATCAGCTTTGGGGAGACCTCTGTGTTCCAGAATGACTGAAGTTTTTGCCAGATTCCTCCACCATGAAAAATAGTTTGTAATCTAAAGATAGTCAGAATTCTTTTTATTATTTGCATTATAATTTTTATAAGACTAGAGGAATCAACTGAGAGCATTGTTTCTCAATTGGGAGCAGAAGGGAGATTTTTAAATGGGATAAAAACAAACCATCTCTATCTTGCTATCTCATCTTACCCGTTCCTGGTATAAAGAGTCAAGTGATATCCTCTAATTAAATCCCAGGGGCATTTGGGGATGGTGAATGGGGTACTGGTAAATACTGACTACAAACAGCCAGTAAGAGAAAAATCTTTAGTTTCTATTATAAGATATCTCATATTAGGAGCAATGCAGTTTGCCAAATAATGTAGAGTAAACCCCAGCTCAGCTCTTCTGAGCTGTTACTCAGTTAAATATTTATTTGCATTTATATTCCATTTTTTGGCACTTCAAAGTGGCTTACATTCAGCCCTATCCCCCAGACGGCTTGCAGTCTAAGTTTGTATCTGAGGCAATGGAGGGAAAAGTGATTTGCCCAAAGTGTGACAGTGGGATTTGAACCCTGGTTCCCAGCCTGCTGCCATAACCATTAAGCTGTTCCCTGTAAGTACCTGGATCAGTCCAGACTCCTGGGTTATGTCTCCCTTCCAGCAGATGGAGATAGAGAAGTTTTGACAGACTCTGCCCTATATCCTAAGGTGCCACCTACAGTCTGTCTGTATTTCTCTGTCTCCAGCAGATGGTGGAGATGCAAAACTTAGTGTGTTCTGATTACCTAGTGTAAAAAAAAAAGAAAAGGTGATAGTTAGGCAGAAGGTTCAGGTTGATGTTCTGTAAATTAAAATTAGATTTAAAAAAAAAAAAAAAGAGAGATCAAATGAGGATTTCTTCAGCCTCCCAGGGGGGTTGCTAAGTCCTGAGGGGACCATCCCCCCTGGTATTGCAGGCTGCTGCTGGTAGGGGTCGAGGGCCCTATTACCAACTAAGAGCAGCTCTGGGTGTGATACCGGGGAGCCCGGCTCACTCGCCCCAGAACGATCAGGACCCAAGGACGGCTGCCGGGCAAGTAATGTAGTGTAAAAAAAAAAAAAAAAAGTTTGCTGGTTGTTTTTTTGATCTCAGCGCACTGACTCTCCCTTCCCTCCCTGCTGCGACCAATTGAGTCCCCATGATTTTTGCCGCATTTTTCTTTCATTTTTCTGCTGCGCACGATGCCCTGGAGCACCTCTCTCGGAATGGCCTGTGTTTGGGGTATCTCCCCGGAAGGGAGGGACCCTCCATTTTGGCCCGGGATGGGTGGCTCTGTGTGCGCAAGGCTTTTTCAGGGTTTCCTGCACCTAGTGCCTCTACAGCTGATCCGTTCCCGCTGAGTGCGGGAATGGAAGCCATTTTGAGCTCTTTCAGGGAAGCCATGAGATCAGCGATGGGGGAGGGGATTTTACCACCTTCCCTCTCCTCTCAACAAATGGCCCCCGGGGGGGGGGGGCGGCCCGGCAGGTCCAGACTCTCCAGAGTCGGAGGATAGCCCTGAGGGGGCTGCAGACTCCTCCTCTTTTTCATCAGAATTTGGCCTGCTTCTTCATAAGCCCTTTAAGGCTAGGAAGTCTGGGAAGAAGTAGGCTGGGGAGAAATTTGCTTTGCTGGATCTCTGCAAAGCTACCCAGAAGAGGTCCAGGTCTAAGGTGTGCTCTCGCAGGTCCAAGGATGGCTCAGGCCCTGCAAAGGTTATACGCCCATTAAGGTCCGTCGTGTCTCAGACAGACTCTGATTCCTTGGTGCCGGATAACCAGGACCTGCAGTCCAAGCCCCCGATGGGGGTGGATGGAGATGCAGACCAGCAACAGGAGTCGGGCCGCGGTACCCAGTCTGTGGAAGAGGACGACCCTAAGGTGGTCCGCCTCTTTCAAAAGGAGGAACTGGGGCCGCTTATCCCCACGATTCTGGGGGAATTATGTCTTGAGGTGCCGCCAGAGGAAGCTAAGCTGTGGGCTATGGATCTGGTATTGTTGGGCCTGAGGGGCCCCACCTCTTCCTTCCCTTTTCGTTTCTCTGTTATGAATTTACTGTTTAAGGAATGGGATACCCCAGATCTGGGCTTGAAGGTGAGTACGGCTATGGATAAGCTTTATCCTCTACCAGAGGAAGCTTTAGAGCTACTCAGAGTTCCCAAGGTGGATGTGGCTGTGTCGGCTGTCACTAAAAAGACCACCATCCGAGTGACTGGAGCAACGGCCCTCAAAGATCTGCAGGACAGAAAGTTGGAACTTCAGCTCAAGAAGATATTTGAAGTTTCGGCTTTGGGAATTCGAGCTGCCATGTGTAGCAGTTTTTCCTTACGTACGGGCCTTCGCTGGGTGTAGCAACTACAGCCCAACGAAGGTCTGTTGGAGGGAGAGGTTCTCCAGGCCGGTCGCCTAGAAGCAGTGATAGCGTATAGCGTGGATGCGCTTTACGATTTGTTACAAACTTTGGCCAGGTCCATGGTGTCAGCCATCTCTGCATGCAGACTTCTGTGTTTATGGAATTGGGCAGCAGACATTTCGTCAAAAGCTCAGCTCGGGTTGTTGCCTTTTAAAGGCAAGTTGCTTTTTGGAAAGAACTTGGAGGACATGACTCAGTCCCTGGGCGAGAATAAGGTACATAGATTGCCAGAGGTTCGAACCAAGTCGAGGAGCTCCTTTTCTACTCTGTCTCGCTTTCATGAGAATCTGCGGTTTCGACCATCACGATCTTCGGGTCCTTCCTTTCACCAGAGTTCAAAAGACAGCAGACATGGTCTCAGTCCTTTCGAGACTGCCGGTTCGGTAGGTCCGGTAATCCCCAGTCTGCCCCTGGAGTCAAATCCACGCAATTAAATGAGGCTGGCCCATTCCTCTGTTCCGGTCGTGGGGGGCAGGCTATCGCTCTTTTACAAGGAATGGACCAAGTTGACGTCTGAGCAGTGGGTCCTTACCGTGATAAGACAAGGTTATGCGTTAGATTTTGTACATTGTCCTCAGGACAGGTTTCTGATCTCCCCATGCGCGTACGAGGAAAAACCAAAAGGTGGTACACGAGACATTACAATGTCTTCTCGAGCTTGGCGCCATTACGCCAGTCCCATCTGCGGAGCAGAGAAGAGGCCGCTATTCCAGCTACTTCGTGGTTCCTAAGAAGGAGGGGACCTTCCAGCCCATCCTGGATTTAAAAAGGATCAACAGATGCCTTTGCGTACCTCTGTTCCGCATGGAGACTCTGAGGTCAATCATTGCCTCAGTGCGAAAGGGAGAATTTCTAGCATCACTGGATTTAACGGAGGCTTATTTACATATCTGCATCCGAGACACCCACCAGAAGTTCCCGCAGTTCTTCATCCTGGGATGTCATTACCAGTTTCATGCTCTATCTTTTGGGCTGGCCCTTGCGCCCAGGACTTTCACTAAGGTAATGGTGGTGGTAGCGGCGCAGCTTCGGAAGGAAGGATTGTTGGTGCATCCGTACCTAGACGACTGGCTAATTTGAGCCAAATCAGAAGCGCTTTGCCAGTTGGCAATCCACAGGGTACTGCAGCTGTTGAGGTTGCTCGGTTAGGTGATCAACTTTGCCAAGAGTTACCTGGTTCCCTCCCAATCCCTGAAATTTCTGGGAGCACGGTTCGATACGCAACAGGGGAGAGTTTTCCTTACCTCGGACCTCATTTGCAAGCTGCAGGGTCAGGTTCGAGATCTATTAACCAAACACCCTTCCAGAGTGCGGGATTACTTGAGAGTCCTGGGATCAATGACTTCCACTCTGGAGTTGGTGCCGTGGGCCTTTGCTCATATGCGACCTTCTACAATCAGCATTTCTTTCCCGGTGGAATCCAGTCTCATAGCAATTTCATCTGCCCCTTCCTCTGCCAGAGTCTGCACGGTCCAGTCTCGATTGGTGGCTCCTCTCGGACAACTTAGCACGCGGTGTTCTTTGGTAATGCCTGAGTGGACTGTGGTCGCTACAGATGCTAGCCTCTCTGGCTGGGAAGTGATTTGTCTGGAGAAATCCATTCAGGAGCAATGGTCCCAAGTGGAGGCTCGGTGGTCACTCAGTCGTCTGGAGCCCAGAGTGGTGTATTTGGCATTACAAGCTTTCCTTCCACGCCTCCAGGGGAAGTCAGTCAGGGTGCTGTCCGACAATGCGACCACGGTGGCATATATCAATCGCCAAGGAGGGACCAAAAGTCGACCAGTGACGGTAGAAGCTCAACAGTTGATACGCTGGGCAGAACAACATCTGGTCAGCATTGCGGCATCTCACATAGCCGAAGTCGACAACGTTCAGGCAGACTTTCTCAGTAGGAACCATCTCGATCCCAGGGAATGGGAGCTGGCAGACGAAGCTTTTCAGCTCATATGCAACACGTGGACCACTCCTAGTATGGATCTGATGGCGATATTCAAGAATACCAAGGTCCCACATTTCTTTGGTCGGCGCAGGGAGACAGGAGCCGAAGGCGTGGATGTTCTAGTGCTCCCCTGGCTGAAAACGTGTTGCTGTACATCTTTCCTCAGTGGCCTCTTATCGTAAAGGTACTCTGATGAATAGAACTCACCTGGTGGAGGTGATTCTAGTGGCTCCAGAGTGGCCAAGACGCCCATGGTTCATGGATCTGTGCAATCTAGCTGTGGCAGAATCTCTGCATGTGCAGGATTTCTCGGCACTTCTTCCCAGCACTTCTTCGTCTGTTTGGAGGAGGCGGATCGCTTCTGTCTAGTGGCATGGCTTTTGAGAGACGACGTTTGAAGAGCAAAGGATATTCTGACGCGGTGGTGGCGACCCTTTTAAAGTCCCGCAAGCCCTCCACTTCCTTGACTTATGTCTGGGTGTGGAAAGTATTTGAAGCTTGGTGTTTAGAACAGGAGGTAGTTCCGATCCGGGAGTCAGTGTCTGACATTTTGTGTTTCCTGCAGGCTGGACTATCCAAGGGTTAAGAACATAAGAAATTGCCATGCTGGGTCAGACCAAGGGTCCATCAAGCCCAGTATCCTGTTTCCAACAGAGGCCAAACCAGGCCACAAGAACCTAGCCATTACCCAAATACTAAGAAGATCCCATGTTACTGATGCAATTAATAGCAGTGGCTATTCCCTAAGTAAATTTCATTAATAGCCGTTAATGGACTTCTCCTCCAAGAACTTATCTAAACCTTTTTTGAACCCAGCTACCCTAACTGCACTAACCACATCCTCTGGCAACAAATTCCAGAGCTTTATTATGTGTTACGTGAAAAAGAATTTTCTCTGATTTGTCTTAAATGTGCTACTTGCTAACTTCATGGAATGCCACCTAGTCCTTCTATTATTCGAAAGTGTAAATAACCGATTCACATCTACTCATTTAAGACCTCTATCATATCCCCCCTCAGCCATCTCTTCTCCAAGCTGAACAGCCCTAATCTCTTCAGCCTTTCCTCAGAGGGGAGCTGTTCCATCCCTTTTTTCATTTTGGTTGCCCTTCTCTGTACCTTCTCCATCGCATCTATATCTTTTTTTTATATGTGGCGACCCGAATTGTACACATTATTCAAGGTGCGATACAGAGGCATTATGACATTTTCCATTTTATTAACCATTCCCTTCCTAATAATTCCTAACATTCTGTTTGCTTTTTTGACTGCTGCAGCACAGTGAGCCGACTATTTTAAAGTATTATCCACTATGATACCTAGATCTTTTTCCTGGGTTTTCCTGGGTGGTAGCTCCTAATATGGAACCTACATTCGTGTAACTACAGCAAGGGTTATTTTTCCCTATATGCAACACCTTGCACTTGTCCACATTAAATTTCATCTGCCATTTGGATGCCCAATCTTCCAGTCTTGCAAGGTCCTCCTGTAATGTAGGACAGTCTGCTTGTGATTTAACTACGCTGAATAATTTTGTATCATCTGCACATTTGATATCCTCACTCTTTGTAATCCTTTCCAGATCATTTATATAAATGTGTGTATATATATATATATATATATATATGATCAAAATCGTAGAGCATATAGAAAGACATGGTTTAATGGAACACAGTCAACTTGGATTTACCCAAGGGAAGTCTTGCCTAACAAATCTGCTTCATTTTTTTGAAGGGGTTAATAAGCATGTGGATAAAGGTGAACCGGTAGATTTAGTGTATTTGGATTTTCAGAAGGCGTTTTACAAAGTCCCTCATAAGAGGCTTCTAAGAAAACTAAAAGGTCATGGGATAGGAGGCAATGTCCTTTCATGGATTACAAACTGGTTAAAAGACAGGAAACAGAGAGTAGGATTAAATGGTCAATTTTCTTAGTGGAAAAGAGTAAACAGTGGAGTGCCTCAGGGATCTGTACTTGGACTAGTGTGTGTGTGTATATGTGTATATGTATATATATGTATATATACACACACCTTTTAGTTTTCTTAGAAGCCTCTGATGAGGGACTTTGTAAAACGCCTTCTGAAAATCCAAATACACTAAATCTACCGGTTCACCTTTATCCACATGCTTATTA
Source organism: Rhinatrema bivittatum (assembly GCF_901001135.1). Taxonomy (NCBI): domain Eukaryota; kingdom Metazoa; phylum Chordata; class Amphibia; order Gymnophiona; family Rhinatrematidae; genus Rhinatrema; species Rhinatrema bivittatum. Next base: position 217,226,986 of record NC_042622.1, on the reverse strand, counting down.
ACCCCTTCAAAAAAAATGAAGCAGATTTGTTAGGCAAGACTTCCCTTGGGTAAATCCAAGTTGACTGTGTTCCATTAAACCATGTCTTTCTATATGCTCTACGATTTTGATCTTATTTATTTATTATTTTTGTATACTGACATTTGATCTCAATCGAGATATCACACCGGTTTACATTCAGGTACTGTAGGTATTTCCCTATCCCCAGAGGGCTTACAATCTAAGTTTTGTACCTTGAGAATAGTTTCTACTATTTTTCCCGGCACTGAAGTCAGGCTCACTGGTCTATAGTTACCCAGATCGCCCCTGGAGCCCTTTGCCAATATAAGCCCAATATTTAAAATTTGTCGTGCCGTTCTCTCAAGGTTCAGGTAGCAGCTCTCGGTTGTTTACGTGGTACCATTCAAGGAGTGACATTATCGACGCATCCAGATGTGCCTCATTTCCTTCGGGGAGCGAAACACTCGAGACCTCCGATCCAACATCCTTGTCCTTCTTGGAATCTAAATTTAGTTCTCACGGCTCTGTGTGTTCCGCCTTTTGAGCCTCTGAAGAGGGCGACGCTGAAAGATCTCATGTTAGAGGTGATTTTTCCTGGTCGCTATCACATCTGCTTGTGGGGTGTTGGAGCTTCAGGCATTATCCTGCAGAGAACCTTTCTTGCGAATTTCTAATACTGGAGTCTCTTTACGAACTGTTCCTTCCTTTCTTCCAAAGGTAGTTTCCTCCTTTCACTTAAATTAGCCTGTGGAGCTCCCATCCTTCCCAGATTTGGACCAGTTGGATTCTCTCTCTAGAGACTTATGGAAACTGGCTGTTCGCAGGGCTTTGCTGTATTAGCTGGAGGTTACGAAAGTGATTCATCTGTCTGACCATCGGTTTGTGCTGGGGAGTGGTCCAAGGAGAGGTAATATGGCATCTAAAACTATGATAGCTCGATGGGTGAAAGAAGCTATAACTTCAGCATACTTGTGACGTGGTAGGTCTCTGCCGGTTGGACTTCGAGCCCATTCTACTCGTTCGCAGGTGCACATCTACTCTCAAATGGGCGGAATGCCAACACGTCTCACCGCAAGAGATTTGCAGGGCAGCTACATGGAAGTCCTTAAACACCTTCGCGAAAAACAGTAAGATAAGGCAAAATAATAGAATCACTGGGGTATAGCTCTATCCAACTCTACCTCTCCCATTGCCCCACTCTTGGATAACCAATCGCCTAAAGGTTGCCACCACTGCACGCTCCTTCCTTTAGAGGCTGTTGAAAGAGCAACACCCCTATGGAGCTTCCATAGCTTGTTTAATCTAACCCATAGATTATCCATAAGAGGGCAAATCGACAGATCTCCATTGCAAAGCAAGCTCACATCGAGCGGCCATTATTATCAGATGGGCCAGTTTACATTTATCATGTGTTGTATCTATGGGTAAATTCAAAAGCACCTGTTCAGGGGTTAGAGTGATCACTTCTTGCAAAATTTGTTGTATAATTTGTGTTATAGAATCCCAAAATAATATGACCTGGGGGCAAGACCACCACATATGATAAAAGGTGCGGATCATTGGAGGATGCGATTTTGCATAGACAGGAGAGTAATGCCACCTTAGAAGTACCTTACAGCAATTCTCTGCCAAATTAGCATAAGGAGATCCTTTCTTTGTTGCTAGAAATATGGAGTCCCAGGTAGCTTCAGATAGTGGCCTACTTATATCCACCTCCCAGGCTCTCATGAAGGACGGTTTAACTGGAGGATCTTTGACAAAGTTATATAACTGTGTTATCGCCTTTGTAAAGATATCCACATGGTCACACCTATTCTCCAGTTGCGTTTTGCCCATTCCCAGATCCCTATGCATCCTTTCGGTCTGAATGAAATGTCGGATTTGTATGAAAGCAAATATATCCTTATGGGGTAGATCATATTGGTCTTGTAATGTTTGGAATGGAATCATAGCTCCCTGTTGCCACAGGTGGCCCAAACTTTTAATACCTTTTGAGTCCCACATAGAGAAGAGTTTCATCTGACTCCCAGGGTATAGTATTATATTGGCTTTTATATTGGAGCTATAGAAATATTTCCAATCTCCCACAAGTGAGCTTTTCCACTTCCCCCAATCTTTTAAAGTAGTATGAACTGGCAGTTGAATATACTTTAGAGGGAGCCACGTTCGCTTCAGTTGCCATATGAGAGCTCTAAGGGGCATTCTGCCTATCAGTGTCTGTTCAATATTGCTCCATTGCTTTTGAACACCTGTTCTATACCAGTCTAGTACCGCCCTCATTTAGGATGCCATAAAATACCAATGGAGATTGGGCACTCCCAATCCCCCTCATATTCTGGGTCTGAACATAACCTTCTGTGATACTCTAGGGGGCCTCCATCACTAGATGTAAGAGAAGATCCTCTGCTGCCACTTTTTAAGAGCTGACGAAGGTATGTGTATAGGTAGTGATTGGAATAAATATCCCAGGCATGGAAGAATATTCATTTTTATGGAGGAGATTCTGCCAAACCATGAGAGATACAATTCGGACCATCTATCTAGATCTAGAAATATCTTGTATATAAGAGGAGGATAGTTTAATTGGTAAAGTCCTTCAGGATTATTGCTGATGTTGACCCCTAAGTATTTAATTTTCTTTCGAGCCCATTGGAATGGGAATGATGCTTTGAGACTCGGGAGCTCAGCTTGGGCAACCGATACATTCAATATTTCGGATTTCTCTACATTAAGTTTAAAGCTGGACACCTGGCTGAAATTCCATAACTCAATCAAGGTCTTACCTAGTGCTTGGGCTGGATTTGATAGGGTAAATAGGATGTCGTCTGCAAACATCGATATTTTATAGTTTCTATCTCCAATCATTATGCCCTGCATGATTGGATTTATTCAAATCTTAGTGGCTAGTGGTTCCAGAAATAGTGCGAATAGTAGGGGAGACAATGGGCAACCCTGCCTCGTCCCCCTTTTAATTGAGAAAGCCTCCGAGTATATTCCATTCACTTTCATGTGAGCTGATGGGTCAGTGTATAATTGTTGTAAACAATTTAAGAAATGTGGGCCAACATTTAACTTCTGAAGGGTATTAAATAAAAACGGCCAATGCACCATGTCGAAGGCCTTTTCTGCATCTATTGATAATAGTACATACAGCAGGGATATTCTGCTCTTTCACCCACCATATAAGGTCTACAATTTTTCATATGTTATCCGCGGCCATTCGTCCAGGGATAAAGCCCGCTTGGTCTATATGAACCAACCTGGCCATAATCTTATTGAGACGAGTCGCCAAACTTTTAGCTAAAATTTTAAGGTCAATATTGACGAGGGATATCGGCCGGTAAGATCCTCATTGAGTTAGATCCCTCCCCGGTTTTCCCAAAATGGTGATTACTGCAACATTCGCCTCTTTCCCCAGGGAATGGCCTTCCCTTAAGTGATTAAAAAACTCCTGTAATGGATTCAAAATTGCTATGGAAAATTGTTTATAAAATTGGGGGGTATACCCATCCAATCCTGGGGCCTTATTGGCTTTGAGTCCCTTGATGGCCTCTACAATTTCCCTCTGCGTGATTTCTTTTTCCATATACTCTCGCTCCTTTTCATTCAAGCAAGGAAGAGATATCTCTTTAAGATATGCTTCTATTTGACTCGTTTGTATGAGGTGTCAGCATCATATAGATCTCCATAGAATTGCTGGAATCGATGTCTTATATCTGGGGGGGGAGTGAGCAAGGTCACTGCGGAATCTCTAATTTTGGTTATCTGATTCTGAGTTTGTTTAATTTTCAAATATCTAGCTAAGAGTTTCCCTGTTCGGTTACCCCACTCAAATTTTTCCTGAGTGATCAAGGATATTTTATTTTGAAGTTCTTGATCTGCCAGAGACTACAAAGCTTCTCGAGCTTTCTGAAGTTTCACCTTCATAGCCTTGTCTAGCGTTCTTTTATGGGTTTCTGTTAAGTTCGTGATTTCATCCAGTAGCTTTTGTTTTACCCTCAGTTTCTGTTTTTTTGACATGGGCTCCTCAGGATATAAGGTGTCCCCTCACTACAGTTTTCAAACACTCCCAGATAACCACTGGGTCCCCAGTATTAAGGTGGAGGAATGCCTCTATTTCCCCTTGTAGCTTCTCATGAAATTTGGTATCAATAATAAGGAAATCATTCAGTTTCCATGGGCGATAACCCTCCCCCCCCCCCCCCCCCCCCACTGTCATTATTACCTAAATCTAGGTCAATGAGCGCATGGTTGGACCATGTTATGGGATCAATGTATATCTGGTGTATCCTTCCCAAGAGTACCTTATCTATGAGGAAATAATCTATGCGTGAGTATGATTGGTGCAGTGTGGAAAAATAGTGTAATTTTTGGAGTGCGGGTTCCATTGTCTCTATGCATCAGTTAGGTTCCATTTGGTAATAAGAGACCGAAGTAGTTTCCGAGCAGTACTAGTCCCCTTATTACTTCCCCCTGTGTTATCTAAGTGTGGGCACTGAGTCAAATTAAAGTCCCCTGTAAAAAAAAAATCAGGTTCCCTTCTTCCTCATTAGATAGTAACTGGTCTATCTAATCTAGAAAGTTTTTCTGGTCTGTGTTTGGTATTCAAATTTAACTAATATAAATCTAACTAATATAAATCTAACTAATATAAATTTAACTAATATAAATTTAACTAATATAAATTTAACTAATATAAATTTAACTAATATAAATTTAACTAATATAAAACTAACTAATATAAATCTCCCAATAGGGTCTTCGACATGCTTCTTTATTTTGTAATTGTACCATTGTTTGAATAGTACACATACTCCCACATATTTATTTAGCCTATTTGCTGCAGAGAAAAACCGTTAAGCGAACATTGGCCAATCTAGCAAGTGCTCATATCGCCTTTTCATGTACGTTTCTTGCAGGCAAATTATCCCTGTAGACTTGAGTTGAATGTCTTGTTTGAGAAGGTGCCTTTTGTGAGGGATATTAAGACCTTTTACGTTAAAGGAAATTAATTTAATGCCATTATTCATATAAGGGATTCTCTACGAATAAGACCATTGCCCCTTGGGAACTGTACCCTATCTCTAGCTCCTCTTCTTTGTTGTCCCCCCAATATTGTAGTGCTACCCCACCAAATTGGCTCCCCAACACATTTTTAAACTCTGTTTGCTCTCCCTCCCTATCTCCCCCCCCCCCCCCACACACACACACTTTCCTCTCCCCTCCCCTTAGAAATCGCCATGTCTTCATGGCTCTTCTGCTAATGCAGATGAGGGACGGTGTAAGTACTTGGTGAGGGATAACAGCTCTCCCCATGGCACCCATAATTCTGAATTCACCATCCTCCCCTCTCCTTGTCATTTAATAGACGTTCCCCTTAATATTATCTACAGTGCTAAAGTGTATTATGTTTATTTGATTAGAGCATTTACCTATCAGCCATTGTCTGTCTTCTTGGTGTAAGAGCTCTTATTCAGAGTTAAACCTGACTGAGGTCCACTGTTTGGCATATCAGCCTGGGCCATCCTGCTTGTTAGGAGAAGCAGGTCCTGCATTCCTTCTGAGTCTCCGGCCTCCTTTTTCCAACCATTGCCATCTCGGTGTCTCCGATCTGCCCCTGCTGTCTCCGGGTGCTCCAGGTTCTGCGACTTTAATATGCAGGCCTGCCGTTTTCAAAATGGCCAGGGCTTCCTCGGGCGAGGTAGCTCATGAAGTAGCGCCTTGGATAGTAATTGAGATCCCTGCTGGGAACAGCCACCAGTACCGGATATTTTCATTTCTAAGCACAGTTATTGGTTGATAAGCTCGCCGTCACTTGAGTGTTCCCGGTGACAGATCCGTGAACACCGAAATATTTTGTCCCTCCCACAGCAAGGTTTGCTGCTTCCTGGCTGCAATCAAAACCTTCTCTTTGACGGGGTAGCGGAGGAAACAGGCTATTATGTCTCGCTGCTGAGTTCCAATTCAGGGCCCCATGGTCCAATTCGCCCGCTCCAGCTCGATCGGGTGATTAGTATTGATGACGTGTCCCCCTTCGCCGTTCCCCAGAAAGAACTTACAGAGCGTCTGGACCACCTCGTGGCAGTTGCTATAGGCCTCCGAGTCTGGTACACTTTGGAATCTCAGGTTGCACCGGCGATTCCTATTTTCCAAAACCTTTATTAAGAGATCGGCCCCTAACTGGGCCACTGCCTCACACTGGGATTTCAATTACGCCATTTAAGAACATAAGAACATGCCATACTGGGTCAGACCAAGGGTCCATCAAGCCCAGCATCCTGTTTCCAACAGTGGCCAATCCAGGCCATAAGAACCTGGCAAATACACAAAAACTAAGTCTATTCCATGTTACTGTTGCTAGTAATAGCAGTGGCTGTCAACTTAATTAATAGCAGGTAATGGACTTCTCCAAGAACTTATCCAATCCTTTTTTAAACACAGCTATACTAACTGCACTAACCACATCCTCTGGCAACAAATTCCAGAGTTTAATTGTGCGTTGAGTGAAAAAGAACTTTCTCCGATTAGTTTTAAATGTGTCACATGCTAACTTCATGGAGTGCCCCCTAGTCTTTCTATTATCTGAAAGAGTAAATAACCGATTCACATCTACCCATTCTAGACCTCTCATGATTTTAAACACCTCTATCATATCCCCCCCCCCCTCAGCCGTCTCTTCTCCAAGCTGAAAAGTCCTAACCTCTTTAGTCTTTCCTCATAGGGGAGCTGTTCCATTCCCCTTATCATTTTGGTCGCCCTTCTCTGTACCTTCTCCATTGCAATTATATCATTTTTGAGATGCGGCGACCAGAATTGTACACAGTATTCAAGGTGCGGTCTCACCAAGGAGCGATACAGAGGCATTATGACATTTTCCGTTTTATTCACCATTCCCTTTCTAATAATTCCCAACATTCTGTTTGCTTTTTTGACTGCCGCAGCACACTGAACCGATGATTTCAATGTGTTATCCACTATGACACCTAGATCTCTTTCTTGGGTAGTAGCACCTAATATGGAACCTAACATTGAGTAACTATAGCATGGTTTATTGTTCCCTATATGCATCACCTTGCACTTATCCACAATAAATTTCATCTACCATTTTGATGCCCAATTTTCCAGTCTTCTTGTGCTTCCAGCCTTATATCGCACTCATCAACTCTGTGGCCCATTTCCGCCATTTCGTCTTTTATCTCTTCAATTTTCTGGAGCAGTTCCTGTTTGTTCGCTTTCAGGTCTCTGCGTAAATCGCTGAACCATTGTCTGAATTCCTTTCGGGTGGGTTCATCAGACACCGAAAGCTCTATTTCTCCTGGGTTGGAATCAGGATCTTCCTCCTATCTCTCCGCCATTTTCAGGTCTGCCCTTTCGTTTAGGCCATCCAGGATCGCTCGGGTCTTTAGATATGAGTATTTGCTAAGATCAGTTCCTTTTTTCTTTGAAGGCATAAGTGTCAGCGATATGAGAAGAGAAAAGTCACAAATCTCTGTAGTGGAGTGAGGATGGATGGCAATTTTCTTACTTATTAGCGCATGGAAAACAGGAGCTACCTGTTTAAGCTGCCATCTCGCTCCATGACGTCACCCCCCTCCCCCGTGATTAAACATATTTAACAATTTCTTCCGCTTAATAGGGGAGTGGATGTTATCCACATTTAACGTAGTGACTCTAACTGTGGCCATTCCATCCTACAATACACAGTATGAGTTGCTGAGCCCACCCACAGGGCTCCAGTCCTTTATAAAGCTCATTCCTGCAGCCCCCCAGCCTAGACCGCAAGAGCAAGTAGCAATATTTCTGTCTGGCCATGTGCCCTGGTCTCAAATTCTGCACTTTGCAACCCCTCCCACCCATCCCCCCCCTACCATTCATACTCCAGTCAACCGTCGCAACCATACCAACAGAAACTTTACAAAAAACTTTACAGAAACCCTTGTTTCTGTAAAGCCTGTTGCTGTTAAATGTTTTACTGTTTTTTTAAACTGTTACATGTAAAGCCTGTTGCTAATTTATTGTTTCACTGTAAACCGAGGTGATGTATGTCTATACGTACCGCGGTATAAAAGAATCTATAAATAAATAAATAAATAAATAAATACCCCCACACACACCGTCAACACTACTTTCTCCCGCTCCAAGAGGCTCGGGGCCTTCCCCTCTCCCATCAAACTGATTGGTGAACATGGGGACGCCCCCTCCAACCCCCCCCCAGACCAGCCCCCCAAACCCTACAATAGTAAGGGCAATACGCATTTCCAAGACATTGCAAGAGATCCTTTAGTCCAGGCCCAAAAACTTCCCATCGGGAGTCACAATAACTTCGCGGTTTTGTATTTTGGAGGCCTACTGAAGATTATAGAAACTGAAACTGGCATCTGTCACTCTGGCAAACTTAGGTCTCTTGTTTGTAAGATAGTCTCTATTGGGGAAAAGGCCACCATTTCCCGCATAGGCTACGAACCGCGGCACTTGAACTAAATTTATGAACAGATAAATGCATAGTCCCCACTCACACCTCTCTAGTGCGTGGCAAAGTAGCAATGAATCCATCTGCTTCTCCTCTAGATGTGAAGTATAGAACCTTATTATCATGATAGACACGGAGCTTCGCCGGGTACAGCAGACCAAACTTAATGCCTCATTTATTTATTTATTTATTATTTTATTTAGGTTTTTTATATACCGGCATTCATGAAAAAATCACATCATGCTGGTTTACATTCGAACAGGGTGTGTAATTTTTGTGTAATTCAGTACAGGCCGGCGACATAGTTTTCCGCTGTGCTGCCGTGCTAGCCAAAAAATCATTGGCTAGCACGTACATTGGAATACAAGAGCTTAGTGCTCTTGTATTCCAATGTACCTGCTTTTTGCTTGAAAGCTCGTAGGAGTTGCGTTTTATGGGACCAATTTAATATTTTAGCCATCACCGGCTGAGATCTGTTAGTACCTTCACGGAGCTGTCCCACACGGTGAGCCCATTCGCATTTCACAGGATCAGGGGAAAAATCCAGACCCACCTGCGCTGGAAGCCACTGTTCCACAAATTCAGTAAGTTCCCCATCCTTCACTATTTCCAGCAGCCCTATAATTTTTATGTTCCTTCTCCCACGATCCTCCAAGTCTTCCATTTTAGCTAGCAGCTCCTTTTGTTGGTACGGAGGTCGGCCACGTGGCGTTCTGACTCAGCTAAGTGGTCACCATGCTCAGATATTATGTGCCCAAAAAGCAAGAAGGTAGGCGATCTAAGAAAGCCATCAGGATTAGATGCCACGGTCTTTTTCAAAACGTCAATAAAGTTTTGAAAAAGACCGTGGCATCTAATCCTTGTTGCTTTCCAGATATTATGTGCTCCACTTCATCCAGCAGTTTAGACTGGCTTTTGACAGCAGCTCTTATTTCCTCCATAGAGGACTGGATTTTGATGAGATCAAGGGCTGCCGTTTTGCTTTGCGAGATCTGAAGCAGGGCATCCTCCGAAACAGTCTCCAGCACTTTCGCGCCAGAGGGGGCCGCCGCCATCTTCTGGGAGTAGGGCCGATGATTAGCACTGTTCCGCGCATTTCGCTGGCGCATCACCCACGCAACCAGAGACGCCTGGAATGTTGACGGTTCAGGCGGGTAAGATCCCTTTATTTTTGGCGCACAATTACCAGGGTTTTGTGGCCGGCCTGGGGAGCGGGGTCGTGGAGCTCCGGTCTCGAGCTTCCATCCTGATTACGTCATCGCTGGAAGTCCTTTTTGGAGGCAGAGTTCTATATTTTTTTTTTTAATTATATCACTAGAATATATGTGATGGTCAGAACCAGTGGCGTAGCCACGGGTGGGCCTGGGTGGGCAGGTGCCCACCCAACTTAGACCCAGGCCCACCCAACTGGCACCGGAACTGCAAGGCTGTCGCGGGATCCCATCCCCGCGACAGCGAACAAGAGAACCCACGCCTCGCGCGCCATCACGGCACACGTGGGGCAGCGCTGCTGCGGCCGTATGGCCAACCGGTCTTCCTGTTCGGGGGGGGGGGGGGGGGGAGCGCCGCGCGCAGCTTCCGCTTCCTCCCCCCAATGCAGGAAGATCAGCTGCCTCTCCTGCTGCCACCCGTTCTCCTGCTATCTTCGGACCAAACGGCCCGCCGAACTTCCTGTTTGGGGGAGCGGAAGCGCCGCGCACAGCTTCCGCTTTCTCCCCCAGAGCAGGAAGATCAGCTGCCTCTCCTGCTGCCACCGGCCTCCTGCTATCTTCGGGCGTCGGGCCGTACTGCCCGCCGATCTTCCTGCTTGGGGGGGGGGGGGAGGGAGGAAGCGGACGTTGTGCGCTGCTCTTCCGCTCCCCCCCCCCCGACAGGAAGTTCGGCGGGCAGTACGGCCGACGCCTGAAGATAGCAGGAGTCCGGTGGCAGCAGGAGAGGCAGCTGATCTTCCTGCTCTGGGGGAGAAAGCGGAAGCTGTGCACGTGCTTGAATGTGTATGTGTGGATGAGAATGGGAGTGTGTGTGTGGGTGAAAACTGGAGCCTGGGTGTGTATGTGGGTGAGAATGGAAGCTTGAATATGTGGGTGAATGGGAGCTCGTATGTGTGGTTGAGAATGGGAGCCTGGGTTTGTGGGTGGATGAGAATGGGAGCTTGAATGTGTGTATATATGGGTGAGAATGAGAGCCTGGGTTTGTTTGGGTGGGTGAGAATGGAAGCTTGAATATGTGGATAAGAATGGGTGCTTGAATGTGTGTATGTGTGGGTGAGAATAGTACCTTAAATGTGTATATGTATAGATGAGAATGGGAGCTTGAATATGTGTGGTTGAGACTGGGAGCATGGGTTTGTGGGTGAGAATGGGAGTCTGGGTTTATGTGTGTGGGTGAGAATGGGTGCCTGGATGTGCGTCTGTGTGTGCATAAGAATATAAGCCTGGGGAGGGGTGAGAAAGTGAGAACTTGAATTTGAGCTTGGGGGGGGGGGGGGGGGGGGAGAGCATATGAGAGTGAGAGCTTGAGTGTGTGAGAGGGAGTCTGTGAGAGAAAGCGTGTATGTGTGTGTGTGTGTGTGTGTGTGTGGAAGGGAAGAAGACAGTAATAGAAGAAAGACACTGAAAAGGAATTAGGAAATGAGCTATAAGGGAAAAAATGGGACAAAGAGACCAGGACCAACTGATTAGAAAAATACAAAGATCAGACAACAAAGGTAAAAATATATATCTATATTTTGAGATGTTAGCAATTTAAATATAAGCAACAAAACCGCTCTCTCAAAATTTATGGACAGGTAGGAGCCGTGTATAAAATCGTAATAATAAGAAGGCTAAAGTACCACAAATCACCGTGAATTATGTTTGTATCATTAAGTAAGCCTCATACTTAGGCGTAGATGTGAATGCTATGCTGCATAATTTGGCATTATTTATCAGTAAAAAAACAACTAGCAGACCTGCATGCCTACAGCCCACTCATGTTAACCTTGTGCCCACCCAAAAAATCAATTCTGGCTACGCCACTGGTCAGAACCAATTCAGCCAGTGTTCTCTGTCTCCAGCTGCTGGATGGGAGCTTGGAGTTCAGTGCTTATAGCAAAAAAAAAGATTTGTTTTAGGAGATTCAGCCTTTTACTATTTTCGATGTGGCTAGAATTGTGGGCCATGCTCCAGTGGATGTTGCTCCTGCAGTGAAGCGAGCCCTGGCGACAATTTGTGTTTCTTCATTACAGTTAGTCTTTATTGGCAAGGAGGAGTGTCTGCTCTCTATTTCGGCCAGTGTTTGGTGAATTAAATTGAGTTACCTGCCTTTTGGGAGCGGGTTTTTCTTGCTCTGTCACCGCCGGGAGCTGCTTTGAAGCCTCTCAATGTCTGAAAAAGGTCACTGGTGCCGTGCGAATCGCAATTCCTGAGAAGGATGTTTATGCTCAGTTTGCCACAGTAAATCTGAATCACCAGATTTGCTTAAAGCTTTAGCGTCACTAAAGAAGGTACCTTTGCTTGAGGCTTCAGATAAGTAAACAAAAGTTTATTTCTAGGACAGCCTCAGCCTCCGAGGAGCCGATAGCGGCAGCCATTCTAACAGCTGAGTCAGACATCTTGATTGACTCGCTGGGAGCATTGTCAGCAGGGGCAGGTCCCAATTTAATCCAGGGACCTCCAAAATTAGTTCCGGGGCTAGATTTTCTCTCTGAGGCAAAACAGGAAGTCCCTAGTACCAGTTCTGGGGCATTTTCGTCTGGTTTTCAAGTTTTTGCATAAGGCCTTACAAGGGGAGCGTGATAATGTTGCAGAGCATGTACAAGATTTTTCAGCTGCTGAAGTTTTTAAATCTCAAAAGAGAGAGAAGTTGGATTCAGATGAAGCTGAATCCCTTTCTCTGGATTTTGATTGTCCGGCATATTTAAGAATGGAGGATGAGAGAGGAGGAAGTGGCAATGATTCTTTGGAAAAAGGTGAGATTCATTCAGCAGAAGATGAGGCGGGAACAGATTAGGTTGTTCCATAAGGAGATGTCTGCATTAAATTTTGCTACGTTATGCCTTGAGGAAGAAAAATATGAAGAGGCTCCAGGTTGGGATCCAATCCTGAGAGGCACATGTAAGACAGCTTCTACTTTTCCTCTGTACCCAGAGGCTGAGAGGGTATTTCCTGAAGCTGGATATAGGCATCTAATAATTTTTAATAGATTGTATCCGATGCCCTCTAAGGTACTAGATTATCTTTTTCAGCAGCCTAAGATTGATGCGATGATTGCAGCTGAAGCCAGAAGGACTACTATTCATATGGAAGGAAGTGCCTCCCTTTGAGATGCTCAGGATAGGAAGCTAGAGGCAGTTCTTGAGAATCTTTTTTTTCTGCAGGTTTGTTTGTGCTATAAGGATCAGTTTGTGTAAGTTTGCTGCTAGGTCTCGGCTCCGTTGGATTCAGCAGTTGTCTGAGGTAGCAAGCTCTGCTAGATTTGGCTACGGCTTATTTATCTGATGCTTTATATGACATAATCAGAATCTCTGCTATGTCTTTAGCCTTTTCTGTGGGAGCTAGACATCATCTTTGGTTACCATCAGCAGAGTGACTTCAATAGTTAAGACTGCTCAGGAGGCTTTCTTCATTTTGCAGTTGGCGGATCTAGCAGTAAGCATGCCCCTTCTTCTACATCAACAATGAAAACTGCTTCTGTGAAATGGCAGCGTGTACTGAAAGGTGGCAAGCATCTGTGGAGACATGCAGGAGGCTCTGCTACTTCCAAAGGCACTGTGACTTGAAGGGTCGTAAGTCTGTTATTAGGAGTGTTGCAGGGGATTTTCAAGGAATCTATGGTTTGAGGTCTAGAAGGGTATTGGAACATATTTTTGCTTGGGATTGTTGCAGGAACCATTTCTTTCTTTTTTTCTTCATGTTTCAGATTCTTGGAGCTATCATTGGCAACATTGGGGCTGTTTTGTATATTTTATTAATGTGTGAGTTGATCTATTAGGATTGTTTCCTTGAATGTTAAAGACCTCAATGTAGCAATAAAGAAAGTTATTATTTAAGAAAGCAATTAATATGAAGGCATCCATCTTTTTTTATACAAGAAACTCTTGTTGGGAAAAGGGATGAGAGACTTTTCAACAGTAAATTTTGATCTTTGCCTCTAGTTCTGTTCATAATAAGAATTGTGGAGTTGGGTAGTATATTTTCTAAAGATTTATTGGCGAATATTCAAGATGTAATATGGGGATAAGGATGGTAGATTTATTGTGGTTAAGATGAGGTTGCATACACAAGTAGATATTCTGGTAAATGTTTATGCTCCTAATTCTGATTTGGGCATGTTTTTGATTCCTTAGGTCAATTGTCGGGTTCTTGCTATGCAGGCCATCTCATTTTGGGAAGAGATTTACATATAACTAGCAACCCAGCTTTGGAAAACTCTTCTGGCACAAGGTTGGGGAGATAGGGCATAGATAGGGCATAGATAGGGCATAGACTTAAATCAAATTTCACAAACAGCTTTTTAAATTTAATTGATATTTGGAGATTATTAAATCCATCTAAAAGGAATTGTTCATTTTTCTCTGCACTTCAGGATAGATTTTTATCTTCTTGAGAAAGCGCTGATCTCTCAAGTTGTAAATCCAGATATTAAAAGTTCTCATGGTCTGACCTTGCTTCAGTTTGGCCAGACCTCAACCTTGGTCAAGAAGATCTGGATGGCTGCTTTTGATGACTTAATGAAAGTTTATTAGATGATTCGAATTGTTTTCAACAGTTACAAGTTGATATTGTAAATTACTTTAGGGATAATGATGACGTTTCTGCTCAAATTTTCTGGGATGGTTTTCAAGCCGAAGAACTTAATTGCCAAAGGGGTTTAGAAGAAAAGGGAAAATATTCAAACTAGTCTTTTTACAGACCTTTATTAAATTCCTGAAACATTTGTATAAACAGTCTGAATCCCTCAATCTTTAGACAATTGGAAAGTACTAGAAATAAGTTACGCTTCTTTTATGTAGATGACGACATAAATTTAAATCTTGCCCGGCAGCAATATTTTGAGTGTCGTGAGGGCTGCTGTTTCCCCTAGGGCCATAAAGGTATTTTAGTCAGGGCTGCTCTCATCATCCTTCCCCCTTCTCTCTGCACCTCCCAGGAAATGAGTTTTTGGTGGGGGAGGAAAGGAAATCCTTTGTAGCCCAGGTGATGGAGTGTCTCTCTTAATGTGTGTATATCTCATAGCTGCAGTATTCTCCTCAGGAACAAACTGGATGGACTCAGACTGGGTGTTCAAATAAAGTTTACTGATTATTTCTAAAACATCAATCACTGACCCACAAACTTTCCAGAAATGAAACTGTACATTTGAACTATTTACAGTTTCTCTCCTGGGGTGCTTGTGTCCATCTCTCTAGCTCATTGGAAAGAGCTTGCCTCTGTCTCCTCATCTGAGCAAATAGCCCAGTAATTTGGAGAATCATAGGGGGGAGCCCCACGCCACAAAAATATCTTACCTTATTCCAAAGTTCTGTCTTTTCCCCTCAACCTGTGTCCCTGATCCCTTTGGGGTGGAGATCCGGTTGCGAGTCTCTAGATCTTGATGTTACAATCCTGTTCTCACCTTCTCTCTGTGTGATTTCTCTGGGAGAGAAGCTTGATGATCTAGTCTTGACCAAAGCTCTCTATCTCCTGTCTCCAAATTATGAAGAGGCCTTGATGGATTTTTTTTGACTCGTATGCTTAATGCTTTATTAGAGGGTGTCAGTTTGCCACCTTCTATGTAAATGACTGGGTTCTCTGTTATACCTAACGAGACTCTACTCTCTGTGGGTCGTATCAGCCTATTACTTTATTAAATTTGGATACAAAACTTTTGGTGAAAATTTTTGCTTTGAGGTGGGAGGAGTGGCTCCTGATTTAATACATGAGGATCAATCTGAGTTCATTGCTGGGAGATATTCTGATTGATATCCATCAAGTTTTGAATTTAATTTGGGGAATCTCTCTTCATTGGTGTTGATGATAGATGCGGCGAAGGCCTTTGATAGGATCCATTGGTCTTTTATGTTTAAGTTGTTGCAAAAACTGGATCTGGGCAGCCACTTAATCACATAAATATATATGAATTTCCTAATTCCTGTGTTTAAAATTGAGGGCTATTTTCTCTCTTTTCTCATCAAATAGGTTGGTCCCAGAAAGCAAAGCGGAAGCTGATGCAACGTAGCGAAGTAGCAACCAAAAGAAGTTGATCGGTAAAAAGGGATTCTTTTTTTAATATAATGTATGGTAACCAATAAAGCCCAACTCTGGCTGAGTTTCGCTCATTTGACAGAGCTGCTTCAGGCGCTTAATAATCAGACTGGTTTTCTCAGAGGTGTATCAAGAATCACATTCAATATTCCTTCTCTACCAGACACATTGTCTCAATGGGATTTTGAATGTTCTTGTAGCAATAGTTTCCCGTATAGAGATGCCAACAAAGTCAAAGTTTCAATATAAATGGGAACACCAGACAATTTCTGATAATATATTTAACTGGGGTAGTGTTGGGGGGGGGGGGGGGGTAGGAGTTTAAATCTTTCAACAAGCATTTGACCTGCCGTATGCCCTTGCCTAAGGAGGATTTTCACCTCAGCCTTTGGAGGTTAAAAAGAGGATTTTGGACACTTCTTGGAACTTTATACCACTAGGAGTGCAAACTTTTATTTACTATCAGAGAGAAAAAGATAGATAAGGAGATCCAAGCCCCATGAGAAGCCTACCTTCTAACATCTGGAGGGTTGGATCTTGCCAGTGCTTTGCCAATTAAGGGACACTAACTCAGCTTTTAGAACTGAGGAAGGATGTACCTTTTGTTTGAAAAAGTTTGGGAGAAGGATGTTGACTTCAGGATTCCAACTGTAGGTCCGAATTTTGGGATAAATCCATAAGAGTATCTTTATCTGCTACTACTCAATCCAGTAGTTTCATTTAAATTATAGTACAAAAAACAAAGTGCCCTCATGTTTTTCTCACTTAGGGGGTCATTTTTTTTAAAGCTAGCGCACGCGAAAAGGGATGTTTTGCACGCGAAAAGTCCCTTTTTGCATGCGATAGCTAAAAAGGGGTGGAGTCGGGGCGGCGTCTGCCCCGGAAGAGGAGGAGTTGGGGCGGACGCCGCAAAGACAGCGTGGACAGCGAAAAGGTAAGGAGCCTTTTCGCTGCCCATTTCACGCCCAATAGCATCATCTCTTATGATGGCGCTATTGGGTGCGAAAGCCAGCAGCGATCGCACTGCAGAGGTGTGATTGCTGCCGGCTTTCGCAGGACCGCGCCCCTGCTTCGCCCTCCTGCCCCCTTGCAGCACGCGATTCACGATGCCACGGTGTTTTAGAAAATATAGGCCTTAGTGATTTCCTTCTGGCAGAAAGTATCAGATTATACAGTGAAAAACTTATCTATGCATCTGCAGAGTTGGAGACAGTTTATACAACTGAAGGCCAATTTGGCGATATTTGGAATTTTCTCTTTGACTGAAAACCAAAACACTTGGAGGTCTATCAAAGTGTGATTCTGAATAGCTTCAGGCATAATCTTTTCGCTGTACAATTTTAATTCACATTCAGGTACCTCGGAGAAACCAGGTATTGCCTGAAAATGCTCATATTGTTCTGGTAGGATATAAACTCTATGAAGATCAAATTACCTACAAACCTTCAGATAATGAAGACCTGGTTGGCCAAATGATATTTGTCTAGCTTTTCAGAAGCTTCATAGAATGCCTCTTTGAAGAGATCTACACAGGCCAATCTTTTTTTTAATTTATTTATTTATTGCGGATTTTTCTATACCGACATTCTTTTAGTGAAAAACATCACATCAGTTTACATTCAACAAGAAAGATATCAACGGTGCTTTACAAATGCAATTATAGAGGATACAAAATGATATTAAACTAGTAATTAAAGTAATCAAAGGATATTAAATAAACTATTTGTTATAATCAAAGGGTATTAAGGAAAAATGGTAATTATAGTAATCAAAGGATATTAAACAGACAAGTAATTAGAGGAAATTAAACAAAATAGTCAAATAGCTGAGAGAGATAGGGAAACAAGAGGAAAAAAAAACGGTATCATAGCAGGAAAAAAACAGGGCATCATAGCAGGGGATAATTACAAAAATAGGAGGCAAGGGCAGAAAAGCAAGTGCGAAATGCTGTGGCATCGTAAAGCAAAAGAATCAGTTTAGGAGGGTGGCCAAAAGGTTGGCGATTACTGCGTTGTGCGAATATTGGTAATTCAGGGAAAGGCTTGCAAGAAGAGCCATGTCTTAAGTTTTTGCTTAAATTTTTGGGGGCATGGTTCCTGACGTAAGTCAGGGGCATGTCATTCCAGATTGTGGGTCCAGCTATGGACAAAGCACATTCCTTGGTAGAGGTGAGGAGTGAGGCTTTATGAGATGGCATGTGCAAAGTGGCAGCATGTTGAGATCTGGGGGGGCCTTGTAGATTTGTGGAAGTAAAGGACGTTATTGAGCCAGTGCATGTTTTCTGTGTGTAGGGTTTTGTGTATACTGGATAATGTTTTATATCTTATTTCGTTCGGCAATGGATAGCCAATGTAGTTCCTTGAGGACAGGTGTGATGTGTTCGGATTTGTGAGTGTTGGTAAGTATGCGTGCAGCTGCGTTTTGCAGCATTTGAAGAGGGAAGATGGTTGCTTTAGGGAGGCCAAGGAGGAGGGAGTTACAGTAGTCGATCTTTGTAAGGATTAGGGATTGGAGGACGGTACGAAAGTCGCATTTGTGAAAGAGGGGTTTTAATTTTTCTTGGCGTGTGTAGTTTAAAGTCACAGTCTTTTATGGTGTTATTGATGTGTTTTTTAAGACTTAGCTGGTTGTCAATGGTGACTGCAAGGTTTCTAGCATATTGTGCAGGGGTGATTGTAGGAGGGAGGACCGGGGGTGATGTAATATTATTATGGTTACGTAGGGGGGAAATAATCATTAATTCTGTTTTATCAGCATTTATGGCAAGGTTGATATTAGTGAGGAGTGAGCTAATGGCTGTGAGTGCAGTGTCCCAGGTTTTAAGGGCATTGTGTAGGGAATCAGTGATGGGGATGGTGATTTGGACATCGTCCGGATATATGAAATATCTGAGGCCAAGTTTGGATAGCAGGTGACAGAGAGGAAGAATGTATATGTTAAAGAGGGTAGAGGAGAGGGCTGAACCTTGTGGAACTCCATGAGCTAGGTTGTGGGCTTGTGATTCCTTATTCATGAAGTTGACTTTATCTTGTCTATTTTTTAGGTAGGACTCAAACCAGCACAGGGGGGTATCTGAAAGGCCTATTTCCTGGAGGCGGTTGATAAGGGTGTTGTGGTTTATGGTGTCAAAGGCAGCTGAGATATCAAGCATTGCCAGTATATAGGAGTGTCCTTTGTCTAATCCTGTGAGGAGGGAGTCTGTGAGAGCAAGCAGCAGGGTTTCAGTACTGCAATGTCTGCAAAAGCCAAATTGGTTGGGTGAGAGAATACTATATTTTTCTAGGAACTCAGTAAGTTGTGTATTTACAATTTTTTCAAGGATTTTTGCTAGAAACTATTGACAGGACATACGGTTTTGGCCTTCTTAAATTCAAAGAAGTCAGAAGTGTTTTCTGAAGGGAGTTCTAGATGTGAATTCAAATATATTTGCAGTTCTTCCAGAAGATCAAATGCTTTAACAGAGCAAGGTTTCCTACTCTCAGATTTAAACTGAGAATTCTTTCACCTTTTTTTGCTAGAAAATTGATCTGTACTCTTAAGAGTGGGAATGTAGTTGGGTCATTCAGTTTTTTCTGAATAGTGAAGGTCCAAAGAAACAAAGCGAAAATCAGTCCAGCATGGCCACAGCTGTGAAAGAAACAAAACACGACCAATGCCTTGGAAAGTAAAACATTTTATTCTAATTAATCCAGGTTCTTTTTTTTTTTTAATTCTTTATTTATTGAATTTTTAAGTATTTTACAAACCAAAATAGTTCATAACCGAAATCTCAGATATTATCACATATCATTTGAACATAAGAAACATAGCAAATTAAAATAAGTAAATATATGTGGTAATTCTTAATAAGAACAAACAATGATTCAAATTAAGGCCTTGAAATTAATAGGGAGTAAATTATACACCAGTTTTTAAGGAAAAAATAAGATGGTGGCATAAGTAACACCTGTGATAAGGTTGTTGAGGTGTTGAGGTGGGTTGTCTTTTGAGTTCTATAAACCTAGCCAAATGTTCTGGTGTAAAAAATATCTTGCATTCATCCCTTTTTTTAATCAAGCATTTACACGGGAAGCGCAGTTGAAAATTATATCCTAAGTCTGTTGCTTCTTGACGCAAGTTCAAGAACGCCTTCCTTCTTTGTTGAGTAGCCAAGGCTAAATCCGGGAAAATTTTTACATTTGACTCATGGTAGATAACAGGATATTTCCTAAAATACACCTTCATGACCTTATTTATTTCAAAATTTGTAAGTAGAGAAACTAATAATGTACCTTTATCGATCACCACTAAATTAGAGTTTTCCAAAAAATTGGTCAAATCTCCTTGAAAGGGAAGGTTAGATTCTCTACTTCTAGAAACAGGCAAAAAATAGCATGAATTCACCATAGGCATATCTAAATCTGAGAAACCTAATATCTCCACCATGAACTTTTTTTAAGGTAGTGTATGGTGACTCTCCTACAATATGAGGAAAATTTAAAAATCGTAAATTTAAACTCTTAGAATTATTCTCCAGAGTCTCCATACGCTTCTCTAGCCTCAATCGGTCTTTGACTACTGCAGCCTTAAATTCCAGTGTCTTTTCTTCTTTTTTTTCCAATTTGGGTAATCCTGCAATTAGTCTCAGTTAGTTTCCCTTCTAAGGCTTTTAATTCCTGATGCTGTTTAAATGAAGCTTGATTTAATTCTGTACAAGCAGATCTTTTCATTTCATTTCAGATCTAAATCCCACGACTAAATCCCAGATTCCATCTAGGGTCACTACTGAGGGGCGGGGGGTGGTCACCTCCAAATCCGGCGCCTTCACTGGTCTCTCCCGCACCTGCTCCGGCAGTATCTGGGAGCTCCACAGTCGTGCCTTCGATTAGATGACCCAGCTTCTGTAGCTCTCCCGGGTCCCGTGTTTCTTGCATTGCGGGTAAACCCTCAGGGGTCGAAGGCGATGTCCTCCCCGGCATCTCCGAACCGGCTCCCCGTTCAGTTCCGCGGGTGACCCCGGAAGCGATACCATTTCCTGGGTCATCATTCGCATCACTTTCATCGCCCCTCCGCTCCGGTGGCCGCCTCAGATCTGGGCTCAGAGAGACCTCCTCCACGGAAAGGTGAGGGTATACCCGGAGATAATACCCTCACCTATACGGCAAGAAATCTTTCGTTACTTGCTTTCTTCTGAAACGCCAGGAACCGAGGATACCGCTGGACGCAGAGACGTGGGAGAGTCTCTAATCCAGGTTCTTACTTTCCAAGGCATCTGTCCTGGTTTGTTTCTTTCACATCTTTTCTGAATAGTGTGCATAGAAACTGGGGAGATACTGTTTCACTCTTCATTGAAGAATTCTTTGTAAAACTGAAAATTCTTAAAGTGATACTGAACAGCATGGAACCAGCTGTTCTAGCGTGTTCCGACAGGACTAGGAGGCATGGATGCTTTGGCAGCTGGAGATTTCTCTTGTAGTTTTTTGTTCAAGAAACGGAGGTACTTAGCTTTCCTACTTACCAGAGTTATAGAACATGGTTTTGAAGCACCTTACAAGTGTTATCAACTAACTGAAAAGGCTTTCTGAATGATTCACCAACTAAGTTAACAATATGTGCCAAACAAGTGATATGCACAGAATTTGGAAACAGTGTAGAAAATACAGAATGAAATGCTTTTTTCATATAACTAGCATTAGCAGTATCGATTACCAAAATGCTGTTCTAATCAATCCAATATTAAGTTTCCGCTTTGACTACAGCTTGGGCAACAGCTGAGTGATTATCAACATCTAAAAACACTGTCTGCCAAAAAAGGATTATACATGCCCACTGCAATCAGGTTCTAATGGTGCATACAATACATTTTACTTTCAGAAATTAGCGCCTACCCAAAGGTAGGTGTTAATTTCTCTGGGCACCCAGTGGCAGCAATTGCTGCTGCTGGCAGATGAGCCAAGCTGGCAGGGACTGCTGCAGTTGTTGCTACCCTCCACTTGAGAGTCCAGACTAGGGCCCCTTCACTGCATGGGCTCTGATGCAACTGCACCTCCACCTCTGAATGCAGTGGAAGTGGTTTCTCCAATGGCTGCATCATGCACTGCCGTATGAGAGACTTGGGATGAATTCCCAACATGCTCGCTCACTCTCTCTCTTACATGAAATCAGATCTATGCTTTCTCTCAAATGCCATCTGTCATATACATGTTTGTCTTCTCACATACAATTCTCTCACACACACACAGACTCCCAGGTAGACACCTATCTACCCACACTGACTCACAACAAACACAAAGGCTCATGCATACACTCTCAGGGCCTGGGCCTGGTTCTCTTCTTCAGCCACCAGCAGGATGACTGCTGCTGGCAGCCCCTGGGTCCTCTCTCTTTCACCACAGTGGGGGTGGTATGAGAGGAGGTAAATAGGAACAGAAGCAGAGGTCAAAGGACTCACATCTCCACCTGTTCTAGACTAGGGGCAGCAACCCACGGCACTGGACAGCTGAGCAGACAATGACCGCTACCACTACCTGAATCAGAAAGCTAGCTCCAAGCCTCACATGCAGCAGTAGGAGTCGCATTTAACCCAACATCTCCCACTTCTGTCTTGCAAGTCCGCTCAGCTGTCCGGGCCAGGGCACACATGTCAAAGGCTGCAGACCTTTGGCCCAGAATGAATGGAAATATGAATCCCCCTTGGCATCTCCCCCTGTCCCCATTCAGCTGCTTTCCCCTCATACTTTCTCTTTCTCCCTTCCCCCTTTCTCTCTTTTTTTTGATTGTAGGGTCCCTGGCCTTAGCACGATGCAGCTTGCTAACCTCGAGTCACCAATGCCATGCTGCGATGCCTCCACTCTCCGTGCACCAGCTGTGCTGGAACGACTGCGTTGTCCCGCGATGGCCACTGTCCGGGCCAGGCATGCTTTTGGTTTTGAATCCTCTTTCGGCAAGGGAGGAAATCTACGAGATGACAGTGGAAATCTGTGGGGAAGGGCAGTGAGGAAGGAAATCTGCTTGGTGACGGTAGACATCTGTGGGAAGGGGGAATTCTGCGTAAATTCCACAGTAGCACAGAATTCCCCCAGGACTATACATTGAATAAAAATTCAGCAATACTAACTTCAGTCTTGGTAATGAACAATAATACTTAATGGTAAAACAAAAAAAATATGAATATAAATGTACATGATATTCTCTGATACCTCTACAGGGCCATCTCCCTTCTGTTTCCACACAATGTGCTAAATTATTTGCTCTGGTTCTGTTTTAACATAACAAGGTCTATCCTTGTAAAATACTTGTCTGTGCCCTGCTGTTTGGATATACAGACTATTTTGTCCTTTTTGCAGAGGTTTGATTAAGAGCTTAGCCCTTAATTCTATAAAAGTCCAGGTTGCAGTTATCTTATGTTGCAGGTGTTGGACTCTAAGCATCTTGGTAGCTTTCCACCCAGTTGTGTCTTGCTCGTCTTTTGGCATCAAGGTTTTCAATTCCCTCTTGAGGTCCTGGTTCTCCAATGTTTGTTTTAGGGTGAATCTCCTCTTCAAGCTGGTTATTCATGTATCCCTGCAGGATCACCCTAAGAGGCAGTACTTCTAGTGGCTATATATATTCAGGCTAACATATTTTGGATTTACGGGATTTGGAGAGTCTCTTACTTAGGGTTCTTTGCCGAGTCAGTATCTTTTTGTCTAGTACCATCCTTCTTGACCAAGTTTGGGTCATTTCACCAGACTAAATGATTCTTCTTTTAGTGGTCCCTAAGGTGAAATGTCATAAGGGAAGGTCTTGCCACCTCTTGGACATTCACTGTATTCTACTTGGATATATTGCAGTGACTAATCCTTTCTGAAAGCCGATAGTTGGTATGAGCTTTACAAGTGAGGGCGGCATCAAGCTCATCTTTGTCCAATTGGATTAAAGAGATGATCTTCTCTGCCTATTTACTGAAGGGCCAGTAAGCTCCTTCAAAGGAGAAGCCTCCATTTTGTCCAAAGGACTCATGTAAGGCTACTCTTTCATTTCTCTTACTTTGGTTCACTAATTATTTCAATTTGGATGGGCAAGCCAGAGGTGATGTTGCCTTGGGACAGGAGTTCTTAAGGCAACCATGTTGCCTTTCCACCTTTGCTTAGTATGGGCTTGGGTACTTCCTACAGATCTAGACTGGACTAGCAGTATGATAAATAAGGAGAAATCTAGTTCCTTGAATCTTGCTAGACCAGTCCAAGATCCTCCCAGGAAGTCAAAGGCTGAAATGTGTTTGTCCTGGGATTTTTCAGACGTACTCAGTTTCTCTCTGGGAAGGGGAACCAAAGTTTTCTCTGTCTATTGCCTGTTTTCTGGTTACTTCTCTACCTTCTCTCTTCTGGCCCCTGGTTGAGGGCTGAGTAACAGAGGGTGGTTGATGGATTCTGTCCTGCTGGAATGTTTTAAAAAACATTTTTATAATAGTTTTTGTAGGGGGTTTTCCTCTGCTCCATTGCTCTGCCATAAAGATTACTGGCAAGTGCTTTGTCTGCACCAATCTTTATACCAGTAATGATGCTATAAAAGGATTGTCTCCAGCAGCTGGCAGGATAGCATAAACCTAACCATGAGGCCTAGCCTTACAGGATTCAAGGAACTGAAATTAACAGGTAAAACTACATTTCTCTTAGATGGCGGCATAGTGAGGATGTGTGGATGAGTAGCTCCGGTTTTGCCTTTGGAATTCAAGTTTTTTGCTTGGAATGCCTCCTACATATAAGGGAAAGGTGTGGGTTTATCCCTCAGAGCCTTTCCCTTCTCCGATTCACCAGCTGGAAATTACCCGGTTCATGTCCTCACCAGCATTCAATCCAGGAGCTGAGGAGCCTGATGTGCGGGGCAGCTTGAGAGCACTGCCCATGCCGGCAGAGGAGGCGTCCGAGTCCAGACCTGCAACAACCACTGGCACAGAAGGCGAGTGTTGAGAACCCCTCCGGGGCACCGGGAGACATCATTTCCTGGCCCAGAGTAGAGAGAGTGTCTCAGTGTGACTCACCGCTGGAGCTGGGTCCTTCCTCGGCATTTTTCCCTTCTGGGTCGACCAGCATAGGACCTTCGGGTTCTGTTCCAGACATTGGGGAGATAAACGTGGACCCTATTGTGGGGATATCAACGACTCCAACAGGGAATATCGCCAGCGATGAGTCCTTTCAGATTCCACCTCGCCCTGTGGTGGTGACATTAGATGTTGTAAACCGTTATGATGGCTACACCGAATGACGGTATATAAAACTGAACAAACAAACAAATAAATAAATCTTGTGGCTGGCTTTGTGACAACACTAAAAACTTTAAAACATTAAGATGGACCATTCAGTTTCTAAATTTCATCAAAAACTCTTGGAAATTCAAACTCAGGTTAATTTGATGTCAACTAGAATATCTGGTATAGAAGAAAATGATGAGAAGACAAGAATTTAAGACTGCTACAGTTAAAGATCGAGAAGTCCTTGTGAGACATATAGAACATTTGGAGAATAATGCCAGACACTGAAGAAATTCCTGCAAGAAGCTCTGGGATTTATAAGTGAAAATTTAACATCAATAAATGCTGGGTTTTTCCTTCCTAAACCCAGAGCTTCTAGAATGGCTGTAAATACTGTATTTCAAAATGATCTAATTTTCTAGAGAATTCTGCAATGGAGATTGATAGAGGAACGTTACTAGTTTCTTTTATCTCCTCATGTGATCTAAATGCAATAATGAAAAATTACTTTAGGAAGTATCCTGTTAATATGCTTTACTGGTAAAATTTTTTTCCTGATTTAGCTTCAATTACTCAAACTGGGTGAAGAGGGTTTTTAATCCTTCGTCAAGATATTGTTGCTTTAGGTTTTTCCTTTATACTTCATTTTCCTTGCAAATCTGTAATTAGGAGAGGAGAGGGAGCCAAGATGGCCACTGCATGAGCCACGCTGAAGGAGCTCTCTTATACTTTCTACTGATTTTCCTTGGAATATTTGCTGCTGTTGGATTTATACTTAAGATGCCGCATACTAAGGGTAAAGCTAAGTTAAAAAACCATTTATCTGACAAAGATGAAGGAATTGAACAACAAAGATTCAGAGCTTCTTCGAGGTAACCCTGAAAACGCCAGAAGCGAGGGCCGCTTTGGAAGAGAGCCAGGAGCTCGGTTCTCTAGCCAGGGCCAAAATGATCTCGCTAAGCCCGGGGGCTCATGAAACGCTATTACTTCCCCAAGGTCAGATGCAGGTCGAAGTGAAGGAAACATCGCGATCTCTGGGAGACAGGAGCAGACAGACGCTGACCCGGGACTCTGACGGAGGAGGAGAGAGCGCGAAAGAGGGAGGTCGGGGAGCCCCAGTCAGAGGAATTACCTCGACTCCTAAACCCCCCACTGTCTGCACTGGCACAGGACAACGAGGAGAGCTTCACAACACAAGAATTGGTAACGTTAATACCCGGAATAGTTTTTTCGTTACAAATTCCACCCGTTATCACATTGGAATCATTGTGGAATGCTTTAGTTTCTATTCAGACTGCTATATCAAGCTTGACACAAGTAGTTCTTGAAACTAATAAAAGGGAATGGATTATTGAAAAAACTGAGTTTACAGAAAAAGAAAATTGAACAATTGGAGGAATCATCATTGAAAATGGAAAATGTTCAAGTTAACTTAATTAAATCAGCAAGTTTAACTGAAAAAAAAAGTTGAAAGTATTGAAAACCCACTTCGCTATTTAAATCTGCGGGTGGTTAATTTTCCTGTTATAAAGAAAATGCCTCCCCTTGAAATATTGAAAGAATAC
Organism: Rhinatrema bivittatum; assembly: GCF_901001135.1. Lineage (NCBI taxonomy): Eukaryota > Metazoa > Chordata > Amphibia > Gymnophiona > Rhinatrematidae > Rhinatrema > Rhinatrema bivittatum. The sequence goes on along the minus strand of NC_042622.1, from coordinate 217,200,517 downwards.
ATGGCAGAGTCTATCAAGATACCAAAGGAAATTACACCTGTGGTAACTAAAGCCTTTTTTGTGTCCAGGAAATCTTTGCCTGTAAATGAGGGAGAAGGGCAAGAACAGCAGCAGTCATTGAATATTTCAGATATGAATGAAATGTCTTTACAGACAGAAATACACACGAGAGGCACCGTACTGGTCTCAATCGAGCAGGACAGGAACCTTGTTCTAAAATTTTTCTGTAGAAACAGAGCGGCCCAATATTATGGGCAACAAGTTTGGGTGGATCCGGACGTAGTCCGTCCTACACAGGAGCGCAGGAAGAAATGTATACAAATGAGACCTGAAGTGGTAACTAGAGGGGCCAGTATGGTATTAAGATACCCTTGTAAAGGTTTACTGAAATTTCAAGATGAGAAGTATATTTTCCTTGAACCGGAACAGTTGAGGAGTTTTCTCGATGGAAAAGGGTGAAGGTTGAAGCCAATAAGGTAGGGGGACAGCGTCTCAAGCAGAGGTTTATTCTTTTCATTGAATGCGCATCCTGAGCTCCTATAATTTTCTTTGTATTACATTTTGGCTCCCAATATTTCCGTTGTGTAATTAGAGATGAAATATGATTAAGTGAATGATTGATAAGTATATTTCTTTTGAATGATAAGATGTTTGGAACCTCTATTCTACTGATTATATGATTGTAACATATGTGAAATGGCAAAAAAAAAAAAAAAGGAGGAGTGTTTTATCTTCTTCTCTCCTGAACAATTAAATTAGTTGTGGAGTCGAAGAAGCCTATCACTTCTTCCCCAGTGCATCTATAAAGAAAAATATGTAGCGTTGGATGTCTATGCTAGGCCTTTTTCCTTTCTTTAAATTCCTTTTAAGTTCTCCCTTTAGTTGCTTTCTCTTCCCCCCCATTTTCTTATTGTATTCTGTTGGGTAGTGGATTGGATATTATGCCTTCATTCTATTTGTATATGTTTGAATCAGATTGTGATGATCCACGAATTTCTGTAACAAAACTGTTATGTTTGTTTATTAAATTTTAAGGTTTCAAAGTTAAAAAAACAACCACCAAAAACACTACATTTCTCTTTTTCTCTCAGTATATGACTAGGGTGAGAAACGCTTAGTAAAGCAGACCCTTACAGCAAAGGTACACCAGAAGTACCCAGGCTTGTCTAAAGAAAAACGTGCGTTAGATACCACCACCTGCCCAAAAGGCTTTTCACACCTGCCCAAGTGCATTGTAGGGGAGAGCCTTCAGCTTAGGTTGCCAACTGGCCCCAGCTTTTTGGGAGGGATTGATCTAGTCCTGGTTTTATCCCTCTACCTCCATGGACTTTTCGTTTTGCTTTTCTTAGAGAAATTAAGAGGGATCCCACATTTATAAGTCCATGCAGGCAGTGAGGTAAAACAAGGACTGGTTTAAGCTTGCCCTGCAACTCTGGTGTCAGCTGGCCACCCTACTTTCAGCATCTAAGAGGTACAGCCAAATAATTGACATGAATAGATGACACCAGCAGCTAAAGATGGTGAGACCCAACTACGTTACCCATTCCGCCTCTTTCTATTATACTGTTTTATCTTTGCTCAATCATTAAAGTCTTTGGCTGTCAGCTTTGATCAATCTAATCAATTACCTAATGATGTGTTTAAGTTGCAACTGTGCAGATGCCTGGGAGCGAATATAGAAACATAGAAATGACGGCAGAAGAAGACCAAATGGCCCATCGAGTCTGCCCAGCAAGCTACGCACTTTATCCATTTTTTTTCCCTTTTTCTCTCTCCCACCTGTTACTATTGGCTTCCAGTACCCTCCAGCCCTAATTCCCCTCCACCCAATTTAGAGAGCAGCTTTGAATCTGCATCCAAGTGACATCCAGCTCAATTGGGGGTAGCAACCGCTGCAACAAGCAGGCCACCCCCCTTGCCCCATACTCTTACCCACCCCTGTTTTTATTTTTTGTTTTGTTTTTTTTTTGGAGATAGCAGCCCTCCATCCTTCCGCTCCATGAAGGTGGAACATCAACTACTGGCCACTGGCATCCCGCTCCGTGAACGCCTCTGTGGCTACTGCCGCTCTGTGCAGTGTTTGAATGCCGCTGTGGCTACTGCGGCATTCAAACACTACCCCTGTATCCCAGCAAACCTTTTACCCGCAGCTAAGTTTGGATTCTGCCTTTTTCCAGCATCCTTGTACCTACCTGCCTAACCACTATCTGTAAATGTACAAATCCTCCCTTCCACATTGCGGACTGCACTAGCCAGATTAGGCAGTAGAAAACTTAAATAGAAGTCAGGGCCTCTATAGGCTTATTCCAGTTGCTGAATTATGAGTGAGTTTAGCTGTCTTACAATAAACAGTTCCTGTGTCATGTATCATTTCTCCACTGAACAATTAGACAACCAACTAAAGTATACTAGTAAACATGTTTCAATGTAACGCCTCTGCCGCGATTGTTCTGTTGTATTGAAAACCAATATGATTTGTATATTATACAAGAATGTCGGTATATAAGAATCCAAAATAAATAAATAAACAAACAGTGTGGACATTAGTTGCTGAGACTCCCTACCTTAGAGTTTGCTCAAAAATTTATTTTTTATTTTTGACAGCAACTTAAATCAGTTACAATAAAAATGATACAACATCGCTAAGGTGGTATTGCGAGGAGAAATTCTCTCTTACACTATAGCCAAGTGAAAAGCGATCACCGCCACCAGCTTGAGGATGGAGTGTGGGGCTGTGACTGGCGCAGGGGCATATATGGCTCCGCCCACAAGTTTTAGTCTGTCTCCATCTACTGGTGCGGAGTCACAACCCAGGTGTCCTGGACTGATCCTGGTACGTACAGGGAACAACAATTTGACAATCCCCCTACTAACGCTTCAAAAGAAAAATTTGTAACCACCCAAGCAGCATTAAATGAGCTACTACATCAAAGAGCAAAAAAATCTTTACTTTATTACTGTTGCAAGTTATACCAACATGGTAATAAGGTGGGGAGGACCTTAGCTAATTTAGCAAGGAAAGACATAGAAACATAGAAATGATGGCAGAAGAAGACCAAACTGCCCATCCAGTCTGCCCAGCAAGCTTCACACTTTTTTTTTTTCTCATACTTATCTGTTACTCTTAGCCCTTAGTAACTTTTTGGTTCTATTTCCCTTCCACCCCCGCCATTGCTGTAGAGAGCAGTGTTGGAGCTGCATCTAAGTGAAGTATCTGGCTTAATTGGTTAGGGGTAGTAACCTCCGCAATAAGCAAGCTACTCCCACGCTTATTTGTTTACCCAGCCTGTGCAATTCAGTTTATGGAGATACTAACTTCAGGGGGTAGATTGGTAAATACTGGGAAAGACATCTGTGAGATATTTCAGGAGCATTATCAGAATTTGTATACTACCTCTGCGGATTCCCCAGCAAATATAGAAGCCTATTTATAAGCCTCTGGGCTACCTCAAATTCCACCAGATCAATTACATATATTAAATCAACCTATCCAAGTACAGGAAATTGTGCAGGGGATAAAGAGGCACAACTGTTAAAAACCCCGGGTCAGGATGGCCTGCCCTCCGAATTTTAAAACTATTGTTCACTAAGGTGGGCCCTCCTTTGAAAGAAGTTTATATCACTTTAATTGTCCTGGGCCAGTTTCCTTTTTCCCCCTAATTGGGCGGCTATACTAGTTCTCCCTAAGCCTAGGAAGGATCCATCCGTTATATCCTCTTATCCTATAACTTGTTAAGGAAGGACAGAGAGGATAGAAAAGGGGGAGGTGTGGCTCTTTATGTCAGAAACAACATCCAAGCATCTGAGCTACAAGGAAGTTGGGGTAAGGAAGAAGCTCTATGGCTCGACCTAAAAAAAGATGACGGAGCATCCATTTATATTGGAGTGGTTTACAGGCCTCCAAACCAAAAGGAAGAGCTGGACAGAGACCTGGTTGAAGACATCCATAAGATAGGTAAGAAGGGAGAAGTGGTGATCGTGGGTGACTTTAATATGCCAGATGTAGACTGGAAAATCCCATCTGCAGAAACTAAAAATAGTAGAGCGATAGTGGATGCCATGCAAGTATCTTGGTTCAAACAAATAGTGTTGGAACCCACCAGAGAAGGAGCTATACTCGACTTAGTGCTCACTAATGCAGATAATGTCTCAGATGTCCAGGTGGGTGCCCACCTCAGCAGCAGTGATCATCAAACTGTATGGTTTAATATCACTAAAAGAATAGGGAAAAGAACCACAAAGACCCGAGTTTTACAGTTCAAAAACACAGACTTTGAGGAAATGGGGAAGTACCTGGAGGAAGAACTTAAAGGATGGGAGAACGAGAGAGATGTGGATCAGCAGTGGACCAATCTAAAAGGAGCAATCACCAAGGCAACTGCTCTATACGTTAGAAATGTAAAGAAAAGCAAAAGAAAATTGAAACCTATCTGGTTCTCAAAGGAGGTGGCTGACAAAATTAAAGCTAAAAGAACAGCATTCAAGATATATAAAAGATCCCAAAGGGAGGAACACAAAGAAGAATATCTGATTCAACTGAGGGAGACAAAGAAATTAATCAAGTTGGCAAAAAGTCAAGCGGAAGAGAGGATTGCCAAGGAGATAAAAAATGGAGACAAAACATTTTTCAGATACATCAGCGAAAAGAGAAAGATCCAAAGTGGTATAGTGAAATTGAAAGGTGGTAATGATCAATGTGTGGAGGGAGACAAAGAAATGGCAGAAATATTAACGAATACTTCAACTCTGTGTTCACTAAAGAAGACCCTGGAGAAGGACCATCTCTACACAACAAAAAACTGGTGGGAAGTGGAATAGATGAAAATCCTTTTACAGTAGAAAATGTGTGGGAAGAGCTAAAGAACCTGAAAGTGGACAAAGCCATGGGGCCTGATGGGATTCATCCAAGGATATTGAGGGAGCTCAGAGATGTTCTGGCGGCTCCGCTGTGTGACCTGTTCAATAGATCCCTAGAAACGGGAGTGGTGCCGAGTGATTGGAGAAGAGCGGTGGTGGTCCCGCTTCACAAGAGTGGGAACAGGGAGGAGGCTGGCAACTACAGACCGGTCAGCCTCACTTCGGTGGTGGGAAAAGTAATGGAGTCACTGCTGAAAGAGAGAATAGTGAACTATCTACAGTCCGGAGAATTGATGGACCAGAAGCAACATGGATTCACCAGGGGAAGATCCTGTCAGACAAATCTGATTGACTTTTTTGACTGGGTAACCAAGGAATTGGATCGAGGAAGAGCGCTCGATATCATATACTTGGATTTCAGCAAAGCTTTTGACACGGTTCCGCACAGGAGACTGGTGAATAAAACGAGAAGCTTGGGAGTGAGTGCCGAGGTGGTGACCTGGATTGCAAATTGGTTGACGGACAGAAGACAATGTGTGATGGTAAATGGAACCTTCTCTGAAGAGAGAGCGGTTTTAAGTGGTGTACCACAAGGATCGGTGTTGGGACCGGTCCTGTTCAATATCTTTGTGAGCAACATTGCGGACGGGATAGAAGGCAAGGTTTGTCTTTTCGCGGATGACACTAAGATCTGCAACAGAGTGGACACGCCGGAAGGAGTGGAGAGAATGAGACGGGATCTAAGGAAACTGGAAGAGTGGTCGAAGATATGGCAGCTGAGATTCAATGCCAAGAAGTGCAAAGTCATGCATATGGGGAGTGGAAACCCGAATGAACTGTATTCGATGGGGGGGGAAAGGCTGATGTGCACGGAGCAGGAGAGGGACCTTGGGGTGATAGTGTCTAATGATATGAAGTCTGCGAAACAATGCGACAAGGCTATAGCAAAAGCCAGAAGAATGCTGGGCTGCATAGAGAGAGGAATATCGAGTAAGAAAAGGGAAGTGATTATTCCCTTGTACAGGTCCTTGGTGAGGCCTCACCTGGAGTACTGTGTTCAGTTCTGGAGACCGTATCTACAAAAAGACAAAGACAAGATGGAAGCGGTACAGAGAAGGGCGACCAGGAAGGTGGAGGATCTTCATCGGATGACGTACGAGGAGAGATTGAAGAATCTAAATATGTACACCCTGGAGGAAAGGAGGAGCAGAGGCGATATGATACAGACTTTCAGATACTTGAAAGGTTTTAATGATCCAAAGACAACGACAAACCTTTTCCGTAGGAAAAAAATCAGCAGAACCAGGGGTCACGATTTGAAGCTCCAGGGAGGAAGATTCAGAACCAATGTTAGGAAGTATTTCTTCACGGAGAGGGTGGTGGATGCCTGGAATGCCCTTCCGGAGGAAGTGGTGAAGACCAGAACTGTGAAGGACTTCAAAGGGGCGTGGGATAAACACTGTGGATCCATAAAGTCAAGAGGCCGCCAATGAAGAGTGGGTGACTCACCAGAATGATGGCTACTGCCTGGAGACAATACCCTTATTCAATAAACGTACACATGCTTACTGTGACTCCAACATCGTTCTAGCTTCAACAGCAAGAGGAAATGTGGAATAAAGGATCTGCACTCACAAAGGGGGGAGTAGCTGGCTTGTTACGGCGGTTACTACCCCAAACCAAATAAGCCTGTTACTTCTATTTCTATGCATATACAGCATAGTTCTCTGCTTCAACGGCAGGGGAGAAGAAAAAACTGATACTTCACGCATATCCAGCATAGCTCCCTGCTTCAACGGCAGGGGAGAAGAAAAAAGGGTTCGCACTCACAAAGCGGGGAGTAGCTGGCTTGTTACGGCGGTTACTACCCCAAACCAAATGTGCCTGATACTTCACTTTCGATGCATATCCAACATGGCTCTCTGCTTCAACAGCATGGGAGAAGAATAAACTGATACCTCAAGCATGTCCAGCATAGCTCCCTGCTTCAACGGCAGGGGAGAAGATAAACAACCAATAAGGGCTGTATAACATAGTCTGAGTAAAACAAATAAGCATGGGTGTAGCTTGCTTATTGCGGCGGTTACTACCCCTACTACCCCTAACTTATCAGCTAGATATTCACTTGGATGCAGCTCCATCACTGCTTTCTACATTAATGGTGGGGGTGGAAAGGAAATAGAACCAAGAGCTAAGAGAAACAGATAAGTATGAGAGAAAAAAGTGTGTGAAGCTTGCTGGGCAGACTGGATGGGCCATTTGGTCTTCTTCTGCCGTCATTTCTATGTTTCTATGTTTTGGATTTCCATGTGAAGGTGCTGGCCAAGATTATGCTTACTCGTTTGGCCAGGGTTCTGCCTGGATTAAATTAAAGAACAGGTGGGGTTTGTGCATGGCCGATATGCGGTCCATACTACATGGAAAATTCTGGCTTCTATGGAACAGTGGCAATGGCTTCAAATGCCCTCTCTTTTATTAAGTTTAGACGGGGAGAAGGCATTTGACTGCCTAGAATGGGAATGGATGTTCAAAACTGTACAAGCCTTTGGGATAGAAAGTTACATTGTTCAAGCGATGCAGTTGTTGTATCGAGATCCCCAGCCCTATAGAAGGGTCAATGGAATTCATCTGCATTTATATTAAGCAGGGGTAAAAGGCAGGATTGTCCCCATTCGGCCCTGCTCTATATTCTTTCTTTAGAACCATTACACCAACACTTATGGGACAATCCACATATTCAGGGAGTACCTTTTGGAGACCGCCCTTCCCAACAAGTTAGCAGTATTCACAAAAGATATATTACTTCACCTTGTTGACCCCCAATTTTCTCTTCAGGTGATGCTTGGGGATTTACAACCTATAGATGATTAGCAGGACTAAAAACTGATTCTTGATAAATGTGAAGGTTTGCCTACTGATAATAAAATACAACCAACCTGGGAGGGGACTTTTCCCATGCGTTGGGTCTCAGAATCCTTTATTTACCTGGGTATTATTTTACTTAGGGATGTGGAGCAAATCTTGTTGGTTAACATCTATAAGCTATTCAAAGAAATGGAGGAACTACTTCATAGCTGGCGAGATTTCCCCCTATCCTTGGCAGGAAGGGTGAATCTATTTCAAAGGATTATTTTACCCAAATGGTTATAGATGTTTCAACCCATTCCTTGCCATTTAACAAAAAGAGATAGTTGTAGATTGGAAAAATTAATTCGAAGTTACCTACAGAGATTATGGTAAACCAAGCATTGCGCTCTGGCAGTTGGTGCGACCTTGGAAAATGAGGGGCTAGGTTTGGTAGCTATACGCCATTATCGTGTGGCCGGTAATTTATGCTATGTGACTGATTGGCTATTAGAGACCCAATATTATACTCCCCTGTCTTTAGAGTCTATGTTGATGACACTCTGGCAGCCCAGTTAAGTTTTACACTCTAAAGACTGTCAATATTGCCCATTCAGTACAGGCAAAGCTCGTTAACATGCTTGGTAATACAAGCATGGTGAGCTTTATGTTCTTTAATGTGCTTAGATTGATGGGTTTCTCAATTTTTACCACTGAAGGGGAACAAAGTTTTTGCTGGGACTAGCCCCCTGGGTCTTTAATCTTTGCTTCCAAAAAGGTATAAATTGGATTGCAAATGTATTTATTTATTTTTACAGAAGAGGGAGAGATCTTATCTTTCCAAGAACTGCGAGACCAATATGAATTAGATAAACATTCCCTTGCATATCTGCACATATGTCACTATGTTCAATCTTTGCGGGTGACACATTGGGGGTCAGAACAGAGATTAATTTTATCTGAGGCTTTTGATGTGGAGGATCCTTCATGGCCGACCATGTCCTCTCTCTGTGCCCTTTTAAATAAATCTAAGCCTAAGTTGAACTGGGACAACTCTGTTAGGAGCCTGATAATGTGAGATAACTTTGTCATTATCGGTGCCCCAGTACAACTGCACCTTTGGGAAACTCTAATCTTTAACCAGTAATAATACTTTACAGGCAATGTTTTACACATTTTTACTGCGCTACTTTTGCCCGCAGCAGAGGGTGCTTTCTCCTTCTGCAGTGTGTGTGAAATGTACCAAGGAGCCAGGCAGGCTGGGGCCCCAGTTTTGGTCATGTCCCACGATACAAACATTTTGGCGTGGTCTAATTCGCTATATCCAAACACTCACGGGGATTTCTCTACCAATGCAGGCCCCGACTCTTCTTTTTGACTGCCTGACTGGGACTGCGATGGGTCGCAAATACATAAAACTCTGGCTTCGCCAGGCCTTATTATTAGCCAAATGTGTTATTTTACAATGTTGGTTGAGGGCAGATACCCCTAGTATCACACAATTATGGAATAACACACATACAATGTGAATTAATAAGAAATATATGGAGAAGCTCAATCTACTGAAACACAGACTAATGTTTTTGTTGGTATGGGAGTCCTATTTGCACTCTTTACCCCCATCTGCAAGAAGTTTGGTGCTCACTGCTTAGACTGTTCCTTTCAGCAATGTTGTAATGGATTGACATGCTCGCAGGGGCATAGGGGAGGGGGGATTACTCAGTGGGAGATTAAGTTGTATCAATGGGTAGTGACCTAGAGAACCACCACCCAGGTCCTACTAAACGTTTGCTTTGTATGTTGGACAGTGTTAATTCAATTAAAAAAAAAAAGATTTGAAATTAAAGTGATACAATATCACTTAGTGAAGGCAATCTGAACATACTGCCCTTGGCTTCCTTAGGGCTGATTTCTTCCCTCAGCTGCAGCTACATGCAAAAATAGGAAGACTCAAATTCAGCCCATAGAGCACTAAAAGATTTCCAATCTCCTTCCCTCTATTGTCACAGGAACTATAGCTCTCTTAACCAATCAAGCTCCAGCCACGGGAACCTAAAGCTGTAGTGGGATTATTTTTAAAGGGGAAAGAGACTCAACCCTTCTTTTTAAGATGCTTACCCACAGGCTGGAATAACTTAAGCATTTGCGTGATCAGAAAGGTTGTTCAAGCAATTTTCTACCCTTGTGGGTCAGATGGGAACTGTGTCAATAGTGAGACGTCTATGCCTTCTGCCCACTATGTGCCCGCCTCCACGTTAGTCTCCACTACATGCCACACTAGCCACCCTGTAACTTATTATTAGATTTGGCAAGACCATGCTCCATCTTGTTTTAGCCAGGCACAGAGTACTGAGGTTTTTTTGTGTTTATTTTGCCAAATTAAAGTAGAAACATATATTTAAGCTGCAGAATGTATTTGAGAGGCAGATTATATGAAATTGCTGAAAAAAGTAAATGAGCAGAGGCAGGACAATTATCTGATCTATGCAGGATAAATCCAGTCCTTTTAAGCTTGGCTGGATGTCAGTGCTGCCCCTAATAGGGGATAGAGACCACCCCTTCAAGACTGAAGAGGGGTGCAGGGATTGTACTTCCTGGCTGATATTCGTCTCTCTGCCGTGCAGGGTGTAGCTGTTCTAAAATGATATTTGGGAGGGAGCAGGGCCCTAGGCCAATTGCCCCGATTCACCATCTCCCTCTCCACCCCATAAAGTTGCCCCTGTTGGATCCTATTGAGCACTAGAGCACAATTCAGCTGGAATAGATGAGCAAAAGCTCTGGAAATATTAATGCCTAACAAAAGGCAGCACTTGCTTTTTTAAAACATGACAAGCAAAGAGGAATGACTGCTGCTGGTACCATCATGAGAGTTCTTTTTGTAACCAGAAACTACTCGGGTTTCTAGGAGATCATGGCCCTCTTGGGGTTGAAGATCTAATGTGACAAAGCATGACATCCCATATATGTATGTATAAAATCTTACTGTTATACCCACTAACCATAAATTCTGAAACTGCCTGAATCTGCTCAGCCAGTACCGCAACTGCCAAACCAAACAGCAGAGGGGAGAGCCGATAGTGCTGCTGTTTTCCATTTAAGAGCAAGAGAGACCATTAATTAAACCCCTGGCCTGCTATTGCACGTATAAGGCCTGGCTCTAATTCAGAACACAAGCCGGAAAACCACACTTTATCAGTAAAGCAAATTAAAAAGGCTCTCAAGGCCCTGTTCACTGGTGCTGGAACTGCTACCTGTTTGGAGATCCTGAGAGCAAAGAGAAACATTACCTGCTATTAAGTTGACTTAGAAAATAGCCACTGCTATTACTAGCAATGGTAACGTTTTTGGGTACTTGCCAGGTTCTTATGGCCTGGATTGGCCACGGTTGGAAACAGGATGCTGGGCTTGATGGACCCTTGGTCTGACCCAGTGTGGCATGTTCTTATGTTCCTAAAGTCAGATATCCACTCTGCAAGCAACCAATAAAGAGAGCACCTTTATATCCAATGGTAGCCTGCCATGCTCACACCATTCAAGGGGAAGGCAATAAGTAGGAATAATTCAGGCTCGTGGAGGAGGAAGGGTAAAGGAATATTTGGTTCTTACCTGCTAATTTTTGTTCTACAGATCAGTCCAGACTCTGGCTTTATTCATCCGTGCCAGCAGACGGAGTCAGAGAAAGTAAAACTGACACTGCTTCATATACAGTGATGCCACCTGCAGTTCCTCAGTATTGATCTGTACCCAAGCTAAATGCAACAGCTGAGCAGATGACTCTCCACTCTCATAAATCGGATGGGATCTGGACTGATCCATAGTACCACAGGAACAAAAATTAGTAGGTAAGAACCAAATTTTCCCTTCCCTGTACATACCTGGATCAGTCCAGACTCCTGGGATGTACCCAAGCTCCCTAAACAGGGTGGGACCTGGAGAGTCTTGCTTGCAAAACACTGTTGCCAAACAACTGAGACTCACGATCCCCACATCCAGCCGATAATGCCTTGCAAAAGCATGCAGAGACTTCCAAGTCGCCGAGCTACAAATTTCTTGTGGCAAAACCAACTGAGCTTCTGCCCAAGAGGTTGCCTGAGATAGAGTAGAATGGGCCCTCAAACCTTCCGGAACTGGCCTACCCTTAAGGATGTAAACGGATCCAATAGCTTCCTTAAGCCACATCGCAATGGGGCCGATGCAAAAAAGCACGGAAAGTGTGTTTGGCACCCGCAAGGGGGGGGGGGGGCGCCATGCTATATGCAAATTAGGGGATCGCGCTAGGAAGGAGGCGATAGCGTCGCTTGCACAACCTTAGCGTTTCCTTCCTAACGCGACCCACTGCGGCTGCCAATTATGAAGACTGAAGCCAGTAAACTCGGCCTCTGTTTTCATAACCTGCCGTCTGCCAGTAATGAAAATGGACGCAGAGTTTACCGGCGTCGGTCTTCATAACTCGGCGTTCTGCAGAGGTTTTTTTTTTTTTTTTTACTTAAGAAGTACAGAAAAGCAGAAAAAACTGCTTTTCTGTACTTTTTATACATGCGCTCAGCTATTAATGCTTGCTCCAGGCAGGCGTTAATACCTGAGAGCTAAATGTGCATAAGACGCACACTTTTTTTTTGAATGTGGAGTGAATGAGTAATAGCCTCATTCCCATGCATTTGCATGTGATGAGCGCTATCCCATTCACTCCACGTAGGACAATCGTTAAATAGGCGCTAATCCCCCTATGGCATTAGGGGGTGGATTAGCGCCTATTTAACCCACATCCGACTGTGGGTTATACAGTGTGCTTGGCTGAGTGCACTGTATTGCATTGGCCCCAATGGTAGTTTTAAACTTTACAAAGCCTCACTCTAGCTTCCAGTTCCTAAAACTGAAGAGAGCTGTCCAGCTCAATTCAGCAGGTTAAGCAAAAGGAGAGGAAAGTGAGGAAAAAGCCAAAAACCCAGCCACCTAAGTGACCTTGTGAAGGGGAGAGATCTGGACCACTAGATGGACACTCCACAGCAATCCCTGGATCGGGCGTACAAAAGGGTCGCCAATCCCCAGCCCATCCGCCTCAACCAAACAGGGTAGGGATCCCTCACAGGGAACCCCAACTCCTGGGAGGAAGGCTCAGAGCAACAAAAAGTGAGACCAAAAAAAAATACTGGAACTGCAGGTTTATGTATCAGCCACCATCTGCTGGAGACAGAGAAATACTGAGGAACTGCAGGTGGCATCAGTGTCTATGAAGCAGTGTCAGTTTTACTGTCTCTGTCTCGATCTGCTGGCACGGATGAATAAACCCAGGAGCCTGGTCTGATTCAGGTACGTACAGGGAACTATTGTCTAAAACTGAAGACTCGAGGAGCTGCTAGGCCAGACATATCATCATATGGAGAGTCCCTGGTTAGATTCCCAGATCAGGCTCTCTGTGCCCCTGGGTTGGCTAGAGATGCTGCAGCAGCAGCACTCAGCCCCTGGCAGTGAACGCATCATGGTCAATGTGAAGGACAAAACTTGGTGGCCAGATCTGGAGTAATGATTGAGCTAAAATGGGTGGCCAACTCAATTTTATTTAAACATTTTTATACCACGTTTCAATGAGCAACTGTGGTCCTCAAGAGCTGCAAACAGGCCAGGTTTTCAGGGTATCCATAGTGACTATTTACATGTACTATTTCATGCATAGTCACTGTGGATATCCTGAAAACCTGGCCTGTTTGCGGCTCTTGAGGACCACAGTTGGCCACGCCTGAGCTAGAAGAAAAAAAAAGCTCAGAGCTTCCCAAATCGGTCCTGGGAACCCCACAGTCAGTCAGATTTTCAGGATAGCCACACTGAATATGCATGAGAAATTTGCATATACTGCGTCTCCATGATCTGAAAATTTCTCGTGCACATTCAGTGTGGCTTTCCTGAAAACCCAACTGGTTGCGGGGTCCCCTAGACAGGGGTGGGAAGCCCTGAAAAATCAATGATGTAACATAGCAAATGACAGCATATAAAGACCAAATGGACCCTGCAGTCTGCCCAGAAAGGGATTACGTTTGTTACCAGGCAGCTAATGCAAAGCATCGACATAGAGGAGGGGTGGCCTCTTGGTACCAACCTGGCCTGTAGTGTCTAAATTGAAAAAGTCTTCTTTCTTCCGTGCTGCTATCGATGGTAGAGGCTGGATCAGCTCCCAGCAGCCCTGGGAGGTCACCATGTCTCCCAGATCCACAGGGCAGTTCCTGGTGAAGGAAGAGGTCTTTGCTACAGAAAGAGGAGCCTCCAGACATCTTTACTGAATCCCCAGCTGGGAACGGTCCAACAGACTGCGGATTACGCATTTTCCTTGTCCATGATCTTCAGTAAGTCCTCTGTGAAAGAGCACTCTCAAAACAGCTGACAGGTTTCAGAGAGGCACATGGGTATGACTACCCCCTGCACCTACCTCTTTTCCAAGGTCTTCTCTCTCTCCTGGAGAGCTCCAAGTCATTTTGCTATGAATTACTAGTTGCAGAGGATATTGAAATATGGTGGTCATAGAGGTCCTTAAAACATTAAAAAAAAAATAAATTCTAGTAGAGAAACTCTCCTTTGACTTTGAAAAGAAGAGAGAGTGAGAATAGGGGGGAGTTACACTTGGGAGCCCAGGCAGAAATTCAATTGTCTTTTCTTTAGTGTTTGAGTAATATCTGTGCAGTGTGGGCAAAGCTGCAGATCTTGCCCTAAGCTGCTTATATAAAATTCAAAAAAAAAAATAAAAAATCCTGACATTTTCATTCATGTTTGATTGAAGACTTTGAAAAGTTGGATTTCTCTAACCACAAGAGTGTGAACAAGAGATAGAACTTCTCATTTAATTATATTTTGTTTGAAAACCATGAAGTCCATATTCAGCAATGTTACCGCGCTGCTAAATAGAGTCGGCCCCCTAAGCAAGCTGGATAAGGCTGAAAATCGGGACTTCTCCGGCTTAATTAGCCTAAGTAGCTGTATCCTGAAATGCCCCCATCTGGCTAAGTGGCAGCTGCTCAGTGGGGCCAAATATTCAAACAGCACCACTGAGGTGGCTAAACAGCACCAATTATATGGAAAATGACATTGGTTGGTTTTTATTTAATCATCGTTGCTTACTTCATGCCATGACACTCCAAGTAAGTTACATGTGCATGCTTGTCACCTGAAGAAAAATTCTTATTGTGGGCACACACACAATGTTTTCCTATGCTTTTAGGAGAAAAAGGTCCTAATTATAGACTATTTGTAAAATTAGATTCAAAGAAATACACCCTTTGAAGGTTTTTCCTATGCCTTCGTAAATAAAAACAGAAAAGCTCTATGCCTATTATTCTCTGTAGGTAGGAACATGACCGTTTAGGTGAATACATGATTTACTTGTGGGCCCATGCACCAGGATTTGCTTTCTAGAAGCATCAGTAGGAAGGAATAGAAAGTTTCCCTTTACCACTTCTTAGATAAATCAGAAGGGGTGGTAGAAGGAGGCGGAGAAACTGGATCAACTGGGAGCTCTGATCCTGGGAACTAAGGAGGAAGAGGTGATGCACTCAGTCTATACAAGAATATCAGAAGGCCCCCAACCCTGATCTAACACCTAGATCTGCCTTCAATAAGCAGGCACCTACCCATGTTCCAAAGAAGCAAAAAAGGTGTTTCTGAGAGTAAGCTAGGGCTGCACGAGTCAGATCTAACAAATTCACACACATGTAAAAAGAAGCAGAGTTCCTGCCACCATAGGGGCCGAGCGCACTGTTTAACCCGCTGTCGGACGCGGGTTAAATAGGCGCTAATCCACCCCCTAATGCAATAGGGGGATTAGTGCCTATTTAACGCGCGTCCGACACGGAGTGAATGAGATAGCGCTCATCACATGCAAATGCTCGTGAATGAGGCTATTACTCATTCACTCCAAATGCAAAAAAATAAATGTGCGTCTCAGATGCACATTTCTCCCTCAGATATTAACGCCTGCCTGGAGCTGAGTGCATTGTAAAGAAGTACAGAAAAGCAGAAAAAAAAACCTGCTTTTCTGTACTTCTTTTTTAAAGTAAAAAATAAATAAATAACTTGGCAGGCACCGAGATATGAAGACATGCATGGCACCCCCGTTGTGGGTGCCATGCATGCATTAAGAAAGCGGGCGCTGAAAAGTCAGCGCCCGCTTTCCGCGAAGATTATTGCATCGGCCCCATAGGGAGGTACTAAACCAGAAAGTGCTCTCAGCATCTGCTCCTAGGCAGGATGGTTGTTTCCCCCCTTCCCTATCCAGCATACCTGGATTTCTCTAGAAGACCCCCACCCTTGCTCCAAGAGCCGTCTCTGAGGGCAGGCAGATAAAGCAAGTCTTTACCTGGGGAAAGAACTGGTAAACGCTCATGGGATTTTCACCTTCTTCTGGATCCCCACAATCCCATAAATTGCGCAGATATGGAGTGTCTGAAGAGTACTGAGCTTTCAATAAGAAGGATGGTGGCACAGGTTCCCAGCACATAAAAGCAATGATACATTTATTAAAATTTAAAAAAAAAAACAAAAAACCAGTTACAAGTTAAATATTTAAAAAAAAAAAAACGAACTCAGAATTCCTCCTTACAGAAAGGAAAAAACATTAAGGCAGGGGTGGCCAACTCTGATCCTTGAGAACCACAAACAGATCAAGAATTCAGGATATCCACAACGAATATGCATGAGATAGCTTTGCATACAATGTGAGCAGTGAATGCAACTCTATCTCATGCATATTCGTTGTGGATATTCTCAAAACCTGGCCTGTTTGTGGCTCTCAAAGAGCAGGCGTTGGCCACTTCTGCCCCCAAAAAAACAACAGCGTATTTCTGCTCTCCCGAGACCACAGTCCCTTCTCTAACCCAATCAATCCCCACACATCCATTCTCCTGTCTGCTGCCAACCCTGGCCCCTCAAACCAGTCAGTCAAGCTCCACACTGCCCCTGTATTCTGCCCCTCAGCAGAGCAAGCCCCTTGCGTCCTCCGGTATAAAGTGTGGACTTCTTCCCGCTCTCTTTTCCAAGCTCTTCTGTGATCCCATCAAGCCACGCAGCGTCCCCACCCTCTCTCTTCTTCCAACAGGACATTAGCTTGGTTCACTACTATGAATTTAAAAATAAAAAAAAAAACTTAAGCAAAGTAGGATGCTTTCAAGAAGAAACTTCTCTCCAAAAGGAAAGGACGTTTTCTGAAGCTTGACCTCCGCACTTTATGCGGCAAAGCATAAAAAGTAACCTTGTTCAGTGGCTGAAAGCTCAATGCCAAGGATGAACGAGGAGGAGGTGCTGCAGCCTAACATGCTCTGATCACGCAGGTGAGAGGACAGCTTGCATCACCCCAAAGCGCCCCAAATCCTTGCCAGCATTCACAGTGGGATATGGAAAGATTTACTTGTGTAAAACTGGTAATTCTAACAGCCAAAGAAGCCACTGACTGAATACGGAAAAAAAAAAAGATGGGGGGAGGGGAGGAGGAAGGCTGCAGCTGCTGATGCTTTCAATGCCACCGGTCCATGGTCCTCACCAGGGACGGTTTTTATTTCATTTCTACTTTGAAACCCATTTTCGCTGCAGCTGTAGGGGGTGGGGGGGGGGCTCCAGCTGATCTTCAGTGTTCAGAAAACATCTTGCTCAGGCGACACCTCCTGGAGATTTCAGCACGAACATCACCCTGCCGAGAGAAGAATTCAAAAACACTTTGGGCACACGGGAAAGCCCGACCCTCAGCCACGCCCGCCCCTTACAGTGCACTGTGTTAAAAACCTATGGAAACTTATCACGCCAGGAGCGAGTTTCATACTGGGATAAGCAGGAGGTGCTGCAGGGCGGAGCTGGGGGTAGAGAAATCTCAGTACCGGAATGACAGACGGTGCTGCAGGTCAGGAATAGTCGGGGCTGGATTAAGGAGGCCTGCACCCATAGGCAATGGGGAGAGAGGGGCGAGTATGATCCTTCCTGCCCAATCCCCCCCTAAGTCATGGCCCCTCTTCTTTCCTCTAGCAGCAGCTGAAGATGAAGAAAGTCAGCACAGAGCTTACGGCAGCCCTCGCACACTCTGACCGGTGCCAGCTCTTCCTCCTCCTACCGTGGAAGCCCATGTGAGCGTCACGGCAGCATGTGCTGATTTTTTTTCCTTCTTCTTCAGGTGCTGCCAGATGAGAGGAGCGGCACGGCAGGATCAGGTTTAGGCAGGGCGGCAGCGGCGACGTTCCAGCGCCTATAAGAATTTGGTGCTGGAGGCAGCTGCCTACCATTGCCTGCGCCTAAATCCAGGCCTGGAAATAGCAAGAGGGTGCTGCAGGGCAGGGGGTTGGGGGGGGGGGGGGGTGTGTTTCTGGTCTCTTGCATCTCACGCGTGCATAAGCTGGAGAGATAATTCCCCAGATCGGCCCTCACTCCTTACCACTTGGGTCATGTGGTCCAGGACAGGCATCAGCTTCAGGAGTTCAGAATCATCGCTATTGCCTAACCAGCTCTGGATCTGAAGCCTATTGGAAATCTGGAAGGAGAAAAAAAAAAAAAAGCCAAACAATAAGAGAAGGGAAGGTGTAAACAAAATCTTCAGCCAGAGACTGATTTGCAAGCAAGACCCAGCCTCGCTGAAGTGGAAGAAAGTTGTAAGGATAGAACACAGCAAGCTTCGTAGAAACCATGCGTTGGGTTCAAGCGGGCAGGTCTCGGCAGCTACGGGTGCAGAGGGTGGAATGGTTTCTTGTCAGACAGGACTAGGGGAAGAAAGTCTGCGGCTTTGCAGGACAACGTGCTGGCGGGGGGGGGGGGGGGGGGCGGGATGCCAAGCCCCGCAAGACGACGACCCTGCAGCAAGGCCTCATCCTGGCAGGGTCACGGCCGACCCTGTTTCCACCACGGCCCGAAGAGAGGCCCAGCAGGACCGCGGCAGACCCCATTTTTTGCTGCAGCGGAAGAAGAGAGGGTGAGGCCGTGCGAGTGTGTGTGTTATGCGCCAGCACCCGTGTGCATGTGGATGTGTGAGAGCACGCCTGGATGGGCAGGGAAAACAGCCAGGGACAGAGCTCTGGCACTTCTTTTCAGACTAAAGAGCAGAGCAGAGCAGAGCGCAGGTTCTGCTCCAGTCAACGGGCAGGGAAGAGGAGCGGCGGAAACGAACCTGGCAGAAATCAGTTACTCTGTTCCTTAATCCAGCCCACCCACTCCAATGTTACTTCCTCCTCCTCTCCTGTAGGGGAACAGGAGGGGGAGAGGGGAGAAGGTGATCATGAAGCAGACATTGCAAAGCACAGGACACAAAAAAAAAAAAAAAAGGGTAGAATCAGCACAAGTTTGAAACCTATGAACAGCAGCATCAATTGTGAAGGCTTCAACTTTTGTGCTAAATTCATTCAATCCCCTTTCATGTCTGTTACCCTAGGGCTTCATTTCTGGTGGAACAGCCCTGGACTATTTTCTGCCACGTTTTTCCCAGGACCCAAGGAAGCAAAATAGAGCCGGCAGTGTAAATTGGATCTGGCTCCCCTGTGGGAATGGAGCAGAACCTGTAGGGCACGGATCATTTCTGGGCCCCCCCCCAGGTCCCAGAGAAAGCAGAGCACAGCAGAGAGTGGTGGGTAAGCCACAAGGCCTTCCGTTTGGTGGGATGGCTTTAGTACAATTGAGGAGGCTGTGAAGGAAAATGGGCAAAGTCAAAAGACAGATGGGGGTGAGTGCCTGTCAGCCCCACTGCGTCTGCTATTACTGGCCCCCTGAGTCTCACTACCTGGCCCTGGTGAACACATTGGTGGAGGAGGAAGTGACAAGAGAGCAAGGGGATATGGAGGAAGAGAGAGAGAGTGAGGGAGGGTCTGCAGGAAGGCAAAAACATTAAAGTGACCAGATTGGATGGGCTGAGAATTTTGTGGAGAAGAGGGAGGAGATCAAAGGTGCTGTGGCGTGTGAATGAGGTATTAGAGTGACTTTAACGTGCAAATGAGATGATCAGAGGGAAAGGTGAGTGAGATGAAGGGAATGGAGTGTGAAAAGCGTGAATAAGGGGAGGAGAGCACACAAGCAAGCAAAGAGCAAGCCATGTCTATGAACTGAAGGCATCCTCCAGTCTGAGGAGAGTGGGTATAGGACACACCGAGCAACTAACTCTGGCTCAAAGACGAGGCCTGTTCCTTACTAGCTAAGGAGGGAGAGGAAAAGAATTGTTGAAGAGGGAAATTTTCCAGGGGCAGGGGGGAAATCAAAGACTGCCAGGGATTGGGGGTAAGATTTGGGGACCGTAGGACCACTGTGGAGAGAAGGGGGGGGGGGGAGACAAGGACCACTGGGTGATTCATAGGAGGGCTAGGAATGGAGGAGCAGGATCCCCAGAGAAGAGAGGAAGGGGAGGAGAAAGATAGGGAGAAGAGAAAAAATACCCAAAGGGCCTCTTCTCTACCCTCTTCCTCCTTCCTCGATTCCCCATCCCCTAGCAGTGCTCAGCCCCTAGCCAACCTTCACATACCAGTGCTCATAAACAGGCCCATGCCATATAGTGCGCTCGGCTGAGCACACAGCTTTATGCACAGTGTGGACGGGTGTCCAAAATCCCTCATGCAATAAGGGGATTAGCGCGTCTAAAACACGTATCCAAACCAGCACGTAGCTAATAGCGCTCATCACATGTAAATTCAGGTTCATGAGGCTGGTAGCTATTACCCCTCCCCCCCGATACAAAAAAAAAAAAAGTGCGCCCGACGCGCACATTTTTATTCTGAAAAATTGACACCTGCCCTGGAGCAGCCCCAAAAGTTAACAGAAAAGCAGAAAATAAGCCATATTAAGTTGGAGGAAGCAAATAAAGGAGAACTGGAGAAAAAAAAAAAAAAAGTTGCTGGCAGCCAAGTTAGGAAAACGGACACTCAATTTTACGAGCGTCCATTTTCCTAACCCGTACCGACAACCACTTCTCCTGAGCGCCCAATGGCGAGGAGGCACTAGGACACACAATTTTCCTTAGTGCCTCCTTTTCACTGCGGCAGCCCATTTAAATATTAAATTGGGCCCTCAGGAGAGGTGGATTGGCACGCGTTACAAGAGCGGGCGCTCAATCCTACCCTCTTTTATGGGTCACTCCCTGCTGCTCCACCTCCCCTCCCCCCCACCTCCGTTCCCTAGTTCCACTTCCCTCTACAAATTAAGCCTTGTGTATGTGGGAGGGGCGGGGAGAGAGCATGCGTGTGTGTGTGTGGAACGGGAGTACAATGCACGTAAGGGGGGGGGGGGGGGGGGGGGAGGAAAAGAGTGCCCGTGTATGTGCGGGAAGTGCCTGTCGGGAGGGGGATACATATTTTGTGCATCTGTGTGTATGGGGGGGGGGGGGGGGGAGGGGAAGAGCCTGCATGTGTTATGTGTGGGGTGAGAACCTGTGTGTGTGCGGGTAAGAGCCTGTATGTGCGTGTGAGAGTGAATAAAGTTTGTTCAGACTCCTCCCCCTCAAATCGTAGGATGATTGGAAATCAAAAGTATCCAAGGTACAGAGAAAGGGAATTTTTGTATTCTTATTAGTTTTAATCATAGGGTGGTTTTGATGTGTCTTTTGAAATATTTAAAAAGGTCTCAAAAACCAATAGACTATTTTGTTTGGTTCAAATCATTGAATGATGTTTTGTTCATCAACTGTTTGAAATATTAATGTCTATAGTTTTATTGTGACTGATGTTATATTTTCCTGTTCACTTTATGGCTGTAGATTTCTGTTTTACTTGATGGTGTATTTGGTGAGGGGGTCTTGCAGTGTTGCTTTTTCATGGGTAGGGTTGTTACACTGAGTGCTGGCATTTAGTGCTATTTTGGTACGCGAGGTTGACTATGTTATAATTGTTATTCAGTTTATTCATGACTTTTTAAAGCGCGAAGCCCACATCGAATGCACTTTATGATAGGCCTAACACAGGTGAATTCCAAAATATCATTTATGCAGGGTTCTCTGATTGTCAGCACAGCAGTGCCTGTAAAAATATGAGAGAGAGACAGACAGACCTCTAGGGGCAAATTCTGGGGAAACATGGGCGGCAAGTCATAGCGGTCTTGGGAGCGTAGCATGGCTGCCAGCTTCCTAGAATATTAATATTATCTGCCTCTCCTCTGGGAGCTCTAACCCCACCTCCCCCCCCCTCCCGCTTTCCCCCTTCTGCAGCATCTCACATCAGCTAAAGGGCCAGACTCCAAGGAGGGAGAGCCATCTTATCATCCCTCGCCTCAGGCAGCACCCCTGCCCCATGTGTTAAGCGAACAATTGCAGCTGCTGGAGGGGGCGGGAAAAGGAGTAGGGGGGGGGGGGGGGTGTTCAGCCGAGTCCATCCCAGTCCCCACTGGAGCAGTCAACCCACCGGTAAACCGGACGAAGGGGAAAGACGCCCTGATTTACGCGACGCTACGAGCCTGCCCTCCTTCAATTTCTTTAAATAGATCCTAGAGGACAAGGGTGCAGGTTAATTCCAAACTTGCCCTGTGTAACGAGCATTATTAGGTCTTAAGTTTTCCCCCCCTCCAGGAAAAAAAAATGATCTCGTACTGTAGAGGCAACACGGAGGTCAAATATTCATGGTTTGTGCTTAGTGAGGTCTAAGCTAGGGAGGGCATTTCTGTCACTTTTCAATAGTTTGGGTAGGAGGTGTCACCAGGGTGGTAGGGGGGGGGGGGGGGGTAGTTGTAGGCAGACCTCTTCCTTTTTTGTTTTCCCTTAGCAAAGTTACTGAGAGAGCTGCAGCATCACTCACATGATATGGGAAGGTGTGCGGCGCACTGTCCAGAGCGACCGTGCTGGCTAGACTTCTCTTCAGCACAGACAGGTCTTTAACATAGTGACCCTGGATGCAGGCGCAATCTTCTTGAAACAGACGATGCCTTTTAGTCAGAAAGAGAGACAGAGACACACACAGGACCTCAGTTCTCAGATCTTCAATAGGATACCCACGGATCCACTCTGCCCCCCTGAAGATCTCTGCCATGATATCAGGTCTGGCTTTTGGGGTGTGTGGGCCATAAAGGGGCTGCTGTGGGAGGAACCAGATGGTACAGGAAGAGAGAAGGAAGGTGAGATGGGGCACCAGCTAGCCTACGCCAGCTCTGCATGGCACGTGAAGTCATCGCGTGACCACTGACCTTGCAAAACTTCAGCGATGCTACCTGCAAAATCAAGTTCCCTGTCTCCCTTACTTCCCCCCTTCCCCCCCCCCCCCAACTACTTTCCACATAGTTGATTCCTCCCCAAACTCTCACCGGATCAGCTTCTTCTGTGGATCCAGAAAGGCCAGGATTTTCTCAGCATATTCCCGTTTTGCTGTGGTGAAGACAAATATCTGATAAAACATTTGGAAAGAGCAAAAAAAGAAACTAAGATAAGTTTGCGCTGAGAAAGAGACCTGTTTCTTCCTACCTAAAACCTCGTGTCCTCTTCATCCCTTACCAGCTTTAGATCTATGAACTCCCACTCCCAGTGTAATGCATACCTAGTCCTGGGGGAATTCGGCACTACCGTGGAGCACAGAATTTGCGCAGAATTTGGCAATTCTGCACAGAAAATAGCAGAGGAGACCCCAGCATGCCACGAATGGAGCACGTGAAGACGAAGGCCCACGTGTGCCACGGAACGCGCTCCGCTCGCGGCAAAGATGAAGGCTTGGGTGCGCCGTTTGCGGTGAAAACGGAAGGCCCCTGAGTGCTGCGAACGGAGTGTGCTCTGCTCGCAGCGAAGATAAAGGCCCCGGTGAGAGAGAATGTGTGTGTGTGAGAGGAGAGGGAGAGGGGGAGGGTGAGAGAGCATGGGAGGTAAGAGAGCAGGGGGGGGGGGGGTTGCTTGAGTGTGGGAGCCTATATGAGGAGATCGTGAAGGGGTGTGAGAGAGAGAGAGAGCGCGCTGGTGCGTATGAAAAAGGGATCCTGTGTATGTGAGGGTGCTGGCCTGTGTGAAGGGATTATGTATGTGTTGAGATAGAGCCTGTGTGAAGGGATGCATGAGAGAGAGACATAGGTAGCCTGTGTGAGGATGTATGTGTGAGAGAGAAAGGGAGCTTGTGTGGGTGTGTATGCAAGAGAGAGGGCCCTGTATGAGGGGATGTGTGTGCGAGAGAGTGAGGGAGCCTGTATGAGGGTGTGTGTATGTGTATTAGAGAGAGGGAGCATGTGTGAGAGAGGGAGGGACAGAGGGAGCCTGTGTGAGGGGCAGTACGGAGAATGGGGTCAAACTCTGGGACTGGCGATAGAGTGGAAGGGGTTGAGCTGTTCATCCAGGAATAGAGTAAACAGAGCCTAGAGGTGGAGGGGAGAGATATTGGCAGGTGGAGGAGTTGGGGCCTGAGAGGGCAAAGTGGCCAGGGGAGTAGGGAGAGCGAGTGGAAGGGACACTTACGGTGGAATTTCTAGGGAAATTCTGCAACTTTAAGTAAGAACTTTTCTGTATTAATTTAAAATGTAATTGCTTAAGACTGTCGTGTAAATTGTGTTATTTTGACCAATATAAAGTGTGCAGAATTCCCCCAGGAGTATGCACACCCTAATGTCTCAGAGCTTCCCCAGTATAAGGCAGAGTGCACCCAACCCTTACAGGGCTCCATGTACCCTAGGGTTCCCCCACTCACGTCTACGTTGCAAAGAACTCACCTCATACATTTTAGAAATTGTTTCAAGAAACTCCTTGGTGAAAGGCCTCAGCTTTACGTAAACCTGTGACAGAATAAGTTCCAACGTCACATCTTCCCTTTCTACATTTGCAATAAAAATATTTCTACATCTCATGCAGCCCAAAGCAGAGCACAAACTACTTACAACATAGTCAGTTCCCAGGATTACTGGATAATATTCATCAGCAGGAGGCAGAAATCTGGGGGCTGGATGGGGACCATGTGTTAGGCCCTGCCTCAATACCTCAGGAAAATACAGACAGGGCCAGACCACAAGTGATGCCCAAATCTTGAGGGGCAAGACAGATGAAGCTGGAGCTGGTGGCAATTTTGCTGCTGCTTCTAATCTGGCTTTATCATACCCTCAGAGCAGGATTTTCGTGAGATCCTATCATCCCTGCTGATACCAGAATTTGCTATACAAATAAATGAGATCGGCTTGGGGGAGCAAAACAAACAATTGATGGTTTAAATAGTTTCGATTCATTCTGAGCGTTACAGACCTTGTAGTAAACATCCTGAAAGGGAATAAGGAAGCTGTAGTCAAAATGTGTGAATGGGGCCATGGAGCAGCAGACCAGAGTATCCTCCTAAAAAAACAAAAGTACATGGGGTCAGCAGCAGCAGCAGCTCATGTCGCCACCACCACCTCTGCCATCTGCTTCCATCCACCTAGGCTCCCCCAACACAGGAGCCCCTCCTAACTCCTCCTTCCATCTCATCTCCCGCCCCCCCCCCCCCAACATAAGACCCCCATACCAACCCCTTCCCTTCCACCCGACTTCTCTCGACACAGGACCCCCCATCCCTAACCAGTCACCCATCCATCTGGCCCTCCCAAAACAGAAATAAATGTCGCCTCCTCAAGGAAGGCGGAAGAGACCCTCGCACCGCGATTCCCTGGGAGAGCTCCCCCCACCCCACCCTCTGGCATGCGCTCACCCTGTAGAAATTCTGGTTTGCGGTAAACACACACACAAATATTTTAAATAAATATACATGCTAGCACTTCTAGAGCTGCTCCTACCCCCAGAATTGCATCGCCTGGCCACGGCAGTGTCCCGGCCCACACGGGGACGCCCTTACCAGCTCCAGCACAAGAGTACAGACGGGCACGCTGCGCGTTTTGAAGGGAATTTCCTTCCTCCGGGGCCGGTGGATGCCCGACAGCTGCGGGATGTTACACAGAAACTTGTACCTGAAAGCAAGGCAGGAGAGAGATGCAAGCAGGAAATCAGCAGGGTGACAGGCTACAAAGGTCAGGAGGGAGGGGGAAAGGGGGGGGGGGGAAGACACAGGGTTGAGACAAAATGGAGTGAGGACTGGGCGTAGGAGGTTTCAGCAGTTACTTCTCCAGTACTGGGGCGGCGGCACTCACGGATTAAAGAGTTCCCCAGCCTCATCCGAAGGCAGGTCAGCAAAGCAAGGCAGATCCACACTCTTCTTTCTCTCTTTATGAAGCAGGCTACAGCAATCTGCGAAAAGCAGCGCACGTGTCAGGTTGTGGGGTCCTGGTTCCGCACGTGCACTACGCGCAGTAGACCAGAGCATGCAAAGACAGGGACGTTCAGAGACGGCAAGGACCCGCGTGCAGCACAGATTTCTCCCTCAGACTCAGAATAGCGTTGCGTGGCTTTGGAGTTAAGTCCGCTTAGGTACTGAGGAGTAGATGGTCAAAAGCCATTTAAAAACGGATAACTCCAAAATGGTTTTGTTGCAATATTCGGCAACCTATCTAGCTAAAAATTCTAGCCGGATGTGTCAGGGGCGTACCTGGGGCAGGCAGGGTTTCAGGAAGGAGCGGAGTTAGCGGGTGAATCTAACCGGCTAACTGTGACCGTGCTATAGGCCTGTCTAAAGTTATCCGGATATACCTAACTGGCTAATTTTATTTTATTTTTATTTTTTTTAAGATTGCCGGGTAGTGTGGCCACACCACTGAATATCCTAGTTAAGGTAGCCGGATAGGTGTATCCGGCTAACTTATGTAGCCGCTCAATGGCTGAAGATGGACCCCATGGAAATTAAGGTAAATAAAAGTTTAGGTGATAAAATTAAAAAAAAAAAATGTATTCTCTCTTAGATCACAAAAACATTGCATAGCCACATTTGTAAAACATAACATGTAAGCAAGAAATTCCTATTTTACATTGTTACATATATCCACATGGATGGAAGCATAGGTGGCACTTTTTTGTTTTTGGGACTAGCTGTCAAAAGCTGTGCTCCTTTCATCAGGTCAGGGAACTAGCACTTGAAAAGAAGTAAAACTCTGAATTAAAGACTGGCAGCAATTCAATGTAACAAAACAAGCAGCCTCAGGGAAGGATGCAGACAGAAGACAGGACGGCACAGAGTCAGCATAGAGAGAGCTGGGCAAACGGACAAACCTATCCGGCTAACTTAGGGCCGGATTCATTAAAGCTTTTCTCCCATTTTGTGTCTATGGGAAAAACCCTTCGTGAATCAGGTACTTAGTCGGATAAGTTGCAATATCCAAAACTTATCCAGCTAAGTACAGGGCTATCTTTAAACCTGCTGTTACTTATTCAGCTCTGCAGTAATAAAATGAACCCCTCAGCAATGCAAGAAGAGCTACGTAAATCTTCCTATATAAAAATGATCCATTCCACACAGAGTTAGTCTGAATTAAACGCTCCTGCTCTTAGCCACCTCAGAGCAGGGCTGAATTTAAGAATTTGATGCTCCTATGCAGGGCTCCTTTTCAACCCGGGTATTTGATGCCTCCGTCTACCTCTTAAATCTGGATCTGCCTCGGAGACCAGAGGAGGCGGCTGGCCCCAGGAGGATAAAGGAACTTGACGGATGTAAGCCAGGAGGCCTCCACGAGGGAGGCGTTTGGTTCTGTGATCAGGAACCGGGCTTGCCTGCGTGTTCAATAAAGCTAAAACCTGACAGAGATGGAAAGACATGGTGTAAGCTTTTGCCTGCCTACGTATTCAGAGATGCAAGGTCCCATTGTGGGAACTCTACTGCATAGTTTTTGACTTGACGGTTTCCTCCTGTTCCTTAGAGCTTCCAGACCTTCAGCCTACACCAACAACTCCTTCTTCTAGGTACCGTGCCCCTGCAAAGTGTTGGCAATCATGGTCTTGTAAAAAAGCTAGCCTTGCTCTACTTTAGGGATTAGGAGGCAGTGTTAAAGATCTTCCTTCCTCGAAGTATTTGGAAGGTTCCCCCTTAATTTTATTTATTTATTGGTTTTATATATACCGTCATTCGGTAGAACCATCACAACGGTTTACATAATAAAAACAGAACCTGGCTAAACAACATGTTATAGGAAATAAAGTTACTAAATGGTACAAAAAAATACAAAATTACAAAAGTCAAAAAAATTAAAAAAAAATAAAAAAATCAAAGGGTAAAAAGGAAAAAAATAAAGCAAAAATGTGTTATCAGAATCTCATATGCTTGACGATCACTAAGATGGCTGGTTCTTTTATAATCATCCTCTCAGCTCAGCCCAGCCATTGCATCAACAGTTGTCTGCCAACATCCACAGGCCACAGCTCCCTCTGGAACTTGGTCAACAAGAGCCCTAGGTCTGGCTACAGGGCACGGTTTAAGATTTTGGTGCCCATAGAGAACCACGGTGGTTCCTCTTTGAAGCTGTGCCAGCACACTGGCTACAGGGCACGGTTTAAGATTTTGGTGCCCATAGCCAGAGAACCACGGTGGTTCCTCTTTGAAGCTGTGCCAGCACACTGCCCTAAAGCAAGTGGAAGTAGGCTCCTCTTTGGCCTGGATTTTTGGTACCTTCCAAACCTGGTGCCCTAGGCAATTGCCTATGCCTAAATCCGAACCTGGCTGAGAATCCTACTTCCCCCCCCCCACCCCAGGGATTGTAAACGCTGCCTACACAGCATCCCCAGCCAATCCAGCCTCCTGGAGAACAGGAGCCTAGCCAAACTCAGGTCTTCCGCACAGCTGTCCACAGCCGTCAATACGGAACCGCTGGGTTAGACCATCAGCTACAACTTTGTGTGTTGACTTGCCTTGCTTATGTACCTCAGCCCCTGAAATGGCTGATCTAAGGTTGTGAGCCCTTGATGACTTTATGGTGCACAAAGTCATTTATTCGTTTCACTGAGAACAGTTTACACCGCCCCAGAGGTTCACAGGCTCTTCTCTCTTAGTAGGCAGCTCCTTTTACAGACAGTGCATTTGCAGGGGTACTTCAGAAGCTTCACATCACTCCTCATGTCTAGATTCACCAACTGGGTCTTTGAGAGCAGCATCTAATGAGTGGCTTCACCCTGAGAAACCAAAAAGAGGGGGATGCAAGAAGCTGGACACCCTGAAAGGGCTCAGTCTTGAGAAACATCACACTCTCAGATGGGGGTGGGCGACCTGTTTGATATAAATTTTAATACTTCTGAATAGATGCACATACAATCACATTTATTTCTAATTCCTGCCATGCCTAAAAAAAAAAAATATATAAATAACAATCTGAGCCGGCAAACAAATATAGAGCAATAACAAACAAAATGATCAAAAGAACCCTATAAGACCTAAAAATCACAAAAATGTATCATAAAGCAGGACGCGAGTAATCAGGCCATTTACCTGGGAAAACGGCCCAGCCCTTACCTGGCTAATGGTATCCGCAGGAATGGACGGCATGCGCACGTTTCGGGCTGGACAAAAAAGTAAGCAGGCCCAGGGCAGGCAACATCACACAGCCTGCACTTTTGCATCTCTGTGCACATAAAGAGAAGTGCGAATCGTGGGGGTGCTTCTGCCCGGGACCTTCCCTTTGAAAGCTGGTGCAGTCCTGGGGATTAAAAAGTACTGGTGGACTTTTGCAACAATGTGGGCAGATTTAAGTCCATTCTGAAAAGGACATCACACAGCCCATAATTATTCCTTTTTAATACACTCGCTGAAGGCAACATGGTAATGGGAGAAATCAGTGTCGAAAATTTAAATTCCATTAACTTGAACCCTTTTACCCCCAGAGCCCTCCTCAACTTAATACAGATCAAGTCTACAAATCTGCGTTCTCTCATCTTCAAGCAGCTGAAAAGCAGAATTTAAATCTTAATAAATAAATCCATAATATATCGGGCTTGGTAGTGCGTCCGGCAGTGCTCGCGCCTGTTCCCCAGCCCGCCGATAGATGGCGCAGGCAGCTCCCTGGCCGCCTTGGAGGCTCAAACACGCCGTACAGCGGCCATGTCACACCACCAGCTACAAGAGGTACTCCTGGGGGAGTTCAGCGCTACTGCGGAAGGCAGAATTTGCGCAGAATTCCTCCTTCCCGCAGATTTCCTCCCTCACCGGAAGGACAGCGGCCATCACGGGACAGGCAGAAAATAGCAGAGGAGCCCCCGGCATGCTGCGAACGGAGCGCGTCCCGCGGCATGCCGGAGAGAGAGAATGTGTGTTGGGAAGGGGAGGGTGAGAGAGAGCATGAGGGGGGGGGGGGATGCCGGTGAGAGAGAATGTGTGTGAGGGAGGGGGAGTGACAGAGAGCATGGTTGGTAAGAGACGGGTGGGGAGGGTGTGAGAGAGAATGTGTGTGTGAGAGAGGGGGGGTGACAGAGAGCATGGTTGGTAAGAGAGGGGTGGGGAGGGTGTGAGAGAGCATGGGAGGTAAGAGAGGGTGGGTGGGGGGGATGCTTGAGTGTGGGTTTCAGAGAGAGGGAGCCTATATGAGGGGAGGGGGATGCCGGTGAGAGAGAATGTGAGAGAGGAGAGGGGGTGTGGGGGAGTGCGAGAGACAGCTTGGTAAATAAACTTTGCCAGCCCTGGCTTTAGCAAATCTGCCTCCACGTCCCTTGCCCTGCGTGAAAACAATTTCGTTTTTCCTTGTCAGCTAACGTTTCCATGCAAGAGCAGATGTGCCAATAAACAGGCTCGCCGCCCGGGCGTAGAACGGGTACAGTCGCTAGTACCCAGTAAATATCCATGTGGGCAGGTTTTAAAGATTGCCCCATTAACGCTGGGACATACGAATCTCCTCGGCGATTTAATACACTTGGCAGCCCAGGGGAGGTGAGCTTTGTTGTGGCTTCAGGCTCTGTTCCCGGCCACGAGAGCCCAGGCCCCCAGGCTCCAGCAGCAGTTCAGCTCAGCCCCTGCAGCAACACATCTGTCTGCAGATGTTCAAACTGTCCATACGGGGGGACTTTTGCTTTGAAACTTGCAAGGGGGTACAAAGTACCCCCAGGCATTTGGCCTTGCTTTTTCCGCTGAGCATAGCACCCGAAGGATTTTCCTTCTTCTCTCTAAACATGGTCCCTCCGGGAAGAGTTACCATCGACTGAAGGTGGGATAGGGGGAAGCCCCCTAGGTGAGAGGAAGAGGGTTGCTGCAGCGCCCCCCTCAGGGAGGCAGAGATGAGATGTCAGGAGGCAGCAGGAGACAAGCGTTAAGAGGCTGGAGGTAGATGGCCGGCCAGCCCCCCTGTAGCAGTGGGAGATGTTAGCTCACAGGGCACCCGATTTCTGCAGGTGTCTGGGGGAACAGGAAATTCGGCAGACACAGCAACTGCCACAGGGCACAGAAAATTAGAAGCGCTGACCATAGTCCTTCACTTGTGGACACCCCCCCATCTTCCCCAAACCCCGGGTCTCACAGTTTTATGAGAAAAGCTGAGGCCACTCACCTACCACTCCATCCTGGGGAGGGAAACTGATCACAGGGAAGAAGGCATGGTCTGGAATAGCGGACTCAGACAGCTGAAAACGGACCCGCAGGGACCTCTCTCTCAGCGGGCTGACTGCATATACTGCAAGGGAAAAAAAAAAAAAAAAAGGCAGCACTGTGTCAAGGGTCAGCAATGGGTCTCTGTGTGGGACTAGGACAGTATTCGATAACATTTCACAGCACTTGCACACAAGGGTGATAACAGAGGCGGCTGCTTCAGCCAAGAAAAACAAAAAACACACTTTGTACATGCCAGCAGCTTCCTAAAAGCATTTCAAGCTGTTAAATGGAAACATTTTTTTAAAAATTATTTCACCAAAGCTGGCTACAAGCTGAGTTCCTGGAATGAAATCCCAATCAGCACACATAGTCTCTTTAAAAAAAACAAACAAGAAAAAAAAACCATAAGCCACATGTTTCATGCATGCCAGGTACCAAAAAACACAAAGTCATCCAACCTGTGCAGCTCTTTCTGCAGCACAGAACCGTAAATGCAGTCTGGATATTGTTTACAAGAAATGTGCTGCCCAGGTCCAAAAAACAGAGATCAGCTGGGGTCTTTGGCATTGTAAACTGCACTGAACAAGAGGAGGAAGCCACCAAGCCAAAATAACAGGGAAAAAAAAATGGTTGCTTCAAGAGACGTGAAGGATTTAAGAGTCGTTGTTGTAGATAGAATAGATTCCCTTGAAGCAGGCACAAGGATGCAAAATCAAGGTCCACATCGTGACTTTGTTAGTTTAATTTTTAGATGTGGCTATAAGCCCACATTCATTTTTCAGTGAAGAAGTTTTATATGGGAATACCAGGAGGCGTAATCTTTCCTTCTTAAATTAATTTCTGTCAATTAAGAGAAGTAGCCAGGCAATTTGGCACCTAAGGCCAGGCGTACCCTCAGCCTGTGCACAGCATATTTATCTCATGATAAATAAAGCTGAGGATCGCACCGTGGCTGCATGCAAGCAAGCATGCGAGGAAGTCGAGCCGTGGGTCACTGCGCCGCGGCCTCTGCACACACACAGTTTGCACTGGGGCAGGGCAGACTGGAGTTACTGAAGGACAGACAAGTGTTCTTATAGCCCCACCCTAAGTTAAAGAGAAAAAATATATACACCTCTGACCTACCTACTGCTTTATTATTTCACAAATTTTTCATAAACAGAAATATATTAAATTTACACTAATATAGAATTCAGATATAGCACCCAACTATGGATTTTTTTAAACTTTATGGGGTTTGTTTGTTTTTTTATTGATCCATACATGTACCACAGCAGAAACACACAATTATACCTTCATAGGGGAAGTGCAATGTACATCATATACAAAATTCTGGTGTCACTTCAGTAACAGCAACACAAACTCTCCACTACCACACACTTTGAAAAGAACACAAAACCCCATTCCAAACCTACATACAGCAAATCTGCCATACAAAGCAACTCTGACTTCCAGGACTCAATCTGCAATAACCCAACCTATGAACAGGGAGCACCAGAAATTTTACACCAGGCCCTAGACACCAATACATCTTCAACTGAGAAAACAGAACAGAGCCCTACACGGTAGCAGAAATACCACACCTTGGTACAGAACACAGACCGATCTCGCCAAATGCAGAATAAGGGACCTCAAATAAGATATGGAAATGTGCAGACAAAAGTAGAATTGGAAACCCCCAAGAAGCCAGATTCTTCATGCAGTGCAACATTGGAGAAAGAAAAACAGAAATGCATTTCCTCTGTACTGTGCAAAATACAAAGATTGGAGATGCACTTTCCAGAAGCTGACACATTTCCAGTTGCTAATCTTAAAATAATTATGTTTTCTACCTTTGCTGTTTGGGCATTGAATTGGTCCTGTTTATTTTTTTTCCTGCCCTCAGCACCTTCTTCTCCATTCTCTCCAAACTTTTTCAGGGTCTCCTTTTCATTTTCTTCTCTTCTCCTGTTTGCTTCTCTTCCTCCCCTACATCTCTGACATTCATGTTTTTCTTTCATCTCATTTCTCTCTCTATTCCTCAATCTCATTTTCATCTCTCACCTACCTACCAGCTCTCTCTCCCCCAATTTCACCTGTCCTTCCAGCCCATTTTCTTTTTCTCTCTAGCCCACTCCTTGTCTCACCTCTATTCTCACTCCTTTCCCAGTTTCCTCTTGTCTTTCACTCTCTCCCTAGTCCACCCTGTTGCCACCTTTCCTCGGTCCTCATCTACTTTCTTCTGCCTCCCATTCCCTCATCTGCTCAAACTCACTCACCCTCTCCCCTAGCTGTAGTCTCATCTCACACCTCTACCCAGCTTCTCTTTTCTCTTTCACCCCATCCCCAGCTCCCTTATTTCCACTCTCTCTCCCCTCCACCCCATCTCATACCCTACCATTAACACCCCCTAGCTGCATATCATATCCCATACACCCTCACTCGTAATCCTAGGTCCCAGTTTCACAGCCTGCAGACTCACACCTTAGTTCCACCAAAAAAAAAAAAAATAGATCTCACGCATACCCCCAGCTCACCCCAGTCTTCCAATCACTGGTCTCCCAAATTCTCTTTCTACATCCCCATCCTTCCAGTCCCCACAATTCCCCTCCCACCTGATCTCCATCTCTTCTTGCCTCCTCCATGACCCAAGTGCTGCTCTCCCCTTTAAATCCCTCCGTCCTCACTCACCCATGCCTCAGTTGCCACTCTTTCCAATCAGTCTCCCAGTCCTTGCTCACCCAATGCTCCAGATGCTACCAGGCCCCTCATCCGACTCCCACAAACCCACCCCCACGCCAATCCATGTTCCCCACATCCACCCCCAGTCACCTAATCTCTGTTCATTTTCTGCCACCACTAACCTCCCCGCCCCCATGCTCCCCCCCCCCCCCCCAATCCAGATATTTCTTCCCAAATGCTCCGGGTGCTGCTCTTCTCCTTCTAATCCTCAATCTCTGCTCCCTTCCTCGCCTGGCCCAGCCCAGCCCAAACTGGAAGAAGAGAAAGTCCTGGTGCCTTTGCTTTCCTCCCACATGGGTCACGTGAGGGAGGAAGCAGTTTGAACCACGGAGGTGAATCTTATATATTTCTAGGGAGCTCCATGGGGTTCAAATGGTATCTGAACCTCACAAGAGGGGAGGGAAAGGCGCCAGCTCCTTTTGGCTTGTGCTGGGCCACGGAGAGGAGAGAGAGAACACCAGCAGCTGACTCAACATTTCTGGCTGTAGAGGCAGCAGCAGAGTCTTCAGCCCCACATGAGCTGGATCAGGAGGGCGGGGTGGCAGCTGTGAATTTTATTTTGGGCCCCATAGGATGCAGCAGGGTTGGGACAGCAGCCTGATGATGCCCGGAGCAGGTGCTCCTCTCCTCCCCCCTCATCCCATACATTTCTGGATCCATAGGGTGACAACAGGCAGTGGTGCCTATTTCCATGGCCACATTAGCTATAGGCTGCTATGCCTTGTTCTGGGTTCTGCCTGCATACCTACACCTTGGGAGCTTATCCAACATACACACACATGAGTGTACAATCAATTGAAGGATTAAAATATAATTTTTCAGATGCAGGTGAGTTTATGACAAAGAACCTGGTTTTATGTCTTATACGATTACCCCTGTAAAGATGGCCTGTAAATGTTTAGAGTTTCAGGATGGCTGGAATATATTTCCAACTGCAGTATGTTTTCTGCTGTAGCTCTATGGCGCTGTTACAGAAAGTGACTTAGGGCAGAACAGAACCTTATCTGCTGTCAGATTCCCTTGCTGGTCCCTCTGTGAAACAAGAATGCCTACTTCCGCGTGTGTGTCTGCGAGGACAGAGCAGAGCGCTCCTCATCCCAGAGCCAGGGCTAAACTCCGGTGTGCACAGAGCGTGCCACAGCGACGCGTGGTACCTCCTGCACCCCCCTCCCTAGCGCTGCACAGTCCAGGCAAAAAATCTGCACGCTGCGGTCACTTCTACCTTTCTCCTGTACTTTCTGCCGCCGTTTCTTTCTGAGCTTAGCACGCCTCAAAGTCCTCTGATGCGGGGATCGCAGGGCAAAGTCATTGGGGTCACTGGCCAGCTCTGCCGTGCTGCAGGAAGTCTCAGATAGTTCCTGTACAGAAGAATGGAGACAGGCGTGAGAGACAAGGGAGAAGCACTGCAACACTTCCACAGGCCCTGCGCTGGATGGATTCTCGGTGAGGGATTAAAAAAAAAACAAAAAGTAACACAGAAAATCACTTCAAGAGGAAGTGCAGAGTTCTAGTACCAGCGCAGGATTCTTTGTAGGTTATAAGATTGGATCAATATTGGTAATAAAAAGAAATGTAGTATGTGAGCTGCCAAGGCCGCATAGATTCCTGCCTTTAGATGTCACAGTAAGGAATCAAAATTGATCTTGAGAAGATCATTGGGTGGAAATTTCCACGTGGTAAAAAAAAAAAAAAAAAGTCACATAGCACATCATCTTTAAGATTATTCTCGCATTAGTCCAATCCAAGTCAACATAAGCTGCAAAGAATCAAGTCACAGGAAAACATCACTTCTCGTTCTCCAAATAATCACATCCTTCCCCTTTAACTCCCATAAACCCAGCTCCTCTCCCAGGTAATAACCAGGGTGCATAGGAATCTGCCCCGGAGTTGCATCGTTACTCACTGCTTTCCTATGCCATCCTTCAGATCTGGGACTTTTGGGGCTCCTTGGATATTTCTGTGGTGTTTGCAGGGTCATTGATTCTATGGGCTCTTGGCCAGGTAACATCCGGGATCTTAGAATCATTATGTGATGGATTCCTAGTCTGCAAAAGAACGAAAATAAAAGCCTTCCAATTAGACGTAATCCATTAAAGAAACCCTTACTACTTAAGGAGGAGCCAAGTAGGCCATCATCTCTAAAACTGGAACCCCCAGGGAGCAATTGGCCACCAGCTGTAAGGCAGGTCAACCTAAAGCCAAGGAGTCTGTTCCAGAGTTACTGATCTGCCTGCAGGTCTCTTCAGGCTACCAGCTGCAACTGGGTCATAATGACAACATTGTGCCTTCACCTCGACCCGTCCTATCATTGCTTTCTCTGCAGTGCCCCAGCACAGGGCAGGATGGCAGCAGCAGTACCATCATCCTTTCCAGAGGGAGCTGCACGGCCATTGCTGGGGAGTAGGAATGTAGAGAGTGCTCTTAAGAACACAAAACGTGCCCTGCTGAGTCAAACGAAAGGAAGTTAAGACTCGACGGATCTGTCTGGCGGAGGCCAGCCCGGGGGGGGGGGGGGGGGGGGGGGGGGTGTCACTTGGCAGATTCCAGCTTGTAAAAGCATCAGTTTTACACTCCATGCTTATTCCTCCAGGCGTTACGATTCTCTTTGAACTGACAGCGTGAGATTCTGGGGCCGATGCAATAAAGTGCGCCCAAGCTTAGCGCATGGGTTTATATGCGGTTGGAGGCGCGTTTCCAACGCGCTAGACTAGCGCCCAATGCAGTAAGGAGATTAGTGCATCCAAAACACACCCCCAAACAAATGTATACCAGATAATGCCCGTCAGATGTAAAGTGCATGTAGATGAGGCCATTAGATATTACCCCCGATGCAGTACAGCGCTGGGCACCCAACACACACCTTTTAATGCGGCAAATTTGACTCCAGCCCCGGAGGTGGAGTAACGTCAGCTTGCAGTCAAGGGCTCATGAGAACATTAAAAAATAGGATCCCGGTGCTGGGATAAGCAGGTCCTCCCCCTTCTATCATTGTGACACTTTCATTTACTGCTTGTTGTGGGGAAAAATAACTGTACATTGTCACTTCATTAAGAAAACAACACTTATGGCTCCACAATTTAGCCGTCCATAGCAAGGGGCCCCTAATATTTTGCTGAGGTTACTGAAGTGAATTATAACAAAAAAAGAAGCGGGATGAAAACAGACGAGCGTATTGAGTGCCGGTGTAGTTGGGCACCCAATGCAATAAACCATTGAGCGCCACGGATGCACAATTTTCCTTCAGCGCTCCCTTTTTAACACTGCCTCTCATTTAAGTCTAGTTATGCAAACCCTGAGCTGTATAACATGTAACCAATCTAAACAAAAAATGACCTGTTATATGGATGTCTGATTAGAAATCTGAGTGTACCTTCATACGATACTGTGAGGATTTCAGCTATCGTGTCTATAAGCCTGTGTATAGGCTTTAAAAATCATTAGGTACCTCAGTGATGAAAACTCTTGAGGAGTTCACTGTCCACTTCCGAATTATTACATTGATGACATGAGAGGCGCCATAATAATTACTTATCTTTGGCTCTGTGGTCGGTCTTGGCTGAGCTGAGCAAGACCGACCACAGAGCCAAAGATAAGTAAATTATCTTTGGCTCTGTGGTCGGTCTTGGCTGAGCTGAGCAAGACCGACCCTAGAGCCAAAGATAAGTAATTATTATGGCGCCTCTCATGTCATCAATGTAATAATTCGGAAGTGGACAGTGAACTCCTCAAGAGTTTTCATCACTGAGGTACCTAATGATTTTTAAAGCCTATACACAGGCTTATAGACACGATAGCTGAAATCCTCACAGTATCGTATGAAGGTACACTCAGATTTCTAATCAGACATCCATATAACAGGTCATTTCTCATTGAAGTCTTGCATCGGGTTGCCCAGGGGATGTGGTTGCGCTCAGTGTTAGCGCCCGTTTTCAGCAGGCATCTTACTGCATCGGCTCCTCCGCTGGTACTGACCACAGTTCTTTGGTGTTACCATACCATCCAGGGAAAAGTCAGAGAGGAGGAGGAGGTAAAAAACAGCCTTCTCCCTGCTCTAAATCAGAGTATTTACGGGTGTGAATCTAGATTTGTGCCTGGAAAGATCGCAAACCCATTTCTCCATCTCCTCAGTGCAGAAAACAGATTCCTGTCACCGAGGACATGCCAGAACAGAAAGAATGACCATTCCGCATTTTCAAAGTACTAAAGTCCACGCTCTCCTTCATTACCACCATCTCACAGTAGTACAGCTGCTGGGTTAGTCCATTTGAATGCCCAGAGATAAAGATAACAAACCCCTCCTTCCCTAGAAAACAAAACCAATACCTTTTTATTGGCCTAAATGCATTATTTGACTAGCCTTCAGCAGTTAGTGCTCTCTTGTTCAGGTCCCAGAAGCAGAGGACACTGCCAGGAACCACAAGCAAACCATAAAATACATTTCAATGGTAGTATGAAGGGGGATGGGAGTGGGTTTGTAGTGTTAGAGGGATCCAAAGGCTACACAGAAGCAGTGGGATTATTTCTGGTAGTGAATTAAAGACGCCAAGCCTCCATTAAGTCCTTTTATGCGAGTTTTGAAGAGTTTGATCATTTACATTCCTGGATTCTTCTGAATTTCCCTTTTAGTATCCTGATTGTAAGGCCATTAATGCAATGGTCCGATTTAAAAAAAAACCAACAACAACATCTCTCTCTCTCTATGGAGGAGCTGCCTTGCTCTTCTCTGTGATTTGGTGTCTCAAGTTTATTCTTGTATTTAACTTATAGTAAGCTTCACCCAGATAGAGGCCCTCTTCACGGTTTCTACATTAAATAATATATACTCCATCAAAAAGAAAAGCAGGGCAACTCATCCGCATGGGAATATCTTTCCGGGAACCAGATTAGAGACTTGTGTTTTTAACCTAGCAGAAATAATCATACTGCCTTTCTGCCATCGTTTCTCTCTGAAAGGCATTTTATCATTCACTTGTAAGCAGGGGCACATTTGCCACTAGGAGAGTGCTATAAAAAAAATGCATAGCTTGCTGGGCAGACTGGATGGGCCGTTTGGTCTTCTTCTGCCGTCATTTCTATAGGTAGCCCTGCCCTCCTGCTGTGGCAGTGACTTATTGTACATCAGCCGCTGCCTCCATTTTTTTCTGGGGCAGCTGGGAGCAGGCATTATAAATCCACAGCTGCTTATAATTTTTTTTTTTTAAGCAGGGTCCTTGTTTTCCTCATTCTGTTGACAGCCGAGAAAGGGAGTAAGTCTGAAAAGTCCAATAACAATAAAGTAAAAGAATCACATTATTTCACTCAGTTAACCTTTATTTCTGTGCACTTGGGTTTACAGGTCTTAAAGAGATTAGATTCCTTGGAATAATCCAGATAAAATCATATATCAAAGGGGGGGGGGGGGGGGGGGAGGAGGACCCTGGGCAGAGAGAGCAGACAGAGGCGAAGGGAGAGAAGAACCTCCAAGGCTAGACGTCACTCCTCTGACGTCACGACAGCTAATTAGCATGTGAGGGGGGGGGGAGTAAGTTTAAAGAGCTACACTACTGATCTGAAACGAGGCAAATACTGCGCAGATTACAACAGCTCTGAGCCACAACTACTCACCATCTGTCTTCAGAAGAGCGTACAAGCAATCGGCTGCTTTTCTGGCGTTGAACAGTGAGCGGGGCTGGCTCAGCGCCCCAGGCCATGTCCCAGCCCTCGGGCCGCTCCGTGCGCGCTGCGGAGGTGGCTGCACCGGGAACAGGCGCGGAAAGCGGCAGGAAGGCTCCGCGATCGGAAATCGCCGTTTTCTTGGCGATCTATGAATGGTGTAGGCACTTGCTTACCACATCAGGCGCTTTTACGTAGGGTGAAAAGAATCCTCCACAAACGAACCAGCAGCTCCAAAAACCACTCTCGCTTAACCGGGTTTGTTTTTTCCCTGGTAGCACTTAACTGATTCTTTAAAAGAAATTGAATCCTCTCTCACATCTTATAAGTTTATCAGTACACAATTCAGAATATTTTATGTATAACTTAACAACCTCATTATTTGCCAACATATCCGTTCTTTTATTTGTGCAAAAACCAAACTTTTCATTAAAAAAAAAAGGGGGGGACACACACACACACACAAAACCTCACCTTTCTCAGGGAAAGCAAAGGGAAGAGGCATAAACAGGAGCTCAGCTGTGCTTAACGAGGCGGGGCCCCAGCAGGAAGCTGCTCCAGGATGAGGCCTTGTGCCTATATCTCATTATTTAGACCTGGAGAAGCCTCCCGCAGTCCTAAACTACCCCCAGGAGAAACTTACTCCCCACACTCAGACTGTCTCCCCTAGGATAAATTCACCTCCAAGCCTAAACTACCTCCTGGCTTCTTTTCTCAATCTAGTCCTAAACTACCTTCACAGTAAATTCACTCTTTACTCTCAGACCTTAAGGTGAAATCTTCCTCTCACAATCTATCTCGGCCCTTCTCTCCCCAGCATACATTCACTTCTCATGATCAGTCTATCCCTGGACTCCTCCCTAACTACCCTCAGCATAAATTAATTTACCACAATCAGATTCTCTCTGCCATTTTCTCTCCCCAGGATAAACTTACCTCTCACAATCAGACTCTCTCTCTTTTCCTCCTCCCCACATTTACTCATTGGAGGGTAGGAGGAGAGTGGCTTTTGGCTTTTCATCTGCTGCTGGTCCAAGCT
Source organism: Rhinatrema bivittatum (assembly GCF_901001135.1). Classification (NCBI taxonomy): domain Eukaryota; kingdom Metazoa; phylum Chordata; class Amphibia; order Gymnophiona; family Rhinatrematidae; genus Rhinatrema; species Rhinatrema bivittatum. Next base: position 217,160,104 of record NC_042622.1, on the reverse strand, counting down.
TGCATTTCAGTTTTCTGCCCCAAAGTGCTTTGCTTCTTGCCCATCTCTAGTTACAGCCCTGCTGACAGCGGCAGATCAGCCGGCACAAATGGCAGTGGGAGAAGTCAGTGCTGCAGAACAGCAAATTCTCTGGTGAAGATGGGTTCTGTAGCAAGTGTCACAGCATTGTTGGAAACTAGAGACTCTAACCATACCCCATTCTCAGTATCGGGGCTGGTGTGAGACGTACAGGAACTCAGCTAGTACCAGGAGCCCTGAAGCTCTGCCTCGGTGACATCACACAGCTTTGCCAAGGGGGGAGGGGGGGCCCTTGTGGTGTTGGGTGCTAGGCAATTGCCATGCCTGCGTCCCTTAAAACTGGTCATGGCCAGCATGAACTCCATACAAAACCAAAAAAGGTCAGTCTGAGAGGGGATAGGATGGAGGTTTATAAAATCACAAATGGGAGTGGAACAGGTAACATAGTCTGCCCAGCAAGCTTCCCATGGCAGCAACTACCACTCCGTGCAGGTACCCCCCAAGTGTCCGTCAAGGGCAGTAACTGCCAGTCTGTACAGGTTACCCCCGTGCCTTATGTTAAGGATAGTAATATTTACAAGCATCTGACAAACCCATAACAAAATTACTGCAATATTTTTGCATGGTGAGCAGCCTTCCTGATAATTCAGACAATGCTGCTTGAACATTCTTTGCTTTTGCTCTTGGCCGTAGAAGCTTTATCCCCATTGTCAGTGTATCAGTACCCCACGCTGTAAAAGCTGGGGCCCAGCGTTGACTGTTTTCAGAATCCAATACCCTTTTTTCCCTGCCCCACCGTCAAAAGTGGAGAGCGATGTTGCAGTTGTGGCAAAGTCATCAAGCCTAATTGGTTAAGGGTAGTAGTAATCGCACCTGCCTTCTGGTTAAGGATACAAGAGAATGGTTATTTACCCTTTCAAATAGTATTAGGACTAGGGGGGGGTCACAAAACTGAAAGGCAGCAGATTTAAAACAAATCAGAGAAAGGTTTTGGTTTTTTTTTCCTTCATTTAATGCACAATCAAGTTGTGAAATTTGTGGGCAGAAGACCTGGTCAAGGCATCTAGTATACCTGGGTTAAAAAAAAAAAAGTGTGGATAAAATCCTGAAGGATTTGGGAAAGCCACCACGTACCCCTGGGAGCGAGGAACAAGAATTAGATTGACGCTGTGGGATCTGTTGAGTAATTTATGACACGGATGAGGGCTCAATGAACCTTTGGTTTGACTCATCAGGACATTTCTTATGTTATGCTTTACTCTTATCTAGTGCTAACACTTGCCAAGGAGTGCATGTTTCATAATGAGGTATTTTCAAAGCAGGGACAATGGAATATCCTGATAGAATGTGGAAGCCCGCCCTGGGCTCAGCTGCATATAAATATAGAACAAATGAAGTGATTCCAAAATCTCAGCATCAACAGCAGATGAGGAGAGGGTTACAAATAGGAATTAACAATATAGGTAGGTGCTGTGATCTACTTTGTTCAAGGTGGAATAGAAATCATTAAATTAAATATAGGAAAATACTAGAAGTCTAAAAAAAAAAAAAAAGACTTAGAATGTATGCCACTAATTGGAGATTTAGACAATAGGAATCTCATATGGAAAGAGGATACAAAATATACTAAACTGACAGAGCAGATCAAATTGGTGGAGGGGTGGCAGTATATGTTAAGGATGGCATATACTCAAGAGGGATGATAAAAAAGTTCTACTGCAAATAGATTGCACTTTGGAATCTCTATGGATGTGACAGGGAAGAGTATAGCAGTAGGGGTGCATATTTTCCACCTGACCGGGATGGTGAAATAGACTGTGAAATGCTAACAGACATTAGAAGTTCTACTAAAGCTGGAAACACAATAACAATGACAGATTTAGAGAAATAGGCTAGTAGTTAGAGGAGGTGTGATTTGACCCCTGTCTTTCATGGTTCTCCACCCAAAGCTCTCCCATTGACTTGAGCCCTGTCTTTCATGGTTCTCCACCCAAAGCTCTCCCATTGCTTCAGATACCTAGTTAAATGATAAAGCTCCTAGGATCAAGAAATAGTACAATGCTGCATCTGTCCAGCTATAGAAATGATAAGTAGTAGTATTAGATTTCAAGTACCCCGATATTGATTGGAGGAATGTCTCATTAGAATGATAAGGAGGTGAAGGTTGTAGATGCTATAAAATGACTACTTCATATAGCATGTGGTCTCGGAGGCTAGAACTGATGAGAAGTTTCTGTGGAACACAGTACAAGAAAATTGGTTCTTACCAGCTAATTTCCGTTCCTGTAATACCACAGGATCAGTATAGACCAGTGTGTTTTCGCATCCCTACCAGCAGATGGAGGCAGAGAACAAACATCTGAGGCACTGCTACTTAACCAAGAGTGCCACCTGCAGTCCCTCAGGACTGACCTGTACCCAAGCCAAAGAATTAGAACCTAAAACCCTCTCCAGGGCAAAAGGTAAAGTAGGGCTGGAATCCCCTGCACTGGAGCCTCTCATACGTCCAGAAACCAAAAAACAGTCTGAACTCAGCATATGTACATACTACAATAAAACTCTTTGAAATACAGTACATTGACTATGAGGAAATTCAGTCTTTCTGTAGCAACGGGATGGGTCTCTGGACTGTTCTGTATTACAGGAACAAAAATTAGCAGGTAAGAACCAATTTTCCTTTCATGTTCATACCCAAATCAGTCCAGACAAGTGAGATGTACCCAAGCTACCCTACACTGGGCAGTAACCCGAAAGACCAGGGTGCAACACACTCTCACCAAAAGATGTATCTTCTTCCGTGCACACATCCTAACGGTAATGTCTGGTGAAAGTGGTGAAGCGAAGACCACAATGCCGCTCTACAGCTCTCCTGGGGAGAAAGCAACTGACACTCTGTCCAAGAAGCTGCTTGCGCTCTTGTAGAATGCGTTTTCAGCCCCACTGGAATCTTGCGACCCTTACAAACATAACACTGGGGAACACAATTTTCGTTGAGTTAGATCTGACGCTTGTTTTTGACTAACTTTTGACATCTGAATCCAAAAATGACCACAGTTTTTCTCTATCATGTCAACTTTTTAAGGTACAGGATACCCTCCCTTTGTCCCAAAAATCATACAAAATGTACATACAAAGGAAATAAAAGAAAAAATTACCTGAATATATTGTTTATTTAGTTATTTTATTCATACAAAGGCTATATATTGTTACTGTAAATCAAATTGTGTACAAGTAGTAAAGTTCTGCTACCAAATATACATATTAAGGTAAACATTTACACATAGCTTTTCCGGCAGTGTTCAATCTAGACAATCTCGCCTGATGCTCCAACAATAGTCAGCCATCATATGTACATCCCCCATCTACCCTGATACCGTGCCTCCATGACATTCAAATCTTGGTGGAATCGTTCACCTTGCTCATCACTGACTGCACCAAGGTTTTTCGGGAAGTCAGCAAGATGGTTATGCAGAAAATGCACCTTGATGCTCATGTTCCAACGAAGAATTTTGAAGCTCTCCAAGAGTTTCTGGACAATTTCGGTGTAATTCTGTGCTCATGTATTTCCAAGAAAGTCCTTGACAAGGTTTTTGAATCACAACCAAGCATTCGTTTGGATTTCTGACATTGTCCTGATGAAATGTCATCTTTAATGAGCTGCCGAATCTGTGGACCATCAAACACACCGGCCTTTATCTTTTCAAACGACAAGCTAGGAAATGCCAAAATGAGATACTTGAAACAGTCTTCTTCAGTTGGCAAAGCTTTAACAAATTGCTTCATGAGACCCAGTTTTATGTGCAGAGGTGAGAATATAATGTTCTTTCTGTCAACAAGTGGCTCATGTAGAATGTTTGGATCACCAGGTTTGAAGTCAGATCTTGGAGGCCAATTTGACTGCACCCAATGCTCCTCACGAGCTCTGCTGTCCCATATACACAGAAAACAGGGATAGGAATTACAGGTAGGAATTACCACAATTCTGGCACTTACCGCAAAGTGCAAAAAAGTTATCGCAGTTTGCGGTAATAGCTATGCGAAGCACTAAGATAGCGCACTTTGCGATAAACAGCCTATTACCATAAAACACGCCCCTTTTCCTATCGCATGCGATATTTAGTGCATTTTGATAAATCCAGGCCTAACATAGGCTATAAAGAAAAAACTTGATGTGATAGAAGAAAACTAACTGCAGTTTTGAAATCAGCATGCCTATTCAAGTCTAAAACAGGTGAAAAATGAACTCAACAGGAATTATGCTAAAAATTCTTCCCCGGTGTAAGCAGAACAAATGGCCTCCCTCAACCACCCTTATCACCTTTCTTCACACCCCTGAACAACACAAAAAGATGACTGGAGTGCCGAAACAAATTATCCTGCACTATCTGGAAGTCACTAATCTGGCAAACAACCAAGAGATGCAGTTCTCTCTCTCTTGCGGGGAATCCCTAAAGTACTCCGGAAAAGCTGGAAGATCCACTATCTGATTAACATGAAAAGAGGACACTACCTTCGGCAAGAAAGAGGGGATAATTCACAACGTGATTCAGTCATTAGAAATATGCAGAAAAAGATTCCTGCTCGACCAGAGCCTGCAACTCCAAAATCCACCAAACAAATTCCCACCAGAAATACTGTCTTTAATGTCAGGTCCTTCAACATCGCCCTTTTCAAAGGCTCAAAAGGCGCACCACAGAGCACCCAAAGAGTCAAGTGAAGGCTCTAATCCAGACAAAGTTTCTGTACCTGCAGTCGTAAAAGCTTTACTCCTTTCAGGAACCAAACCATATCAGGATGCAAAGTCAAACACCTCCCCTGCACCTTGCCCCTAAGGGAACCCAAAGTGGATAGCTACATGCATAGCGAGTTCTAGGTTAGCCCCTTAGACAGCCCCTCCTGCAAAAAGGCTAAAATCTGGGGCACATCCACAGATAGGGGATTGAATTGACACTGCAGACACCAGGACTCAAAGTCCTTCCAGACCTTGACATACACCATAGAGGCTGAGGGTCTCCAAGCCTGGAGAAGGGTAGAAATCACCTGTTCCAAATAGCCCTTCAGATGCAACCACCGCTTCTCAAAAGCCAAGCCACAAGACAAAAATGATCCTCCCAATCCAAAAACATGGGCCCTTGACGCAGTAAGCAGGGCAGATGGGCCAACCGGAGGGGTCCCTCCACCACGAGATACACTAGATCTGCGAACCATGGGCATCGCGGCCACTCTGGTTCCGCCAGCACCACTGACCCCAGATGCGACTCTATGTGCCGCAGAACTCGCCTAACAAGAAGCCACAGAGGAAACATGTACAACCAGATCCCCGTCGACCAAGGACACACCAGGGCATCCATTTCTACCACGCCAACCACCTCTCTTCTGCGACTGAAAAAGCTTGCCGTCTTTGCGTTGACCCATGTCACCATAAGATCCAACTAGGGAATGCCCCATTTGGCACAGATATGATCCCAGACTTCCAAGGACAACTCCCATTGCCCCAGATCCAGCTGCTGCCTGCTGAGAAAATCTGCCTGTACATTGTCTGCATCCACAACATGAGACTCCGCTATTACCTCAAGATAGAGCTCCACCCAAACAACTGTCAAGCTTCTAGAGTCACCGTATGACTCATCGTCCCTCCTTGGTGGTTGATGTCTGCCACTGTCGTCGCATTGTCCGAGAATACCTGGACCTTCCTGCCTTTGATCCAGGGAAGAAAGAACTCCAGTGCCCTTCAAACCACTCTCGTTTCCAATCGATTGATGGAGCAGGTTCTCTCCTCCGTTGACCAAAGTCCCTGGGCAGACTGCTCCAGGCACACCGCTCCCCAATCTTTGAGACTGGCGTCTGTGGTCACTACCACCCAATCCAGAGTCTCCAGACCTACACCCTTTTCTAGGTTGCGATGCGACAGCCACCACGACAGAGTGGATCTGGCCTCTTGTAGAAGAGGTAAGGGCAGATGATACTTGGACAACACGGAATTCCTCCTGGATAAGAGCACATTCTGCAATGGTCTCATGTGTGTGAAGGCCTATGGAACTAAATCCAGCATGGAAGCCATGGACCCCAGAACCTGTAAATAGTCCCAGACCGTTGGCACTGACAGCCGAAGCAGGTGAGACACCTGTGCCTGCAACTTTTTCACCCTGTCCGAAGTCAAAAACACCTTATCCTGCTAGGTATCGAAGAGTGCCCCCAGATACTCCAATGACTGAGATGGCACCAAGTGACTTTTTGCCACATTTATTATCCAATCCAGAGACTGCAAGGTGTGTATAATTCACTGGAGAGACCTCTGGCACTCCTTCGTCTTCACATGAATCAGCCAATCGTCCAAATACAGATGCACCAACACCTCTTCTCTTCAAAGGGCTGCTGCCACTATCACCATCATTTTTGTGAATGGCCGAGGTGCCTTGGCCAGCCCGAAGGGAAGGGCACAAAACTGGAATTGCTGACCCAACACCATGAAATGTAGAAACCTCCCATCAAATAAGAATATGGAGGTAGGCCTCTATCAGGTTCAATGATGCCAAGAACTCTCCTCTGCGGTCCGCCGCCATTACCATTCTTAACACCTCCATCTGAAAGCGCAGAACTCTTAGGGCCCTGTTCATCTTCTGCAGGTCGAAAATGGGCCAAAATGTGCCTTCCTTCTTGGGAAACACAAAATAAATGGAGTACCTTCACCATCCCTGCTCCTCCCTCAGGACAGGAACGATCGCTTTGAGGCTCAATAGCCTCTGCAGATTCCCCTGCACCATATTTCCCTTGCTTCAAGAGATGACATGGGATTCCACAAAGGCTTCCCTGACAGGTGAGAAAATTCTAATGCGTAGCCATCTTGTACCACCTCTAAAACCCAGCGGTCTGAGGTAATCTTATGTCACTCCTCATAAAAGCTGGAAATCTTCCCCTGACTGCTTCGGAGGAATGGGTGATGCTGGCTTCAATGTAAGGATTTTCCACCATCGGCCCCTTGACCGACACCATCCCTGTTAGGTCTGCAGGAGTCTCGAAAGGACTGCTGCTGTCCCATCAACTGCTTCACTCCTGCACCCGAGGAGGACTTGACTGATGAGAACCTACACAAATCCTGAAATTGGGACAGAGGCAGAAACACCTTCTTGCCAGACTTCCAATCCTCAGGCAACCTATTCCCTGTGGACTCTCCCAAAGTCTTCATCAACCGATCCAAATCCTTCCCATAAAGAAGCCCCCCTTAAAGGGAAGATTACACAACTGTGCCTTGGACCACGTGTCCACTGACCAATTTCACAACCACAAAAGATCTGCTATTGCCGAGCCCATGCTCTGGGCCGAAGTGTGCACCAATTCATAAAGTGCATCCGTGACATAAGCCACTCCAGCCTCCAAGTGTGCCAACTGCAATGAATCAATATCCCCTGATGAGGCTTGCTCTCATGTCTTCTTTACCCAACATAGACAAGCTCTCTGAATCATGCTACCTCAAATCACAGCTCGGAGACTCAAAGCAGACACTTTAAACAACCACTTCAACTGAATAGCCAACTTGCGGTCCTGAACATCCTTCAGAGCAGCAGCCTCGCTACTGGGATCGTCGTCTTTTTAGTCAACGCCGAAAGTGCCACATCCACCTTCGATACCCGCAGGAGCTTCAAGGTCTCCTCCATCAAGGGGTAAAGCTTAGCCATGACCCTTCTGACTTGCTTCCGGAAAGTCCCACTCCTGGTTCACCAACTTGTGAATCTTCTTCGGCAAGGGAAAAGCACTAGGCGGACCCCCACAGCCCATCCAGAACCAGATTCACGCATTCATTATTCGACTCCTCCTGAGTCATCTTCACCTCCAATTCCTGCAACTCCTGTGGAATAAGGGGATGCAATTCATCTTTCTTAAACAAGCTGACCACCCTAGGGTCATCCCCTTTGGACACAAGAAACTCGTCTGAGTCCATATCATTCCTTATTCGCATCCCGGTCCACATTTGGGATTGCGTCCACATCCACATCTGGATCAGCCCTCTGCAAACCCAAAGGATCCTCCGGCATACTATCAGAGTCTTCTCCATCCCTGGGGTCAGCCTCTGGATCTGTTTGACCCAAACCCAGGCATCACAGCAGATCCCCGGATCCCCCACAGGGGCCACCTTAGGGTTCCTAGCAGCATGCTGGGGCGGCCTCCCCTTTGGATGCTTGATCCCCGCCCCCTTCCTTGCAGGAAGGCCTTATGGAGGAGCAAAATGAACTCTGGCGAAAAATCTTCAGGGTCCTCAGCCTCCTGCTCAGGAAGGCTGCCCTCTGAATCTCCTTCCCCATCCTGATCTTCCTGCACCCCAGGCGAGAGGGGGGAGGAAAATCACAGGAATCTCTTAACTGTGGACCCCTGTCTGCAATCCCTCATGGGAAAAGCTGATCCCCGAGGCTCCCCCGGGCAACAGCCATGGGCCCCAATACCTCAGAGAGCCTCCAAAAACTTCTTCCAACCAATTCTCTCTCTCGTAAACTTTTTATCAGCTTGCAGGTTTGCACCTCTACCATCTGCTGGAGACAGAGAAATACTGAGGGACTGCAGGGGGCACTCTCTGTTATGTAGCAGTGCCTCAGTTTTGTTCTCTGCCTCCATCTGCTGGAGGCATAAACCCACTTGTCTGGACTGATATAGGGTATGAACAGGAACTGCTGCAAAGGCACTTAGCAAGTATGACTTTGCAGCATGTGCTGGAGACACTTGGAGATAGTGACCAAAGCACAAATTTGCCTGTGTACAGTGGGCCCTTGACTTACAAACTCAATTGGTTCCAGAGGGCTGGTTGTAACTCAAGTTGGGTGTAAGTCAAGACTTTGTTTTCCATAGGAAATAATGAAAAAACCCATAATGCGTTCCAGACCTCTGAAAAGCACCCCTTACCTAACCATTTCTACAATAAAAAATGGTTGTATGAGGTCTGTAATTACCAGAAACACCTATACTTCCCGAATGTACTCACCAAAAAGTTATAAAATGTGCTTAGCCTACCAGAAAAAAACAATTCAAGTTTATTTTTCATTTATTTATTTATCAAAATGGTGGATTTTGACATGCTGTATATGACAGCGAGATCGGTCACTCGAACGCCACTCTCAAATTTCTGCACAATTTCCTTCTTCTCGATTGTGATTGCTTTCTTTATCTTTGGGGCCATTTTGAACACTTCTTTGATAAAAGTGCAGTTCTGCAGGAGAAAAAAAAAAAAAGAAACCTAATAGAAAACACACCAACCCCAGACACTCTTTTCTTCCAACCAACCGCTTCTGAGCACATCTCTTCAAAATACTGCAGCCAGAATACTAACGGGAAAAAAGAGGAGGGACCATATAACCGAAACTCTAGCAGACTTACATTGGTTACCCATCGAATACAGGATAAAATACAAAGCCTTATGCACCATACACAAACTAATATATGATAAAGAAGCAGACTGGCTAAACACAGCCTTACGAGTACACGTTCCACAAAGAAACCTCCGCTCAGCAAACAAAGCACTACTAACAATCCCTTCAGTAAAGTCAGCAAAATTAACCCAAGTGAGAGAAAGGGCTTTATCATTGGCTGGGCCCATACTATGGAACACGATGCCCCCCGAACTCAGATTACAGAATAATCTCAAAACTTTTAAGAAAAATCTAAAAACATGGCTCTTTAAAAAAGCCTTCACTAAAGAGTGTGGAGGGTAGAGAATGAAAGTACAAGGTAATGCAGATGAGAATGAATTTAATCAATCCTACTTTTAAGAAGTAATATTTCAAAGCGATAGTAACTCAATAATATACCTGGACTTGACCAACATTACTCAAATAATGATTTTATTTATGAAATTGTAACCGAACTTTATTGGCACCTGTTAGAATGTAAGATATCCTACATTTACTTACCTTAGTCTATGTGCCTATTTGTAAACCGTTGTGATGGTATATAACTTAGCGACGGTATAGAAAAGTTTTAAAATAAAATAAATAAATCTCTTGCCCTCCAGAAACTATTTTCCCCTTCCCAACCACTTCTGAGCACATTACTGTACCTTGCCAGCTGAGTGATATCCCCCGATGTCGTTTGCTGAAATTGTGTACGCCTGGGATGGACCGGTCCCATTAGTAGAAGCAGCAACAGTAGCCAGCCAATCCCTATAGAAGTCCTGCCCTCCAAAACCAAAAAAATGTGATACACAACCAATCCACGAAAAAAAACCAAAAACACATGCACACGGCACGCACGTGGCAGGGGTAGTAACTCAAAATTTGGTCATAACTTGAAACCGAAAATTATGGTTGTAACTCGAATTTTGTTTGTAAGTCAAACCCTGACATGTTGGTCGTAACCCGAGTTGGTCGTAACCCGAGCTGTTCGTAAGTCAAGGGCCCACTGTATTTGAGTGTATGTGTGCTGGGGGGAGCCTGTGTATGTGAGACTCTGTATGCATGCCTATATGCTTGTGTGTAGCTGCTGCTGACCTGTGTGTGCGCTTGAAAGCCTGACAGACAGAGAACAAGGTCTACACAGTAACACCTTCTGCTGTTTTGGACGACACCTGGCAGCCAAACACAAAATAGTGTGACTGACTGAATGACCAACCAACTGACCCAAATGAGACAAATCTTTACATATACTGTATATATTTATTCAGTGTAATTAGCTCATGTCTTTTCATTGTAGTTCAAGGTGAATTCCATTCAGGTAATCTCTCTCTCTCTATATATATATGTACACATGATATTGAATAAATATTGAATTTGAATGTAATTGTTTAATCTTTACTAGCCACATTGAGGGAATACTTTTTATTGGAAAAGTAGGGTATAATTTAAAAATCAAAGGAAACAAGGAATAGCATCAGAAATTAACCAGACTGGAAATATTAATTTTCCTTGGTTAGGAAATTCTGAAAGAAATATAGTGAGTATGTATTTATTTACATAATACTTTATTACATGCCCTTACATCTATTTACATAATACTTTATTACATGCCCTTACTTCTACAACATCAGAGCGTGGTACAATATTAAAAATGCTAGGTCCATCCAGACACCACCATTCACTCTGCTTCCTCTGTCCCAGGAGGGGTATCTTATTACCTTTCTGTAACAACTGTGGAAAAGGCACCAAGGTAAGGGACTGGGGGGTCTGCTAGGGAAGATGAAACTTTGGCAGAGGGCATTTCTGTGCAACACCTTAATTAACAAATGTACATTATTGAGTTCGATAAGATAGTGATGAGTGCCAGAAGAATACATAAGAAATACCATGGTGGGTCAAAGCAAAGCCCCCCCAAGCCCAGCATCCTATTTCTGACCGTAGACAATCCAGGTCACAAGAACCCGCTAGGATCCCAAAGAAAAGATCCAATCCTTCTTGCTCATAACCAGCAATCAGCAGTCGCTTTCCCAAGTCTACCTGGCCAATAATGGTTTATGGACATTTCCTTCAGGAACTTGTCTAAACTCCTTTTAAACCCAGCTACGCTAACTTCTTTCATCTCATCTTCTGGCAATAAATTCCACAGTTTAATTGTGCACAGAGTGAAAAAATACTTTCTCCAATTTGTTTTAAAGGTGGTACCCGGTATGTCCCCTAGTCCTGTTTAAAAGAGCAATTAACCTCTTTACACATTTTACCCCATTCAAGCTTTCATAGACCTTTTAACATATCACCTCGCAGTTGTCTCTATTCCAGGCTGAACAGCCCTAATTTGTTTAGCTTTTCCTCAAAGTGGAGCAGTTCCATCCCCTTTTTAAATTTTGGTCATCCTTCTCTGTACTTTTTCTAGTTCTGCTATATCTTTTTATGAGATGGGAAGACCAGAACTGCATGCAATACTGTTAATTACAAACGGGCAGACAGCATAAATTTAAAAAAATGAATTGTATTTATTAAAAGAAAAAGTGCAGGAGGATTAAGGAAGCAAAAATAAATGTTTTGGCAGCTCAGAAAGTAGAATACATTTAAAAGTTCTAGCCTGTACCGATCGCTGGACCACTCCACTATTTCTTTCTACAAAAAAATCTTGTAACTACTACGGGGATTTTTGCTCTGAAACTCTGTCTGTAATAACAAAGCAAAATGCCAGTCATTTATTTCCTCTTTTATTACTATTTTATATCTTTTTTTTTGCTAATCCACCCATTACATCCTGTATGCCTTTTTATGTAATCACAGCTCTCCCTACATGCTGACATTATACAGTCTTGAGCGCATGCCTACCCCCTGCAAATCTCCTGAGGTGAAGCCTGCTGAGCCTCTGCCCAAGAGGCTACCTATGAGCACGTCAAATGAGCCCTCAAAACGTCCGGCACTGGCCAACCCTTGGCAATATAAGCCGAACCAATAGCCTGTTTGAGCCAGCTCGCAATAGTAGCTTTGGAAGTCTGATGCCCCTTCCCTCCAGCAAGTCCAGAGGACAAACAGACAATCCAACATACGAAAATCATTAGTGACTTTCAGGTATCTTAACAATGCACGCCGAACATCCAAAAGCCTCAGCTCCCTTGCATGTGGAGTAGAGGAATCCAAATCCAGAAAAGTCAGAAGGCCAGAAGTTCCACAAACTGATTAATAGGGAACCCCAACACCTTTGGGAAAAAGAAAGGAACTGTACGCAAAGACATCCCCCATCTCAGAAATCTGCAGAAACAGATCCTGGCATGACAAAGCCTGAAGCTCCTAAATCCATCGTGCCAAACAAATGGCTACCAGAAAGACCATCTAAAGAGTCAAATCCTTTAGAGTAGCTCTCCTGGAGTTCAAACGCAGCCACACACAAAGCTGTAAGCACCAAATTAAGACTCCAAGTCGGGCAAGCCTTCCTCACAGGAGGATGCTCGAACCACTGCCCACTTTGCAAGAGGATCGCAAGGGGAACGACAAAGGGATGAGAAAATTCTAGAGAGTAATCTTATCATCACGAGGACCCACTGGTCTGTAGTAATCTTGACCCACTCCTTGAAAAAGAGCACCAATCGCCCTCCAACAGCCGGTACTGAAAAGTGGGCCAGCCTTGCTTCATTGCAAGGACTTAGCGCTGCCTGCACGAGCCCCCTTAATTGTCCCGGGAAAAGACTGCGAAAGGACTGAATCCAGGATGATGCCCTGGCAGAGGTTTTCCACTGCAGACCTCTTGAACTCGGACTGGTAAAACCTCAGATTGTCCTGAAACATAGCTCGTGCAGGCACAAAAACTTTCTGCCCTTAGGCTTGTCCTTCAGTAACTTGAGTACCTTGGACTCTCCTAGATGCTTCATTATCTGCTCCAAGTCGTCACCAAACAAAAACTTCCCCTTAAAAGGAAGTGCTCCCAGTTGCTACTTAGAACACACGTCTGCCAACCAGTTGCGTAACCACAACAAACATCTAGCAGATACCGCTATCATTATAATTTGTGACAAGGTCCTCACAAGATCATAAAAGGCATCAGCACCATAAGCCACTGCCGCCTCCTGTGCCGCAGCTCCCCCCCCCCCCCCCCGAAGTTTGCGAAACCTGCAACTGCTGGACCCAATGCAGACACACTCTCTGCATCAGACTAAGGTACACTGCCGCATGTATGGCTAGAGCCGAAACCTCAAAGATCTTCTTGAGATGAAGCTCCAACTTACAATCCTGTACATCACGTAAAGCGGTGGAGCCTGCCACTGGAATAGTAGTCTTCTTGGTAACCGCAGACACCAAAGCATTTACCTTGGGAAGAGCCAACAACTCCAAGGTCTCCTCCGGCAACAGATAAGAGTTTAGCCATAGCTCTGCCAACTCTCAGCCCAGATTCGGAGTATCCCACTCTTGAACCACCAGCTTCTTCACCATCTTATGAAAAGGGAATACCCTTGGCGGACCCTGTAGGCCATCCAGTATGGGATCTGCTCCTGTCAAATCAGACTCTTCCTGAGTCATCTTGAGACCAAGTTCCTTAAGAACCTGTGGAATGAGTGGCAAGAGCTCCTCTCTGCGAAAGAGATGAACCACCTTGGGATCATCCCCCTCAGCAATAAGGACCTCCCTCCAAGTCCTCAACCATATCTGGAGCATCCTGCAGCGGATCTACTTCAGAGGGGTCTCCTGGGATCCCCTGCAGATCCTTGGATTCATCCATATCCTTGCAGGTCTCCCAACCTCAAGGGTAGGCCTAAAACATGCACTACCCCATCTGTGTGCTTTCGCTTATGCTGAGCATACTTGTTGGGAGATCTAGGTCCCCTCATGGAACGAGGCCGCGACATGCTGTGTCCCCCATATGCTTTCTTGGCTAAAAAAGCCTGGTATATCAGAAGCACAAAGTCCGATGAAAAGGGCTGAGAGTCCTCAGATTCATGGTCTGGGGAGAAATCTCCCTCTGCGGATTCAACGTTTAGAGGGAAATCCTCCCCTCCACAATGTACTCAATTCCCCTCAGCACTAGCCCCAACCAGGGACAGATGAACTGGGGAAACATCAGGCCCCCTGGAGGCTGGAGGGAGCTTGAGCCCCAATCAAAGTTGGCCACCTTTGGCATGCCAAGGGAGCCCCGGGTGAAGGCCTGGCCCGACATGCCGAAGAGGAAGTTGAATGAACCCAGAGGGAGAGCCCTGCAGAAGCACCCTCCCCACCCTGAAGCACACGGAGCAAGGATCATGCCTATTAAGACAAAAACACTACTCCCCGCAGGCCCAGAAAATGGCAACACGAGGCATGGCTTCGAATGAGTGGTCTAGCTGCCGTGGTCCCTACCTCCAGTGCAAGCCTAAAAAACAGACTGACTCACCAGCTGTCCTGCCTCCGAAGAGGGAACCCCGGCCATCAGCCCGAAAAAAAAACCCACCAAGCAGCAGGAGCAATAAAGGGACTCAACTTGAATATACTTTTCTTTTGAGTTGATTTTTATTTATTTATTTTTTAAATCTTTATCAAAGAACACCAAGCCTACCCCAAGTAAACCCAGGAATAAAAGAAAATTCAAATTCCCCGGGTACGTTCCTGCTCCTTCCGAAGCTTGAGAAGAGGGCTGCAGCAGGACACCAGGCTGTCTCGTGTGGGCTGAGGGATCTGGATCACCAGATTTCTGCCTCAAAGATTCCCGGACAGAGCTAAGAAGGGTCACCAACCCCTTGCTCGCCCGCCTCAACCAGGAAGAATAGCCCCACCAGGACCTGACAACTCCCTGGGAGGAATCCCACTATTAATCTTCTTAGAAATCCTTGGATTTTTTTTTTTGGGGGGGGTTCAGACTGCAGGTTTTGAACCATCTGCCGGAGACAGAAAAATACTGAGGGACTGCAGGTGGCACTCAGTTATATACCAGTTTCAATAAAACTTTATCTGTCTCAATCTGCTGGCAGGGGTACAATAGCCAAGAGTCGGGTCTGATCTGGGTAGGTACAGGGAATTTATGTTTTCTTCTCTTAGCCTCTTTTAATTAGATATTTGTTATAATGTAACTTTTTTCTCAGATTTCTCTTTCTCTTCTTCCCTATTGTTTTATGTAAACCGATGTGATGTCCATACGAACTTCGTTATATAAAAGTGTTTAAATAAATAAATAATGAATAATACAGCATTGCAATCAACCAAATATTTTCCTATTGCAGGTCCAGGACTGAATTTCTGCCCACATCCTTTCAAACACTTACCTGAGATCATTGTTTTCTAGGGATGTGAATCTTTTTTGACGATTTAAAACAATTGTCAGATATATTTTAAATCGTCAAAAATCGTTAGAGCCACGATACAATAGCAATTCCCCCGATTTATCGTCAAAAAATCATAAATCGGGGGAGGGGGGAGGGCGGGAAAACCAGCACACCAAAACAACCCTAAAACCCACCCTGACCCTTTAAAACAAATCCCCCACCCTCCCGAAGCCCCCCCAAATGTTTTAAATTAGCTGGGGTCCAGTGGGGGGTCCCGGCGCGATCTCCCGCTCTCGGGCCACTGCTGCGTTAATAGAAATGGCGCCGGTGGCCCTTTGCCCTTACCATATGACAGGGCAAAGGTAGCGCCGGCGCCATTTTGGTTCCTGTCACCCGACGTCACAAGTGCAGGAGAACGCTCCCGGACCCTTGCTGGACCCCCAGGGACTTTTGGCCAGCTTGGGGGGGCCTCCTGACCCCCACAAGACTTTCCAAAAGTCCAGCCTTGCCCTGACATAGTGAGGGCAAAAGTAGCACCGGCGCCATTTTGAATATTGGCAATACGGCCCGCGTGCAGGAGGTTGCTCCCGGACCCCCGCTGGACTTTTGGCAAGTCTTGTGGGAGTCAGGAGGCCTGACCCCCACAAGACTTGCCAAGTGATAGGGGCCTATGCAATAAGACACGTGTTACAAGCAGCGCTCATATTGAGCACCTGTTTTCCTAATGCGCACACAGCCACATCCCCTGGGCGCCTGATGTAGTATTAAAGGTGAGGTGCTGCATTAAAAAGGATGCACTAGGGAAAAAAGTATGCATCCCTAGTGCTCAAATGCACTGGGCGTCCAGAACGGCAATGGTCACATGTCTGTTTTATCCTGCTTCAGGCTGATTTTGCCCCTTGCTATTGTGCATGGAAAAGTGTGCATCCAGATTTTTGTTTTTTACATTAAAAATAAAGAACATAAGAACATAAGAAAATGCCATACTGGGTCAGACCAAGGGTCCATCAAGCCCAGCATCCTGTTTCCAACAGAGGCCAAACCTCAAGAACCTGGCAAGTACCCAAAAACTATTCCATGTTACCTTTGCTAATGGCAGTGGCTATTCTCTAAGTGAACTTAATAGCAGGTAATGGACTTCTCCTCCAAGAACTTATCCAATCCTTTTTTAAACACAGCTATACTAACTGCACTAACCACATCCTCTGGCAACAAATTCCAGAGTTTAATTGTGCGTTGAATAAAAAAGAACTTTCTCCGATTAGTTTTAAATGTGCCCCATGCTAACTTCATGGAGTGTCCCCTAGTCTTTCTACTATCCAAAAGAGTAAATAACCGATTCACATCTACCCGTTCTAGACCTCTCAATTTTAAACATCTCTATTATATCCCCCCTCAGCCATCTCTTCTCCAAGCTGAAAAGTCCTAACCTCTATCATCTTTCCTCATAGGGGAGCTGTTCCATTCCCCTTATCCCCAGACAATACAGCCCAATCAAAGACCAACGATCTGGCCTTATTCTTTCAGAACAAAATTTCCAACACCCTGGCTAGATTACCTACCAGCCCAAATTCACTGCCTCCGAATACCCTCCACCTACTGAACACAGACATAAGCTTGGAATCCTTTGATCCTACTCACACTATAGAGGTGGAAACCCTGATAAAAAGAATGAAATCTTCGACCCACCCTCTAGACCAAATACCTTCCAAATTTCTGATTCTCATACCAGAATACATCTCCAAATATCTAGCTGATATTATCAATTGTTCCCTCTCACAAGGAATATTCCCGGATGCTCTCAAATTGGCTACCCTCAAACCCATACTCAAAAAATCGAACCTGGACCCGGCGACCTCAACAACTATCGCCCCATATCAAATCTCCCGTTTGTAGCTAAGATCATGGAGAAAATCGTAAATAAGCAACTTTCAAATTACCTAGAAGACCATAATATTCTACATCCGTCACAATATGGTTTCCGAAAAGAACACAATACCGAAACCCTCCTCATCTCACTCCTTGATCATGCTTACATTGGCTTTGATAAAGGACAGTCGTTCCTCTTAGCTCTCCTCGACATCTCTGCAGCTTTCGATACTGTAAATCATAATACCCTTCTAAACCGGCTATCAGAAATACAAATTGCAGGATCAGCTCTTAGATGGTTCGACTCCTTCCTTAGCAATAGAGGCTATAAGGTTAAAATCAATAACAAGGAATCCTCACACACTAACGCCCCATTCGGAGTCCCCCAGGGCTCCTCCTTATCGCCCACCCTGTTTAACATCTACATACTCCCTCTCTGCCACTTACTCTCAAATCTAAAACTTAAGTTCTATATATACGCAGACGATGTTCAAATTTTAATCCCAATATCCAATTCACTGGACTCAACACTCAGGTTAAGGAACTCTCACCTGCAAACGATCAACCATCACCTCTCAAGCCTCAACCTGGTGCTCAATACTTCCAAGACAGAACTATTGCTAATCACTCCAGAAGGCAGTCCCTTCCAACACCAACTGCAAGCTAACATACAAATATCCCACGCTAGAGATCTTGGAGTCATTATTGATAGTCAATTTATAAAACACACTACAAAGGAGTGCTTCTACAAGTTACAAGTACTCAAAAAACTTAAACTGCTCCTATTCCATTATGATTTCAGATCTGTCCTCCAAGCCATTCTGTTTTCCAAGATCGACTACTGCAATTCCATTTTGCAAGGTCTCCCAGCTTCTACTATAAAACCCCTCCAGTTGCTCCAAAATGCAACGGCAAGAATTTTGACGAATACCAATCAGAGAGCGCATAGCTCTCCCATTCTAAGAGATCTTCAATGCTCCCAGTAAACTTCAGGATTCTCCATAAATCACAATTATCCACAAAAATATTCACCATCAGACCCCTCTTGATCTGCTACATCCTCTCAAATTGCACTCGATGGCCAGACCCTTAAGGGATGCCTACAAGGGATCCTTACATGTTCCTCCAATCAAAGTTGTGCACCACTCAAACATTAGAGACCAGACATTCTCTATCACAGGTCCCTCCATCTGAAATGCCATGCCTCCGAACCTCAGGCAGGAAACTTGTCTACTAACTTTTAAAAAGAAACTAAAGACATGGCTGTTCTGCCGAGCCTTCCCCGCTACTAGCCCAACAGCCTGACTTAGAATTGTTCCAGCAATTATGTAAATAAACAAATGCTAAATCACGCTTACAAGTTATCATGAGGACGGCTCCTTGCCTCCCTCCCATACTCTCTTGTATATAGTACTTTATCTTCGTTCTCCCTTTCTTATTTCCTACTCCCAGTTAAGGCACCCTTGTTATTATGTATCTTTATGCTCCTTCAAATTGTCTCTTGTTGATTGGTTGGTTATAGTTACTGCTTAGTTCGATGTAAACCGAGTTGATTTGATTTGTATCAAGAAAGTCAGTATATAAAAGCCTTTAATAAATAAATAAAATAAATTATCATTTTGGTTGCCCTTCTCTGTACCTTCTCCATCGCAATTATATCTTTTTTGAGATGCGGCGACCAGAATTGTACACAGTATTCAAGGTGCGGTCTCACCATGGAGCGATACAGAGGCATTATGATAGTTTCCGTTTTATTCACCATTCCCTTTCTAATAATTCCCAACATTCTGTTTGCTTTTTTGACTGCCGCAGCACACTGAACCGACGATTTCAATGTGTTATCCACTATGACACCTAGATCTCTTTCTTGGGTTGTAGCACCTAATATGGAACCCAACATTGTGTAATTATAGCATGGGTTATTTTTCCCTATATGCATCACCTTGCACTTATCCACATTAAATTTCATCTGCCATTTTGATGCCCAATTTTCCAGTCTCACAAGGTCTTCCTGCAATTTATCACAATCTGCTTGTGATTTAACTACTCTGAACAATTTTGTGTCATCTGCAAATTTGATTATCTCACTTGTCGTATTTCTTTCCAGATCATTTATAAATATATTGAAAAGTAAGGGTCCCAATACAGATCCCTGAGGCACTCCACTGTCCACTCCCTTCCACTGAGAAAATTGTCCATTTAATCCTACTCTCGGTTTCCTGTCTTTTAGCCAGTTTGCAATCCACGAAAGGACATCGCCACCTATCCCATGACTTTTTACTTTTCCTAGAAGCCTCTCATGAGGAACTTTGTCAAACGCCTTCTGAAAATCCAAGTATACTATGTCTACCGGTTCACCTTTATCCACATGTTTATTAACTCCTTCAAAAAAGTGAAGCAGATTTGTGAGGCAAGACTTGCCCTGGGTAAAGCCATGCTGATTTTGTTCCATTAAACCATGTCTTTCTATATGTTCTGTGATTTTGATGTTTAGAATACTTTCCACTATTTTTCCTGGCACTGAAGTCAGGCTAACCGGTCTGTAGTTTCCCGGATCGCCCCTGGAGCCCTTTTTAAATATTGGGGTTACATTTGCTATCCTCCAGTCTTCAGGTACAATGGATGATTTTAATGATAGGTTACAAATTTTTACTAATAGATCTGAAATTTCATTTTTTTAGTTCCTTCAGAACTCTCGGTATAACGTAGTGGCTTAAACACCAAGCAGTAAACTTAAGTTGCACTGATACTGAAGTAGGAGGAACCACAGAAGACAGTATTTTTAAATTTCTCATGAGCCTCGACTCACGGACTGACTTAACGCCAGCTCCGGGGCAGGAGTTAAATTTGTGCATTGGGAAGGGAGGAAGGGATGTCACCGTGGGGAATGGCTGCCTAAACCGGGATCTCCTCTTGAGACCAAAATCGCATCGGCCCCCATTGCGCCTCCCTGACTGAATCCCACAATAAAAATCTGAGTGGCAGGCTGGCCTTACATCGGCATGACAGCCCCGAGGAAAAAAACAGACCTCCAGCGCTTTTCCTTCTCAGCAGCGGCAGTAGAGGCGGGCCCCGGCAGCAAAATACAGGCCGCATGCACGGCAGAGGAGGTGAGCAAGTCCAAAGTGGAAGGGGCAGGAGAAGCAGTCGAGCCACACAGATTTCATCAACTGGTTCGGGGAGCTCAGTGGGGATATGAAGGGACTTATAAAAAAGAGCTTCACGGGGTGCTAGCTGACATTCAGAAGGATGACACAGCATTGGGGAACAGGGTCACTGAGTCGGAGGTCCGTTTGGAGGACCAGGCCTCTGAAATCTCTAACTGTAGGCTGGATCAGGATAAGCTCTCTTAAACACAGAATGATCTCCTTAACAGGCTTGAGGATCTTGAAAATAGGTCCAGGAGAGGAAACTTAAGTTTTAGAGGACTTCCTGAATCCCAGGATCTCAGTAACTGTAAGCAGGTGGTCAGCAACATTTGTGCTCAAATTCTCAGCACAGCCACGGATCCCATAGGGGCAGCTAAGATCAAAATAAAACATGTGCACCGCTAGCTGGGAGCTAATCGCTCGGAGAGACCCAGGAACATAATAGCATGTTTCCATAGCTATACACAAAAGGAAGAGATTGTGCTCCGGGCCTGCAAAATGGGCTCTATAGTCTGGGAGAATCACAAGGTGGAGATCTTTCAGAACTTAGCACCGATTACCATCCGCAGAAGGCGAGGCTTTTGAGAGATTAACACAACTCTGCGTGATAATAACATCAGATCGGTGGCTCTTCCCGTTCAGCCTAAGCTTCACCATTGCTGGAATATCAGCCCAAGTATCCTCTGTAGAGGAAGCGCTGGACATCTTGCAGGCTGCTGGGACTCCCACTGCGAGGATTAGCGAGGATCCTGGATCCCGGAATTCCAATACCAAAGCCCGGGGCGATATCCTGAGGTGGCAAAGGGTCGAGAAAGGAGGCAAACGTCTGAGGAGACAATCCAGCAATTCTTGTCAGCTACCTGACTCTCTTGACTGAGCTACATAGCCATTCTATCTTTCCTACATTGGGTGACCTGTGTTGCTTCCAGCATGGCGACTGGGTCACGATCTTTCATACATCTAGCTCCCTGTGCTAAATGCTGGCAAGGGGCATGACTATTTAATACATATATTTGGCTTTTTATTGGTCAGGAGGACCTCGGGAGGAAGGGGTCAGGACTTCGATGCTGTCACACCTCCAGGAGGAGAGAGCCCACTATGGAGAGTTGTGGGCCGAGGATCAGGGGTTTCTGAGGGGGGAGGGATATGGGGGGGAATGTGGTCAATCAGCTATCGATGGGCACCCATCTCAGCCTTGCAAAGAGGTTCAGATGAGCTCATGTATTTCTTGTCTGGGGCAGTGGGCCTATGAGCTTTGTGTCTTTAATATTTTCCTATGGCTGAGCTACATATACTCTCAATAAATGTTAAGGGTCTAAATTCCCCTACCAAACGGAAACTACTTTTTCAAGAGGCCAAATGGGGACAGACAAATATAATTTTTTGCCAGGAAACCCACTTACTAAAACGGACAGAACGGCTACTCTGGGACAGATGTTTTCCCCAACAATTTTTAGCTTCTGCCTCCATTCATCGGAAGTACGGAGGGGTGGGGATATTATTTTCCAAATCCTTGGTGCTAGATGTCAAAGACGTATGCAGAGATCCTGAGGGACGATACGTAGCTCTGAAAGTATTACTTGATAACACTTTGTTAACACTCCTCACAATATATAGTCCAAATTCGGATCAGTCCTCATTCTTACAGAATAGTTCTAGCCTGTTAGAGAACTGGGCTGAGGGGAAGGTTATAGTTGGGGGGGGATTTTAACCTGAGCAAGTACCCCTATTTAGATAATTCGAGCCCTTCTGTGGGGGGAGGTCGAGCTCATAGAAGGGCCTTGAGAAACTTTATTGGTGATAGGGGGTTGATTGATATAAGGGGTTTGCATAACCGGACCCAGCGAAACTATACCTTTTTCTCACATACCCATCAAACTTATTCTCATATTGTCATGTACCTAATTGATAAAGATGTAGCGGAACTTGTAACTAAGACTGATATCGTGGATATTATTTGGTCTGATCATGCGCCGATATGGTTAGACATAAGGCTATCCACCAGATCTCTAGGAAATTGGTACTGGCACTTAAATGACAGCCTATTAAACGACAAAACCTTTGTGGAATCCTTGACCGGTGATATTCAGGAGTACATACAACTGAATTCCACTGAGGATGATACCCGGGCACAATCTGGGACTGTTTGAGAGCTGTAGTCAGGGGAAAACTAATTGTTCGGGCCAGCTTCCTTAAAAAGGAGAGGAATGCTAAACGCCTTAGCCTTATGCAGCATATTACTAAACTATCATTAAGTCATAACAGGTCCCTGGATCCTAAAATACTAGAGGCTCTGCAAGCTGCTAAGCGTGAGCTGCATGCGCTAGATTTGGATAAAATAGCCTTTTCAGCTTGACTTGCTCAGACAGAAATATTTTGAATTTGGTAACAAAGCAGGCCACCTGCTAGCGAGGAAGCTTAAAGAACGAGTGGCCCAGTCTCTTATGACCAAAATCAAGGATTCCACAGGTTTGATGTTGTATGAGGCCAGTGAGATCCGCACACGCTTTACTCGATTCTATGAAGAACTGTATGCCTCTGACGCCTTGGGGAGTGACTCTCTAATTGACGACTACCTTCAACGGATGGAGCTGCCATCCTTGTCGGCAGAGGCATGTGCGTTTCTTAATGCTGAGATCACTCACGCTGAACTTTACCAGGCCATTCACGATCTGAAGCTGGGGAAGGCACTGGGTCTCGATGGGTACACGGCCAAATTTTATAAAACTTTCCAGGCTGCGGTGATCCCGCCGCTGCTCCAAACTTTTATTGCCTTACGATCTGGGGGGGGGGGGCTATATCTCTGGAGGCCAACTTAGCAGGTATCACCATATTAGCCAAGGGGGGTTGGGACCCCACGTTGTGTGGATCTTACTGCCCTATCTCCCTGATTAATATTGATTTAAAGCTCTTAGCCAAAATACTGGCTACCAGATTGGTAAAAGTGGCGCCTCTGTTAATACATGAAAACCAATCAGGGTTTGTTCCAGGTCGCCTGGCCTCTGATAATGTACACAGAGTGTTAGAACTTACATGGAAGGTACAGCAGGAGAACACTCCTATTGTGCTTCTGGGGGTGGACGCAGAAAAAGCATTTGACAGAGTCCACTGGCCGTATCTTTTTAAAGTTCTTCAGACATTCAGTTTGGGGCCCTTCTATATCAGATGGATTCAACCTCTTTATGAAAATCCTAGGGGAAGTTTGAAAATCAACAGGGAATATATGCAGCTGTTTACCGTGAACAGAGGTACTCGCCAGGGCTGCCCACTATCGCCCCTGTTATTTGCTCTCTCATTAGAATCATTCGCGGCCTTAGTTAGATCCCACCACGCTATTCAGGGGGTCCAAGTAGGGTCCTCCGCATACAAATTATCCATGTTTGCAGATGATTTGCTTTTTACAGTGACATCTCCAGCCTCCTCGTTGGCACTCTTACTACAAGAGCTCAGGGCCTATGGCACAGTCTCTGGCTTTAAAGTTAACGAGGTTAAGTCAGAGCTTCTCAATATTTTCATGCTGCTGGATGGTTTTTCAATTATCATGGGGGCCCTTCCGTTTAAAATTGCAAAGCATTGGGTTAAGTATTTGGGTGTTAAAATTGGCCCGGATCCCAAGGAGCTTTTCCGCCTTAATTATGGACCACTTCTTGTAAGCATTGGGAAGGACCTAGATTGATGGGTCAGAGGGGATTTTTTATGGTTTGGAAGAATCGCTATAATCAAAATGAATATACTCCCTCGTCTTTGTTATTTTTTCCCCAAACACTGCCTGTCCCAATCCCGGCCTCCCATCTAGCTCTCTGGCAATGCAAGCTTCTCCGGTTCCTTTGGAAACACAGACCGCCGAGGGTTGCCCGGACTACCTTGTATCGGAACAAGGCAAGGGGTGGCTTACAGGTGCCGAACCTAGCTTGGTATTTTAGTGCTTCCCAGTTGAGTGCGCTTAGTCAGTGGCATTGTCAGGAGACTCCGAAATCTTTGGTCAGAATCACAGCGGATGGAGCGAGCGATCCACCTTTATTTATCAGGGCCTGGGCAAAGAGGGAGGCTGGATGTCTCAGGTTTATCTCCTCATTCACAACTGATTCTAGGAATTTGGGAGAAGTGGCGGGCCAGTTTAGCTGGGGGGGAAAACTGCTTTTTTCCTCACGTCCTTCTTGTTTGACAAATCCTTTCACCCGGGAACTCTGCCATACACAATTAGGTTTTGGCGAGACAGAGGGCTTTATACTTGGGAACACCTATGGAATGGTCATACCATACTGCCCTTTAGCTATCTACAAAGGACACATTCTCTGTCTCCTAATGATTTTCTGACTTACAGTCAACTTTCCCACTACTATGCTTCAAGCCCACATTGGAGGGGCTCTCGAGCAGGGCAAATCTCTTTTTGAAAATTATTGCTCCAATGCAGTGAAGGTGGTTAAACCTATATCCAAGATTATGACACTCATTAAAGGGGTGCCTTAGACCAAGTTGAAATTTCAATTAGCCTGGGAGTGAGATATGGGGGAGATGCTAGGAGATGGTGTCTGGGAACTCATTTATTGCAACTAGTAGTTGTTCGATGTCCTCAACAATTAAAGAGAATGCCTATAAAGTTTTGTATCAATGGTATCTCACCCCGGACAGACTATGTAGGTTCAGGGTGGGGTAGCAACCTATGCTGGAGAGGCTGTGGTGCGGTTGGCACCTTTTTCCACTTGTGGTAGACATAGTTAAGCACCTCGTCCCATAATAGAGCTATACTCTATTATAGACATGAGGTAATATGTATTCACATAACTTTTAGGATCTCTGGGTGTCTGCTAAACTTATTCCCGAATCAAGGTAACAGACTGGCCATTAGGTGGATCCAACAGGTGGCTTCCTCGGCCAAGTGTGAAATAGCGCTTTGGTGGCAAAAGCAGGGGCCTCCTACGTTGGGAACCTTCCAATCTAGGCTAGATAGAATCTATTATATGAGTAAACTCACCACAACCCATCAGGAAAGACTGACCCTCCATAGGGACATTTAGTCGCACTATTTAACATGGAAGCTTGGTAATGCGCCTAACTCGGCTGACTGAGGATCACAACTATCCCATTGTATCTTCTCATTATACTTATGCCTCATTTTCTGTATTGATGACCAGGGGTTGGGGGGAGGGGGGTAAAATCCAGACGAAAAACCAGTTAATGGGGTTTATGCTATTTGCTTATTGTTCGGTAGCATTACAAGATGCTTGTATCTATTGTTGTTAACTGGTGCCTGTGGTACTGGCATACAGTTCGCTGTTATGTTCATTTGACTACGTTTAATAAAAACTTCAATTACAAAAAAAAAAAAAAAAAGTGTGTGTTGGGTGCCCAGTGATTTTCTGCATCGGGGGCTATTAGCCTCATCTACATGGAATTTACATATGATGAGCGCTATTAGCTAAGCGGTTGTTTGGACGTGTTTTGGACCCACTAATCCCCGTATTGCATCGGGTGTTAGTCCAGCACATCCAAAACCTGTGTGGCTAGGCTGAGCGCATTTTATTACACTGGCCTCTCAGTTTGCTGTTTGCTTATAGTTTGAAGTACTTTAGTTAAAAGTGCTATCTACAAGAATGAAAACATCTTTTTGAAAATGTAGTCATATTTTGTTTTCAAGCCAGAGTGAAAAACGACAGTTATTGATCTTTTGTTTTTACTCTATTTTGTATAACTTTAAGTAGCTCCTTTTGCTATCTTTAGTTTTTTTTTGTTTTGCCTTTGTTCTCCCTCTCTCCAGTTTTACAGGCTAAGAAAAGGCAGACAGACTTCTCCAGATGGTCAACTTGACTGCTTAAAAAAAAAAAAAAAAGTTATTGAGAACTTTGGAAATGAAAAAAAAAAAGAGAGCGCGTGGAGCAACCTTGCTGGTGTGGCGGTTATTACCCTTAACCAATAAGCCTTGATACTGTTAATGCAACCTCATCATTGCTCTCTGCTTCAACGGCAGGGGGGGAAAAGGGGAATTGGATTCATTCAGCAACAGAAGGCCGTGATTTTTACAGTCTGGGGAAACAAGTATGGGAGGGTAACTTGCTGATGCAGCGGTTACTACCCTTAACCAATAAGACTTATTTTGATGCAACTCAAACATTGCTCTCTGCAAGGCATAACAGGGAATTGGCTTCAACAACAATCAACGAGGGCTAGCGGGGAACTGGATTCAAAACAGCAACCAGTCTCTCCTGACTTTTATGGTCTGGGATACAGATAAGCATGGGGTAACCTACACGGCACAGCACAAACTACCATAAGCTTGCTGGGCAGACTGGATGGACCATTTGGTCCTTTTCTGCCGTCATTTCTATGTTTCATGAAAACATGAGTTCTGGGGAGGGGGGGGGGGGGGGGGGAAGAACACTACAGAATCTCACCCTCTCCCTGTGAGTTACCATTGAACATACCCCAACCAGTGGCTGCCTTTCCACAGCTCCCCGCTTCCAGGGGGTGCTCATGGTGGCACTAAATTACTCTCAGTTTGCAGGAGAAATGAATGTTTTCCTTAAAGAAAATTATTATATTGCCAGCCTTTATTCATAAATTCAAAGCACTTATAGAAAGCTTGCACTAACACCACTTAAAAAAATTCTTTTTGTTGAGAATAGTCAATTCAGATCCAGTGGTGATGAATAAAACCAATCCAGAATAAAGCCACACCCTAGCAAGAAACCATCAAACTATTACTAAACTTCACAGCTGAGAGATGGGCCAAGAAAAATGCCAAATTGATGGCTTTACACTTTTCAGTATCCAATAGAGATCTGAAGGACATATCAAAGGGAAGCAGCTGTAGTGTGCTACTCGCAGCATGATAAGGGTGTAAGAAAGGGTTTCGTTATCGGCTTGTTTCAACAAGACCAAACTGATGGCGAGGTCATGTTAAGTTCCAGTACGGGCTCTGCAGAGTTTCCATTACACAGCTGCCTGTTATGTGCATGGCCTGGCTCTGCAAATATCCACTGAACACATGGCGTGAGAGGTTCTGATACTAGAAGGAAGGAAGACGTGTCTCAGCAGGCCGATGGCAGCGAGCCAAGCTCCAGGCTTAATCCCTTGCTTATTAGGAAAGCCTCCTGCTTTGGGTCCCGGCCCAAAAAGCTCCTTAGCATGTCCGAAGCATCCAAGGACCCTCCTGGTTTCAGGATGCAGTTTCTGTAATCCATACCGATCTATAAACACAAACAAGAAAGGAATGAGTGTACAGGATGAATGAACATGGGGATGGGTACTAGGAGCAGTCAGGAGTCAGTCTTGTTCACAAGCTGAAATCATTCAGCTTGTGAACAAGATAAAGCAAGAGGTGGTTGGGACAATGGACGATAGGCAAGGCAGAGAAAGCAGGCCCCAGGGCTAAGTGAGAGCGCTGTGAAGAGGAGGGAAACAGAGAAAGCAGGCCCCAGGGCTAAGTGAGAGCGACGTGAAGAGGAGGGAAACAGAGAAAGCAGGCCCCAGGGCTAAGTGAGAGCGACGTGAAGAGGAGGGAAACAGAGAAAGCAGGCCCCAGGGCTAAGTGAGAGCGACGTGAAGAGGAGGGAAACAGAGAAAGCAGGCCCCAGGGCTAAGTGAGAGCGACGTGAAGAGGAGGGAAACAGAGAAAGCAGGCCCCAGGGCTAAGTGAGAGCGACGTGAAGAGGAGGGAAACAGAGAAAGCAGGCCCCAGGGCTAAGTGAGAGCGACGTGAAGAGGAGGGAAACAGAGAAAGCAGGCCCCAGGGCTAAGTGAGAGCGACGTGAAGAGGAGGGAAACAGAGAAAGCAGGCCCCAGGGCTAAGTGAGAGCGACGTGAAGAGGAGGGAAACAGAGAAAGCAGGCCCCAGGGCTAAGTGAGAGCGACGTGAAGAGGAGGGAAACAGAGAAAGCAGGCCCCAGGGCTAAGTGAGAGCGCTGTGAAGAGGAGGGAAACAGAGAAAGCAGGCCCCAGGGCTAAGTGAGAGCGCTGTGAAGAGGAGGGAAACAGAGAAAGCAGGCCCCAGGGCTAAGTGAGAGCGCTGTGAAGAGGAGGGAAACAGAGAAAGCAGGCCCCAGGGCTAAGTGAGAGCGACGTGAAGAGGAGGGAAACAGAGAAAGCAGGCCCCCAGGGCTAAGTGAGAGCGCTGTGAAGAGGAGGGAAACAGAGAAAGCAGGCCCCAGGGCTAAGTGAGAGCGCTGTGAAGAGGAGGGAAACAGAGAAAGCAGGCCCCAGGGCTAAGTGAGAGCGCTGTGAAGAGGAGGGAAACAGAGAAAGCAGGCCCCAGGGCTAAGTGAGAGCGCTGTGAAGAGGAGGGAAACAGAGAAAGCAGGCCCCAGGGCTAAGTGAGAGTGCTGTGAAGAGGAGGGAAACAGAGAAAGCAGGCCCCAGGGCTAAGTGAGAGCGATGTGACGAGGAGGGAAACAGAGAAAGCAGGCCCCAGGGCTAAGTGAGAGAGCACCAGATCATGTAGTTACTTTGCAGTTCATGATTCCTTCCAGTTTGAAGCGGGTGTAGAACATGTCCATAGAATACACTTCACTCCAGAGATAGCCATAGTACTGGGCATCGTAGCCTCCTGCCAGGTGGCCAAAAGTGGCCGGCATGTTTGTACCTTGGAAGTAAACAGAAGGAAAAAAGTCATGAGATTTCTGAAGGCTCCTGTCACCCTTCTCCAGTTCTCTGCACAATACATCCTCTCATCTCCCATTGTGGCTTCTCTTTTTTTTAAGCTCTCTCCTGCAGATCCTTCCATTCACTGGTAATATGAACCTCTTCAACAGCAGGACCTCCCCACCCGCTACCAGAACCTCCCTCTCGGAACAAGAACACCTGGGCAGCAAGAGTCATCACACGGCAGTTTAAGACATCATGACACACCTAACAGACCCCACTCACATCTGTGACACACTGCTCATTACAATTCACAGCAGAAATAAAAAATAAAGGCCCAGTATTATATTTATTGTTAAGAATGACACAAGGGAAAGATACGTATTCTGTCTGAACAGAAATTGCATAAATAGTAAACATCCCACACCAAAACAGCACCAATTTCCAGCACTTAACAGTAACCACCTTACCTAAGAAAAGGCAACACTGAAATATTACACCAGGCCTTAAGACATCAATACATCTCCTAATAGGAAAACGGACCAAGTCAGGCTGCTATAGAGCCCTACACAGAAACTACATGCCAGCAGAAAACCTCACCTGAGTCACACGTGCTGACCCTCACCTAACAAAGAATAAAGAGACCAAAACGCATAACTAGAAGCATGCAGAAAAAACTGAATTGGAAACTGCAACAAGCCAGAGTCTCTGTATGCAGTGCAACAAAGGAAAAAAGAAACATCACCCATCCTTATAAAACAAATCAAGAAATATAAAATCAGTAGCAGCAAAACCAAACTAACAAAAAGAACAGATTATTTCAAAACAGCGGATGAATGAAATATCCAATAATTAAAAACTCATATAAAAATTTTTTAGATATCAATAAAATATTTCAAAATAGCAGACACAAAGACCCAGTAATGAAAAATAATAAGGAAACAAACAATTTTTTGTTCTGCATACCTGGGAACATTTGATATCCAGGTGTCCTGAGATTGTTCTGAATTAGCAGGAGGAGGGGTGGTTTGCTTGGAACTTTCTCCTCTCTCAGTCACATACCAGCGCTCTCTCTTACACTGGCTCTCAATTACACACCTATACACACATGCTCTCAGTCACTCACATATACACATGTTTTTTCTCTCTCACTTATATAGGCTCTTAATTACACATTTACACACATGCGGTCTATCTTTTCACGCTTACACACACAGGCTTTCAATCACACACATACATGCTATCTTTTTCTCTCACACACAGACTCTCATTCACATGCTTACAAACATGTCCTCTCTTTCTCTCATTTACACACAGGCTCTCAATCACATACTCACATGCTCCATCACCTAAACCAGCTCTCAATCACACACAGACACACATGATCTCTCTCTTACTTATACACACAGGCTCTTAATCATACATACACATGGTCTCTCTCACACACAAAGGATCTCAATTACACACATACTCTTTCACACAAACAGGTTTTCAATCACAAACTTACACATACAGGTTCTCAGTCATACACTTCCATTCATGCTCTCACAAGCAGGCTCTCAATCACCCATATACTCTCTTTCACATATACAGGCCTCAATCATTCACATACATACTGTCTCACACACAGCACCTCAAACACATATGCTTGCTCATTCACTCTCCCCCCCCCCCTCCAAATTAGCAACAGCAGCAGCCTCCTCCACTTCCAACCCTAAAGGCAGCAGCAACCTCCTTCACTTTCAGCCCTCGCGGAGAAAGGAGTCCAATCGGCCGCGGGGGGTTGACGTTTTTCCTCGTTTTTCTCAGAGCCGCGCTGCTCATTCCTCAGGCTGCGCCTCTCTTCTCTTCTTTGGGCCGACGCTGCCCGCACTAGCATGGTCTCTTCTTCCCACGCACGCACCCGCTGCTCACCACTTCCTCTTCCGGGCCGCGGGGTGGGGCGGGAAGGAGAGAGCACGCCGGTGCCGCCGACTCCAGCTGTCCTGCCGCGCTCTACCCGGGCTATCAGCGTTTTAAGCCCGGGTGGAGGACCTATTTCGCTCGGGTAGGGGGAGCAAGCTGGGTTGGCGGGGGACCGGGAAGTGTGGCGAGACACCGGTTGAGAACCACTGGTTTAAGATGCCATATACCCTTTCGCACAGCTGCAGCAGGGAAGTAAAATAGCAAGCGGTAAACTGACAAGCTGTTTAGTCCTATTGCTGCTTAGTCTTCAGCCTTGCCATTTTATTCTAGCAGAGGCTAATTTTCAGCCTCCCTACAGAGCTTGTACCCCAGACATGCAAACTGATTTTCAAAGGGAAACTACTCCGTGGCGGCCGCTGCAGCTACGGATGCACCTACAGAGTTTGCAGGTGCAAACTGCCCACCGAGAAGTATGCAGGGAGAGTTAAAAATAAACTCACAGCATGTATCTTGACAAGATGGCCCTTTCGTCTCCGTGGAGGAGGTGGAGGGGCAGGGGAAATTGTCAGAGAGGAAAAACACCCATTCACCTACGGAGTCTCCTTTTGAAAAATGATCCCTTGATATATTAGCTATCTGACAACAGCAGGAGTCAGGCCTTGAACCATGCACCATTCCTCCTCCTGCTCATAACTGTTGTGCTTGGGTACTGGGTCCTGCTGTGGCCCCTATGTCCTCCTATCTCCTACACCTGCAGTGGAGGGCAGCATCTCCAGAGGAAGTATGCTCAGAGCTCTTGCCATCTTTGGTTGTTTCGGAGATGAGGATAGTAGGGGGCAGCTCAGGCTCTTACCTTTTCTGTTGCTATCATTGATTGAGACAACCAGGGAAGAAGGGGGGGGAATCTGCAGGCTGCCATGCTCTACTCTGCACCGTGTGAGGAAGTGTGCAAGATGAATTTACACGGGGGTGGGTTCCATGAGAAGACAGAAGGCAAATCGCTGGAAAGAAGCATTCAGCCATGTGACAACGTAAGAGCAGGCCAGAGGAAGCAGGGCTGCGGGTGG
Source organism: Rhinatrema bivittatum (assembly GCF_901001135.1). Lineage (NCBI taxonomy): Eukaryota > Metazoa > Chordata > Amphibia > Gymnophiona > Rhinatrematidae > Rhinatrema > Rhinatrema bivittatum. Next base: position 217,127,903 of record NC_042622.1, on the reverse strand, counting down.
TTGACCGGGTGGTCTCGCTCTCTAGCTCCCTCTCCGCTACCATTTGGCCAGGTGGCAGGCTGGAAGCACTGCAAAGCCGGCATCCCATTCATGGCTTTCACTCTCTTCTGTGGCTCCTAGCAGTTGTGGTGCAAGGATAGGCGGGACCGTGTGGCGCCTGTTACCCATTAACTGTTATGATTTCAATACTTTAAACAGTCAGTCATTTAAAAAAACACTAAACCTAAGCTGCATCCCTCTGAGCTCTAGCAGAAGCTGGGGTAGAAGTTTGATACTGATCCTTTTGGAAAGGATCAGTCAGATTGTTTTGGGAAAATGCCAAGGTTTCTGTGACCCTTGTATTGTAGGAGAAAGAAAAGAACATTTATATAATTCCTGATTTCTTCAGGAGCAGATCTGACCCATAAAATCTAAGCCCAAACTGTTCAATATCTACCTTCTGATGCTGGAATCCCCAGTACTTCCTGGCAGAGTCGTGCATATTCCTGTGCAGCATCCACGTTCTTGTGCGTGTGTAGGACCTGGTCCAGCTTTGCCAGGACAATCTGACGCAGATTAAAGAGACCTGAGTGATGAGCGGAGAGAAGGAGAAAACTGTGAAATATCACACGGTGCTGCTGAAGAGCAGAGAGGGATGATCTTATGACTTAAGCTCCCCTGAGCACCCATTCTCATCCACACACCATCAAGGTTAAGATGCTGGCGTCCCCTTTTACTCTTAGCTATGGAAATGACAGGGCCTTGGAGTGAGGGGGAGGAACCAGAGCTGCCAATTTAAAGGTAAGAATGCACACACCACATTGTTGTTGTAACGATAATGATCTAAGTTGCAAGAACAGTGCCACGAAACTACATTTCTATTAACTAACTTTCCCCAGGTGTTTCTACACAACTAAAAGGAGATTCAAGAGCACAAAGCAGCACAGGTTCCAGCTCAGGCTCAATCCTGAAAATTAATGTCAGATTAGGCCTGCAGTCCCTCACAGTTTCAGAGTGAAAACAATAGGAATCGGATGATCACACGAAGCCCTTTATTATGTGCCCGACTCTGGCCGAGTTTCGCTCGTAGAGCTGCCTCAGGGGCAATTCAATTGGCAGGATTAAAAACAATGCCTGCTGGGCTGCTGTCACATGTACACTGTCACAAAATCACGTACAGTAATATATTAATTCCTGCGGAACATACTGAACATCATTCTGCAGCGAAACTCGGCCAGAGTCGGGCACATAATAAAGGGCTTCGTGTGATCATCCGATTCCTATTGTTTTCACTCTAATACAGCCAACTGGATCGGTTTCCGATTTGTTTCTTGGGTCCGTCCCTCACAGTTTCTGCATTTAAATTTTTCCTGTTCTGAATTTTGCAAGCTGGGGCCAGGGGCAATCCCTGTACTGACCAACATGGGTCAGGGGCAGTACCTGTATTAGCCAGTCTGGATCTCATGAGTTTCTCTAGCAGTTCCTCGGGCATGGGGGAGCTGGTTCTGTAGTGTTTAGACATTCGCTGAAGTGGCTCTCTCTCCCAGACCCAGTTCTCCAGCATCTGAGATGGCGCTTCAACAAAATCCCTCTCCACATGTGTTCCACAGAACATTGCAAACTCCGCCTATGAGAAAGCACTGACAGTAAAGGTAACTGCAGAGCATGTCAGGGAATAATGCAATGCTGAGACAGATGCTAACACTGTCTCTCCTTCCTACTGCACGTGCCCAGAACACTGCTCCTAATCCACCCCCATCACAGACGTTAGCCTTTACCTGGGAACACAGCTGATGCATTACATGCCCAAACTCATGGAAGTAGGTTTCCACCTCATCATGCTGCAACAGGGACGGGGCATCAGAAGTCATTTTGGTGAAGTTGGCTACCATTGCGGCAACAGAGATCTGTCTGGAACCGTCCGGCAACAAACATCCAGGCTGGAGCCCAAAGCATGCAGCATGCCCATACTTCCCCTCCCTGATTAACAGAGAGACAGGCATGATTAGGAAGCGCCAATGTTAACAACTCAGACTGAGCCACTGGTAGAGAAAAGAGCAAAATACACTAACAGACCTTCCACTTCCCAAAGAGAACTGCATGGATTTGGGAGTGAGATTATCATGCTCACATTTTTTGTTCCTGTGTGCACTACTGCCTAGGACTTACCGTGGATATAAATCCAAATAGAACTTTCCAATCACCTGCTCTGAAGCAGTATCCCTGACAGAGTACAATAATACATCTTTATGCCACACCGGAGCATCCTTTTCCAGGTCAAAAGTCAAGCCCAGCAGCTCTTGGTAAATGTCCAATAGGCCAGACGTCACCACCTCCATGGGGAAGTATTCCTTCAGCAGGTTCTGATCCACGTTGTATGTGGTCTCTTCCACCTGATTCATATAATAACGCATGTCCCAGGCATGGATTTGCTCAGTAAACTCCAAGGCACGTTTCTCACATTCTTTCCTCTTTAGATCCAACATAATATATTTCTCCTTCTTCCCCAGTGGTTTCATTTTCTGACACAACTCGTCTTTAAAAGAGAAAATGATATTAGCACTGTGCATTAGTATATTGTGTGCTCCAGACCCGACATTTCACGAAGCTGTAAGAATCCTTCTAGAAGAGGTTGAGAAGTCTGTTATTACTTCATGGTTTTATGTAATTACTAGAGAACCACCCCCTACTGTCCAGCAGACAAGCATTTTGACTGCACAAATTCACAAATTTTTCATTTTTGGAAATAAGGTAAACTTGTTACATAAAAACCCCATGACAGCAGATAAAAAGACCATATGTCCCATCCAGCCTACCTATCCCCCCTCTATAGCTCCTTATTCTCCCTTCAAAAGCCAGCAAGAGATCAATACACATCTGTCACTACAAACTTTAGTTTCACACTGTAATATGTAAAGAAGAGAGAAACTGAAAACAGTTTTACATAATCTAAGACAGGCTCCAGTGCAACTTTATAGAAAATATCCCAATCTCCCTCACAGTCATCAATGCACTAGTCGCACTAAAAGTTTGAAAGGATGCAGGTGTGAGCACATGAGGGAGGAGCAGCCCATTGATTAGACTAGCGAGCTAGGAACCAGGGTTCAAATCCCACTGCTGCTCCTCGTGACCTTGCACAAGTCACTTTACCCTCCGTTGCCTCAGCTATAAACTTAGGAGGTAATTTTCAAAAGGATTTACATGTGTAAATCCAACTACTATCGTAGCAATTTTCAAAGGCCATTTACCTGTGTAAAATGCACTTACGTGAGAAAATCCTATGGCTAATTCATGGCATATATTGTAGCAATTTTCAAAAGCCCACTTACATGGCTAAAGCACATTTACACGTGTAAAACCCAATTTTAAGTATTTCAATGCTTTTTAAAATCGGGCCCTTAAATTGCATACCCTCTGGGGCTAGGGAAATACCTACAGTACCTGAATGTAATATGCTTTGAAGTGCCAAAAAGCAGAATATAAATTAAGTAAAAAAAAATAAATGTAAATCATACCTAAGAAGGTGGTCACAGTCTTGCTGTTTCTAGTCATGTTCATCTCCAGAATAAAATCAGAATGAGTGTCGAAGCCAAGCAGACTGGCTTTCTCAGCACGCAGGTTCACCAGTTCCTCAAGAATCCGACTATTTGCCTGCAATGACACCAAAGCGTGAGCAGAGCCACTGCTGTCTGCCCTGAACTTGTACTAAGGTACCAGAGACACCAGGATTCTTTCCAAAGCTCACACCGGGTAACAAAGACATGAGCCCACCCCCCCTCCTCTCCACACAGCCTGCACAAGACTACTTACACCAGTGCAGCTAGAGATGTGCAGAGATGAAAATGTTTGTAAGTGGAAAGAGAGAGAGAGAGGGACGGCTTTGGTATCCTGATGAACAAGGAATCTGTTGACATGATATAGCTCAGCAGCACCTACTTCTTTACACCGGGAGTTAAATGCTTCCTCCATCTTTTGGCGAGTCTCTGGCACATAACATTTCTTCATAAGAGGAAAGTAGTGTGGATACTTCAGGGTGACCTTCAACCTCCCATCCTCCATCCTCTCCAAGGAGCTCAGAAAGTCCTCAGGAAGCCCTCCTGGAAGAGAGATAAAATTAAACTAGGAGACAGACAAGCTGAAACGAATGAGCAAATGTCTTCCCACTTTTGGACACGATAGCAATGCTCCTCCAACTTCGGAAATTGTAAATGTGGACTTTACCACATAATTTTGCTTTGAAAATATTTGGGTAACTGGCTGGCTAGATGCACAGAATCACGCCACAAAGTTACACCTCCTCTTTGGAAAGCATAACTTACACGCATCTATATAAATAAAAATGTTAAATAGTTTGTACCAAATTGCTAATCTCAGCAACCACTTAACCGATTGTGTTCAAATTTGGACACAAGTTTCACCTCACATACGGCAAGGATCTTCTACACTTACATTACATATATGTCACACCGGGGGCTGGTAAAAAAGTTTTAAAATTTGGTTCCACAAAACAGCGACATCTGGTGGATGTAAGCAGAAGCTCTTAAACCTTGCACAAACGCTCACACCCCCCCACACACGTGACCAATGTTTGTGATTCACACACCCTCCGAGCAGACACAAATCCACCCTCCTCACACACCCCCGCACACATGCCAATTGTACTTATTTCACACACCCTCAAAAAACACACAAAAACCCACTAAATACCAGCATGCTACACTGGGAGGCCACTCACATGCCACATGTTTTCAATTCCAACACCCTACGAACTCACACACAAACACCATCCTCACACCCCTCACGCACATGACTTTTCTACTTTCTGCCCTCAACCTCCCAACGCACGGAAAATTGCAGAATAGTTCGGGCTGCTCCAGCGCGGTGGGGGGGGGGGGGGGGGGGGCGCAACACCGCTCCGGGACACATCACATACACTACGGCTGTCAGCAATCAAAATGTCGCCAACGGCTCTTTCCCTTACTAGGACACTTGGGAACGCCAATAGCGGCAGTAGCCCATGTGACATAGTAAGGGCGAGGGCCCGTCGATGCCATTTTCTGAACTGGCAACTGGCGCACCTTCGTCCTTACTACCTCAGTGAGACGACCGCTCCCATTGCTCCACCTCGAGGGCCCGGCGCCAATACTTCCATGCCGGAACGAACGCCCGCTCCACCGACTACCATTTTTGAAAGGTATCGTTGGGCCTGCGGGGGGGGGGGGGGGGGAGGGCAGTTCCGAGATTCTGCAACTCTTGTGGGTTAGTCTATTTTGCCGGCCTGGTGGGGGAGGCTTATATAAACACAATGTTTCTGTGGGGATTACTTTGGGGTGCAAAGGGGGAGGCACACACAAACACATACACAAAATGTGCACCATCTCCGAAAGGTTACAAACCAGCCCTCACCAGGTGGGGAGTCACTGAGGTGACAGTGAGGGGAGGGCAAAGAATCTGACTCAGCCACTGCAACGCATGGCAGGAGTCCGCTAGTAAATTATAAATCCAAACAATTGGGTTTAAGTGCAGACTCCATTCCTACTCCGCCCTCTGGAATTCCTCTCCTAATGGTGCATAAAAGTACCTATGTAATTTTATGTGCACTGAGCTCAAGTCAATTTTAGAATGGAGAAATTACTTACCTGATAATTTCATTTTCCTTAGGCTATGCTCCCCTGCCAGCAGATGGAGACAGAGTCAGATTTCAAAGCTGACATCACCCTAGATACACCCCTGCAGTGACCTCAGCTCTTCAGTATTCTCTTCAAAAGCCACTATGGACATACTAATGAAAAAACGATTAAAAATATGATTAAAAATGGATAACCGTAACTATACTCAACCAATCAAACACTGAAATCCAGTAAGAATACAAATGCCCTGATCTAGGGACTGGATGACGGCTGACCCGTAACCTCTTGGAATCGATATCCACTCCATGGGCGAATTCTTGGTACCGTTCTTGGGCAGCCAAGGGTGGGATGCTGAGTCTGTCTACACTAAGGAAAACAAAATTATCAGGTAATTTCTCCATTTCCTAGCGTGTAGCCAGATGGACTCACAACCAATGGGATGTACAAAAGCTACTCCCAATCAGGGCGGGAGGCTGAACATGGTCCGGTTAACATCGCCCTTGAAAGGCTGTGTCCTCTCGGGCCTGTACATCCAGATGATAAAACCTGGAGAAGGTGTGCAAGGAGGACCACATTGCCGCTCAGCAGATATCGATGAGAGACAGCAGTCTAGCTTCCGCCCATGAGACCACCTGAGCCCTAGTAGAATGAGTTAACTTGAGAAGATAATGGCTTTCCTGCCTCCACATAGGCTCCCATGACCACCTCCTTAATCCAGCGAGCTATAGTAGCCCACGAAGCTGGTTAGCCCTGCTTCCTTCCACCGTGAAGGACAAACAGGCAGTCCGTCTTTTGGACCGGTTCTGAAACTTCCAGATACCGCACCAAAGGTCTACTGGCATTCAAATGACGGAGGAGGCGATATCCTTCCTCGTCCTTACTAGGGATGGCAACGAAACGGACTGATTCAAACGAAACTCCGAGACTACCCTGGGCAAAAAGGATGGAACAGTATGAAGTTGTAATGCTCCTGGAGTCATTTGGAGAAACAGTTCCCGACATGACAATGCCTGCAGTTCAGAGATGCGATGTGCCGAGCATATGGTCACCAGGAACACAGTTTTCAAGGTTAATAAACGCAAGGAAAGACTGCGCAGCGGCTGAAAGGAGGGCCCTGCCAAACATTCTAATACTAGATTAAGATTCCACAAGGGAAACTGCCACCGTAGGGGTGGCTGGAGGTGCTTCACCCCTTTCAGAAAATGGGCCATGTCCGGATGAGCAAACAGGCGGGTTCCGTTCACCTTACCCCTGAAACAGAAGAGAGCCGCTACCTGGACCTTCAAGGAGTTAAAGGTCAAACCTTTATTCAAGCTATCCTGTAAAAATTCCAGAATTAGTGGGATTTTGACCGCCTGAGGGGGTACATTGTGTTTCTTGCACCAGGCTTCAAGTACTCTCCAGATCCACATATACTAGGGATGTAGAGAATTTCTGAGTGTGGAGTAAAGTGGCAATTACTGCCACAGAATATCCTCACTTCATCAGGCAAGTACTCTCAAAGGCCAGCCATAAGACAGAACAGAGTCAGATCCTTGTGAAGGACTGGTAACTGCTGAAGAAGGCCCCTGTGCGGTGGGAGGGGTCTCCACCAGGAGTCTCCACATACCACAGACGCCTGGTCCAATCTGGAGCTACTAGAAGGACCAATCCCCTGTGGTGCTTGATTCTGCAAATGACCTTGACCAGCAGGAGCCATGGAGGGAAGGTGTACAGCAACTCTTCTTCTGGCCAGGTCTGAACAAGAGTGTCGATCACCAGGGACCACTGATCTCTTCTGCGACTGAAGAATCGGGGAACCTTCGTGTTTGGGATGCCACCAGCAGGTCGATGGACAGGAGACCCCAACAATCTACTACCAGCTTTGGCCAACAATGCCCACTCTTCTGGATCCAGGTTCTCCCTGCTTAGAAAGTCTGCTCTGATGATGTCTTTTCCTGCGATGTGGGAGGCTGAGATCATCTGGAGATGTATTTCCACCCATTCCATAAGAAGATCTATCTCCTGTGACACTTGCTGGCTCTTGGTTCCACCCTGGCAATTGATGAAGGCTACTGTCGTTGCTTTGTCAGACATTACATGGTCCGCGTGACCCTGGAGTCTGTGGCTGAATTGTAGACACGCCAATCTGGAACTTCAACCACCTAGAAGCCTGGGCAGTCAGAGGGCCTCTTCCTCAGTCCAATGTCCCTGGGCCAACAGTTCTTGACAGTGAGCTCCCCAACCCCGGAGGCTCGTGTCTCTTGTGAGGACCAGCCAGTTCGGGGAGGACAGAGGTACACCCCTGCTCAGATGAGCTTCCTGCAGCCACCACGAGACGAGAGCATTCTCCCATCGGTAAATGGAAGTGAATCGAATAAACTTGAGATTGGAATCCGCAATGTGACAGTAGTGAGTGTTGAAGTGGTCACATGTGTGCTCTCATCCACAGCACTACTTCCAGGGTTGCCGCCATCAACCAGAGGACTTGGAGATAGCTTCACACAGTCGGGCAGATCGTGCCCATCAACTGACACACTTGAGACTTCAACTACCTTATCCGCGTGGTAGAAAGGAAGACCTTGCCCTGCTTGGTGTAGACCTGGACTCCCAGATATTCCAAGGACCGGGAGGGCTTGAGACTGCTTTTGTCCAGGTTTACAACCCAGCCAAGTTCTTGAAGCAAGATCCTCACCTTGTTGGTCATCCGGAGACTCTCTTCCACAGACTTGGTCCGGATCAACCAGTCGACCAATACGGGTGCACCAGAATTCCCTCTTATCAATGCTGCCGCCACGACCACCATAATCTTGGAAAATGCCAAAGGGCAGTACCCGAAACTGATAATGGTGACCCAGTACCGCAAAGCTTAGGAGGCACTGGTGTTCTTGATGGATTGGAATATGTAGGTAGGCCTCAGATAGGTCCAGGGAGGTTAAGAACTCTCCCGATTGAACGGTCATTATCATGGAGCGTAGAGTTCCCATACATAAATGATTCACTTGTAGATGTTGGTTGATGCTCGAGGTCCAGGATGGGGCAAAAGGAACCTTCCTTCTTGGGTACGATGAAATAACGCTCCGTATTTTCCTGGGGCACAGGTACTGGGATTATAGCCCTCATCCTGAGGAGCCTTACAAGAGTAGTCTCCACTGCCTGCTTCTTGTGCAGGGAGTGGCAAGGAGACATCATGAATATGTCCCGAGGAGTGCTATGAAATTCTAGCGCATATCCTTCTTGTAAGACTTCCAGTACCCATTTGTCCAAAGTGATCTCAACCCACCGCTGGTAGAAGAGGGACAGTTGACCCCTTATCTCCTCATTCCAAGGGTTGGTCGGCAAAATTTCATTGGGGGAAGGGGGGGTTTCAGGACAAACCTGAACCCGAGCCTGCCCCTCTCTTGGGCTGTCGACTACGAAAGGACTGAGACCTCCCAAAGAGCCGAGATCTCTGAAATGTCGAGTTTCTGTAGGGATGAAAGTGTTGGGAGCCTCTGGATAGACCCCTCATGAGTGAGGGGCACTGTAACTCTTATCTCTTATCTTCTAGTAGCCAGGGAACTGGAGATTTGCCCCATTTACTAGCCAGTTTTCCAATTTACTTCCGAAAAGAGTGATCCTTTAAAACGACAACACTGTAAGATTTGCCGTGGAAGTTGCGTCTGCTGACCAATTCCGCAACCATAGTTGTCTTCTGGCCACCACCATTGAGGCCACTCCTCTGGCTGAAGTAGGAACTAGATCTGAGCCCACGTCAGCTAAAAAGGCGGCACAAGGTTCCATAACTGCTCTGGAATTCACACCCGAGTCATCCACCTCCTGAGAGAGGACTAGGCACGAATGAGCTACCAGGGCACAACAAGAAGCAATCTGTAAGGTCAATGCTACTGTTTCAAAGGCCTGTTTAAGGATGGACTCCGTCTATAGTGCACATCCTTTAAGGCCACTCCTCCCTCCACTGGGATAGTTGTTTGCTTAGAGACAGTACAGACCAGCACATCCACTTTAGGAAAATGCAAACGCTCTCTCACTGCCGGCTCCAGTGGCTATAGAGCTTCTAACGCTCGTCCCCCTTTAAAACTTGCTTCTGGCGCAACCCATTCCAGGTCAATCAACTCCTGGATGGTTTCCAGTATTGGGAAGTAGCAAGAAGCTTTCTATAGGGAAATCAGAATGGGATTCTTCTTTGATTCTGTCATAAGAGTCCACCCCAGGAACTCCCAGCATCTTCAGGTTCTGGGAAACCAAGGTTGGAAATTCGTTTCTATGGAAAAAAACGAACATGGTCTGATATGGTTCAAAGCCAGGGGAACCTTCCCCATTTTCCAAGAAATCCATATCCTCTTCTTTGTCTGTGCCATCTGGGTCCCTGCCAGGGATACCCTTTGTGAGGAGAGGTATGCCTCAAGGTCTGTCGATAGGACTGGGAGAGGGAGGGCTTACCGGCTGAGGTTCGGTCCGGACAGGGGCAAATGAGGTAGCAGACTGCATATGTATGAAGGCTTGAAGGCCCTGGAAAAATTCCACCCAAGAGAAGGCAGCCGGGTCCATGCCTAGCCCAAGAGGTAATGGGGTAGGCACCACTGAATTTCCCTCTCCCATGGATGACCAGTCACGGGTGTACTCAGATCTGGGATACTTCCAGTGAAGGCTGTGGCTAACCCAACCTCTGAATGGAAGGAGCCGGGCTTAGCAAAATCCGGGGAGGCCAACTCTCTCTAGACCTCCTCACAGTGCTGACATAAGTTGGAATCCAAGTCAGACTGTGAAGGCCTAATATGATAAGCAGCGTAGAGAGAAAGGTGCTTATATTTCTTGGCTGCCGGAGCCATTGGCGGCAGTAACTGTGCATTCTGTCAGCACACACTTAAATTTTTGTGCGCACTGATTTCCGGCACCTTGGCAGGACGCGGCGAGACACATACACAGCCTGTGCGCCTAGCTTTACTTGTATTCTGTGCTTAGTGGGTTGTGTGCGTATGTACATGCACGACGTTATGCGTACTGTGCAGACCGATGTTCTATGGAGAGCAATACGGCACACACAAAGACCTGTGCAAGATGGCGTCGCCGCGGCCTACCATGCAGTGTGCTGACCAAGCCTAAAGTGGGGCCTAGCCCACCGGGGCACTGCTCAACCTGCTCGGAAGCCCACTTCCCCTTACCCAACAGGATTGGGAATGATGTCAGTACGGCACGCCGAGAAAGGAGACCAGAGGAAATCTTACCAAAACCCCTCCAAACATTTCTAAATCGGGAGGTAAATCTTTTTTTTTTTTTTTTAAACTTACCTGGCGAAATGAACCCTCCCTTTTTGGGAACCATGAAATATATGGAGTATCTGCCTGTCTGGTGCTCAGCCGGCGGGACTGGGACTATGGCCCCTAGGGCCTTCAAGTAACCCAGAGTTTGGTTCACTACCAGCTGCTTTTCTTGAGAACTGCAAGGGGACACAAAAAAAAAGTTCTCTTAGCGGCCGAGCAAAATCCAAGGCTAGCCACGTTCTATAATGTTTAGGACCCACTGATCCGAAGTGATCTTGACCCATTCCTCGAAAAACAGAGAGAGACGCCCTCCTATCTCCGGAACAGAGGAGTGGGTCGGCACATCTTCATTGGGAAGATTTGTTGCCGGAGGATCCTTGGGAGACCCCATCTCGAGCCGGCCATCAACCGCGAAAGGAATGAGCCCAAGTCTGGGACCTCGTCGACTGCTGCCGGGGGGGGGGGGGGGGGGCAAAGGACTGAGTCCTGCCCGCACGGTAATGGCACTGCCCCTGAAAACGACCCCGAGAGGAACCGAAGGATCTAGAGGGCCAAGGCTTGTCCTCCGGAAGTATTAACAACCTTCTTTTCAGTTGATATAGATAATTTGGAATTCTTTAGCTCAGGTGATTCTTTACTTATAGGCACATGGGTTATGTTTTCTTTTATTGGAACCTCTCTGTTGGGATGCCCTAACTCTCCTGTTTTATTAGTATCCTTCAAAGATACCTTCCTCTGAACCATGCACTGCTGAGTGACTGTCAGCTTCCCCCTCGTTCTAGTTTAAAAGCTGCTATATCACCTTTTTGAAAGTTTGGAACCAGGCTGCTGGCGCTTTCTGGTTAAGGTTAAGCCCGTCCTTTCAGAAAAAAGTCTCCCCCTTCCCCAAGAGGTTGTCCAGTTCTGTATAAAACTGAATCCCTCTTTCCTGCACCATTGTCTCATCCACGCATTGAGACATGGGAGCTCTGCCTGCCTCTAGGGTCCTGCATGTGGAACAGGGAATATTTCAGAAAATGCCAGCCTGGAGGTTCTGGATTTACGCTTTCTACCTAAAATCCTAAATTTGGCTTCCAGAACCTCCCTCCCACATTTTCCTACAATGAATGCTGGAGCCTCCACCTGAGCTTTCCCCAGCATCCCAACACTCCATGCCACATAGCAGTCTCCAGCTTGGGAGACGACCCAGGAGTAGGCCCCCAAAGACATGCCACAGTGCAGCAAAGAATCATGAAGGTTGGGAACTGCTGCCCTGTAACGCCTAAGAACAAGACTTGTTGAACAAGCCTGGCTGGGCCTCTGGAGAGAGTTCCTGTGCCAGCTAGATGATGGGGATGGTCTACTGTCTGCCAATGTTGTCCTGCTCTCTACTTCTAATGCCCTCTTCAAGGTTCTGCCCATACTCCAGCCTCCTTGATGTCATCTCCAGTCATGGTCCAGCTGCTGTCTCATCTCATACTCATCCTGCTGCTGTGCTCTCCATTCCTGGTCCTCCTGCCTCCGTGCTTCTGTGCTCTCCAGTCCTGGTCCTCGGTCTCCATGCTATGCTCTCCAGTCCTGGTCCTGCTGCCTGCTACTTAAACTTTGCTGCCTTGGCCCTTAGGCTGGCACCTTGAGTGCACTCTTTCATCATGGACTGTCTGGGGGCCTTTTGGTTTACATCACATAGCTGTGCTGCTATCAACTCTAACAGAGCTTTACTGTAGCTATTGAGGTGCCACTTCTGCTTTCTATGTTCTTTGCTGTAACTATGATTGTGCAAAAGGATAAGATGCTAGCTAATATTGTATATGTAATGTTGCCATTTGTAACAATGTGCATAGAGGTTTACACTCAATGTGCTGTTCATTTTAGTTACAATGTCAAGCCCAGTTATATATCTTGTCCTTGCAGAATGTGATCAAAGATGTTGAGTTGCTTTCAATTTGTTGACATTTGTTGTGTAATAAAGTGGTCTCAGGTTTAAAAGAACACTTTCTACTTGTCTGTTTTTATTGTGTGCTTTTTCTTTTAAGGGCTCACTAGATCAAAGGTTTGGGATTCACATGACCTTGCATGCTAGAGTGCCATTGGCTATTCTAAATAGGCACTTTTCTGGCAGGCAAGACCATATGGCCTATGGCATGCAACCAAAAGGTATGCTCCCAAGGAAGATAGTAAGAGCTAACCAGGAAGCTCCTTACTGTGGAGCTTCAGTATTGGCTCCAGTTGCCTTCTGCAGAGCATAAGAACATAAGAACATAAGAAAATGCCATACTGGGTCAGACCAAGGGTCCATCAAGCCCAGCATCCTGTTTCCAACAGTGGACAATCCAGGCCATAAGAACCTGGCAAGTACCCAAGCACACTCTTAGCAAACTGTTGGGTATGTGGGCATGTATGTGAGATGGGCACTAGCTAGCTAGTGTTCACCTCCATATGTAGTACGGTGAAATAGTGTAGAAATGTTTGCAGTAGCTATGTCTTCACTCTGTTGGGGACCAATCGGTTGACTAACTATGCGAAGGTCATAGTGTACCTATTATAAACCACTGGCCTGTAACATTGTGAAGATATCTCATCTCTGACAAAACAACAGCCTCTTTCTCTGGCACCGAATGCTATAATGACATAAGTGTTCAGTCAGAGGGCTACTTGAAAATGACATAAGGCTCTAGGTGTGTTTTATCTGCAGGGAGCATAAATGTGCAGCTGCAGGTGTCCCAGACAGAGTACATAGTATACATGTAAAGCCAGTGTGGTGTTAAGGGCAAGTTACACTAATCATCCCACAAGATTGTACAATGGGCCCCTTGCTTGGGGTCCTCACTCCACCTAAAGGGCAATCTGGACCAAACCCTTTTTAGATTCTACATTAAACAAAATGTATCTATTTGCAGGCTGATGTAACACTGTCAACAGCTGAGTGACAACTGAGGTCTGCAGTTTTTTTGAGAGCAGAAGACCCCCCAGACTGCCTGCCTCCCCTGTACTGATCTGTATAATATCTGTTCGCTAACCTAAGAGCCGTCACGTAGAGGCCGTCCTCAAGTCTCATACTGGTCCAACTGCCTAAGTAGAAAGGAATCGTGTGCAGCTCCTGGGTACCTGGCTACCATGTCGAGGATGCACATTTGAGCATCACAGACCAGTTGCACGTTGATGGAGTGCAAGAGCTTTCTGTTGCGGAAGATCTCTTCCCTGTCACGGGGTGGGATGATGGCTAAGGGCAGTCGATAGTTCCCAGAACACTGGGAAAGTCAGCGATGGCATAAAAGCATCATGTCCTGTCTGTCCCGAGGAAATGCTATGTAGCGATTCATGCAGATACAGCTGTTATGAACTAGTCCAGATATTAGGAAAAAGTGGTTTGGGACTTCCCCCCATGACCCCTACCGTTGGAACGAGCTGGTTGCCATGAAATGCAGCATGGCCAATAGTTTGGTGAGGCCCAGCACAGCGTGGGACCTTTCCGTGACCAAATACAGCTCCCCTCTGATTTCTTCATAAAATTCCAGGATAGTCTGAGAGCTGAGGTGATACCCAACCACATAATCCTCTGGCATGCCCAGCAATGAGGCTCATGGAAGAAAGATGCGCTCCTTATATCTCCTCCGCCATGCCTGCCTGCGCACCAAGTGCTGCGGTAGGCCCCGACCCTCTCCCTGCGGGGCCAATGGCTTGGGCTCCGGTGCAGGGACTTCTCTAAGAGGGGTTGGAACTGCCCTTGCCTGTTCTTGTGGTGGTTGTTCCTCTTGTTGACTGTGGTGAGCCTCCTGAAGCATCCAGTATCCCCCAACAAGTAAACTTGCCATAAACATAACGGGTTTAGGAAGACAGGCCAGGTAAGAACAGGTGTTTTTATTGGCCCAGGCGGCCATAGTAGGTTGTCTGATAGAAGGCCTCTTTTTAATGTGCGTGATAATAGCCGCGATCTGCAACAACGGCCGCGCAAAAAAGCTTTTTCCCTTGTACCACAAAAAAAAAAAAAAAAAGTGTAGTTATTTCTTTTCTTCTTTTTTTTTTTTTTTTTTAATTATTAAGAAAAAAAAAAAAGGAATATACACATAAACTTGGAATACATCCAAAAAATATATCCATAAATTCAATCTTATTAGCCCACATCTACAGGGAGGAGAGAGAGATTCATAGGCGAGCCAGTTAGTTTATTATACAGCCACGTTATACCCTTCTAGCCTAAACTAAGGTATAATAAAAAAAATTATATATTCACTAAGTCTTATCCCTTAGAAAGCGATCTAACTGCAAAGGATCAAAAAAAAAAAAAAAAATACATACATTTATTATTCTGATAAGTTTTTAAACGTATACATGGAAATTTAAGGAAAAAACTAGCGCCAATATCTAGAGCTCTTTCTTTAAAAGGAAGGAAATGTTTCCGACGGGCTTGAGTAGCCCTGGAAACGCCTGGAAAAATCTGAATTTCTGTCCACACAAAAAAAAAAAAAAAAAAAAGTGTAGTTATTTTTTATGTTAAATCCCACGTTAGTGTGTGTTAAGCTATCGCAGAATGCAGTAGGCCATCTTAATTTGCATTAACTCCTCCCGCATGCATACTAAATTTAAAATGTGCATGCTTGCTTGCATTGTGCTATTTATCATGCACACAACATGTGTTAGATCCCATTTAATGTTCATTCCAGCCCCAGTGCACTTTGAAAAGGAATCTTGATAGAGGTGATCAGTTTTTGTTAGTGTCTCTTGACATTACTTCCGCATTTGATTCTATTGATCATCAGATTTTGTTGTCTCGTTTGCAGGAATGCGGTATATCAGGGACAGTACTTACTTGGTTTAAAAGTTATCTGTCAGATCGGTCTCAAACGGTCAGGTTCAATTTTCAATCGTCACCTTCTCAATCATTAAAAGCTGGGGTCCCACAAGGCTCTGCCTTGTCAGCTATGTTATTTAACATTTATTTGGCCCCTATTGCAAAATTGTTGTCCATCATTACTGATGGATTTAAAATCTATGCGGACGACATTCAGTTCTATATTAAGGTACAACAGTCATGGCAAATTACTTCAGATACCTTGCATTTGTGCATAGATTCAATTAAGCGATGGTTAAAACAAAACAAACTTATGCTTAATACCAACAAGACCAATATCGTATTGATCCATTGTCCTCATTGTACACCTTCCCATGATTCAATTCGGAATGATGACATCTCATTCACTATAGATAAACCCATCAGGAGTTAGGAGTTTTACTTGACCCCAACTTTGTCTTTTTGTCCTCACATTAGATCTCTTATTAAAAATGGATTTTTCAAACTTCGCCTTATTGCAGGGTTAAGGCAATTGTTATTTGATTGAGATTTCCTGATTGTAACTCGTGCGATCATCTTTCCTCACTTAGATTATATTGTAACAGTTTGTTCATTGGTCTTCCTAAAACGACACTACATTCGTTACAATTATTACTTAATTCGGCTGCACGTCTAGTATCTCATTCGAAGCGTTGTGATCATATTTCTCCAGTCCTATACAATCTGAATTGGTTACCAATAACTGAACGCATTACTTACAAAATAGCTATGGTTGTTTTTAAGTTGTTAATTTCAGATTCTTCTTACTGGCTAAATGCCCTTCTACGCATTTATAAACCAGTAAGATGCTTACGTTCTTCTTAATTGAATCTGCTAGAAGTTCCTTCTGTTCAACAAGCTCACTTATATTGTACTCGTGAGACCTCTTTTTCCATTGCTGCGCCAACACAATGGAATCTCATTCCATTTGAGCTCAGGTCTTTGGATGATGCAAAAAAGTTCAGACAGTCATTGAAAGAGCACCTTCTCCAGCGTGCATACATCATACTCTAGAGCAGTGGTTCTCAACCTTTTTTCTGTCGGGACACACCTGACAGATGGTTCTCACATGCGTGACACACTGACCCATGATCGTCACAGGGCTAGATGTAAATGTACAGTTTGCATCCACGGGAACCCCCCTGATCCACAATAATGGATGTAAAGCAGAATTATGACATTCCCCGTTCAACTCACTCTACAAAAAAGATATTCTGGTTCTGGTGTCATCTCAGTAACAGCAACTCAAACTCCTTCTACTTTCAGGCTCAATAGCCCTACTTATGAAAAGACAGCAGTTTACCACCAATGCATGTCCTCTTGAGAAAACGCAACAAATAAGACTGATAAAACACTTACATGCTAGTAAAATATCTCTGTAACTGACACAGAACCGACCTAACATACTCCCAGGATCTGTAGTAATGCACATAAACTAATCAACACACAGTTACACCTGTATTATGGAATACACTCAAACAGGAGCAACCCTATCTATGAAAAGGCAACACTACAAATATTAAATCAGGCCCTAAAAACCAATACACCTCTTATTAGGAAAACAGAACTAGCAAGCAGCTATAGATCCCCACACAGAAATAATTGTAAAACTATACTAATAAGCAGAATAAATGTTTCACAACAACTATGAACAGAATAACATCCAACAATTAAAAACTCATAAAAACTATTAAAAATTCTCCAAACACCAATAAAATATTTCAAAAAAAGCAGACACATCACATAATATTAAATAATTAAAATAGCAGTCAATCAAGAAAAATAAACTTAAAAAGCCACCTTTACTTACCCCCTCCAGCAGCTTTCCTACTCCTCTTCCATGCAGGCTGTAGCACACACCAGAAGCAGCAGTAGTGGCTAAGCTCTATACTCATGGTCCTCTTCCTTAGGGCCCATGTCTCTCACACACACACACACACCATACCAGTCATGCCCCCATGACCAGTTTCTGTCTCTCACACACCAATCATCTCCCAGTCTTTGACAAACACACCAGTCACCTTCCTGAACAGTTTCTCTCATGCCATACACACATACACACAGGCTTCCCACTCCCGTGTTCCACTTACATATATGGGCTTCTCACTCTCATAATCACTTTCTCTTTCTCACATACACTCACCAGTCTCTCACTCCCATGCTTGTTCTCTCCACATGCACAGGCTTCTCATTCCCATAATCACTTTCTTTCTCTCCCACATACACACACACCAGTCACCTTATCTCTCTCATGCATACACACACAGGCTTCCCACTCCCATGTTCTCTTTCAGATATACAGGCTTCTCACTCCCATGCTGTATCTCACACACTCCCAGCTTTCTCACTCCCATGCTCACTCTTCACATGTACAGGCTTCTTATTCCCATAATCACTTTCTTTCTCTCTCTCACATACACGCAAACACACACCAGTCACCTGATCTCTCTCATGCATATACACACACACATAGGCTTCCCACTCTCATGTTCTCTTTCAGATATACAGGCTTCTCACTCCCATGCTGTGTCTCACACACACACACAGGTTTCTCACTCCCATGCCCACTCTTCACCCACAGGCTTCTCATTCCCATAATCACTTTCTCTCTCTCTCTCTCTCACACACACCTGTCACCTGATCTCTCTCATGCATACACACACACACAGGCTTCCCACTTCCATGTTCTGTCTTACGTACACAGGCTTCTCCCTCCCATGCTTGTGTCTCACACACACCCAGGTTCTCACTCCCATGCTCACTCTCTTCACATGCACAGGCTTCTCATTCCCATAATCACTTTCTCTGTTACACACACACACACACCCAGTCTCTCTCTCATTTCCATGCTCGCTCTCCACGTGCACAGGCTTCTCATTCCCTGAATCACATTCTCTCTCTCACATTCACATACACACCAGTCACACCGTCACCTTACCAACCAGTCTCTCTCATATACATGCACACACACAGGCTTCTCACTCCCATGCTTTCTTTCACATACACCCCCACAACACCAGGCTTCTTACTCCCATGCTTTCTCACATACCCAGATTTCTCACTTCCATGCTTTTTCTCTCTCTCTCTCTCTCACACACACACACATCCCTGACTGTCTCACACTCTCACATACACATCAGTCATCTCCTTGAGCAGTCACTTTCATTGTCTCTCACATATACACATACATCAGCTCTCTGACCAGTTTCTCTCAATCACACACATACTCTCGATCAAATACATTCTCTCACTTACACACTGGCTCTCAATCACACACATTCTCTCACTTACACACAGGCTGGCTGGCTGCTTCTCTCTCTTTCTGTCACTCACTTCCCCCCCCCCCCCCAGCACAAACGGTAGCTGCTCCTCCAGCCCCCGCAGGCCAAGAAGGAAGAATTCCATCGATCGCGGGAGGCTCATGCTGCTCTCTCCTTTCCCTTCCGCTTTCTTCCCCAGAGCAGGAAGATCAGCTGCCTCTCCTGCTGCCACCGGACTCCTGCTATCTTCGGGCGTCCGAACTTCCTGTCGGGGGGGGGGGGGGGGGGGTAGCGGAAGCGCAGCGCACAACGTCTGCTTCCTCCCTCCTTCCCCCCCCCCCCCAAGCAGGAAGATCGGCAGACCATACGGCCCGACGCCCGAAGATAGCAGGAGAACGGGTGGCAGCAGGAGAGGCAGCTGATCTTCCTGCATTGGGGGGAGGAAGCAGAAGCTGCACGCGGCGCTTCCGCTCCCCCCCCCGAACAGGAAGACCGGTTGGCCATACGGCAGCAGCAGCGCTTCCCCACGTGTGCCGTGATGGCGCGCGAGGCGTGGGTTCTCTTGCGGCACGGCCTTTCTTCTTCCCGCGCACCACTTCCTGTTCCGGGTCCGGGGGGGAATGCAGGGGCGGGAAGAAGAAAAGGCCAGCTGCGGATGCCGCAGCTTTTTTTTTTTTGCACCGCTGCCGTTCCCCGCTGGGCTTGAACGTGCTGATAGCCTGGCGGCAACGGCAGCAGGGAAGAACGATCAGCGGGAGGGACCGGGAGACACGCGACACACCTGCCGGTGCTTGGCGACACACTAGTGTGTCGCGACGCACCGGTTGAGAACCGCTGCTCTAGAGTGCTGCCAGCAGAAGAAATACCTTTACAGATGTGAGGATTCTGTTACATACTTTGGGTGATTGATTATTCAATTTATTTACATGAGATTGTCTAATTCTGTGAAACATATGCAATTCGTGTGTTATTGTATTTGTTATTTTTATGTTTTTATTATGTATGTTAATGTTGTAAATCGCCTAGGCCTCCCTGTGGTAGGCGATCAATAAATTTTAATAAATGAAATGAAAAAATGATGAATGACCCTATTAGATTATGAGCCCTCTGGGGACAGGAAAGTGCTAAAAAGCAGAATATATTAAAAAAAAAAAACAAAAAAAAACAAACGGGGGAAGGGGGGGGTTTGAGGCATAGAAGAAAATATTTTCTAGATTATCTGGGTCTTACCTAAGTTCTCCTTGGAGAAAGCCAGAAAAGTGGTGTCTTCATTCAAGTTCTTGTTAAAATCAATGCATAGGTTGCTCAGCTTCTTCTTAATGTTTTTAATTTTCTAAAAAAACAAAACAAAAAACAAACCTAATTCAATGCCACATTTTCAATTCATAGGATAAAGCAAGTTTGCTTAATGTAAATGGTGTTCTCCATAGACAGCAGAATAAATTATCCATGATACATAGGTGACATTGGATGGCACAGAATGGACCCTTCTCCATTAGCTCATACAACTTCACTCTACTGAGCATGTGCAGGAGTTCCCATTTGGGCATTGCTTCATGAGCCCCTTTATCAATTTTAGAGCTAAGACTAGCTAGATAGTTGACGCTCCAGGGAGGAGAGCATGTATTCAGCAAGACTTATTCATCCTGCTGTCTATGGGAGAACACCAATTACGGTAAGCAAGCTTGCTTTTCCATCAACCAGCAAGATTGAATTAGCCAAGGGCTGCAGCAGAGCATTTATTGAATGGGCAATGTGGATCCCAGCACAGAAAGTAATTACTGAGTGACCAGACTATGCAAACTGCTTGTCCAAATTTACCTTTGCTTCTTGATTGATTGTCCGGACAATAATGGGATGTGAAGGTGTGCATTGAAAACCAAGTTGCAGCTTTGCAAATTTCTTCAAAAGGCACAGCTCATAGATGAGACACTGATGCAGTCATGGCTCTCACTTGATGAGCCTTGACAGCCTGTAATCTTTAGGCCCGCTAGTTTATAACAAAATGTGATTCATGTGCTAGCCAGTTAGACAATGTACGTTTGGCCACTGCTATGCCCAGCCAGTTAGGATCATAAGAGACAAATAGTTACAAGGTTTGATGATGTGGTCGTGTTCTCTTCCTGTACTAAGTGAAAGCTCTTTTATAGTCTAAGGAATGAATGGCTTTTTTACCTTCATGTGCATCTGGCAGACTCCATTGGCTCAAAAAGTGACTTCATATGCTGTGCTAGAACATTAAGGTCCCATGGAACAGGTTGCTTGGCCACTGGGAGTTTAGTATGCCATGAGCTTTTTATAAGCTTGCACACCAAAGGATGGGTAGAGATCGGTTTACCCTCTGTCTGAACATAGCAGGCTGCTATACCACAGAGATAAACCATCACTGAAGATAAAGCAAGTATTGGAGCAGCTCTCACGGTTTACATGTAAAAAGGTCCAGGGAGATTTGTTGACACCAGGACAAGAATCATTTCCCTTTGAATCTGTAAGCTCTTCTAGTGAAAGGTTTCCTGGCAGAAGGAAAGTGAAGCAATTACTTCCTCGGGTAAGGAAAGTGAAACAATGAACAAGCGCTCAACATCCAGGCTGTCAAGCTGAGAGAGGGAAGCTTCGGATGATACAGACAGACAGACAATCTCCATCTTGAATCAAAGGACAAATGGGCTCCTAGAGAGATCAGAGGGATTGATGGACCTTTATGTCTTTATTTATATTCTGCTTTTCGGCATTTCAAAGCAGATTACATTCAGGTGCTATAGGTAGTTCTCTTTCCCCACAGGGCTTACAATCTAAGAGCCTGATTTACTACGCTTTTCTCCCATTCTATCTCTACGGGAAAAATGTACTCGAGATAATGGAGGGTAAAGTGACTTGCCCAGGATCTCAAGAAGTGGCAGTGGGATTTGAACCCTGGCTTCCCTGGTTCATAGCCTGTTGCACTAATCACCAGGCTACTCCCCCACTATGCAAACCACACTTGTCTGAGCCATGCTGTGCGGATCCAGTCCTCGAGTGCTTTTTGCATGTCTTGGCTATCAGCGGAACAGCATATGTGAGATCTGCATTCCAGATGAGCAGAAATGCGTCCTGAGAAGACCTGAGCTCTGGGAAGAATGGATCAAAATCTTTCCACTTTTCTGTTTTCCTCTAACACATAGAGGTCAATTGAGGGGTGCTCCCTCAATTGACCTCTATGTGTCAGAGGAAAACAGACTATTTGGCCACTGACTAGTGTAGGGACCATTTGTGATGGAAAACACTTTGCTGAAGCCATCTGCTAATGGATTGGAGATCCATGGAAGGTAGATTGCTTGTAGAACAATGTGGTGGTTGCACACTCATTCGTATATTTTATTGCCTCTTGGCAGAGTCCATAACCCTGTGCCTCCTTGCTTACTGATATAAAACATGGGACTTGTATGTCAGTCTGAATGAGAAATCTCTTTCCCTCGAGGAGATGTAAGAATGCATTTATAGCATGTCTGTTTACTTGGTTCCAGCAGATTGATCTGAAACCATCTTTCCAGTAATAACTAAGTCCCTTGGTGTTTGAAAGGGACCCGTATAGACTCCCTATCCCCTTTTGGAAGCATCTGTCACTAACGTCACCTGATGAGGTAGGAGACAGAGGGGTGCTGCCCCTCCCCCCCCCAGTAAGATGTGAGGGTCTAGCCAGCAGTGAAGGTCTTGCTTCATTTCCTGAAAAACGTTCACTAAAGTTGTCAAGGGGATGAACTGACTGGTACCACTGGGAGTTGAGGCGGGTTAGTGATTATTCTATGAACTGCCAACAGAACAACTAGCACTTTCGTGATCTTGGGCCATTTCTCCAGGTAACAATAAATTCTACCACCTACCAGACAGGACAAGCACTGGGTCTGGAGGCCGATCACAAATTTGGGCCAGGTTTTGGTTGGTGCTTTTTGCACTGTGGGCCTTGAGCCAGAAGTTGCTGTTGCTGCAGAAGCAGAGGAGGAGCATACCATGGCTGGAATTGCCAGGAAGGATTTCTTTGAAAGTATGACTGCTTAAAAAGTGAAGTAGGGCCGCCTAGCAGTTGATCAGAGCAGTGATTGCTCCTTGATTTGAGCAACTGTTTCTCAGAGTTTGCCTCTGAAGAGGCGATATCCTAGGCAGGGAATGTCTGCTAGCTTATCATGGACACTGTCGTGCAAATTGCAGGTTCTTAAAGTCATTTGGTGTGCTCCGATGGAGACCAAGGCGGAGTACGCTCCATAAACTGGTCAAATAAGACAACATATTCACTCTTCCACATCCAGAAGCAGCTGCAAGTTTGTAGAGGTGCCCTTGCCTATGGCAAGGAGAGGTTTCAAGTTTCCGAACACACGAGCACCACGCAAAACTGGTATGCAGAAATGCATGCATTAAGCATGGAACTCAAATACCTTTTTCCAAAACTGTCCAGCAGCTTGGGATCTTTTTCTGATGAAGTGTTGGAAAAGAATCCTTGTGTTCTTTGCTCATTTTAACACTGACTCCACCATAACTGATTCGGGAGGTAGCTGTACTACCCCAAACCTCAGAGTTTCTGGACTCTAAATCCAATTTCCTAACTACTGGGGCATAAGAAATTGGGTTCTCCCACATTCCCCTCTGTAATTCTTGCAGGATCAAATAGATTGTTATAGCTGCCAGCTCCAGGGTGTTTAGAATCTGGAGACGACTGAAGACTTTTATTCAAGAATCCTTGTCCTTGCAGACGTTGATGCCTAGTACCTTATCCACTGTATCTAGAAATCTGGAATAGGAGAGGGCCTCAGGTAGAGACAAATGTTCCAAGCCTCAGAGTCAGTGGGGATTCCTGTTGATCCATATGAGGAGAGAAAGGACACAGATTCAGGACCCCAGTGATGAAGTAGGCGACTGAGAAGGTCACCTCATAAGAACATAAGAAATTGCCATGCTGGGTCAGACCAAGGGTCCATCAAGCCCAGCATCCTGTTTCCAATAGAGGCCAAACCAGGCCACAAGAACCTGGCAATTACCCAAACACTAAGAAGATCCCATGCTACTGATGCAATTAATAGCAATGGCTATTCCCTAAGTAAACTTGATTAATAGCAGTTAATGGACTTCAAGAACTTATCCAAACCTTTTTTGAACCCAGCTACACTAACTCACTAACCACATCCTCTGGCAACAAATTCCAGAGCTTAATTGTGCATTGAGCGAAAAAGAACTTTCTCTGATTAGTCTTAAATGTGCTACTTGCTAACTTCATGGAATGCCCCCTAATCCTATTATTTGAAAGTGTAAATAACAGAGTCACATCTACTCGTTCATGATCTTAAAGACCTCTATCATATCCCCCCTCAGCCGTCTCTTCTCCAAGCTGAACAGCCCTAACCTCTTAAGCCTTTCCTCATAGGGGAGATTTTCCATCCCCTTTATCATTTTGGTTGCCCTTCTCTGTACCTTCTCCATCGCAACTATATCTTTTTTGTGATGCAGTGACCAGAATTATACACAGAATTCAAGGTGTGGTCTCACCATGGAGTGATACAGAGGCATTATGACATCCTCTGTTTTATTCACCATTCCCTTCCTAGTAATTCCTAACATTTCTACCTTACCTTGTCTTCGGCGCTTCCCGGTTTCGTTCTGGGCAGTCTCCGGCTGCAGGGGGAGAGGGCAAATACCTTCACCGTCGCTCTCGAGGGTGCACCCGCTGCCTCTCAGCCGCACCTGCGATTTGGCCGCCGGACCAAAGACTCACCTCCAAGGGACCACGGAAATCACCTCGGGAATTCTCAACTGGGGGAGGGACCCGAGGGTATCATCGCAGGAGAGCAGGGCTCGTCTTCAGAGGTAGGTTTTTTTCCGAATTTGGGTTTTCTCCGTTGATTTTGTTCTAACGCTGTGAGAGCGTGCAGATAGTCCCTAACTGCTATGGAGACGGAAAATACTGAAGAGCTGCGCTTCCTGCAGGGGTATATGTACTAGGGGCTAACATCAAATTGAAATCTGATCCGTCTCCAACTGCTATCAGGAGTACACTATACCCAGTGGTCCTGAGTCCATCTGCTACACGCTAGGAAATGGGATTTTTCTTTGGCTCAGTCACAGCATCTGCCCCAGGAACTCCGAGCATTTTCAAGGTCTGGGAAATCCGAGCTGGCAGGAGAGGTTGAAGGACCTAAATATGTATACCACGAAGGAGAGGAGGTGCAGGAGAGATACGATACAGACCTTCAGATACCTGAAAGGGTTTAATGATGCACAAACCTTCTCTCTTGGAAAGAAATTAGTAGAACTAGGGGACCACAAAATGAAATTCCAGGGCGGATGACTCAGAACCAACATCAGGAAATATTTCTTCACAGAGAGCATGTAGATGCCTGGAATGCCCTTCTGGAGGAGGTGGTGAAGACAGAAACAGTGAAAGATTTCAAATGGGCATGGGATAAACACAGTGGATCCCTAGGGACTAAAGTATGGAAATGAAGAAGGAAGTGAATGGGGATAACTTGCTGTGTGGTGGTTGCTACCCTTGGCCGGTGGGCCTTCATACTGATGGTGCAGCTCCAATATTGCTCTTTGCTTTAACAGCAGGGGAAAAAAAAAGGGGGGGGGGGTTGAATTAGACTTAGACAGCAGCCAAC
This sequence comes from Rhinatrema bivittatum, assembly GCF_901001135.1. Lineage (NCBI taxonomy): Eukaryota > Metazoa > Chordata > Amphibia > Gymnophiona > Rhinatrematidae > Rhinatrema > Rhinatrema bivittatum. Next base: position 217,102,355 of record NC_042622.1, on the reverse strand, counting down.
GAGAACACTGATTTTGGGATCTGGAAAAACAAGTAGGAGTGGGGGTAACTTGCTGATGCAGCTATTGATGCCCTTGACCAATAAGACTGATACTTTTGATGCTACCATGAGCTTGCTGAGCAGACCGGATGGACCGTTTGGTCTTTTTCTGCCGTCATTTCTATGTTTCTATCTTAATGAAAGAACCGTAGCATAGTTCTTTACGGTTCTAATCCTGGAGGAATTTCAGCACCCTCAAGGGAGTCAGGATCGGCGTCATCATCCGTGCCATACTGACCTCCATCGGGAAGTCCCACTGCTGCTCTAGCAGTACTCTGGTGCTTAATAGTCGGTCCCGGCAAAGTTCCTACCTGTGACTCTGCTCTGGGAGTGTTAGAGAGGGCTGAAGATTGTGCCTAGAGAAAGGATTGCAATCCCTGGAATAACTCCACCCGCAAAAAGGTAGAAGCATCCAATCCAGGAAGTACTTGAGGCTTACTCACTGAGCTACCATCCGCTGCTGAGGAACCAGTTAGGGGAGTTCCAAAGTCACCTGAGCCGTCTGTATCCAGGCCTATATCCGGCTGGGAAGAATCAGGCTTTGTGAAATCAGAGGAAGACAACTTTCCCTGAGCCTCCAAACAGCGCTGGCACAAGTTAGCAGGCCCTCCTGGCTGAGATGCCTGAATATGATAGGCAGTGCAATGAGAAAGGCACTTAGGTTTCTTAGGCATAGGTGATTTGTGACCAACAGTGCGCTTGAGTGGCGGCCGGAAGCACCGTCTAGCTTTTTTTTTTCGTATGTCCAAAAATACAAAAATTAGATGTTGAACACTTAGGCATCTCACTCCTAGGCGTCCCAATGCTTAGGTGTCCAAAACTTAGGAGTCCCAAAAATAAGCGCCGTAAAACAATTTAAGCACACAATAAAACTACTATTTAAAATTTTTGTATTTCATAATGTGTTAATTTAATTTACCCAAGTTCCTCCTTTCCTTGTTTCGCTGTAAGACTCTCATGTTAAGTCATTTAAATGTTATATGTAAACCGAAGTGATTAGTAACATTGTTACTAGAACCCCGGTATATAAAAAATGTTAAATAAATAAATAAAGTAAGTGTGCAGCCACTTAAGGCGCCACTTAACTTAGACACACAATGCAAGGCTCGACTAAGCATCCAAAAACCAGATGCACAGCTAGATGCACATGCTGAAACGACTATCCTGTAGAGGGCAGCCTAAGAAAGCGTGCAAAATGCTGTTGCAGCCTACCACGCGGCGCACAGCAAAAAAGCCTCAGAGCGGGGCCTAGCCTACAGAGGATGCCCACTTCCCTTGACCTCCCATGGAGCAGGACGAACATCAGAACACTGCGCCGAGCACGCAGACTGGGAAAACGGAGGAAGCCCTATGCTACAAAAGCCTCCTTTTACTTCTCTGTAAAAATTATTTTTTTTGTTTTTAAACTTGAACTCAGCCTTACCTGGCTGAGTACAGAGACTGTCTCCGGCTGCAGGGGGAGAGGGCAAATGCCACCACCGCCACACTTGGCTTCCTGCACCCGCTGCCTTTCAGCCGCTTAAGCAGCTAAATCCATGCCAACTGGAAAAACCAGCTACCAGAACAAGGCACTCAGAGGGACCACGGCAATCTCCTCAGGAATTCTCAACTGGGGAGGGACCTTTTGGTATCACCACAAGAGAGCAGGGCGAATGTAATATCCTTAATAAGAAAATTATTTCCTTACCTGCTAATTTTCGTTCCTGTAGTACCATGGATCAGTCCAGACCGTGGGTTATGACCCCCTTCCAGCAGATGGAGTCAGAGCAAAAACTGAGAGGGCGGTCCCTGATAACTGGTGCGCCCTCTGTAAACCTTCAGTATTAAGAATATCCAAGCAACAAATAAAAACCCCTTGGATGGATCAATACAAAAATGAATAGCAACTAACTTGAACATCAAACTGTAAATCTGAATAGGCAAACTTGCAATGTGAACTCTCAGTCAGTCCCAAACAGGTTCTGAAATGATTACAGTCGAGCTGAAGGATTATCACAAAGAAAAAAACCCAAAATCCTTAGGGTGGGCGTCTGGACTGATCCATGGTATTACAGGAACGAAAATTTAGCAGGTAAGGAAATAATTTTCTTTTCCCTGTACGTACCAGGATCAGTTCAGACCGTGGGACGTACCAAAGCGTCCCTTAAATAGGGTGGGCCACTGATTTCCCAGCTCGAATGACCTGAGCCCCAAAAGAACCAGAGGTCGTTGATTGCAGATTCAAGCGATAGTGAGCAAAGTGCACAAAGACTTCCAAGTGGCCGCTCGGCAAAATTCCTGCGGAGAGATCGCTTGGCTTTCTGCCCAGGAAGCTGCTTGAGCTCGGAGAGAATGAGCTTTAATACCATCTGGGGACTAACGCCCCACGCCATTGTACACGGTAGAGATTGCTTCCTTCATCCATCGGGCAATGGTGGTCTTTGAAGCCTAGTGCTCCTTCTTGGGACCACTCCAGAAGACAAAAAGATGATCTGATAAGCGGAAGTCGTTAGTAACCTCCAGATATAGAAGAAGGAGGACTCGCTTGACATCTAGGAGCCGGAGCTCCTTGGAATCCTCAGCCTGGAATGATGGCAGTTCCACCAACTGATTCAGATGAAAAGACAAGACCACCTTTGGAAGGAAAGATGGTACGATATCAGAATATACTCCGGGATCCGTAGAGCATAGAAAAGGCTCTCTACATGACAAGGCCTGCAGCTCCAAGATTCCGCGAGCGGAACAGATGGCAACCAAGGAAACTGTCTTAAGAGTCAGGTCCTTGAGGTTAGCGCTCTACATCGGTTCAAAGGGCAGCCTGCCAAGAATACAAAGGATCAAAATCAAAAACTCCCCGAGAGCCATAAATTGCGAATTGGTGTTTCACATGCTTTACTCCCTTCAAGAACCGGACCACGTCCGGGTGTGTCTCAAGAGGAGGGCCATCCCGATAAGGAACTGGAGCACCTAAGTCTGCCACCGGAACTCAGAGAAAATTGTAGGCTAAACCCCTCTCCAGCCCTCGCTGTAGATCTGGGCTATGGTTGCACGCTGTGGAGAGAGATGTGAGAACTGGCAGCAAGCTCGGACATAGGACATGGAGTGGAAGGCTTCCTAGCCTTGAGAAGAGTGGAGATAACCGCTGCTGGATACCCTCGTCTCCTCAGCCAGCACCGTTCCAAAAGCCAGGCTGCTAGACAGAAGCGATCTACCTGGTCAAAAATACTGGTCCCTGCCATAGGAGGTTCGACAGATGCCCCAGGTGCAGCGGGCAGTCCACTGCTAGGTTGACTAAGTCTGCAAACCACAGCTGATGAGGCCACTCTGGAGCCACGAGGATCACGGCCCCTGGTGACCCTCTATTCTTCGGAGCTCTCTTCCCACCAGGGGCCAAGGCAGGAACACAGAATGTAGGATGTACCTCGGCCATGGGAGGGCTAGGGCATAGAAGCCTGCTGCTTCGTGCTCCCTTCTGCGGCTGAAAAAGCACGGAGCCTTTGCGTGGCCATCAGATCCAGATGGGGAGTCTCCCATCGCGTGACAAGCAGTGCCACTGCCTCCTGGGACAGTTCCCATTCTCCGGGATCTAAGCATTGGCGACTTAAAAAAAATCCGCCTGAACATTGTCCACCCCTGCAATGTGAGACGCCACCAGATGAGACAGGTGGAGTTCTGCCCACGGCATCAGCTTGTTCGTCTCCCGAGTCACATGGAGACTTCTTGTTCCTCCTTGACGATTGATGTACGCTACAGTTGTGGCATTGTCAGAGAGGATCCAGACTGCTCAGCCTTGTACTAGGGGCAGAAAATGCTGCAGCGCAAGATGGACTGCTCTTGTTTCTAGACGGTGGATTGGCCATGTTGCCTGTTCTGGTGTCCACTGACCCTGCGTCGAGTGCCGACCGCACACTGGTCCCAGCCGGTAAGGCTGGAGTCTGTTGTAATGAGTACCCATTGTGGAACCTCAAGCTCTACTCCTCGAAACAAATGATCCAGGTCAAGCCACCAGGTCAGGTTGTCCTTGGGTAGGGGAGGTATTGGCAGAGGAGTCTGAAATTCCTGAGATACCGGCTTCCAACGGGAGAGTAATGCTCTTTGTAAGGGATGCATGTGGACAAAGGCCCAAGGCACAACATCTGTCATGGAGGCCATGGAACCTAGCAACTGGAGATAGTCCCAGGCTGTGGTAAGTCGGAGGTCCCGAAAACGCTGAACCTGAGCAAGGAGCGATTGGGCCCGCTCCAGACGAAGAGAGCCTGTGCCTACTTTGATGTCGAAATGAGCTCCCAGAAAGTCGAGGGACCAGGATCCCTTCCTTCCTCAGGGCCGCCGCCACCACTACCATCACCCTGGTAAAGGTGCGAGGAGTGGTTGACAGGCCGAATGGCAGGGCCTGGAACTGGAAGTGCTGTCCCAAAATCTTGAAGCAAAGGAAGCACCGATGCTCCTTCAGGATGGGGATATGAAGATAAGCCTCAGTCAAGTACAAGGTTGCCAGGAACTCTCCCCGGTGCACCGCAGCAATCCCTGAGCGCAGAGTTTCCATCCTGAAGTGTGGTATCTTGAGCGTCCTGTTGACCACCTTGAGATCCAGGATCGGCCGGAAGGAGCCTTCTTGCTTGGGGGCTACGAAGTAGACGGAATAATGGCCGAGTCCTTGGTCCGGTAGTGGCACTGGAAGAATTGCTCCCAGATCCAGGAAGCGGTCTAGCGTTTGACGTACTGCGCCCTGTTTCCTTAGTCCGCACGGAGAAAAGACAAACCTGCCTCTGTAGAATATCCAGGACACCCTGGTCTGAGGTGATTGTGACCCACTCCTCGTAGAAGAGCGACATGCGTCCTCCTATCCGGGGAATCCAAGAGTGGGCCGGCAATGTTTCATTGTGAAGATGTAGTGGCAGTCCCTTGGGCGAGGGTGTCTCGGGCTGATCTTCATCCCTAAAAGGAATGAGACCAGGACTGCGATCTAGACGAGGGCGGCCTGTGGGGCACTGGCTGCACCTGGCAGGAGCACCGTTGTCCTCTGAAACGGTTCTGAGCGGAGCTGTACGTTCTGGATCTCCGAGAACGATCTTCCAGTAACCTAAGTACCTTAAGCTCCCCGAGCGACTTAATAAGTTGCTCCATCTCCTCTCTAAACAACAACTTACCCTTGAAGGGAAGGGGGAGCAGAGTTGAGACTAGGAGGAGGAATCCACGGACCTGGTCCTGAGCAAGAGGAGGCGCTGATCTGAGACTACGGAAACCATAGACCTGGCCAGCACCCGGAGAAGATCATACAGTGTGCCCACACCATACTCTATGACGGCTTCTAGCCTTTCTGCCTGTTGTGCCTCCCCTGGAGGCAGGTCCTGAGTCCCGAGTAGTTGTTGGACCCACCGGAGTCATGCACGCTGCATCTGGGAGCTACAAACAGCAGCCTGAACTCCCAAGGCGGACGCCTCAAACACTCTCTTCAAATACACCTCAAGTTTGCGGTCCTGCAAATCCCTGAGGGCTGCTCCTCCAGTCACAGGAATAAGTGTCCTAGCCGTGACTGCTGATACCGACGCACCCACCTTCGGTACCTTAAGTAGTTCCAGGGACTCCTCACTTCCAGGGACTTCTCGGGGAGTGGATACAGTTTGTCCATCACTCTGCCAACCCACAGAGAGGCCTCCGCACCCCCTGGACAGCAATTGGAGAAGCATAGGATGAAAAGGGAAGTCTTTGAAGGTGGCTTGAGCCCTGGTAGGATGGGATCCCCTCTCTTTGGTGCAGTGCTGGTGGCAGGAGCCTCCTGGGGGGCCTCAATAATCCAGCCAGGACATGTGAGATAAGCGGAACCATCTCATCGCTCTGGAAAAGGCATAGAACCCGAGGAACATCCCCTTCGACTTACGCTGAGGGCATCGGGTTATCTGGATCAGGGTCCACTGCAGGTTCCGTCGGGAGTGGAGGGTCAGGACCGGTTAGATGGGCAACCAGCTGAACCCTAGAGGATCCCGAAGGGGCCACTGGAGTGGCAGGGTCAAAAATACTGATGCGGTACTGGGCCGTGCCGATACCGATCCCCGAGGCCCCCCCTGCCACATCCGGGAGTTCCCCTAGACCGACCACTTTAGGAGGAGGGGGAGACAAAACCTCATCCTGGTGATGGCTGAGCCTTGCTAAATAAGCCCCATGCATCAGCACAATAAATTCTGTGGAAAAAGGCTCCAGGGGAGGATCCTCTGAGGGCAGCTCTGCATCGGGGAGGTGCGCCGGAAAGAGAACCGGAGGAGAATGAGGTCCATCCGGTTCTGAATCCCCGGGAGGCAGCGCTGGAGCAGCAAGTAGTGGATCCAAGATGACCACCGTTCCCGCGTTGGACGGGAACGGGGCTGACCTCCTCAGAGCCTAGCGCGCATTTGCGCGCGAACCAGACCGCCCTCTAGGGCTCGAGGTGCCCTCCCCGCCGGGGAGGCACCAAGCACATAGACTGTCCCGGGAAAGCCGCGATCCGGGCTCCCCATAGGCGCTGCATCCCGTCAGCCGCGGCATGGAGGCAAGTAAAGAAGGGCTTGGAACCCAGACCTCCGAAAACCTTCGATAGCAGGAAAGAAATCAAAGTCCAGCGCTGCCTGACTAACTTTAACAGCCCTGTAAAAGGAAAGTTAACAAAACTTACCCCCAAAATGATACAGCAATAAATACAAAAGATGACAGATCTGTCACTGAATTAAAGCTCTGCCTGCAAGCCTGCAGCAGGACAGCCCATAGAAAGTAGAGCAAAGCTACAATGAAAAGCCTTTGCCTTTCTTTTTTTTTTTTTTTAGATCCATCCAAGTAAAAAGTGTTAATAAGAAAACAGGAGAAATAAATCAAAGACTATTCTCACAGAAAGAAAACAAGAGAACTGAAGGTGCAACCCGAATCTGCTGGAGTCAGAGAAATACTGAAGGTTTACAGAGGGTGTACCAGTCATGAGGGACCACCCTCTCAGTTTTTGCTCTGACTTCATCTGCTGGAAGGGGGACATATCCCACGGTTTGGACTGATCCTGGTTCATACAGGGAAACTCATTTTTCAAAATGAAGCAATCCCCAGTAGGGAGATGCACATCCACCATCTGCTGGAGACAGAGAATACTGGCAGGCTGATGTCACTTCAGGGGTCTATGTACTGTGAAGTCAATTTGCTCCATCGCCATCTGCGGTAGAGGTACATGAATCCAGAACATGTGGGTTATCTGACTGGACGCTAAGAAAAGAAAATTTGAGAGGGTACACATCCAAGCTGATGCTCAGATGGAAAAAAAAAAAAAAAAATACTAAAAGGGACTTAAGCGGCAACTCTTGCACATGCTCAGTAGAGCAAAAGCTCTATGAACTAAGACAGAAGGAACCATTCAGCGCTGCCAGATGTCATCGCTCATGTGCCATGGCTAATTCAGCCCTACTTGTCAATGGAGAAAATTCAGAAGGCAATGCTCAGAAAATTTCTTCCTACATGTTTGTCTTGTTTCAATAGCTTACTTTGTTATTGAGTTCTGGAAGAAAATAATGAGAAAGGGACATGTGTGAGTTAGAAGGTATTAGCCATGGAAGCAGCCATCAGCCCAGAAACAATTCTCTCATGTCTATGCATTCATGCAACATTTTTCACACTCTCAATTTAAAGCATAACATTTAAGGCAGAAAGAAAATCTCACCTCCTGTGTTTCTGAAGGGAGGTTCAACCCATTTCTCTTGCCCAGTTTGATTAATCTCTCAAGGTATCTCTTGGCTTCTGGCCTGACAGAATCTGTAGTCAGGATTTTCTGTAATAAATCCATGGTTAGAAATAAGCAATCTGACGAAAAGCTCCTATGCTGCACTTTTATCACCCCTCCCCTCTTACCATCCTAGTCACTCCCCACATACAAGGCAAAAGTGATTAAATGATAAACTAATTTTGCTTAGAAAGAATATGAGGATAATTTTCAAAGGGATTTAATCAAGCAGATTTCCCTGGTTGAAAAAGGTCCCTTCTGGGAGTGCTTAAAAGCACATATGGGTTTTTAGAACATGTGTAAATTTAGCTGGATTAAAAGGAGGCATTCCCAAGAATATGTTTAGGTTAGGAGAGGAAATACCACACATAGATTTGATCATCATATGTAAGGGTGTTTTTTTCACTCACAACTGACTGCCTTCAGAAATAATAAAATGAGTACTTACCTTGCAACAATGTGGGCTATTCAAAATTTTCCCCTTAAAGACCAGAATTAGCTAGGCTTCCTGCCCATTGCAGGGCCCAGCCTTTACTGGCACTAACCTGCAACTCCTCAATTCTTTGATACACATCTTGTCTCATGCTCATCTCCACATCAAACTCAGATAGCTTTTTGTCAGCTTCTGTGCTTGCAGTACGGACATCCTTGTAAGGGGAGACATGCTGAGGGAAATCCAACATGTTCCTCTGAACTGAAACATTAGGAGACAGGATAAGTTTGAGCTAGTGGTATAAACAAAGGGTTTCAGCTGGGCCATGGACACTGTGCATGTCAGTTAACACATACAGTCTAGGTGAGTGGATAACATTTGCACCAGTTTCCAGCTGCTTGAATAATGAAGTGCTGCTGCTCTGCACAGTAGGACAATGCTGAGCCTTACCTACTGCTACAGTCTGCTTCCCAGACATTGGAATTCATTGCTAGAGGATGTGGTACAGACAGCACAGCTGGCTTTAAAAAAGGTTTGGAAAAGTCTTTGGAGGAGAAGTCCATAAAGCATTATTTATCAATCTGGGATAGAAAATAGAAAAAAAAAACCCAGAATTTTTTTGTTTGATTCCAAAGCAGAATTATAATAGGTCAAGCAGCCAGCTAACACCTCTCTGCAAGGCACATATTTATTATATAGTCACATCTCACTAATTTCAAGTTATCGAGGGTTGTGGAAGTAACGGCAAACAAGGTAGGAAACACAAAAAAAGAAGAGGTACTACTGTGGCCATCTCTATAGCATCCAGTGATGGCTGGATGGGGGGAAAGATGAACTTGACAATCAATAATATAATATGTCCTGTAACCCTCTTCATATTGTTACCATTATTTCAAATTGTTATAACATGTTAAATTGCTGGGAGCACTCAGGGCATGTGACATGCCAATTACATATAAAATCACAGATCAGTAAACATGTTACATAACAGGGAATCTAATCACCTAATATAAAGGAATCTTAATGAAAGTATGTATTATGATATCAAGCCAAATGAATTAAAATGTACCCAGTACCTTGAACAAAGCAGTAACAATACAGAAGCTATTTTTATTTTACTTTAGCTAGAAGGTGTGAATTAAAATAGAAGGATGCTTCTGTTCTTATAAAAGAGGGAAAAAAAGCTTAGATCATGGATGCAGGAATACAAGGATACAAGTCAAAACTTAAAACTACCACTACTATTATGTATTTCTATAGCACTACAAGATTTGGAAATCTTGGTATGCATTTTTCAGTATGGAATTAAATATTTGAATATTACTTAATAATCTGTGTAGTTCAAATGATAATTCAATTTTCAACATATACTTTGTGGACCTAGACTGTATAATCGAGCACACCAAATCCACTGTTAATCTGTTTTACTCTTATTTGAAAATTCTGCTTAAAAAAGATAAATAAAAACAAAAACAAATAATACAGAATCCTTTCATTTTCAGACTTTCTGAAACCCTGTACAATGGCTGCAACAGGTCAGAAACACCTTTTTTCCACTATTCACCCACCCACCTCAGACTAGCACAGAAGTAACTGACAGCAGAGTTGAATTTTCACTCACCTGTGTAATCCACCTCCATATCAGCAAGAACTTTCAAGGTATTTTCATAGGAGACAGTACTAAGGTCCTGGGATCCCACCTTGTCATACATCTCTTTGCATTTCTGTATAAGCTCTGTGGTCATTGCTGTAATTTGTTCTGCTGTCAAGTCCCATCTTAGTCGGTTCACTGCTGCCTTGCAAGACTGGATATCTGTAAGTGAAAATAAATGTCTTGTATCATTTTTTCAAAAAACTTTGAGATTTACTCATAATTGAGAATAAAGCATGCATATGATGTAGTGCCATTATATATACTTCTAAAAAGCAAGAATAAAAAAAGGAGTACAAATCAGGATGACACACTTCCCACTTTCATGAGTTTGTGAAGACTGTATTACTTGCGAAAAATACAATAGAATGGACTTTGTTTTAAGTTCTTTTCACGTATTTCACCCCTCGAACCTCCCTGTAGTAGAACAGGAATTGAGACTGATCCTATGACGACACAACTCTGGAATAAGTCCTTCGATGTTTCTCCACTAATAAAGAACTATTACTTCCATAAGAGAAGCAGCTCTAGGCCCTACCTTCATTTTGAGTCATCATATAACTAAAGGCCCCAGCTGAAAGAGGATATAAAGCTAGAAGCTACAACAGAATGATAGGTTGTGAAAGGAAGGTTAAAACAACACAAAGTATGAGCGTGTGAATATGAGAGGGTGTAAACATAAATTTGAACGTATATAAGAATATGTACGAAAACGTGTATATGAATGTGAGTACAAGTAAGAATAAGAACTTCAAAATAAACGCTGTCCAGCCATAACACCTCATACCCGCAGGCACGTCCATCCTGGCTACACTCCCTGTTCCCTGCTCTCTGCTCCCGGTAGCCGCAGGTGCCATGCTTCCGCTTACTCTACCCTTCGGAAAAACCTTTTTGACCCTCTCACTTTCCGTCAGAAGCGTCGCTCTCTTTCACATGCGCATAACTGCGGAGCTCGTCCCCACCTTCTGCATCCACCCTGCTTTTTTTTTCCTGTCACTTCTGATTGGCTGCTGCCCATGAGTCATTACTCTGTGACTGCATGCACCTTCCTCTTTTTTTCCGCCTTCTGCATCCACCCTGCTGTTCTGTCTCCTCTGGTTGGCTACTGCCTGTGAGTCATCATTCTGCGACTGCTGGCTGCCCGAGGCAAAGAAAAAAAGCTGATGACGGCAACATAGAGAATTGCTAACAATCAGTTGACCAGTCACCCAGCCCAAAACTAGCTCAACCCGCACAAAAATATTTTTACCGCACAATGGGGGAATATGTGGCCCAATCTGGCAACAGTGTAAAATGCTGCAGAACATAAGCTGACAGCCGGCGGTGTGATGACGTTACTTCCTGTAGATTCAGTGATATAGTCTTCCGGTTCGGCGTGGTCTAAGCATGCGCCGTGGTAGCGGCGTGCTTCTGCACATCTGGTCCCGTTGTTAAGTGTCGGATGTGTGGGTAAGTAGTGACTGATCTCGTTGAATGTTGTAGGCCAATGAGACCCTCGTTTTGTAGCATGGTACTGGGTGTTCTGCAGTTTCCTCCTTTTCATGGCTGAGTAGTGTTGGGTTTTCTCCTTCTTCTGTCGCTTAGCATTGGGTGCGCCCTGTCTCCTTCCCTTTCACTCATTTTGCTGCCTTGTACAGGATGTTGCCCCCTTCTTCCGATATGTGATAGAGATTTTCTGATGTCATTCCTCACATGAGCATATAATGTAAAAAAAAAACATTTTTCTTCAGAAATATGGTTATAGAACAGGGGGTCAATGATAGGAAGTTCTAAGGTGTTATAATTAGGAGTAACTAAAGAATGTATCTTCATTGAAAGAATAATAGCAGCAAGAAATGGCTTGCAAAAGGAGATTTCAGGGACCAAAGCGGTATTGAAATTCCAAAAAGAATGGGATAAACAGGGGATCCTTAGTTACAAAGTAATGAAGATTAAACTGGAGGTTAGGTGGCATCTGCACTGCTTCAGTGGGAAGGGTAAATGGGCAGACTAGATGGGCATTATATTCTTCCTCTGCTATTTCATTCTGATTCTTGTTTGGATTGGAAGCATATACCATAAAGCTTTTCAGCAACTCTTAATATATCCTTATTAATTCTGAACAGCTACACTGCATCTTGTAAATTGTTTCACATGTCTGGCTTCTGATTGTCATAAAGCAGGGATCCACAAACTTTTCAAGAGAACATCCACATAGAATATTTCAAATCACTGAGGCGTCAGGGGGAATAGACTCCTTAGAGTTTGTTTGGGGGGGGGGGGGGGAAGCATGTCTGTCTCTTTCAGTGATTTGAAATGCTGGTAAAGGAGAGAAGTTCTGGGGGATGGAGGGAAGACAGGGATGTGGCACGTAATGTTAGTAATATCTAGGAATTTATTTGGATTCTGAGTGTGGGGGAGAAGTGCATATGTCTAGGACTATTCAATTGGTATATGGGAAGTTTAAGAATATTGAGGAAGTTATGACCATTTGTCAATTCGAATAATTTTAAACTGGTCATATATGCACTAGATCATCAACAAAAAGATACCCCTGCATTCTAGTGATCAAATCACCCCCTTGTAATGATTGCAAGAAAATATTAAACAACAAGGATGCCAACTGGGAGCCTTATGGCACCCCCTATTCACCCACTGACATGTCAGCCAACTGTCTCTGAAGGGAAACAAATTCTCTCTCCACCTCAACCACAGCAACCGAGAAGGAATATGCTCATTTAGTCCAGGTATACCAGCCTGTTCCCATGAATTGCCCTAAAGAATACATAAAATTATAAATTTAACTTGCCATACAATGGGTAACCAATGAAGTTTTGCTAGGACAGGATTGATGTGTTTCTTTTTGGGGCCCTGGAGGACCAAAAAGGGAAGAGAGGCATTGTGAGAAGGTGAGTGAGGGAAAGGAAGAATCAAGAGAGAGGAAAGGGGAGGGAATGCACCACACATCTACCCCTACACCATTCCTACTTCCCCAAAGGGTTAGATGCAGGGGCATAGTCTTTCCACAGATGTAGAAGGGTTGTCAACTTCCAAGAAATCCAGAGATCTCTTATCTTTTCAAATCGGGTAAGTTTAACAGAGTCCACCTCAATATTCAGAGAGAATATCACAGCCTTTCCAGGGCCTATTGTTAATGACTGTTTTAGATGGATTCAAAGCCAAAAGATTTTGACATAAGCAAAGTACAATAACCATCATATTAGAATTAACATTTTGAACACCACCTATCAAATCTCTATCTAATGGAACCACCAACTGTATTTATCTTTCATCTGGACTATTGAAATGGATTATTAGTTGGGTTACCACATTGTTTCATGCGTAGATTACAAATTGCTCAAAACATGGCAGAATAATGTTAGACTGTTCAAAAAGAACTTCGGTGGATAAAATGCTTTACTTGTTACATTGGCTTCTAACTGTGACCTAGTTGCAGTTTAAAATTTGACTCTGGTATTTAGATCTTTGAAAGGGGCCGGGCCCTCAATATTTGAGAGAGAAATTAGAGTGGTACTAACCGGATAGGATTTTGAGATTGTCAGGGTTTTGTTTTTTTTTTTATTGAGGGTTCCATCATTTAGGATGGTACAGGGAGCTTGGATATGAGCAAGAGCATTCTCTGCGATGACATAGAATAACTTAACCAGTGGCGATTTGGCAGGAATTGGAATATCTGATTTTTTATTAAAAAAAAAAATGAAAGGCCTGCCTGTTTCCCACTTGATATGCAGGTAAACTTACGGTGTATGTCTTGTTTATGTGTAAGTTTGCCGATATTGAACAGAGGCGGGGAGGGATTTGAGCTCGTGTGCACACTTCTTGATTTTCAAACATACACACATTTTTATGAAAAATCTGTGCAGACATTTTAGCAGGTGTAACTTGTGCAGGTAGATTTATGTGCTTATGCTAGAAGTTATACACATATTTGATGTCTTATGTGTGATGTTATAAAATTATCTGTATGTTTGATATCAGAGATTTATTTATTTTTTATTTGTTTTTTTTATATACCATCGTTCCAGTGGTAGATCACAACGGTTTACATATTTAGCATTCAGTTACATTGTAAATAAGGTTATAGAAAAATTCAAGCAGCATTAGAATAAATGAGAAAGTAACAAATATAGGAAAAGTAATAATTAACAATGTGTGTTAGTGTAACAGTGTGGTGTGTCCTGAAGTGCTTTGTGCCATCAACAAAGTCTAGACATGGCAGCTGATCTCCCTGCAGGGCAGTGTGTGTATGTGTTTTTTTTTAAAGCCATCCAAAAGAAAATAGAAGATTTTACATGAATAGATGAAGTTGTTAAATCTTCCTCCTCCAAACTCAGATATCTTCCATAAAATCTACAGGCATGGAAAAATATATATATTTTTTTGTTTGCTAAAAAAAAAAACCAAAAACCCAAACAAACTCTCTTGTTTTTAAAGAGTTCCCAGCTACCCTTGCTGCAAGGAGGTGATTTTTCTCCTATGTGTTGGTGTTTGAATGTTTGCTTGTGTGCTTGCCTGTAAAAATTGCCACACCAATGTTTTCCTGAAAAACAAATCTGATCGGAATGAATGAGGACTGCTGCTGTCGGTGTGTTTAAAGCTCCCCCTCCTGCCTGGGGATAATTATTTTTATGTGGGGATAGGGGTGGCTTTTCTCCTGTCAGTGTGGTCGGATGGTCCTCTGCAGTTATTGAATAAGTTGACCTTTGTGTTGCTGTTTGTAGTTCAGTTCTTGGAGTGCTTTCCCAGGAATTAACACTGCAGTGACAATACAGACACAATGGAGAAGAAATGTCTGGCATATTCTATCATCCACTTTTTACATGATCAGTTAAGCCACGGTGATCTGTCCCCAGACGCACAGGAGAGTTTGGAAGGTAGGTAGTTGTCCATTAGTGAAATATCTCATTTTCAGGCTAATAACTGCCAAATAAAGAACATGCTGGGCTCAAAAATGTCAAAAGCCTTGAAATTTCAGAGCAGGACATTCTGGATGTGGTTGGGGTCTGAGCCGTCAGGCGGAAGGGGGCAGCGGTGAAGTTTACTTATGTGTTGGAGTTGGCTAGAGAATATGCTATATCCTGTTTTTTTAAAATTAATTGATTAACCGTACTTGTAACAAAACATTTTAATCCTAATTTGATTACTGCCATTTATGCTTTGACAAGACACAAAAAGGGACAAAATAATCTATAGCCTAATGTAGCAAAAATGCAAAAGCAGAAAAAAAAAGCACTCATGAGCAATCTGTGGTCAAGAAAACTACAAAAAAGACTGCTCTATGAAACAAGTGAATAATATAGACAGTCATATGCTTCTTATAGATCAATAAAGCATACCAAGCTTTCTCTCCCCAGTTGCAATCCAGTGTCTGGAGACAGCATTTGGGGTTTCTATGGAAGATCGCAATTTAGCCGTCTCCAAAACACTCCCTGAGATTTTTGCTGCAGCCACCCTAAAGGTATGAAATTTCTACACTGCTAACGTTCTTCCAGTAATAAAGGTCAAATTAGTTTTGCAGGACCTGTAGTTGTGCAGTAGCAGAGGGAACCTCCAGCTGAGCAACAACTTTTTTTCTTTTCCCCATAAGGAAATTCCCAGTGTCACAGTGAACTCTCAAATGAACTCTCCATCAGACAGCGATGCCGCTGAAGCTGAGAGGTTGAAGACAGAAGGTATAGCATGTCAGAAGTGCCCAAGCTCACGTTCTCCCACTGCCGTATTGTCCTATAAAACTAAATATTATGTAATGCACAGCATGTACTGCATTGCCCAAGTAGCAGAGTTCAGTAATCCAAGTGGAATTAGAAATCCTGACTTCCCCCTCAACTGCTGTGTAGAAAGTGTTTTCAGCTCATAAATATGAATGCTTTGTGCAATTTGAGATGGAGACCGGTTGCGCTCACAATGGCAGCTCCCTGATTGTTTCTCGCTGCAGGTTCTCGGATTAAAAGCTAAAAGCTTAGTGTGAAGCTGGACATTTTACTGAGTTCTTGTATTGTAGTGCACAGCTAAATTTTCCTCTCTCTGCTCGATAATTACTTGGGAGAACCTGCTCCATAAAAGAGCGTCTGTTTGTGAGCACTGTGCATTTGCTCTGGAAAGGAACTGCCCAATCTCATAAGAAGGAGAGTTTTTGAGAAACAACCTAAACTTGTACTGCTCGGTCATCATTACATTTATGTTTCTTTCTGTAGGAAATGAACAAATGAAGTTAGAAAATTTTGAAGGTGCTGTATCGTTCTACACAAAAGCTTTAGATCTAAACCCCACCAATGCCGTGTACTTTTGTAACAGGTATGGATGTATGTTCAGTTTTCTTGATGTTGGTTTGTGGCGCATAAAACATTTATTGAAACCCGGATTGCTGTTCTGACAGGTCTTCCATCTTTTTTTATGTTTCCTGTAATCTTGTTAAGACTAAGATTGTTTAGTTTACTACTTTTATTGGCCTAATCCCTTCATACAGTAATTTCCTTTAATAACTCTGAAACCAAACTGCTTTCAGAAATCAGCAGTTTACAAGATGTACTGTGCTGAATTAAATCCAAAGGTGTTTCAGAGATGTATGAGATTACACACCCCTAGGGAGCAGAGCAAGGAGCCACAGAAGAATAATCCTTCCTGATCCCATAACACTGCAAAACTGTAGATAATTCTCAGAGGCAGATCTGAGCAATCGACCATTGCATTTCATAAACTGTAATGTAAAATATGCAAGAAAGCAATGCTCTTGAATTAAAGCAAGGTCTAGGGATGCAAGAATGAGATCTACAGGATACCTCTGAGGCTGCACAATGATTTACATGTCATATCCACTGATTTTTGTGCTAAGGATTCTCTTCACAAGTTCTACTGCAGAATCCAAATCCTCTAGGATTCTTGGCATTTGTATTAGGATTTTGATGATGTAGGATCTGAAGCACCTCTTTGGAAATTTTGCATTATAATGCAACAATGTCTTGCACCAAAGGGTCTCTTTAAAGCCCAGTTCTTGACCTTTGAGTGCTGCAGTCTGTGCTCCTTCCAAAGATTTTTTTTAGGTTTTTATATTCTGTTTTTCGCACTTTTTTTTTTTTTTTTTTAGCACTTCAAAGCAGATTATATTATAGTACTGTAGGTATTTCCCTATCCCCAGAGGGCTTACAATCTAATGCATGGATTCACCATTCTAACGCAGAATGGTGAATCCAGTGAAAACGGGGGTCGGGCCTGCGAAAGCCGGCAGCCTTCGCACCACCGCGGTGTTTTTGCTGCTGGCTTTCGCACCCAATAGCGCTACCGTGAAAGGTGGTGCTATTGGGCACGCGCTACTGGCAACGATAAGGTGGCAATAAGGTTAGTAACCTTATCGCTGAGTCTACCCCCTCGCCATCCCGACTTCGCCCCCCAATTGCTATCGCATGCGAAAAGGGACTTTTCGCGTGCGATACCTTTGAAAATGACCCCCTAAGTTTGTACCTGAGGCAATGGAGGATAAAGTCACAAGGAGCGACAGTGGGACTTGAATCCTAGTCTCCTGGTTCATATCCCACTGCTCTGACCACTAAGCTATCTGCTGTGGCTCAGTGCACCTAACAGTTAACCTTTTATGTTGCATCAGGACTGCCTTTTTCCTTTGGAATAATTGATAATATAACATGATATATTTTTTGTGTGAATCTTTTAGAATTAATAATCATTTTAGCGCACACACAAGAATCTGTGAGGTTCTGAGGCAGGATCAAAATATCACATCGTATTAATTTCACAAATAACATTCTCTGTATTATTTGTAGTTCGGTGAATTAGGGTAAAAGAGAGTGTAAAAGTCCCAATGTGATTTTCCACAGAAATGGCAAATCTTGAGAGGAAAGTCTTTCCAAGCCTAAGGCTTCCTGAATTGTACTGAGAGAGCTGCCGAGGAACCTACTAAGCTCTCACATTCTGTCTTTCCCATTTAGGGCTGCAGCGTACAGTAAACTAGGGAACTATGCAGGCGCTGTGCGGGACTGTGAGCAAGCTATTGGGATTGATCCAAACTACAGTAAGGCCTACGGCAGGATGGGGTATGTGCTAGCAGCGGGTTTTTTTTTTTTTTTTTTTTCATGGAATCTGTAAAATCTAGACTTTTGTTCAAGAATGCCAAGTAGGAATACTGCATAAGTCAATTTCACTGCAGGGTGCACAATAATTCTGAAAGTAACAACTGAGAAAGCCATATGTTTTGTTTTGGGTTTTTGTTTTTTTATTTCTACTGTTAGAGCTTTTATGGGAAAAAAAAATTATTTTTCATCTCAATTTTATAACTGCTGTCTCCAGTGGATTATTTGCAGCAGTAAATGACAAAACCAAACAAATAATAAAACACATCTTGAATTAAAAATAAGAAAGAATGGCCATGTTTACATCTGAAACTTTATTGAACAAGGCCTTTCATTTTGTGAGCGTATTCCCGATGGAGGTAACCTTAAATGAGTTCTGCTCATAAAAGTAGCCTATTGTAGCACTTTTCAAAAGTCTATTTATATGCATAAAACCTTTTGAAATTACCTCCTATGCTCTGTAAGACACATGGCAAGCATTAAACAGGCAGTAATACATACCAGAAACAGTGTATTAAGAAGGCAGGAATGTATGAAAAATGAGACAAGAACAGGGGATCTTTAGTGGTGACAAAACAATGTGGAGACTGTCACCTTGTACCAGGAAAGGAAAATGTACAGGTTAGATGGGCACTGCCTTTATGTGGTTTCTTTTGTGTTGGGCAGTGGTACATGTATTAAGCAAACAATTTTGTCCCATCTCTACACTCTCTGCCTTTGTTTTGAGAGCTAACACAGTATAGTCCTCACAAACAGGAAAGAGTGAATACCTGGGTGCTTGCATGTCAGCTGAACCTGTCTTATGCAGGAGAGAGGCCGCCACAGCTGAAGAAGACTTCTAAGAAGTAATGGGACCTGCAGGTTTTCAGATTATTTTTTTTATCAGATCTCATTTAATAGTTATTTTGATTCTTCCATTTTTTTTTTTTTTTTAAATAGCTTGGCCCTTTCAAGTTTGAATAAGCACAGGGAGGCTGTTGTTTACTATCAGAAGGCCTTGGCATTGGATCCAGACAATGAAACATATAAATCAAATGTGAAGATAGCAGAACAAAAAATGAGAGAGACTCCTAGCCCAGTAAGTGTGCTGCTTGCTGCTCCTTTGCTGTGTTTTGTTCTGTGAGTGTTCTGGGCATTGTGCATTCATACGGCATTTCAGATGCGTCCTTTGGTGATTTACAGCTCCTTCAGTTGGGAAAGGCATCCTGCAAACCCCATGCTTTCCTGTGATTGGAAAAGTCCTTGCAAATGTGAGAGAGATTGCAGGTTCACTTTGTTGGCACTTCCAGGTTTGACTGGGTGCCCTATTAATAAACTGAGATTAGAACCAAGAGATACTCGCTACTCCTCTGGGCGGATGGCGAGCAGAATATTCTGTGGGTTTCATGCCCTGAGATCCTGCACACTATCCTTCTAGCTTTGGAAATCGCTGGATTTGGATTTTGAGATTTCAGTTGATGATTACAATATAACATCACAACTTTATTGCTAGAATTGTACCTCCTATAAAACCAAGCTACTCAGTTAACCCTTCTTTGCTTTTGTTTCCTACAAGACAGGTGGTCCTGGAGGGTTTGATTTAGCTGGTTTGCTGAATAACCCAGGCTTCATGAGCATGGTAACTATGCATAGAGACGCTTATTGTTTGCACACAGGAGTCACTCTGCATGTAGACTTTATATCACTTGCACTTTTGAGTGTGGAGGTGCAGGTGTTAGTTAAAACCAGGAGTTTGAGAATGATTTAGGGATTCCAGATCTGTTGTCAGTTTAGGCAAGTGTGCAAAATAAGATACAGCAGGGACCACCTGGAACTTAATAGACTGAGCAGAATGGTTCAAATATAGGATTGGGATGTCACCATTACAGGCAATAATCTCTTTATAACAGCATAAATGCCATGCTGGGTCAGACTAGGGTTCATCGTGCCCAGGATCCTGTTTCCGACAGGGACCAATCCAGGTTGCAAGTCCCTGGCAGAATCCCATAAAGGAGATCTGTTTCACGTTACTTGCTCCTGAGGATAGCAGTAGCTTTCGTTAGTCCATCTGGCTTCTAATGTGTTAGGCACTTTTCCTTTAGGAATTTACCCAAAGTAGAGAAAAGAGAGGAGGAGCTCTTGATATTAGGGACACAATAGGAGCAGCAGCAGGAAGAAACTAAATTACTGTGGGTTGCCCTGAAAAAAACCTAATGCAGGGAAAGGAGGTGGATTCAGATGTGTTATAACATGAATCACCAGGATGGCATACAACCACTAGTACTATTTCTACAGCACTAATCAACATATGCAGAACTGCACAAATACACAAAGGAAACAATTCCTGCTACATAGAGCTTAGTCTAATCAAGACAAAAAGAGTCTTTGGAAATTTCATTTATTAAGAAAACGGTTAAAATCAAGAAGGCTGTGAGTGGGATAATCAGGGGTTAAGATTTAAAAGCAGCCCAAAAAGATGTTTTGTTTTTTTTTCAATTGGCTTTGATAAGGCCAGAGAAGGGAGCATGATGCATTGATTCAGGAAGACTATTTCAAATGTCTGGAGCCGCTAAGGAAAAATACAGAGTTGGGAGTTGGTGGTCCAGGAGAATGGCATAACTTGCCTGATGAGCAGAGTTCAAGGAGGGCTGTAGAGAGAGAAGAGAGTCGCTGCAGAGTGAAAGCTCTTGTAGGTGAGTAAGAACAGCGTGACTTGTACATGGAAATGGATAGGGAGCCAATGCAGTGACTTGATAAGAGAGGTGATACTGGGGAAAGATAAGTTACGCAGCTGAATTTTGGATAGATTGTAATGGAGAGAGTGTTCACTGGGAGACCTATAAGGAGCACGTTGCAATAGTCTAAGCAGGAGACGATGATAGCCTAGATAAAGGTTCTGATAGCATGGTCAGAAAGGAAGGGACAGATTTTGGTGGTGATTTAGAGAAAGAAACACATTTCAGCAGTCTTTTGGATGAGTGCAGAGAAGGAGAGAGAGAGGAGTCAAAAATGTCCCCCAAGGTTACGGGCTGAGGGGAACAGGAATAAGACCGTGTTTAACCATAGAAATAGAGCAAGGGGGAAGTGGCTTTGGGGGAAAAGTTAAGGGGGTCTGTCTTGGACATGTTGAGTTTAAGGTGCTAGTGGGACATCCAGGCGGCAATGCCAGACAAGCAGACTGAGATTTGGGACTTAATTTCTGATATAGATTTGGGAATCGGCTTAAAGATGATACCGGAAGCCATGAGAGGAGATCAGAGCACCAAGGAAATTAGTATAGCAAGAGAAGGGCACACCAGTTGATGACAGGATGGCAGTAGAGGAGGATCCATCAGAGAACACAGTAAAAGTGAAATGAGAGGAGAGTAGGAAGAGCACCAATGCATGGCAGTCATCTGGACAGTGTTTGCTTGATGCACCTAATTATTAGGTGATTAAAGTAGCAGAATCACAAGAGAGGTTATTTGCCGTAATGGGGCCATCAGTTCCCTGATATCCTTCAAAGTCTGCAGTGGAAGGCCTAAGAAGCACTTAAAAGCTTTTCTATTTAGAGAGTCTTTGACTTTGCAATAGCTCAATAAAGCTAGATGGCCTTAGATAATTAAAATCTTGGAAAGGTTCTCTGTGGCTGTTGCGGGTGAAAACATGATGCTTTGGTGGTGATTAGTTTTGTTTTATTGTCATTTTATGTTTTGTTTGTATGTCAGTTTTGGAGTAATTATGAATGGCTTTGTCACTTAGGACCCTGCATAAAATTTAACTTTCCTAGCGTGTAGCAGATGGACTCATTACAAATGGGTATAGCGTGCTCGAGCTAGCAGTTGGAGACTGATCTGACGTCAGCACGTGGTATATATACCCCTGCAGGAAGTGCAGGCGCTCAGTAATTTCCGTCTCCAAAGCAGTTTGGAGCTACCTCATGCTCGCTGAGCGTTTTTCCAAATTCTAACGACTAAATTCATAGAAGTCCTACCTGAAGACGAGCCCCGCACTCCTTCGGTGATACCATCGGGTCCCTCCCCCAGTTGAGTTTCCCGAGGTGATTTCCGTGGTCCCTCGGAGGTACGAGCCTCGGTCTGATGGCCGACTCGCGGCAGGGACCTAGCCCCCGAGTGAGAAGAGCTCGGGCGCGGCGTTGAGGCAGCCTCGGTCCTGATCCGTTCACAGTGAGGACTTGGCCCCCGAGCGAGACGAGTTCGGGCGCGGCCTAGAGGCAGCAGGTGCACTTCCTTGAGCGCAGCGGTGACGGTAATCACCCTCTCCCCCCGCAGCCGGCGACCGCCCGGGTCGCAGCCGGGAAGCGCCGAAGATCAGGTAAGGCGTATATCTTTACTTTGCTGGTCTCCAAGGAAGCGAGGATTAGCGGGATCGGCCTGCGTGGCAGCCCGCCTAGGAGGTCGACATTTTGCCTGCCTGCTCGCCGTCACCATCTGCCCTGGTTCGCCGCCTCGCCCTAGTGCTCAGACCGGACTCGGCGCACAGGCGACGGGCGAGTATGTTAGGCACCCGAAAATAATTGGGCGCCCGTCGATAGGCGCCCGTCGATAAGCACACACTGATAGGCGCACGTTGATAGGCGCGCATCTTCGCGCATATTACAAAGAGATAACAGACGCGATGGAGAGTATGAGAGCCCATGCGTCCGCAGAGCCGGCGCCTCCAGAATCGGGCATAAGAGCTCTAGGCCTCTGCTCAGCATGCCACCTCAGAGCCACACAGAGCGAGGAAGCAGACTCCCTATATGCCCAATGTGAGGAGGCCCTGGGAGTTCCAGGCCAGGGCCGGTCCCAGCCCAGGTTAATAGCTAGTTCCTCAGGGAACACCCCGGACCTAGCAGGCCGCGGTGAGCAGCCAGGGAACCCTAGAGACCTGGTGCCCATAAGGCTAGAACCTGCTTCGCTCTCATGGGTGGAATTATTCAAGGGGATTCACGCCTTTGTCAAGATGCAGTCTGATCCCCGAACGGACCCATACGTACCGGATGAGCCTACCCCTGGACCCTCAAGACCTAGGCACGGCCACCCGCCACCCGGACGCCCCACTTATGGGGATTCAGATTGCTCTGTGGACGAAGAAGAGCTCCCCGAGGAGGGAGAACTTCCCTCGGGGATAGAGCCGTATCGAACCATGAGACGCTTCTTTCTTAAGGAGGATCTCCCAGACCTGGTCTCTCAATGCCTGTCGGAGCTGGCTATCCCGGGCCACGGCACCCCAGGGGAACCTAGGATGAACGCCCTGCTGGAAGGCCTTCGGCAAACTGCCCACCACTTCCCCCTCCTACAAGCAGCACAGCAGCTAATCGACCTCGAGTGGAATGCGCCGGAGGCCTCATTCAAAGGGGGTCGGGCCTTGTCTGGCATGTACCCCCTGGACCCGGCAACCAAGGAGCTGCTGGCGTGCCCCAAGGTAGACGCCATTGCTTGCGCAATTGTGAAGCGCACCACCATTCCGGTGGAAGGAGGGGCGGCCCTCAAGGATGCACATGACCGGCGCATGGACGCCATTCTTAAACAAGCCTTTGAGGTGGCAGCTATGTCCCTACGAATTGCGACTTGCTGCACCATGGTGACGCGTTCCTGTTTATCACAAGCCAGGAACAACACCCCAGGAGAAGAAATGGAATCAGCCCTCGTTCCTCACTGACGCTGCCTCCGACCTAGTCAGTACGGCAGCCAAGGGAGTGTCATCCTCAGTGGCAGCCAGGAGACAGCTCTGGCTACGAAACTGGTCAGCCGACTCCTCCTCCAAGACGCGCCTTACAAGAATGCCCTTTAAAGGATCCCTCCTATTCAGCAGTGACCTCGAAACTGGCTAACAAATGGGGCGCCTCTTCATTGCCCCGTCTACCAGAAGACAAGTCAAGGAGAAACCAGCGCCCTTTTCCTGGGCCATCCAGAGGTAGAAGCTTTCAACACTTCAACCCTTACAGGACTCGCTACCAAGCACCTCGTTCTCAGACCAGGAACCAGTCCTTTCGGACCAGGCACAGCAAGCGGGGAACCGGCTCTGGTTCGGATCCCGGCCGCACCCCACAATGAGAATCAGCCGACCCATCTGGGGGAAGAAGCCATAGGGGGCAGGCTAACCCTATTCTACCACAGGTGGGTCGAGATTACTTCGGACCAGTGGGTCCTCGCCATTATCCGGGAAGGGTATTACCTGGACTTCCTTTACCTCCCTCCGGACAAGTTTGTGGAATCTCCTTGTCCGCCCTTCAAGAGGGCGGCGCTGGAAGCTACCTTGGGAAGGCTCCTGTCCCTAAAAGCCATAATCCCAGTGCCTGCATGGGAGAGATTCTGGGCGTTACTCCATTTATTTCATCGTGCCCAAGAAGGGGGGCACCTTCAGACCCGTCCTGGACCTCAAGTCGGTCAACCGGCACTTAAGGGTCCCAGGATTTCGCATGGAAACTCTGCGGTCAGTCCGAAGTGCCATACAGCCAGGGGAGTATCTCACATCCCTGGATCTGTCAGAAGCTTATTTGCATATCCCAATTCATCGGGATCATCAGCGCTACTTACGCTTCAAAGTCCTGGGACAACACTTTAAGTTCCGGGCTCTACCCTTCGGGGTAGCCACCGTGCCACGGACCTTTACCAAGGTAATAGTAGTGGTGGCGGCGTCACTCAGGAAGGAATCCTCGTCCATCCCTATCTAGACGATTGGCTGATCAGGGCAAAGTCACCGGAGGAGAGTCACCGGGCAACCAACAGAGTTATGTCTCTTCTGGAAAGCCTAGGATGGGTAGTCAACACAAACAAGAGTTCCCTACAGCCTTCGCAGTCACTGGAATACCTCAGAGTCCGATTCGACACCCAGGGAGACAGTCAGCCTGACCTCCAAGAGGAAATTAAAACTCCGGAATCGTTTGCAGACTTTGCGGTGCTCCACCCGGCCCACAGCTTGGGATTACCTACAGGTCCTCGGCCTAATGGCCTCCACTCTGGAAGTGGTACCATGGGCGCGGGCTCATATGAGACCGTTACAACGCGCCCTTCTATCTCGTGGAGCCCACGATTACGGAACTACACCGTGCATCTACCTCTACCGGCCAGATTACGGCATCAGTTACGGTGGTGGCTGCAGCCCGGCCACATGAGCCGGGGGTCAAAAATGTCCTCTCCAACCTGGACCCTGCTCACTAGAGCTGCCAGCCTGAGTGGCTGGGGAGCACACTGCGAAGAACTAACCGCCCAAGGGCGGTGGAACAGAGAAGAGTCGGGGTGGAACATCAACCGACTAGAGGCACGGGCAGTCAGGTTAGCATGCTTGTGATTTGCCCACAGACTTCGCATCAGAGCAGTCAGAGTGATGTCGGACAATGCCACCACGGTGGCATACATCAACGGACAGGGCTGAACCAGAAGCCGACAGGTATCCTCAGAAATAGCCCCCCTGATGGCTTGGGCGGAAGCAAATCTCCAGGACATCTCCGCCGTCCACATCGCCGGGAAGGACAACACCACGGCAGACTTCCTCAGCAGAGAAAGCCTAAACCCGGGGGAATGACAGTTGTCGTCCACGGCCTTCCAGATGATCACGGATCAGTGGGGGACGCCGGGCATGGACCTACTAGCGGACAGGTCCAACGCTCAAGTACCCAGATATTTCAGTCGCAGGCGAGATCCTCTCTCCCACGGGATCAACGCTGTAGTACAGCCATGGCCTCAGGGGATCCTGCTATATGCCTTTCCCCCAGGGCCCCTGCTGGGCGCCATTATACACAAGATTCAGTGGCACAGAGGCCTAGTTCTTCTGGTGACCCCGGACTGGCCAAGAAGACCCTGGTACGCAGACATGAGAAGACTACTGGCAGGGGATCCTCTACCCCTGCCCCCTTACAGGGACCTGCTGCGACAAGGTCCCATCCTCCACGAGGATCCAGCTCAATTCTCTCTTACGGTCTGGCCATTGAGAGGGCTAGACTGAAGAAAAGGGGATACTCGGGGCCGGTAATAGATACACTCCTCCGTGCACGCAATTTCTCCACATCACTAACTTATATAAGGATCTGGAGAGTATTTGAAGCCTGGTGCAAAACTCGCAGCACCAATCCACATGCCGCTAAAATCCCCAATATTTTGGATTTCCTGCAAGACTGGCTCCAGAAGGGTCTGTCCCTCAATTCAATCAAGGTTCAGGTGGCAGCGCTATCCTACTACGGCCCCAGGAGTGACGGCAACAGCATTGCCACACACCCAGACGTTTCACGTTTCCTGAAAGGAGTCAAACACATTCGCCCGCCACTGAAGTGGCTAGCGCCCTTGTGGAACTTCAACCTAGTTTTGGAATTCCTAGCGGGACCTGTCTTCAGACCCCTCCGTGGCCTGTCCCTCCGTTTGTTAACCTTGAAGATGGTGTTCTTGTTGGCTGTGTGTTCAGCTCGCCGCATCTCAGAGCTACAAGCACTGTCCTGCCGTGATCTGTTTCTCAGGATCACCCCAGGGGCTATCCATCTTCGCACGGTTCATTCCTTCTTACCCAAAGTAGTCTCAACCAAACCATATCCTTGCCAACCATGGAAGGTTTGAAGAAGTCTGAAGAAGGTCGAATACTGCGCCATCTCGACATCGGCAGGCTGCTGTCCAGATACCTGAAAATGTCGGAAGTAGTACGAAAGACGGACCACCTGTTCATCCTTCACAGCGGGAAGAGGCAAGGAGAAGCGGCCTCTCGGGCGACTATTGCTCGCTGGATCAAAGAAGTTATCAAGACGGCCTACGTAGAAGCGGGAAAACCACCACCTCTACGGGTCAAGGCTCACTCTACCAGAGCGCAAGCAGCCTCCTGGGCAGAAGCTAGGATGCTGTCGCCTGCAGAGATATGCAAAGCGGTGACGTGGTCCTCCCTCCATACCTTCTCCAGATTCTACCGACTGGACATCCAGGCCAGGGAGGACACAGCATTTGCAAGGGCAATCCTACACGGACCTCGGGCAGCCTCCCGCCCAGTCCGGGAGTAGCTTTTGTACGTCCCATTTGTAATGAGTCCATCTGCTACATGCTAGGAAATGGAGAGATTACTTACCTGATAATCTCGTTTTCCTTAGTGTAGGCAGATGGACTCAGCATCCCGCCCGGCTGCTGATATATATGAGGATTCACCGTTTCGAGGTAAGCCATGTTTCCTTACATAGGGCATCCACCCTGCCGGGTGTCGACGCCTCCCGGTGGAGAGCACTGGCGGTCTCCGGCTACTATCAATCGGTCAGGTTAATCATGTTTGGTTAATCAATCGGTCAGTCACGCACATATCCATGAAGCTTTGCAAGGAAGATTACTGAGCGCCTGCACTTCCTTTGGGGGTATATGTACCCGTGCTGACGTCAGATCCATCTCCAACTGCTAGCACGAGCACACTATACCCATTTGTAATGAGTCCATCTGCATACACTAAGGAAAAGGAGATTAACAGGTAAGTAATCTCAACAATAAAATAAATAAAAATGGAGGGTGAAGTAACTTGCCCAAGGTGTCAAGGCGCGTCAGTAGGATTTGAAGCCTGGCATCCTTGATTCGTACCCCACTGCTTTAATCATTAGACTACTCCTTTATTCCATTTATGCCACTGAATGTGATAGAATTCATTTTTGTTTTTTCTTAAATGTATGTATGTAAAGGTGTAACTTGCTTTGAATTGTGGAGAGTGCAAGCAGTAAATGTTTTTTTATTTATAGACATTTGATATTCCACCTTCTACCAAGATTGGCCTCAAGGTGGATTACAACAATTTTTTTTTTTTTTTTTTTTTTTTTTTTTTTTTATAAATCAAACAACCACATTTGAATCAACTAAGAACATAAGAAATGTCCTGCTGGGTCAGATCAAGAGCCAGTTAACTTGTGGCCAGTCTTGGTCACAAGAATCCAACAGATGCCCAATAGTTGTTTCTTATCATCCATGCAAGACCAGTCCAGACGAGTGGGTCATGGTCTCCCACCGGCAGAAGGAAATAGAGAAAAAAAGCGCAACGTGATCTGGGTACATTCAGGAACATTGACTTCACTCCCTGTACAAAGGTCTAGTACTGCCTTCATTCTTTCTTTGACTCCAGTAGATTCTGCAGACATGTGGACCGGTGCTTCAGCTAGGAGTAGGCTGTATCTAGTGGAGCATAGGCTGAGACCTGGGGTGTTCCGGACAACAGTCCTATGGACTGACTTCTCCCTTTTCCTGAATTGGGGGCTGGGTTCCTGCACCAATGGGTCAAGCACTGGGTAGTCTCCAGTGACTTTATTCCCTTGGTGTAGCTCCAGCAGCAGGGTCCCTAGAGCAGCGATTCTCAACCGGTGTGTCGCCAAGCACCAGCTGGTGTGTCGCGTGCTCCCGATCTCTCCCGCTGCTCTTTCTTCCCTGCTGCCGTTGCCGCCGGGCTATCAGAACGTTCAAGCCCAGTGGGAACGGCAGCACTGCTAAAAGAAGCTGTGGCACCCGTGGCTGGTCTTTTCTTCTTCCCGTGCCTGCCCCCCCCCCCCCCCCCCCCCCCGTGACCCGGAACAGGAAGTGATACGCGGTGCGCGGGAAGGAGAGAGCCGTGCCGCGTGATAAAGTAGCAGCGGCGGCTGCAGCATCGGCCCCCAAGCAATTGAAGCAGCCGGTAATCGAGAAAGGAGACAGCAGCATGAGCCTCCCGCGGCCAATGGAATTCTTCCTTCTTGGCCTGCGAGGGCTGGAGGAGGCTGCTGCTGCAGCTACCATTTGTGCTTGGGGGGGGGGGGAGAGGAAGTGAGTGAGAGAGAGAGAGAAGCAGCCAGCCAGCTTGTGTGTAAGTGAGAGAATGTTTGATTGAGAGCATGTGTGTGATTGAGAGAAACTGGTCAGAGAGCTGATGTGTGTGTGTGTGTGTGTGTGTGAGAGACAATGAAAGTGACTGCTCAAGGAGATGACTGATGTGTATGTGAGAGTGTGAGACAGTCAGGGATGTGACTGATGTGTGTGTGTGAGAGAAAAAGCATGGAAGTGAGAAGCCTGATTATGTGAGAGAGAGCATGGGGGTGGGGGGGGTGTGAAAAAAGCATGGGAGGGAGAAGCCTGATTATGTAAGAGAGAGCATGGGAGTGGGAGGGCTGTGTGTGTGTGCGTGCATGAGAGAGAGACTGGTTGGTAAGGTGACTGTGTGTGTGAGAGAAAGAGACTGGTGTGTGTGAATGTGAGAGAAAGAATGTGATTCAGGGAATGAGAAGCCTGTGCAGTGGAGAGAAAGCATGGAAATGAGAGAGAGACTGGTGTGTGTGTGTAACAGAAAGAAAGTGATTATGGGAATGAGAAGCCTGTGCATGTGGAGAGAACAAGCATGGGAGTGAGAGACTGGTGAGTGTGTGTGAGACAGAGAAAGTGATTATGAGAGGTAGAACAAAGGAGTGGGAAGCCTGTGTGTGTGTATGGCATGAGAGAAACTGTTCAGGAAGGTGACTGGTGTGTGTATCAAAGACTGTTTGGGAGATGATTGGTGTGTGAGAGACAGAAACTGGTCAAGGGGGCATGACTGGTATGGTGTGTGTGTGAGACACATGGGACTAAGGAAGAGGACCATGAGTATAGAGCTTAGCCTCTACTGCTGCTTCTGCTGTGTGCTATGGCCTGCATGGAAGAGGAGTAGGAGAGTTGCTGGAGGGGGTAAGTAAAGGTGGCTTTTTAAGTTTATTTTTCTTGATTGACTGCCATTTTAATTATGTGATGTCTGCTTTTTTTGAAATATTTTATTGGTGTTTGGAGAATTTTTAATAGTTTTTATGAGTTTTTAATTGTTGGATGTTATTCTGTTCATAGCTGTTTTGAAACATTTATTCTGCTTATTAGTATAGTTTTACAATTATTTCTGTGTGGGGATCTATAGCTGCTTGCTAGTTCTGTTTTCCTGATAAGAGGTGTATTGGTTTTTAGGGCCTGATTTAATATTTGTAGTGTTGCCTTTTCATAGATAGGGTTGCTCCTGTTTGAGTGTATTCCATAATACAGGTGTAACTGTGTGCGGATTAGTTTATGTGCATTACTACAGATCCTGGGAGTATGTTAGGTCGGTTCTGTGTCTGTTACCGAGATGAGATATTTTACTAGCATGTAAGCGTTTTATCAGTCTTATTTGTTGTGTTTTCTCAAGAGGACATGCATTGGTGGTAAACTGCTGTCTTTTCATAAGTAGGGCTATTGAGCCTGGAAGTAGAAGGAGTTTGAGTTGCTGTTACTGCGATGACACCAGAACCAGAATATCTTTTTTGTAGGGTGAGTTGTATGGGGAATGTCGTAATTCTGCTTTATATCCATTATTGTGGGTCAGGGGGGTTCCCGTGGATGCAAACTGAACTTTTACATCTAGCTCCGTGACAATCATGGGTCAGTGTGTCACGCATGTGAGAACCATCTGTCAGGTGTGTCCCGACAGAAAAAAGGTTGAGAACCACTGCCCTAGAGTAATAGTCTTTGGTAGAGTGGGATAAGAAAAAGAACTTACTGCCCAGTCGCTTCCCCCCGACTGCTTCCTGGTCTCTTATGAGGCTGTACAAATTTGGACTTAGGGGGTTGGAGGTGATAACTATCCCTCCTGCTGGCTTCCCCATAAACCCAAAAAAAAAAAAGAGGTGAGGCACCACGGGTAAGTGGTGGTGGATCAGCATGTCAGCTAGTGTGTTCTGCCTAGCTTGCAAGCAGGCAGCTACTAGGTTAGGAGGATGCAAATTGTGGAAGTTCAGCACCCTATAGTGGAAGGCAGTGCTATGGTGCAAGCCCTGGCCCCTGTAGTGGAAAAATAGATAAGTCTTTACCTCTCTCTTCCCTCCAGTAGTTGAATGGAGGCTATAGACTTGCCCTCTGGCACACAGAGCCTACATAGCTCCAGTTTGCTATGGAGTTGTTATTGCAACAGGGGCCTCCAGAAATGTTGTAGTTCCTGTCTTCTGCCCTCCCTGCTAGTAAAGTGATAAGGGGAACGGCTGGTTGAAACTGCTCTCTTCCCTTTTACACAAATTAAGCTTCCCAGAGGGGCTTTTTAAGACCAAATTAGACTTGTGGTGCAAAAGATGACTGCAGCCTGTTTAAAAAATAAAAAAATCCAGGGAAATTCAGTAGCCCAGGGTCACAAGGCTATTTTTCCATCTAGGGAGGTTACAAGGAATCTGAGCAGGTGTTTTTTCACAGTTGCCTTCTGCAAAGAATAGATCTTGATTTCTCTTCATGATTCTTTTGTGCCATAGGTGTGAGCCATATAGTCTGAGAGGTGAGTTTAAGATCATGAGCAGCTGAAGAGGAAGGGATTTGAACTAGTGGAGAACCAACAGATCTAGGTGAGGGCCAGAGCCAGCCATCTACCATTCCAAAAATCCTGGCTTCTAGTTCAGAAGGCAGCCCAGGTGGAAGCAGTCAATGTAACACCATTAGCTGATGTGAACAAATTGAGGGAATTGGTAGTCCTCAGGTTCCCTAGTAAGTGAATCTGATTTGGTCTGGACAGAGGTCCCTGCACTAGCATTTCTCATGGCTAGCATCATCACTGTACAGAAATGTTTTGAACTGACAGTCCAGACTGCTGGGATTTGCCTCCCTTCCAGCATGTGGAGACAGAGAAGACTGAACTGTAGGGGACTGTCCACTGCCAGGTTGATCAGATCCGCAAACCACGGTAAATGCGGCGATTCCAGAGCCACCAGGATCACCGAACCTGGATGAACCTCTGTCCTCTTGAGCACCTTGCCTATCTGAGGCCAAGGAGGAAACACATAAAGGAGAATGCCCTGAGGCCAAGGAACTACGAGAGCATCTACGGCTTCCGCTATGTGCTGCCTTCTGTGGTGCCGCTTTGGCATTCTCCATCAGGTCTAAGTGCGGTTGACCTCACTTGCGGGCGATTAAATCCATGGCCAGCTCCAGGATTGGCAGACAGCTTCCCAACCTGAGAGACCGGCATCGGTCGTCACTACATTCCAGTGAGGAATCTCAAGATCTACCCCTTGTTCCAAAACTAATCGGCGAAAGTTCTTTTTCACTCAACGCACAATTAAACTCTGGAATTTGTTGCCAGAAGATGTGGTTAGTGCAGTTAGTATAGCTGTGTTTAAAAAAAGATTGGATAAGT
Organism: Rhinatrema bivittatum; assembly: GCF_901001135.1. Lineage (NCBI taxonomy): Eukaryota > Metazoa > Chordata > Amphibia > Gymnophiona > Rhinatrematidae > Rhinatrema > Rhinatrema bivittatum. The sequence continues at coordinate 217,070,394 of NC_042622.1, read as the reverse complement.
TCTTGGAGGAGAAGTCCATTACCTGCTATTAATTAAGTTGACTTAGATAATAACCACTGCTATTACTAGCAACGGTAACATGGAATAGACTTAGTTTTTGGGTACTTGCCAGGTTCTTATGGCCTGGATTGGCCACTGTTGGAAACAGGATGCTGGGCTTGATGGACCTTTGGTCTGACCCAGTATGGCATGTTCTTATGGCCCAGAATGAGCTACCACAAGATGCTGGACTTGGCGACATCCGGAAGCTGGAGATGAAACTGTTCTAACAACGGGTTCCTCCGGGTCAGCAATGCACTCTGCAGTGATCACATGTGTGCAAACGCCCAGAGGACCAGTTCCAAGGTCAACGCCATAGAACCCAGAACCTGTAGATAGTCCTAGGCCCTGGGCACTTGTGCTTGCGACAGGTATTGAACTTGGACCCACAACTTGAGAATCTGCTCTTCCGAGAGGAAAACTTTACCCAGTCGGGTATCGAATCTGGCACTCAGAAACTCCAGAACCTGGGAAGGATCAAGGTGACTTTTTAGGCTAGGTTGATTACCCAGCTCAGAGAATGTAGTCGAAGCAACTCTGTGTCCACGGCCTGTGTGCATAACTCCCTCAACTTTGCTCGAATCAGCCAGTCCTCCAGATAAGGATGGACCAAGATGTCCTCTTTCCACAAGGCCACAGCCACTACGATCATCACCTTGGTGAAGGTCCGTGGAGCCATTGCCAGCCCGAACGGCATGGCACAACTGGAAATGCTGGCCAAGGATTCCGATGTGTAAGTAGACCTCCATCAGATCCAGGGAGGCCAGCAACTCTCCCTTGCACACCACTGCCACCACCGAGTGAAGAGTTTCCATTCGAAAGCAGGGCTCCGTGAGGGCCACGTTGACTTTCTTCAAGTCCAATATCGGCCGGAACGTTCCTTCCTTCCTTCAGAACCACGAAGTAGATAGAATACCTTCCCTGGCCTTGTTTCTCCCGGGGGACAGGCACAATGGCCCCTAGCTCCCGGAGGCGGTGGAGAGTCTGCTGGACAACAAGCGACTTGGTTGAGGAGCCGCAGGGAAATACGAGGAACAGACTTCGGAGCGGACGAGCAAACTGTAACACGAGCCATGTTCTATCACGCTTAGAACCCTCCAGTCTGACATTATCTTGTCCCACTCCTGGGGATAAAAATCAGCCCACCCCCACCATATGAGAGGAGCCAAGGCGTGGGCCGGCTGCATCTCATTGCGAGGACTTGACGGCCCCTGCCACAGAGATGGATCCGTCTCTGTGAGGTCTGTGGCCACGAAAGGACCAATACTGCGACCTCCCCGAGGTCTGCCTCTGGCTGGAGTTTGGAGTTCTGCCCTGATAAAACAGTTGTTGGCTCCCAAACCGGGAGCAAGGCGGGTATCCTTAGGACCCTTCGGCCTGTCCTCCGGCAGCTTGTGTACCTTATTCTCTCCCAGGTGCTTTATCAACTGCTTGAGGTCCTCACCAAAAAGGAACTTGCCCTTAAAGGGTAATGCCCCAAGCTGAGCATTGGAGGAGATGTCCGCCACCCAATTATGCAGCCAAAAAAACCCCCTCGTTACCGAGACGGCCGACACCATGATTCTGGATGACATGCACAGAAGATCATACAGGGCATACCCACCCTAGGCTACTGTGGCCTCCAACCATTCCGCCTACTGAACATCCACTGGCACCAGATCTCTAGCGCTCTGCAACTGTTGGATCCATCTCAGGCTGGTCCTCGGCATATAACTGCTGCAGACTGCCGCCTGGATGCCGAGGGCGGAAACCTCAAATATCCGTTTGAGATGAACTTCCAGCTTGCAATCTTGAAGATCTTTCAAAGCCGCTGCACCAGCGACTGGAATAGTAATCCTCTTCATGACCGTCGAGACAGACACGTCAACCTTAGGAATCTTCAATAATAGCCTTCCAGCAACGGATATAGTTTAACCATGGCCCGGCTCACTTTAAGGCCCATCTCAGGAGTATCCCACTCACGGATCATCAACTGTTTCCTCATCTCATGAAAGGTAAAGGTCGTCGAAAGCCCACCAAGACAGGATCCACCGTTTCTGAACTCAGCTCCACCGAAGGGGACATGATGCCCAACTCTGCCAGGACGTGTGGGAGAAGAGGAGCTAACTCTTCCCATTGAAATAATCAGAGCACATTGGTGTCGTCCCCTTCAACCGAAGGGGGCTGTGCCCGGTTGTCTCCAGCATCTGGATCCATCGGGGGAAGAGGGGTCTCCCCAAGGCCCTTATCCGGGTCCGAGCTATCCATGGAAAACTCTCAAGGTTCCCCCCGCACCACGGGGGCCATTTGGTCTGGGACAGAGGTCCCTGCAGTAGCATTTTCTCATGGCCAGCATCATCACTGTACAGATAAATGTTTTTGAACTGACACTTTTGAGACCCTGAAGTGTAAGGACCAGCAGAAGTGGCCTTTGCCCTACTAGGAGTCAGGTGGGGCACTTTTGCGAGGGGATTTCAGATCAGCCTGGGGAAGCTCCAAGACTAGCAAATTCTTCGGCTGAAAATGGAAAACAGAAGCTTAGTTTTCTGTTCATTTTGTTCCTGTAATACCACAGATCAGTCCAGACAAGTGGGCTTTGCAACCCTACCAGCAGATGGAGGCAGAGAACAAAAACTTTGAGACACTGCTACATAACCGAGCGTGCCACCTGCAGTCCCTCAGTAGATGGTAGAAGTGCAAACCTGCTGTTCTGACAGAAAGTTAAATTTTTGGAGATAGTGAAAGGTTTTTGGCTTTGAGAAATTGGAGTAGCTCCCTGAGGTCCTAGGTACCTTTGTGAACCATCCCTCGGGTTGAGCTGGGTGACCAGGGGTTGGAAACTCCTAACTGCCATAGCCCGCTGCTTCTGGAGGCCCTGACAGCCAGAGGACTGGCACCCTCTGCCTCAGAGATCTCCTCCTGCCAGCTGCTGCCCTCTGATCAGGAAAGAACTATGTTTCTTATTGTGTGGAAATTAAGTTTAAAAAAAAAAAAAAAAAAGTAAAGGAAGAGAAAGAAGTAGGAAGTTCAGTCTGCGGCTCTGACCAGGGTGGTCGGCAAGCGGGAGCTGCTGGGGTCTGCAGGAGGGGGAGGTAGAGGAACCCGTGGTTTTGTTCCCTGGTGGGGAAATCTTCAGTGGAGGTAAGGTCTGCCGCATACTGCTTGGGCCAATGCAACAGGGTGGCTCAGCGAGGCCGCCACGTGATGCAGCCTACTTTAGTGTTGGTGTGCTTGGGCCGCATTTGGGTTTAGACTGCATGGATGATGGCGCCTAAGCCGCACATGGCATGCAGTAGGTGCGGGCTCTGGTCTGCCAGACTTAATTTCTACTCCCTCTGCACCGGCTGTGCATCAGGTGAAGAGGGAACCTCTGCGGGAGGATCAAAGGAAAGGAGGGCCTCCCAGTCTTTGGAAGCCATGGTTACGGTACTGGAGGGATCAACTGTTTCAGCCGCTCCCATGGGGGATCGCATCTGAGGGATTCCATACGGCAGGGAGCCCGGAGATTCCCCTCCTCCTCTCTCCCCTGTGCAGGGTACTGAGGAGGATCAGGATGGGGGAGTGGACTTGGAAGGCAGCCTGCTCACGCAGGGAGCCGAGGATCTGGAGGAGTTTTCTCTGGAGATTGTCCTGCTGTTACATATTACCTTTCTGGCTAGAAAGGGAGCAGGAGGGAAGAGATCCAGAGAGAGGCAACCAAGTGCCCCTTCCAAGAGGCCAAGGATAGTGTTGGTGGTAGGTTCTGGAGCTCTGCTCAGATACCTCTCACTGGGGCTGAGGACAACTCCAAGGATCTGGATGACTTGGATGATATGCAGGAGGATCCTGCTTCACTGTAGGGGGTGGATCTGGACATGGACCCAGATGGGGGTCCAGTTCCTGATCCTGATTTGAATAAAGATGATCCTGATCTGGATGAGGCTTCAGTGACAGAAGGGGATGACCCTCGGGTGGTTTGTCTGTTTAAAAGGGAGGAGCTGCATCCTCTCATCCCCCAAGTGTTGGAGGAGTTTGGGATTAAGATGATTCAGGAGGAGTCTGACAATGGAGTGAATACAGTTCTGGATGGACTGCGTGGTCCTCCCAGTACCTTCTCATTGCCTAAGAAGATTCAGAAGCTGATTAGCCGGGAGTGGGATTTCCCAGAAGTAGGCTTGAAGGTCAGCAGGGCTATGGAAAAGCTTTATCCTTTGGAAGAGAATCTGGATCGCCTAAAGATTTTTAAGGTGAATGCAGCAGTCTCTGCGGTGACTAAAGACTATGATCCCAGTTGCAGGTTCGGCCACTTTGAATGATGTTCAGGACCGCAAGCTGGAGATTCAATTGAAGTGCATGTTTGAGGTGTCTGCTTTAAGCCTGCTGGCTGTGGTATGTGGCAGCATGATACAGCATGCCTGCTTGTGCTGGGTTCAGAAGGTGACACACCAAATGTATGGGGCCATGCGCCCCGGTAGAAGCACAAGCTTCTACCGGGGCGCATGGCCCCATACATTTGGTGTGTTTGGAGGCTAGAGTGGCTTATGTGGCAAATGTGCTGTATGAATTGGTGTGTACTTCCGCAAGGAGCATGGTCATGATGGCTGCATGCAGACTTCTGTAGTTGCGCAATTGATTGGAGGACATGTGGTCCAAGTCCCAGCTGTTTAATCTTCCTTTTAAAGGGAAGCTTCTGTTGAGGGAGGTTTTGGATCAGTTGATGAAGTCTTTGGGGGAATCCAAAGGCAACAGTTTGTCTGAGGATAAGAAGAGCAATAAGAAGGTCTTCCCATTTTCGGGATTCACAGAGATTTCATTCAGGCAAGGGGACATCAGCAGTCCTTTCAGGGTTCCCACAGAGTCTCCAGGGACAGTGCCGGTGAGGGGACTGGAGGAGGCAAGTCCACTCCTTGGTGGATGTGGTAGGGAGCAGATTGTCCCACTTTTACGAGAGTGGGTCAAGATTACCTCAGACTGGTGGATTCTGCAGGTAGAAAGAGACAACTATGCCATAGAATTTTTCACATTCGGTTGGGGAGGCCTTTCTAGAATCCCACTGCTTATCGCAAAGAAAATGGGAAGCAGTAAAGATGACTCTACAAAGGTTACTAAGCTTGGATGTGATAGTTCCAGTTCCGATGGGCAAGCAAGGATGGGGAGGTACTCCATTTATTTCGTGGTTATGAAGAAGGAGGGCACCTTCTGTCCCATTCTGGATTAGCAGATTGTAAACATAGCTTTGCGAGTTCCGCCTTTTTTGTATGGCGACATGTACAGTGATAGCAGTCTGCGAAGGAGAGTTCTGGCGTCCTTGGACTTGACCAAAGCATTCCTCCATATTCCCATTTGAAAGGACCATCAGAATTTTCTGCGGTTTATGGTGCTGGGACAATACTTCCAATTTTGAACTGTCCCTTTCAGGTTGGCTGGGGCGCCACAAACATTCACGAAAGTTATGGTGGTAGTGGCAGCAGCCTTGAGGCGAGAGGGGGTTCTAATCCACCCATATCTGGACGATTGGTTTATTTTGAGCAAAGACTGAGGAGGAGTGCAGCGGGTGATGGAGACCTCGAGTTCTCCGGGTTGGGTGATCAGTGTAGCAAAGAGTTACCTGGTTTCGACTCAGTCATTGGAGTATCTAGGAGCCCACTTCAATACCCAGAAAGGCAGGGTGTTTCTGACATGTTAAGCACCATGCCATTTTTTATTGATGCTTATGTCCAGGGATACAAGAACACTTAGATTTTTATTGATCAATATAAGTATTCTTGGGAGATGCTGATGTCATGTCTCTGACAAACAGACCACCAGCATCTCATTGTATACAGGAAGTGAGCCTTCTTTTATAGATAACATACAATGTTGCAGAAGATTCTAGCATTGCATGACTGCCCAAAGAATCATTTACATAGGTTGTCATGTCAACCGCATGATGTGACTATTCCTGAACTGCCCTGATTATTTTTCCCAGGTGGGACCCATTTACCATCACTCTTTGGATAGATTCTAACAGAACAAAATACTATCTGGTCAAGGTAATTAACACATCTGTGGCTGTGTTTACAACTACTCCTGAGAACATAGCCTGAAGCTCCCGCCGTTGGTTTCTTCTTTGTATGACCCTATGAATAGGCATCATCTTATGGAGCCATCCTGTCCAAATGTCCTGAGAAACCTGCAAGTCATTCTCAATAAGTCACTTAGAGTTCATTCAGCCCAGGCAAGCTAAGAAAACCTAGGATTCTGGGGTTTTCTTTCTCCATGTTGGTTTTCTATTCAGGCATACTTCTCAGACAGCGGACAGGTTGTCGAAGTTGCAAGTGCAGGTGACACGTCTATTGAGCATATTAGTATCAAAGATCTGGGACTACTTACAGGTGCTAGGTTCCATGGCCTCGACATTGGATTTGGTTCCGTGGGCCTTTGCTCACATGCGTCCATTGCAAAAGACACTTTTGTGCAGGTGCAATCGATTGTTGGAGTCTAATCTGCCGTTATCTCTCTTCTGGGAGAATGCAGGTCCAGTCTTTCATGCTGGCTCTCTGTTATTGTTTGTAAGGTTTTGGGTGGATCCTTGGACACTGTGGCAGATGACCACGCCCACAGGGGGAAGTCCCGTGAGGGCCACAGGTCAGGCTCAGCTTTAGGACACACAACACAGAGTTATCTTTTATTAAACAGAGTTGAGAAGCCACCAGAGGTGACAGTAGTGAGTAGAGATGAAGCCCGGCTGGGCTTGAAGTCCCTCAGGACACTGGAACAGCGATCCCTCAATAGCTGTGCTGTAGTGGAGAGAAACTGAGATAGTGAGTACAGTGGAGCATACACAGGATTCTGGTAAAGAGCATCGTTGGTTGATTACTCACACAGTGGTTTCTCCCAGAAGATAACACAGAAGCTGGAATAGAGGCAGGCGCTCGAGGAGCGAGTACTTGGTTCCAGGGAACAGCTCTGAGAGAATATAGATGGTAACTCACTGATGGTGTAGGCAGCAGTTTCTTCCAAGCAGAAGTGAGCTCAGGCATCGAGTCCAGGAACATGGGCCCTCGAGGAGCGAGTACCGGTTCCAGACAGCGACCTGAAAGAAAAGAGAGAGGACCCCGAGGAGCGGGTACCCCAATAAAGGAGAGGCAGAGTAGCTAGGTATGGAGAGCGAATCCCATCCGTAAGGAGTTCCATCACCCCCATTCACCTTGCTAATTTGATTAGCTAGCAAATAGAGTAGGCTTTTGTATCCGGGATGCGTGACGTCATCACAGGGGGACGCCCCTGAGGTTCACGCCAAAGAAGAAATAAGAAGCAGGGCTGCATGGCACGCGCGCCCTATGGCAACTGAACAACATGGCAGGATGCAGCGCCCAAGCTGGACCAGGGACGCCGGAGAGGACGGCAGGCAGATGCCGCAGCAGCCAGACGTCCGTCAACCGCAGGAGGAGTCGCCAAAGAGGTAAGGAGGGCGGAGTGGAGACGTCGGGCAGTGACAGTCATAACACTCTCTGGGGACAACCTGGAAAAGTGTATGGACCTGGATGCCTCAGACTGGGTAGTGGTGACCACAGATGCCAGCCTCAAGGCCCTGGAGGTTTTTCTGCCGTGGATTGAGGGTTGGATGGTTCGAGTTTTTTGGACAATGTGACAACTGCATATATCGACTGCCAAGCAGGGACTAAAAGTCACATGGTGGCTTGGGAGACTCAGCAGCTGTTTGTGTGGGAGGAGTGCCATCTCGAGGGAATTGCGGTGTTGCACGTCACAGGAGTGGTCAACATGCAGGTGGATTTCTCAGCAGGCAACAACTAGATCCTGGGGAATGGGAATTGTCACTGGAAGCCTGGGTTTGCATTTGTGCCAGGTGGGGCATTCCTCATTGAACCTCATGGCAAAGTGGGCCAACGCAAAGGCAACAAGATTTTTCAGTCACAGAAGAGAGCCCAGCTTGGAAGGGCTGGATGCTGAAGTGTGCCCATCGCCAACAGGGGTTCTTCTGTGTGTGTTTCCGCTTTGGCCACTCATCTGTCGAATCTTGCAGCACATGGAGACGCATCCAGGGAAAGTGGTGCCAGAGTGGCCACGCTGACCATGGTTTGTGGATTTGGTGTATCTTGTGATAGACAGGCCTCTCAGGTTGGTTCACCTGCCAGGATTGCTGTGACAAGGACCCATATTTTTGGATCGGGAGGATCGCTTTTGTCTCACAGCTTGGGTTTTGAGAGGCTCTGGTTGTGTCTGAAGGGATATTCGGAACCAACAATTTCCACAGTACTCCAGACTCGGAGGCCTTCTACTTCTATGGTGTATGTCAGGATCTGGAAGGTGTTTGAGTCCTGGTGCCTTCATCAATACCTGACTCCCCTGGCTGTAGGAGTCCCTCACATTTTGTCCTTTCTGCAGCAGGGCTTGTCTACGGGGCTAGCCTACCGTTCGCTCCGTGTCCAGGTTTCAGCCTTGGGTTGTCTTAGAGGCAAGTTGTGGGGAAGGCCTTTGGCCTCTCATCCCGATGTAATTCGCTTCCTGAACCTATCAGATTGAGCACCCTTTGCAACGTCCGGTTCAGATAGTGTGTCTGGATTGGAACTTCAGCTTAGTTTTGCAGGTGCTCTGTGGGGCGTTTTTGAGCCTTTACGACTAACTTCTTTCAAGGTCCTGACGTTGAAAACAGTTTTTCAGGTTACCATATGTTCAGCTAGGCGGATTTCGGAGCTTCAGACTCTGTCTTGTCGAGATTAATTTGTGCATATTGCTGATGACTGGGTATTGTTGCATACAGTTCCCTCTTTCTTGCCAAAAGTTGTTTCTTCCATGTGAATCAGACTGTTGTACTTCTTGTGTTTCTGGAGTGGTCTAGGGAGTCTTCGTGGGATAGAGATCTTTATCTTCTGGATGTGCCTCACATTCTATTGTGTTATCTGAAGGTCACTAACAGCTTTTGGCAGTCAGATCATCTCTTTCTGTTTGGAGCGTAGAAAGGAGAGAAAGCTTCTAAGGCTACGGTATCTTGATGGCTGAAGGAGACCATTTGCTTGGCTTATATTTGTAAGGGTCGCAAAATTCTGACAGGCCTAAGGGTGCATTCTACTAGAGCGCAAGCAGCCTCTTGGGCAAAGTGTCAGTTGGTGTCTCCCCAAGAGATATGTAGGGCAGCGGTGTGGTCCTCGCTTCAAACTTTCATCAAGCATTACCGATTGGATGTTCGGGCACTGGATGATGTCTTTCTTAGTGAAAGTGTTCTAAGAGCAGGTCTTTTGGGTTCCCACAGAGTGTAGGGGAGCTTGGGTATATCCCACTTGTCTGGACTGATCTGGGTATGAGCGGGAAAGGAAAATTGGTTCTTATCCTCTAATTTTCGTTCCTATAATACCACAGATCAATCCAGAAACTTGTTCCTGTTGCTGCCGAAAGACTGAATTTCCTGGTGAATCTGTACACCATATATCAGAAATTTTACAAACTGTTCATAAGCTGAGAGGTTTTTTAGTTAAGCGGTTATCAGAGTTTTTCTTTTCTGGAAGTATGTGAGGCTCCAGTTCAGGGGGTTCCAACCCTGTGTTTCCCTGTTCGCCCTGGAAAGGGGAATAGTTTCTACTCTTTGGCTTAGGTACAGGTCAATACTGAGGGACTGCAGGTGGCACTCTGTTATGTAACAGTGCCTCAAAGTTTTTGTTCTCTGCCTTCATTTGCTGGTAGGGATGCAAAACTCACTTGTCTGGACTGATCTATGGTATTACAGGAACGAAAATTAGCAGGTAAGAACCAATTTTCCTTTTAAAGAGATCTCATATTCCTTTCTCTTGAGTTTTGTAGGGTAGCATCTCTTTGAGCCTTGTTGAAAGTAGTCCTTTGGCATGCTCCTTTTTTCTTTCTTTTTTTTTTTTTTTTGAAGTGTAGTGTTTCTCTTCTGTCAGAAAATGTTTTTTCTCACCTGTAATGGTGAGACAGTTGAGCGATGTAGGCTGGACCAGGGATGACCACTTCAAATCCATTGTAGATTACCTTTTCAGATACTTGTTGGTGACAAGTTTCTTCTTGGATAGATTTTTAATCTATTAATGTGTCTTGTAAAAGCACAGCGAGTTCTAAGGCATCTGTTTCAAGAGAAATCAAGGAGTGGAGCACTTTGGCCCACTCCAGCAAGAGTTTGAAGGTCTCAAAGGACCAATGATCCCACTCGATGACCCTCAGGGGTCTTCATAGGCAGAGTCAGAATATGTCTTTCCAGAAGATAAAAGCAAGGCTGCTTCCTTGCCTCCCTGTTCTAAGCACAGTGTGTGTGTGTGCAGGCAGGGAGAGGCAATACCATGGATGGAGGAGTTCTGAGAGCTATTGTGGATTCTTCTCACCTGGACTAGGTGGACCTTTGTTACATCCCCTTCATCTGGATTGGTCTGGCATGAACAATAAAGAAGGTTATATCTAAACTTACCTGTTAATTTCCTTTCCTTTAATCCTGCCAGACCAGTTCAGAACCCACCCAAGGAAGCTGTGGTGATCAAGGGTGCTGAGTCTGATAGGTTTAGAAATCTAACCAGCGATATGTTGTTGCCTACTCTGAAAGCAGCTGGCCTAATTGTGAACTTGGTGTAGGAATTCTTATTCTTGAGTTAATAACCGTAGAGTTAAGTTTATTGGTTTTATCTGGATTTGGTTGGGGAGGTGATTTGGAAACCAAAACAAATAATTGCCTTCAGTCGCCTTAGCTTTGCCATTGGATACTGAAGGCAGCACCAGGCCTTTTTAGAGGGGGAGTGAAATCAACTTTGAGCTTTTTTTCTCTGCCGCCATCTGCTGACAGGAGGACATGACCCACTGGTCTAGCAGGACTAAAGGAAAGGAAATTAACAGGTAAGTTTAAATGTCACTGTCTATTTCTTATATGTCACTGTTGGGGATAAATGCTGGCTTTCCCAAGTCTACCTGGCTAATTGTTTATGGACTTTTCATTCAGGAACTTGTCCAATCCTCTTTTGAACTCCACTGTTAGTTGCCTTGACCACATCCTCCGGCAACAGATTTCATAGCTTGATTGTGTGCTGAGTGAAAAAAATACTTCTTACAATTTGTTTTAAATCTGCCGCTTGCTAGTTATTTGAAAGCTTAAATAACCATTTCCTATTTACCCTTTCCAGCCCACTCATTTTATAAATCTCAAATCATATCTCCTCCAAGCTAAAGAGCCCTAATCTGTTTCTTTTCTCCATAAGCGAGCTTTTCCATCCCCTTTATTCTTTTTGTCAGTACCTTTTCAATGTTCATTATGTCTTTTTTTGAGATGAAGCAACCAGAACTGCATTCAATACTTGAGGTGCAGTTACACCATGGATCTGTACAAAAGCTTTATTCCCATATTTTAACTTCATGGTTAAATATTCCGTATTAAATGTTCTAGGGAGCATTATTAACATTCAGCTGCATGGAAATGTTTAATAATTTATTTATTTTATTTATTTGTTGAGTTTTATATACTGTCATTTGGTGAAGCCATCACAACGGTTTACAAGATTCAAATTGTAATTCTCTTAACAATTGTGAAAAAAAGGTATAACAGGATGCATATTAAACAAAAGATTAATCATTTATAGTCCAGAAGAGACTATAGTGTATATGTAATGTATAGTGTTGCAGCATACATTTAATATGTGTTGTATGTTGCTTTATTTTTTGTTGGATGGAAGACCCACTGTACGGGTCCAAAGGTTTAGGTAATCAAACTTGTGTGTTAGTCCAGAAAAGAAAGCATTGGACAACCTGTTTCATCAAGTTTATGGAGTATAAAGATACAATCCTCTGTCCTTTCTCAATAGGCATCAAATCTGATGAACAATCCACAAGTGCAGCAGATGTAAGTATTTGCAAAAAAAAAAAAAAAAAAAAAACCCCTCAGATTTATAATTTCAAAGTTTCAAATTTTGTGTTGCTGTTTGACTTTGAAAGATCTCTATGGGGCAGATGGGCAGACTGAGTCCAAGGGAATGCATAGAGGAGGTGAATGGAGCCTAGAAGCATGTGCACCTGGGGCAGAATAGGCAGACTTGGCCTGGTGGGATGTGTGCTTGGGACCTGGGATCAGCACAGGTTGAGCATCTTTGGCTTGTCCTTCAATTCTTTGTCATTGGGTATTTGCAGCTTTTTCTATTTTTGACACTGTAGTGAAAAGTTTCTATACTTTCTCAGTTAGGTTGTGAATGATTCACTATTGCCATTATCCTGAATTCCAAATATTGTGTGTGGCAGGATGTCGGGAATGATCTCGGGTACTCACAACCCTATGGCTGGGGCTGAACCTGGAACCACGCCATCCCCCAATGACTTGGCCAGCCTTATCCAGGCGTGAGTAAATGGGTGTGATTGACTTTGTTTTAGCTGATTATTTGAACTACGTAGCTCACACTAACAGACACACAGAGTTCGTATCTCAGTGTAGAGTGTGAGCTCTTGCACTTGTGACTTTATTTTTCTTACATGTAGAGGTCAACAGTTTGCTCAACAAATGCAGCAACAGAATCCAGAACTAATAGAACAACTCCGAAGTCAAATTAGGAGTCGAACTCCCAGCGCCAGCAATGAGGATCACCAAGAATGATAGGATGCAGTGAGTACAGGAGCACTGTTTAGGGGTGATGATTGGGAGATGTCTGTTTTGCTAGTGAGGGATAGGTATACTCTGAGGGCTAAAGGGAATTTGTTGCACTGCTAAGAAGCATGGGGATAGGGAGGTTGAACGCACCACTGGGGAGTGAGTAGGGGAATATGTGTGGCAGTACTGAGGAGGGAAGGGTTTATTTTAAAGATGTATATGAGTGTGAGCAATCTGCAGGATGTGCAAGTCCTCATTTATTTAAGGTCAGATGTGGAGTTTTGTTGGCATTGGCAGAATTGTAGGTGTGTTAAAATGCCTTCCCTGTATGTACCCGGATCAGTCCAGACTCCTGGGTTTTGCCTCCCTTCCAGCAGATGGAGACAGAGAAGTTTTAACGGACTCCATCCTATACCCCTGAGGTGCCAGTATTTCTCTGTCTCCAGCAGATGGTGGAGGTGCAACCCTTTAGTCTGGTAGACAGTGTTAGGATTTGGTTTTGGATTTGGATTTCTGCAATTTCCTAGTTTGAAAAAAAAAAATTATATATATATATATATATATATATTTTTTTTTTTTTAAACTTTATGAAAGGTCCTCCTGAGGGTGAGTGACCCAGGCTTCCCGGTATCACCCTCAGTTGTGGGCAGTCACAGTGTTCTCAACTCTCTGCTCTGGAGCCTCCACTACCAGGGGGGATGGTCTCACCAGGACCTGGCAACCCCCTGGGAGGCTGAACTTCCTATATATATATATATATATATATATATATATATATATATATAGGAAGTTTGATTTGAATTAGCAGATACCTTTTCAGCCTCCCAGGGGGTTGCCAGGTCCTGGTGAGACCATCCCCCCTGGTAGTGGAGGCTCCAGAGCAGAGAGTTGAGAACACTGTGACTGCCCACAACTGAGGGTGATACCGGGAAGCCTGGGTCACTCACCCTCAGGAGGACCTTTCATAAAGTTTAAAAAAAAAAAAAAAAAAAAAAAGGTGCTGTGTCTTTAAATTTCCCTGCTTTGCAAGTCGAGCTTTCTCTTCATGTTTGTTTCCCTGTCGCTGCCAACTCACCATCAGACTGCGGACAGCTTCTGATCACTATTATTTTTTCTTTGCCGCTTTCCTCCGCAGCCCGTGCTAAATTTAGGTCGGTGATCATGCCGCATGGTGTGGCCTGTGCTGTGTGCGGTAGCGCGTATGCGCGCAGCTCTCCAGAGCCAGAGTTTGCACAGGGTGCTTGTCGGGAGGGGAAGGAGCCTCGGGAGCAGCTGCGCTGGAAAAATCATGCAGCAGTGGGCAAAAATCGCGCCAGGTGCCTGGGAGGTCCGTTTTGCCGTGCCCACCCTCGGATCCGTTCCTCCTCAGCGCGGGAATGGAGGCCATTTTGTGGACGTTCGGGGAGCAAGAGAGAGCCGCCGGGGGGCGGCGGGGAGGAAATCTCCCCACCACTGTTGTCCCTGTGGCCTAGTGCCCCTGGGGGGGCCGATTGTGAGAGGGCTGATGATCTTTCCTCACATGGCGGTCCCGGTGAGGACTTGGAGGGGTCTTCCTTATCGTTCACCTCTGAGTTTGTATTGCTGCTACACAAGGCCTTTAAGGCCCGCAAGGCTGCGAAAGGTCAGGGTATAAAGGTCCCTCGTAAGGCAACTGCTTCGCCGGGAGCAGGGAAAGGGTCCTCCTTGGCCCCAAAGCGGGCCAAGCCATCTCAGGATGTGGGAGCCCCTAAGGACAAATGCCCTCTTCGGTCGTTGGACAGCTCATCTTCGGACCAATCGGATGAGGGGGAGTCTCCTCCACAGGTTCCGGATCAGGGGCCGAATGCAGATCCTGATGCTCAGCACCAGCCTGCCAAGCAAGTGGACATGCCTCCGGTGGAAGGTGATGACCCCAAGGTGGTCCGTTTGTTCAGGAGGGATGAATTAGAGCCACTCATCCTGGCTATCCTGGAGAAGCAGGGGATAGAGGTCCCTCAGGAGGATTCACGCTTTGGCGTCATGGATCCAGTGATGGTGGGGCTCACAGGTCCGGCTCGGTCATTTCCTTTTCATATGTCTGTTACTGACATCTCTCTTTTTTTTTTAGGGAATGGGACACTCCTGACCTGGGACTGAAGGTTAGTTGAGCTATGGACAAGTTGTACCCTCTTCCGGAGGACGCACTTGACCTCCTCGAGGTACCCAAAGTGGATGCTGCCGTGTTCGCGGTAACGAAGAAACCACCATCCCAGTGACGGGAGCCACGGCCTTGAAGGACTTACAGGATCGCAAGTTGGCGGTGCAACTTAAGATTTTTTAAGTTTCAGCTCTAGGAGTACGGGCCGCCATGTGTAGCAGTTTTGCGCTGCGGGCCAGTCTCCGCTGGGTGCAGGATTTGCAGGCAGCTTTATCCCTTTCAGACACTCAGGCACAGCAAGTGGGTCGGCTGGAGGCTGCGGTGGCTTACAGTGCAGACGTCCTTTATGATCTTTTATGGACTTCCGGCAGGACTATGGTCTCAGTGGTCTCAGCTCGCCAACTGGTTGGCGGATGTCTCGTCCAAAGCTCAGCTGGGGTCCTTGCCCTTTAAGGGGAGGCTACTTTTCGGACAGCAGTTGGAGGACATGATAAAGTCTCTGGGGGTGAACAAAGTCCATAAGTTT
This sequence comes from Rhinatrema bivittatum, assembly GCF_901001135.1. NCBI lineage: Eukaryota > Metazoa > Chordata > Amphibia > Gymnophiona > Rhinatrematidae > Rhinatrema > Rhinatrema bivittatum. The sequence goes on along the minus strand of NC_042622.1, from coordinate 217,055,187 downwards.
ACCGGAGGACAGGCCCAGGACGAGAGGATCCTTTCCTCAGCGGGCAAGATTTCGGGGAAATGGCCGTTTCTGCTCCTCATGCTCCGCCGGATCGTCTTTTCTGCAGTCATCCGGCTGCCAAAATTCATGGAACCAATCCTTTCGACGCCGGCGGCCTTCCAGAGATCGGGCGCCTCAGACTCATGGAGGAACCAAGTCCACACAATGAAGTGAGGCCGGTTCACTCCTCAGTGCCAAAAATAGGGGGAAGGCTGTCCCTTTTTCTAGAGGAGTGGACCACCTTGACATCAGATCAATGGGTTCTAAGCATAATAGAACACGGCTACGCTTTAGATTTTGCTTGTCCGGTCCACGAGTGCTACATGGTTTCCCCAATCGCTTACCACCAAAAACGTCAGGCAGTGCTGGGTACTCTGCAGCGTCTACAGGCCCTGGGCACCATAGTTCCGATTCCCGCAGGCGAACTCAGGCGAGGGCGTTACTCCATCTACTTCGTGGTGCCCAAAAAGGAGAGCACCTTTCGCCCAATCCTTGCCCAAAAGAGGGTCAATCGGACTCTAAAGGTACCTCGTTTTCGGATGGAAACGCTGCACTCAGTGATAGCATCCGTGCACAAGGGAGAATTTTTGGCGTCATTGGACCTGACGGAAGCCTACTTGCATATACCCACTTGTCCAGATCAGAAGTATCTGCGGTTCGCAATCCTCTGACAGCATTTTAAATTTTGTGCCCTGCCCTTCGGTCTGGCAACGGCACCCAGAGTGTTCACCAAGGTGATGGTTGTTGTGGCAGCAGCCCTGCGAAAGGAGGGGATACTAGTGCATCCCTATCTGGACGCTTGGCTGATTCGAGCGAAATCAGAAGCCCTTTGCAGAGAAGTGGTCCAGAGGGTATTACAGAGGTTGACCTCCTTAGGTTGGGTGGTCAATCCCGACAAGAGTCATCTGGTTCCTTCCCAGTCCTTGGAGTTTCTGGGTGCTCAGTTTGATACGGTCCTGGGAAAGGTTTTTCTTACCGAAGAGAGACTATCCAAGCTTCTCACTCAGATGGAGTCCTTGCAATCCATGCGTTTTCCCACTGTTTGGGATTACTTACAAGTCCTGGGTTCGATGGCTTCTGCTCTAGAGCTGGTTCCATGGGCCTTTGCGCATATGCGTTCTCTTCAGTCAGCATTGCTTTCCGAGCAGTTTCATCTTTGCCTACCACTGACGGATTCAGCGCGTCCCAGTCTTCTTTGGTGGCTTTGTCCGGACAATTTGCTGCGCGGGGTAGATTTGGAAATCCCCCTCATGGATAGTGGTGGCCACAGATGCCAGCCTCTCCGGCTGGGGAGCGGTTTGTCAAGGGTCAGCGGTGCAAGGCCAATGGACACAGTCAGAATTCTCCTAGTCGATCAATCGGTTGGAGACCAGGGTGGTTCAGTTGGCGCTACAAGCTCTCCTGCCCTTAGTAGAGGGACAGTTAGTGAGGATACTCTCCGACAATGCAACGACAGTGGCTTACATCAATCATCAGGGAGGAACCAGGAGTCGTCCAGTGGTAGTGGAAGCTCAGCTTTTAATCAATTGGGCAGAACAACACCTCTACAAGATTGCGGCTTCTCACAATGCAGGGGTGGACAATGTGCAAGCCGATCTTCTAAGCCGTCTCCAATTGGACCCGGGGGAGTGGGAACTCTCCGAAGCCTTTCATCTTCTGTGCAAGCGCTGGAACATGCCTGCCATGGATCTCATGGCGACGTATTCCAATGCCAAGGCTCCTCGATTCTTCAGTCGGCGTCGAGAGCCAGGAGCGGAAGGGGTAGATGCTCTGGTCCTTCCCTAACCAAGGGACATCCTGTTGTATGTCTTTCCACCGTGGCCATTGGTAGAAAAAGTGCTGCATCAAATCGAAGTTCATCCGGGCAAGGTGATTCTGGTAGCTCCGGAGTGGCCGAGATGTCTGTGGTTTGCAGATCTTCTGAATCTAGCAGTCAATGGTCCACTGAGGTTTTGACCATCTCCGAATCTTTTCCGGCAGGGCCCCGTTTGTTTCGGAGAGGTAGATCGCTTTTGTCTAGCGGCATGGCTTTTGAAAGGCAGAGGTTGAGGAGTAAGAGTTACTCAAATGCGGTCATTGCCACACTCTCTTGCATTCCTGTAAAACGTCTACCTCCAGGGCATACGTTAGAGTTTGGGGAGTGTTTGAGTCCTGGTGTCTGGATCATGACGTACAGCCGTCCAGGGCTTCAATTCCAGATGTTCTGGATTTTTTACAGGCAGGATTGTCCAAGGGTTTGGCATTTAATTCCTTGCGGGTCCAGGTGGCAGCACTTGGCTGTTTTCGGGGTATGGTACAGGGAGTTGCTCTGGCCTCTCATCTGGACGTAGCTCGTTTCTTGAGAGGGACAAAACATTTGCGCCTTCCGGTCTGAAACCCCTGTCCCTCATGGAAACTGAATTTGGTTCTCTGTGCCCTTTGTACGGTTCCCTTTGAACCGTTGAAACGGGCGACCCTAAAAAATCTGATGTTGAAAGTCGTTTTTCTGGTGGCTATTTCATCGGCAAGACATGTTTCCAAGATTTGGGCTTTATCTTGCAGGGAGCCCTTGTTACGGATCTCGGATTCAGGAGTTTCCTTAAGGTCGGTTCCCTCCTTTCTCCCAGAAGTGGTCTCCTCTTTTCATTTGAATCAGTCGGTGGAGCTTCCTTCCTTCGCGGGCCTGGATTCGTCTTCCCCAGAGTCTAGGGATTTAAGGAAGTTGGATGTAAAGATGGTGGTGTTGCGTTACTTGGACATTACGAACAGTTTTTGTCTCTCGGACCATCTGTTTGTCCTATGAAGTGGACCCAGGAGGGGTCATAAAACCTCAAAGGCTACTATAGCACGATGGCTAAAGGAGGCTATTGTTTCGGCATACCTCGTGCAGGAACACCCGATTCCTGTTGGACTTAAAGCTCATTCTACTTGATCGCAAGTGGCCTCATGAGCGGAATGTCAACAGGTGTCCCTGCAAGAGATTTGTAGGGCGGCTACTTGGCAATCTGCACATACCTTTGCGAGGCATTATCGTCTTGATGTCTGGGCACCAGAGCCTGGATCTTTCGGGGCCAGTGTTCTCCGAGCGGGACTCTCTCAGCCTCACCCTGGTTAGGGAAGCTTTGGTACATCCCAGGAGTCTGGACTGATCCAGGTACGTACAGGGAAAGGAAAATTGGTTCTTACCTACTAATTTTTTCGTTCCTGTAGTACCATGGATCAGTCCAGAGTCCCGCCCATGGGAAAACGGAGAGTCTGCTCAGCCAGTAGTTAGCAATCTTTCTGCAAGTTATCTAATGCCCCCCTTTTCAGGGTAAGAGTTTTTGGGCATAGTTTTGGTTCATTCGGTTACAAGTTTTTCATTTCCTCTGCTCTTCAGGGGGAGGTTGTTTATGTGGAAATTCTGGTTTACTCGTTCTGCTTGGGTACAGTGTATGTATTTATTTATTTAAGACTTTTATATACCGGTGTTAGTGGGGACATCACACCGGTTTACATTTGTAACTGCAGGTTTGGAAATTACATTTTAACAGGGAACTGGGGAAGGGAAAAACAACAGTGCAGCAAGAAGAAAAATAGGTAACAACGGTAACATTAAATGAACATTGCAATCCTTAACAGCAGGATAGAGGTATCTTTGCATCGATACGCATGGGAAGACATTTTGTGTGTAAGGCTATTCCGGGTAGGCTCGTTTGTAATACTGACAAGGCTCTAGGTGGCACCACAGGGGTATAGGATGTAATCCATTAAAACTTCTCTGTCTCCATCTGCTGGAGGGGAGGCAAAACCCAGGAGTCTGGCCTGATCCGTGGTGGTACAGGAACGAAAATTAGCAGGTAAGAACCAATTTTCCTTTTTGGGGTTTCTGGTTGGAGCAGGGTTTTTTTTTTTTTTTTTTTTTATTATTGTAAAGGTGTATAAAGTGGCAGTATGAGTTGCTCACTGCTTAGTTCTCAGGTGCCCCCCGCCCCTCTGTCTAGCTAAAGGTTATAAAAATGGTTTGACCAGCCCATTAGGGAGGGACTTGTTGGTGTTTTGTCACCATAAAGTAGTGATATGTTTTGGGTTTTTTGTTCTGCAGCTGTAGAAATCTTTCCTGCCCAACAGAAACCGGAAGCCATGTCTCTTGCCATTTCTCGTGTTGGAATCTTCAAGAGAACAGAAAAAATATGATCGGATGTGCATGTTAAAGACTGATTCTCCCTGTCCCTTCTCTTGTCCCTTTTTCAAGAGCCAGCAAATTATATGGACAAACCAGCAGCTCCAGATCACATTACTTTTCTACATTCAGACACTCTCTTCTTAATGCAACAGAAGGCTGACAACTTTTCATGTGCAGTCACCTAAACAAGACGTTTCAAGAACTTTCCTGTCTGGTGTTTCATTCTCAAACCTGCAAAATCAGGCCACTCGTGCAAAGCCCATGGACAGAAGATCTACCTAACAAGGAATGCTAATCACAGGCAAATAACCTGGGACCTTAAAACCAAGCTTGTATTAGATCAGCGTGCTGATTGTCTGTTTATTAAAGGCTGTTTGTAGCTCTGGAACTCATACGCGCGCTCTATTTGAACTACTCTTGAGAGATAATGACAGAGGTGTCTGGTTTCTCTGGATGGGAGAACAGAGAACATTTGGCTTACTTTCCCTGCAGATTTTTAAGGGAGAACCACCACCTTCGGCACATTCAACAATCTACAATTTGTTTGATTATTTATTTTTACAAATCGGTGCAGCACCTTCTTTCAGCTCAGCCTCTTCCTGACAGAAGTCCCTGTTCCCATGTGGTCTCTCATCAGATGCTGTAGGCTTTCTTGGGGAACTGATGATTGTTGTCTCCAGCTTACTTGTCAGAAGTTCTTAGCACACCCCCCACATCCTTTTGTATTATGCAGGTTAATTACCTCATTGCCACTAGGACTTCTCTGAGCAGCGCAAAGTTTTTTTTTTCCTTGCCCAGGGTTTTCTATACTGCAGTGTCCACTGTAGAAATCCATTATCAAGTGCAGCAAAGTCTGCAGTGTGAGAGAGCAGTGCTTAGGATGTCCAAGCAGGGGCTGGCGGTAGCCCTTTGTTCACCCTCCACAGACGGTGGGTGGAGCTAAGTGCCCTCATCTGCAGGCAACTTGTAAACATGTGTAGGGTGTTGAAGTGACCCCTGGATCTCCAAGCTTTGTGGGTAGGGGTGGGGGTGGGAGGGAGAAAAGAGAAGAAGGCAGAGAGTCCTTATCTCTAGCCTCTGTATGGTTAGGAAGGGGGGGGGGGGGACAGAGAGTCCTTATCTCTAGGCTCTGGCTGGCTTGGGAGGTGGGCACATAAAGAAGGGGGAGGGGGTCAGAGAGCTCTTAGCTGTAGACTCTGTATAGGAGGGAGGGAGGAGGGGGGTGGCGGCACAGAGAGCCGTTATCTCTAGGTTCAGTGCTTGTGTCTGAGGTAATTTAACATTTTCTTGCTGACCTTTAAAAAGGCAACTTCCAAATAATTTTAGCCAAGTAACTAAGCAATTACCTGGATGAAATCCTTAGTTACTGAAGCATGTGCGGCACCGCCAGCCCCTGAGTTTTTAAGGAGAATTGCTGTAGGGAATTCCCTTTTCAAGATTAGATTGTAGCTCTGTGGATACAAAGCAAGCCTCTCACACACATTCTAAAATTGTCACCCAGGGATTTTGTCCACAATAACTATAAATGAAGGATTGATGGTTTATTTTCTATAAGAATAGAATAAGTGCCATGCCAGGACCGACTTTTGGAGCATTGAGCTAATTATTGATGATAAACCTGGCCTCCAGAAATTTGTCCAAATGGTTTTGTTTTTTTTGTTTTTTTAATCCCAGCTGTACTATTAACCTTGACCACATCCTCTGCCAACAAATTCCACAGCTTAATTGTGCGTTGACTGAAGATGTGTTTTTTCTTACGTTTGTTTGAAATCTACCCCAAGTTGTTTCATGTGGAATTCTGGACAGGCAGCTGTGCAGAAAGGTTACCTGAATATCTTTTTCCTGGATATTCAGCAGAATATACTCACCCAATGTTAGCCAGGTAAAGCTGCCCTGGTAACTTCAGGACAGACTTACCTGGCTAACTGTAGCCAGGTTGCGCTGAATAGCAGCTCTTACCCTGGCATGCCTCCATCATGCCTCTTTATCTGGCTAAATTTTGTAGAGGTAATGAGTTAGGGCAGACATAATTTAGCTGGCCATTAGGAGAAAACATTCAAATCTTGGGTTTTGTCTGGGTAATTCCAAATTTTTCCCAGATTCACCCTTGGAATATTGACCTCAGAAATTTGAAAGTGCAAATGACTGTTCCCTTTTAATTTGTTTCATGCTGTTCTTGATTTTATAAACCTCTATCATCTCTTCTCCAAGCAGAAGAGCTGTTTGTTTATCCTTTCTTCTATCCATTTTTATCATTTTTGTGACCCTTCTCTGTACTTTTCTAGTCCTGCTATAACGTTTTTTGAGATGAGACAATCAGAACTGCACAAAATACTCTAGGTGCAGTTGCACCATGGGACAGAGGCATATAATGATAGTCTCAATCTAGTTTTATTCTCTGTTCCTTTCTTATATTGTTTGTTTAGTTTTTTTTCAGTAACTGAGGATTGCAGTGGTGACTTTGAATATGGAACCTAGCTTGTATGCATTATTTTGCAGATATTAATTTTGCATCTTCCTCTTCATCCAGTCAGACCAGTCCAAATAAGTGGGTTATGCTTACCAACCAGCAGATGGAGACAGATCAACAGACTTACTGATGTCATTCCTTATATGCATCCGTGCTGACACCAACCAGCCAGTATTCTGTCTCCAGCAGATGGTAGCAAGCATCCCGTGCTGTGGATTATGGCCTGGTGGGCTGAAAAGGAAATATTTGGAGGAGCTCCTGAGGTGAAAGACTAGCTCTCATTCCCTCAGTTGAATGGGGTCCTTGGGTTAAAAAAATATTTTTTTTTATTTTTCCTGTTCATATCCCAGATCAGTCCAGAAGCATGGGTTTTGCCTCCCAACCAGCAGATGGAGACAGAGAAGAAAAGCTTTACTGACACTACTACTTAACATAGTGCGCCACCTACAGTCCCTCAGTATTTCTCTGTCTTCAGCAGATGATGGAGGTGCAAAACCTGCAGTCTGGAGATCTAAAATAAATAAATAAAAGGAGACATTTGCTCCTGGGGGTGTTAGGTGCCATGGAGGACCATCCTTCCGGTAGAACAGGGCGAGCAGAGAAGTTGGTGACCCTGGCTTTGTCTTGGCCCATGGACAGTGAGGAGACTGAAAAGCCAGTGGTCTGATTCTCTCGTTTTCCCCATGGAGATTGCACTTTCTCTGCCCTCCAACAGCCAATGACAGATCAGGGAAGTATTCCTGCTTTATTTCTTCTTGTTGGGGGGGGGGGGGGGAAAGGTGGCGGAAGAGGAGAACAATATGGCTAGGGCCGTGGGGAGAGACTTCCTGCTGGGAAGGCTGGGGCCTGGTTCTTATCGTTGCAAGCTGTTTTGAGGGAATTCCACTCAACCTGGGTAGTGTGGATGCACAGGCTGAATGTGGCTAGGGCAGCAAATAGTGGCTTGAGCCATTGGCTGTGAGGAAGGCCGGGGTCCAGTTCTTACTACCGCGAGCTGTTTCGAGGGAGATCCACTCAGCCCAGGTAGTATGAACATAGGCTGGGGTCAGCACTTATCTTAATGTGGGGAGGGGGAAATCCCTTTGAGGCCGGGTAGTGCATTTGACTTGGACACACAAGGCTGGGGCACATCCACTTTGGCTGCACAGGCCGAGGCCAGTGTTACCTCCACAGAACTGAATCCCTTTAAGACTGAGTCATGCGTCCATCTTGGGCACACATAGTGACTGCTGAACGCAGGAAATGCTGCCAAGCCTGTTCTGACCAAAAGGGCACAGTTAACACAGAAGGGCTGAGTAAGAGGTGCACGTAAGGAGAAGAAGGCAGCTCGAAGTCGACTGGGATGGTGGACGTGAGCAGGAAATCCACCCGTTAGGCATACTGTGCTAAGACTGGTCTTCCTGGCAGCGTAGGAGCAGTGACCTTTTTAGAGCAGTTTCCCACAATGCAGAAAAGGATAGGGAAGGGGCTTTTGTTTCCACTGCCATTATTCCCTGCCAGGAAGGACCTTGATAGTTCTCCAGAGGATTCAGAGAAAGTTGGGGGGATGACTCTTTGATTCATGGAGGCTTTTTTGGCGAATGTTGTGTTGTAAGGCACATAGCCTATTTGGTCACCCCCACTCTTAACAGCCTTCTGCTTCCGAGTAAGGCATGCAGGGTATCCCCTCGGGGGAGCACAAAGGATCCTTGCATTCCCCCAGCTGTTTTAGCAGGACTGTGGCTCAGTCAGAGGATTCAGTGGGCTCTGAGGCTAGGGGGTGAAGGAGATCACTTGTTAGGAGTGGTTTGGCTTTCAGGGAGGAGGTGATATCCCCACTGATTCCCCAGGTGTTGAATGAGGTACAGGAGGAGTCTGAGCATGTGGGAGTTGATCCTACTTTGGATGGGCTCCAGGACCTGGTGAAGGCCTTTTCCTTTCATTGCACTGTTAAGCTAGTGGTTTGGAAATTGTATACTCCAAAAGCCAGGTTGAAAGTTGGCAGAGCGATACCATTCCGGTGGTGGGTTTGGCGGCACTGAAGGACACACAAAACGAAGATGGAGATACATTTTAAGAAGATAGTGCTGGGCATATATGTGGCGGTGTGCAGTGGCTTCATAGCACGTGCTTGCTTGTGATGCAATCAACAGAATCAAGTGAATGGGTCAAGGCCCTTTCTTCCGACCAAGCAGGTGGAATGACTGGAGGCCTGGTAGCCTCTGTTGCAGATGCCTTGGATGACTTGCTGTGCACATCCATCCAGAATGTGAGGTTGGCTGGGTGGCAAAGCGGCTCCTGAGGTTGTGCTCTTGGTCGGGCGATATCTGCTCAAGCCACAGTTAGAAAATCTTGATTTAAAGGCAAACTATTGCTTGGCGAGGATCTGTAACAGTTGGTAAAGCACTTGGGCAAGAACCGGGGATATAAGTTGTCTGAGGGTATGCCCAAAGGGAAATAAATTTTCCAAATAGGCAAAGATCAGAAATGCGAGGTGATGCGCCACAGTAGAAGGCATCTTCTCAGAGTCAGGGGACGCATGGATCATAATCCTTTACCTCCTCAATAGGATTTGGTTGGCCCACTCCTCTCCAGATGTAAGAAGAGGGCGGTTGGCTCTCTTTTATGAGAGTGGATCCTAACAGTCTTAAGAAAGGGTTATGCCTTAGAATTGGCTCATCTAATATGCGAAGCTTGCCTAGCTTTTCATTGTGCCTTCAGCGCCAAGTGAGAAGCAGTTTGGTCTGTGGTGGATTGATTTCGAAAACCGTAAGCAATAGGCCGGGTTCCCTGAGGAGAGCAGGACCACGGGCGGTACTCAATCCATTTTTGGTTCCAAAGTAGGAGAGAACTATCATCCCATTGTAGACCTAAAGACGGTGAATGCGACCTTGCGGGTGCCTCATTTCCGGATGGAGGCTCTATGCTCAGTTAGGGCGGCAATCCTCAAAGCAAATTCCTGGCATCTCTTGATCTTGCAGATGCTTGTCATTATATACAGTTCCGGGCAGAACATCAAAAGTTTCTGAGATTCGTGGTATTGGGAGAACCGCTTCAGTTTTGTGAGCTACCATATGGTCTAGCATCAGCCCCACATACATTCACCAAGGTGATGGTAATGGTGGCCATTGCTCTTCAGAGAGAAGGCATATGGGTGTTTCCATGTCTGGACAATGGGCTCCTTTGAGGGAAGTCAAAGGAACTGTCGGAGCTTGGTTCAGTATGTCATAAAGGGTCTGTGGTCTCTCAGCTCGTGGTGAATCTGTTAAAGGCCAATTTGGTTCCCATCCAGTCACAGAATACCTAGGAAATTCGCAAGGAGGACAGAATGTTGAAATTGCAGACACAGTCTGGAATTTATTTGCAAGTCTTGGGAACCCTCTGTCTGAAGATTTTTTGCATTTCAGCTGCCCTTATAGGGGGAATCCCAGTCCAGTCACTCCTGGTGGCTTTCTCTGGCCCATTTGGAGCTGGGCAAGTAATTAGAAATTCCAAATTAGGTGGTAGTGACCACTGATGCCAATCTGGAAGGATGGAGAGCCATATGTTAGGGGCAGTCTGAGCAAGGCTGAAGATCAGCGGAGAAAACTTCAGGATCTATCACTCAATGGGAGACTCGAGTGGTTCATGAGGTGTTAGTGTTTGCTTCCTCTATTGCATGAGTGGGCAGTGAGAGTCCTTTTCGACAATGCAACAGCAGTAGGTGGAGCAACACCTGACAGCTCTGGCAGCGTCTCACATCACCTGGGTATACAAAGTTCATGCGGATTTTCTCTATCAGCAGAGTTGGACCCTGGAGAATGGGATGCTACTCATTCATACCAGGTCGGGTATTATCCAGATGGATATGATGAGATCGAGGCAGAACACCAAGGCATATCACTTTTTCAGTCGCAGATGGGAGAGAGGAGCAGAGGGAATCAATGCTCTGGTTCTACTGTGGTGGCCAGGAATCTTTCTATACGTTTTTCCTCCATGTCCCTAGGTGGGAATACTGTTACGACAATAGGGAGACACCTGGGCAAGGTGATTCTCATGGCTCTAGAATGCCATGTCTGCTGTGGTTTGCAGATCTGGTAAATGTTCGGGCATCTTCAAAAGTTGCTTCGACAGGGACCAATCTTCTAGGATCAGGCAGATCGCTTCCTTTTCACAGCCTGACTTTTGAAAGGAGAGTGTTCGAGAAGTGGTATCCTGAGGACAACATTGAGCCTACTCAAGCTTCAGTTTTGCATATTTGGGCATTTTTTGGAAAGGGATCTGGCAAAGGCACTGGCCTTTAATTTCCTCTGAGTGCAAGTGGCAGCCTTAGGCTATTTTAATGGTAAGGTGCAGGATATGTCCCTGACTTCACATCCAGACATGGTTAAGAACATAAGAAATTGCGATGCTGGGTCAGACCAAGGGTCCATCAAGCCCAGCATCCTGTTTCCAACAGAGGCCAAAACCAGGCCACAAGAACCTGGCAATTACCCAAACACTAAGAAGATCCCATGCTACTGATGCAATTAATAGCAGTGGCTATTCCCTAAATAAACTTGATTAATAGCAGTTAATGGACTTCTCCTCCAAGAACTTATCCAAACCTTTTTTGAACCCAGCTATACTAACTGCACTAACCTCATGGGGCAAAACATTTGCGTTCCCCCAGTGAGAAAGGTATGACCTTCATGGAACCTTTAATCTAGTGCTATGGGTGCTCTGTGGAGCGCCAGTTGAACTGTTGAAAAGGGCATTTCTAAAAGAGTTTGCCTTGAAAGTAGTCTCTTTGCTAGTTACTTGTTCGGTTAGATGGATTTCAGAGCTTCAGGCCTTATTGGCCTTCCTTTCTGCCGAAGAGAGTCTTAAGTCTTTCAGCTCAGTTAGATGGTGGAGCTTCCTGCTGTTCCAAATTTGAATTCGCTGCCACCGCATGCGAGGGAGCTTCATCTGTTAGATGTACGTTGGGCATTGCTGAGGTATCTCTAGGTTACCAACAGTTTTCAGAGGTCTGATTTTTTTTGGTCGTTCTTTGGAATGGACCAAAGAGAGGGAGTGAGGCTTAAAAGGCTACTATTGTGTGGTGGCTGAAGGAAGCAGTTGGATCAGCATACATTTGCAGGGATCAACAGAGCCATGAAGGACTGCAGGCCCATGTTAGTAGGGCACAGGCAACCTCGTGGGCCGAGTGTCAGCTAGTTTCCCCACAGGAGATCTGTTGGGCAGCTACTTGGGCTTCACTACACACTTTTACCAGTCATTACTAGCTGGAGATCCGGGTATCAAAATCCACTGATTTTGGTGAGTGTACTGTGAGCACGTCTGTCACATTCCCGCACAATTTAAGGGAAATTGGGTACATCCCAGGCATCTGGACTGATCTAGCTTAATAACAGAAAAGGGAAATTGGTTCTTACCTGCCAATTTCTGTTACTGGAATACCACAGATCAGGCCAGAGTCCCTCCTGTTCTGGAAAGCCCACTCTCATTTTCAGTTTGTAAATAGTACAGAGTTGGTTGCCGGTTGGAAAGTTCTATCACCCATACTTGTTGGAAGGGCTCTAGTTCAAATGGCTCCACCTTCCTCCTCCTTAGTTTAAGAGAGGGGTTGAAGTTAGTGTTTACAGTTAATCTTATCTTGGCATGCGTACAGGTCATGTCATAGTGAAGGACTGCAGGCGGCACAGTAGGTTAAATAGTAGCATCCGTAAAACTATTGTCTCCATCTGCTATTAGGCCATGCATCTGGACTGATCAGTGGTATTCCAGGTAAGAAAATTGGCAGGTAAAAAACAATTTTCCTATTTATTTGCTTTGGAGGTGAAAGCCTTGGGCTCCCTCTGTTGAGCAGGCCAGGACCAGGGAGCTTTCAGGGGGTTGGGTTTGGAATCTTTTCCCTCTTCTTTCTCCCCACCCTTTTTATTCTCTCAGTTCATCCAGTTTGCTTTCTCCTCCTTTCTCTGATATCTGAGGACTATACCTTTTCATTTTTGGTGCTGTTTGTGAGAGCCAGCAATCGAGTAAAAAAAAAACAAACCAAACCCAATACAGTCTATACTGTTCAGCAGCTGGAGGGCAGCAGTAGGGGAGGAGTTACTTTTTGAATGGTAGAGGCTCTTTTTTGCCTCAAAAAACAAAGGAAAACAGTATCTAAATAAGGCCACCCCCCATAGAACAAGAAAAACATGAAGACAGGACATCAGGCATAAAGTGTGAGCACTTCAGTCCATAAAATGAAGGGTTCAAGATGTCTTCTGTGGAAAAGGATGGGATGATTTCTGAGATCAATGACAAATGATGTATACAGTTCTCACAGTATGGCACTTCACTGAAATCGAAGCATAGCCTTATAATTCTCATTATTAAGTTAGATGCATGTGTTAAGGATTAAGGCCTAATATAAAAGCTAAACAAATTCAAATTAACCAATAAGAAAATTCCATAATGTCAATATCTCCCTACATCTAATAATCCCTACATACACTGTTACTAATTTGAATAATGTTCCCATTTTACTATGAGGTAACATACAATATTCAAAACCACAAACAACCCAGGTGCTCAGACATTACATAGACATATTTCACTGACTACATAAATTCATTCATTGCATTCTTATTTTTATTTATTATTTTTTATATACCGACATTCGATCTGAGATATATCACATCGGTTTACATTCAGGTACTGTAGGTATTTCCCTATCATTTGTAATGACACACAAACAACACATAAAGACAGATAACAATTAAAAATCTGAGCTCAAAAAGTAGGCCAAAAAATAAAGATATATGGATTGATAAAAAAATAAAACAAAAGTCAATTAAAAAAAGAACAAAACACAGATCTGTTTAAAATACTGGGAAAAAATGTGTAGGTTCTGCATCAGACAGAGCAGACATAATCTTGTTAACCTGCAGAAATAAAATCTCACATAGGAAGAAAAATTAATTTATCTTTTAAATCTAATCACATGGCAAGACAAAAACAGCTACAGGATAAATTTGAATCAGACATATTGATCTCTCGTAACTAAAACAGCAAAAAATGGTAAACACGTGGGCATCCCCACAAAGCAATAACTCTAACAGAGTACCTTTATGTACAAATGGCCAGGGAAAAATATCTTGCAAGTAAACCCCAAAAGAAAAAAATTATACTCACAGCCTCTTCCATTATGTAGTTGTCTTTGTACGGATACAACTTAGAGTCTCTATTCCTTCCCAGACATGACGGCAGGGGATGCTTCACAACTTTCCGTTCTGTAGAGAGTACCAAGCCTGATATGGCTCTTCCAGGGATAAGCACCCCTGGGATATCACTTTGGGGCTCACCAAAATGTGTTATTTTACCCCATTACCAATACACAGGAGAACCAAATATGGCTAATAATGACATCTTTATTGTAAGGAAAATTTGCTTTTGGTTTTACAAAATATTGGTGGAAGGAAAGAGACGAGTACTCAGAGTGCAGTGTCTGACTGCTTTCCAAACTCCTTCAGAAAGCTTGCTATTAAATCTCTTTCTTATATACAGTATTCTTACTATAGGCTCCATACTCCTCCGTTCCCTCCCCCCCCCCTTCCTCCATCATGCGTTACCCAGACCTCTTTGTAATTTGTCATTTACCATGCACCAAAAAAGGGCACTGCTTCCTACCCCTAAGCCAGTATAGCCCCACTTCTGACCACAAATGTCCCAACTCTGGTTCTGCATTTCACCTCTATGCCTAGGCAAAATGCTTTCTGCTCTCTGCTGTTGTCAGTCTGGCACACACTGGTTCCTCTTTTGTACATGTTCCTTCTGTGCTGAATCTTTGTAAAGATGCAACTCTCCCTTTGACTGGAGCTTTGAACACAAGAGCATCTTGCCTGAACTTTGGTGCTTGTTGCCAGGCAGCTTTATACAACAGGCCTTTTGAGGCTGGTAGCATGGTTCTTCAGATCTCAGCTTGCTATTGCACTATAGTTAGGTATGGTCTCCATCGTGCTCAGAAAGTGCAGGAGCATATGGTCCAGGATTCCTTTCAGTTGAAACCAGGAACCTTCATTTTTGTGCACTCCTCTGCTAGTGGGGTCACATTTATCACAGGTGCTCGAAGACTTCTCTGGATGTGCAACTGGTCAGTGGACTTCCATCTCTAGGACTAACTTGACAAAGCTGTCCTTCAAGGGGAAACTTTTGTTTGGGAAGAAATTGGAGAAAATGACGAAGGCTTAGAGAGACTCCAAGGTAACGAGACTCTGTCTCGTAGTTTTCTTTCTCATAATAGATTTCTGGACTCCAGGAGGTTCAGTCAATGACGAAGCTCTAATAGACATCTAGAACTTTTTCCAGATACCAATCCTTTCATTCTAAGAAAGGTAAAGATGGATCTTCATGGTCTCAATCCTCTACAGCTGCACAATGAGTGCTTGGGGGCCTCTCTCTGGTTCCAGAGATAGGTGGCCGTCAGTCTCAATTTTATCAGAGATGGGCTCAAATTACCTCAGATCAGTGGGTCTTGGAAATCCTGCGAGATAGCTGTACCCTAGAATTCTCTTTTCCCATTTCAGATGCTATGTTGGTTTCTGCCAGAAAAAGGGAGGCAGTACAGTTAACGTTAGGGAGGTTCCTTGAGTTGAAAGCTATGGTCCTGGTCCCAAGGGACCAAGAGATATTAGGCCACTCCTCCATTTATTTTGTGGTCGCAAAGAAAGAGGGGCCCTTCTGTCCCATTCTGTATCTGAAATGGGTCAACAAATTCTTAAAAGGTGACTCCTTTCAGGATGAAAATATTAAGATCTGTGATTATGGCAGTGCAAAAGGGAGAATTTTTAAATTTTCTTTGGATTTAATGGAAACTTATCTTCATATTCCAATAAGGAAGGATACTCAGTGCTTCCTTCGTTTTGCAGTTCTGGGTCAGCATTTTCAGCTTCAGGCCCTGCCCTTTGAGTTAGCAACAGCCCTAAGGACCTAAGGTGATAGTGATTGTGGCAGTGGCATTATGCAAGGAAGGTATTCTGGTCCAACCTTATCTGGACAATTGGTTGATAAAGGTGAAGCCACTTCAGGAAGTGTATTGTCTCCCGAGAGGGTGGTTCAATTTCTACAGGAACTGGGGAGGATATTCAGTTTCCCCAAGAGCAGCCTTCAGCCATCTCAGTTGCCAGACTATATGGGAGCATGAGTCAATTTGAGGATAGGTCATGTTTGGCTAGTGAAACAAAAGATCCAGAAATTGTGTTGCCAGATCCCGGCATTGCTGTCTGCCAGGAATCTGATGGTGTGGTCCTATCTAATTCTATGGGTGAGGGCTCATATGCATCCTCTTCAAAGAGCCAGTCCTGGAATCAAGTCATGGTGAGTTTGCAATAGTGGATAGATCGCAAATACATGGAATGAGGGTGAATATGGATACCCCAGACTGGGTGACAGTGACATTAGATGCAAGTCTGAGAGGCTGGAGGACACACTGTCTTGAGCTTTACAGTCAGAGAAAGCGGTCTCTAGAGGAAGTGATTTATTTACATATTTTTGAAAGTTCGAGTATAAATTCATACACACAAAGTTATGCTATACTAGCACATGTGCAACGTGCTTCCCTTATCTCTCTTGGCATTTCATCTTCTGTCTGATTATTTTGGCCAGGTGGACGGTAGTATATTCCTATCACTATACTCTTACCCAATACACATGGGATTTCTATGCATATAGATTCTTCCGAGCATTTAGTCTCTTGTATGATCTTTATCATGTTGGACTCTAATCCCTCCTGGACATAAAGTGCTATACCCCTACCACGTTGATCTTACCTATCATTGCGGTATAATTTGTACCCTAATATAGCACTCTCCCATTGGTTATCCTCCTTCCACCAGGTCTCTGAGATGCCAATTATATCTATCTCATCATTCACTGCTATACATTCTAACTCTCCCATCTTACTTCTTAGACTTCTGGCATTGGCATACAGACATTTCAAAGTGCATTTTTTGTATTAACATTCTGCTTTTCAGTTGATAGGGATAATTTGGAATTCTTTACCTCAGGTGGTTCTTTACTTATAGGCACATGGACTACTTTTGCTTTTATTGGATCCTCTCTGTTGGGATGCCCTAACTCTCCTGTTTCATTAGTATCCTTCAAAGATACATTCCTCCAAATCATGCATTGTGGAGTGACTTTCTGCTTTCCCCCTTGTTCTAGTTTAAAAGCTGCTCTATCTCCTTTTTGAAAGTGCCAGCAGCCTGGTTCCATTCTGGATAAGGTGGAGCCCATCCTTTTGGAAAAGGCTCCCCCTTCCCCCAAAAGGTTGTCCACTTCCTTACAAAACTGAATCCCTCTTCCCTGCACCATCGTCTCATCTCAAGAGCTCTGCCTGCCTCTGGGGACCTGCACGTGGAACAGGGAGCATTTCAGAGAATGCCACCCTGGAGGTTCTGGATTTCAGCTTTCTATCTAAAATCCTAAATTTGGCTTCCAGAACCTCCCTCCCACATTTTCCTATGTCGTCGGTGCCCACATGTACCACGACAGCCGGCTCCTCTCCAGTACTGTCTATAATCCTATCTAGGTGATGCATGAGGTCCGCCTCCTCTGCACCAAGCAGGCAAGTTACCAGGCTGTCCTCACATCCACCAGCCACCCAGTTATCTACATTTCTAATAATCGAATCACCAACTATGATGGCCAACCTAACCCTTCCCACCTGGGCAGTAGCCGTGGGAGACTTGTCCTCAGTGCGAGAGGACAATGCATCACCTAGAGAGCAGGTCCTTGATACAGAATCAGTTCCTGCTATACCAGGGTAAAGCTCTCCAGGAGGCTTTCTGATCCAAGGCAGCACCGAGACTGCCAGACTGGATTTGAGATTTGGCTACTATGTCCCTGAAGGTCTCATCAATGTACCTCTCTGTCTGCCTCAGCTCCTCCAGGTCTGCCACTCTAGCCTCCAGAGATCGGACTCATTTTCTGAGAGCCAGGAGCTTTTTGCACTGGGTGCACACATATGATCTCTCACCGGTGGGTACAAAATCATACTTGTGACACTCTATGCAAAAGACTGGAAAGCCCCCCTCTTGCTGCTGGACTGCTGCCTTCATCTTAATTTTGTTGAGATCCTAGTTAAGTTTAGGTTGCTAAGGTAGTAGGCATTAGAGTACTTTAGATTTATAGGTGTTTTCGCTAATTAATCTGCTAGTGACCTACAAGGGGATGATTAAATTCTCAATAAGGGCTGGTACAATAGTATGAATTTAAAAAGTGCATGATAGATTTTTCTTGTAAGTGTCTTGTGCCTAAATTCAAGGGTTGAGCTAGTGGTGGGTAGGAGGGAAAAACAGACACTAGAATTAACTCCCTTTGGCTTGCTTATTATCTCAGAAACCCACAAACTCTAAAGAATAAATCCCACTTTTAAACCTCTCTCCAAATTTTTTAAGTCCAATAGTTTCCAAAACTATACTTCCCAATCTTTCTCAACCACCATTAATTTGCAGATATGCAAGTACCCCATGTATAATTTTCAAAGGGAACGTATGTGTTATTATGTTCCCTTTTTAAATTAGGTACAAGGTTTGTGTGCAATGTTTCCTGTAAGCTGGGCATGTGCATACCTACATAAAGCCATAAAACAAATATATACAAAAAAACAAAGCACACACACAAGAAAAGGAAAATTGAAACGCCATTCTGAGAACACTGCACAAATTTGTACACAATGTTGCACACAAGAACTTTTTTTTGTAAACACAGCTCACAAAATTAGATAATATTGTGTGTACTTTGCACCTTGGCAGTGAGTTTGCAACCTTAAAGATAAAAAATATATATATATTCAATGAGGTGCCTAGCTCCCCAAATCCCTTAATTAAAAATTACAATTTTGAATCTTTCTATGCTCCATGATGCACTAAATACATGGGATCTTGTTGGGAGACTTCTCGGGAGCTGTACTCTAAGGAGAATGAAGGTTTCGTATTTGCTGGCAAAATGGTGTGTTATCTGTGAGCTGCTGTTGCCAGCCCTGCTGTAACCCAGTGCTTGTTTAGAGATTTCCCCTCATCCTATCATACAGATCGATGCAGTAATCCGGGCATTAAGAAAATGTGCACTAAGAAAGGGTGCATTTGGCCAGCACAGCTCTCCGCATTGGGGAGTACACTTTAATGCCCTCATTTGCATGGGATTTCCAAGCAAGGGCGTTGGACGTACTCCTAGTTTTATGCGCACATTTTCTGAGGGTAAAACGCCTATGTTTATCCACAGAAAACTAGCTCACAACTGCAGGTAAAATTGCATTGGGCCAAATGTACCTTTCTGCATCAGTCTCTTGACTAAGCACAGCAATAGTGCAGTCAACTCAATCTTCTGTCAGAATGGGGCTCTCAGCTGCTGACTACAGCAGCAGCTTACTTTCAGATAAGCTATTTACCTTGCTAAATCCTCAGATATGTACTTTTATGGCTCTGATTTGAGGTACTGAGCTAGAGAGACCTAGAAATGTGCTGTGCTGATTATTGCCCTGGGTTAAAGTGAGCAAGAGCCGAGAACCAGTATTCTAAACCGCAGGGTGCTGTCATTTAATATTAGAGAGCACTGTTTCATGATACAAGTCCATTTAAATAAGTACAAATGCAGTGAAGATTTTAGTCCTGAGAGCTGTGAAATCCTGCTCCAGTCCATGCATTTAATGATCTCAGCTGGAAAAGTGGAACCTATTAGAGAAGTTAGAGGCACAGTAGAAAGCAAGTAATGCTCCAGGCTGTGGAAGAGAGACAGTGATGGTGACACAAACTTTGAAGCAAGGCTGGGAACAGTGTAAGAAATAGAAGGATGAAACTGAATTGTAGTTTGATTGCTTCCAAGCATTATCACATTGTAATGTAGTAAAACTATAATAGCAGGGTGGGTAATTTTGAAAGGGACTGCTGTGGGGTAAAAGTGTTTTATGTGCAGAAAGTATGTAAATGAGGAAGTGTTACAGTTCAAGTATGGGCAAGTATTTTTAGCTTCTTGCCCTTAGTTTGTACTGATGTCACAACCTAAGCATGCTCTGTACCTTCTCTGCCCCTTTTTTTTTTATAGAAGGAACAGAAGTTAGTGCCTGAAAGGCAGAATATAAATCAAATAAATAACTGTGTATTCAAATGGGATATGGAGGTTCATGCCTCTATTAATGGGGCTAATAATGCATTGATATACATTGAAAAAGCATCATATAAATGCTGTTAAATAAAATAAATCTTGCTAAATCCGCAGATATGTACTTTTATGGCTATGATTTGAAGTACTGAGCTAGAGCGACCTAGAAATGTGCTGTGCTGCTTATTGCCCTGGGTTAAAGTGAGCAAGATCTGAGAACCAATATTGTAAAACGCAGGGTGCTGTCATTAACATGGCTTTGAAAATTTTTTTCATAAGCAGATTTTTCATTTTTATTAATATAGAGGGGTTACAAAATTTTTTAAGTTGTTGATACAGTTAACCCCAAAAGTGGAGATTTTCTAGTGTGTAGCAGATGGACTCAGGACCAATGGGTATAGTGTGTTCCTGATAGCAGCTGGAGACAGAGTCAGATTTCAATCTGATGTCAGCACTACATATACCCATGCAGGAAGCTCTGCTCTTCAGTATTTCTCTGTCTCCTTAGCAGTTTGGGACTCTACACACGCTTGCATAGCTTTAGGAAATCCAAAATTCCAAAATCTTACCTCTTCAAGATGAGCCCCGCTCTCCTGTGGTGATACCTAAGGGTCCCTCCCCCAGTTGAGAATTCCTGAGGTGATTTCCGAGATCCCTCAGAGGTAAGCCTCGGTCCAGTAGCCAGTTCCCGGCGTGGACTTAGCCCCCCAGGAATGGGAGTGGCTGAGAGGCAGTGGGTGCAATACCGAACGCGGCGGTGAAGGTATTTCCCTCTCCCCCCACAGCCGGAGACTGCCCAGCATGACAAGGTAAGGTAGAACATTTTTCTTAAATTCTCCAGTCTCCGAGGCTCGGATAGCCACACAGATCGCCCTCCAGCATCTGTCCCATCAGGTTGAACAGCCCTGTCCGAGCTAGACCCTGATTCGGTACGAAGGTCCTCCCTCCAGGGAGGCCGCCATCTTGCCCGCGTGGTCGCTGGCGCCATCCCCCCCCCCCCCTTAATCGCTGTATTGTCCGCACAATTGAGCCGTGTGCACAGCGGCAAGCCGGGCACATAAACTACTTGTGCGCATAGCAACGCGTGCACACAGCCAGGCGCACAGTGGCACGCTCAACGGCACCGGGAGCACAAATTAAGCCGGTGCGCACAGCGGCACGCGCATCTCTCCCTAGGTACATATAGTGGCCTGCACGCATATCTTCCGCAGCTTGCACGCACATCTTTGCACCCGGAGCGCCTATCTAAGCCTCCCGCTGCGTGCATATAGGCGCACAAGACTAGTTTTGATCGACTCCACACGCTCAAATCATGGCACCACCAGCCAAGAAATCCAAGGGACAAGCTCTCTGCCCTGCCTGCCACCTGAGAGTGGCACAACATGAAGTGGCTTCTGCCCTGTGTCTGCAGTGTGAAGAGGCCCTGGGGGAACCAGGACAAGGCCCCCTGCCCCCGGCCAGTAGAGGTTGGACCACCACTACCAGTTCCGGGTGCTACCCTTTGGACTAGCTACTGCCCCTCTGACGTTCACCAAAATCATGGTGGTGGTGGCAGTGACACTGAGGAAAGAAGGTATCCTCATACATCCATACCTGGATGATTGGCTGATCAGGGCAAAATCTCCAGAAGAAAGCCATCAGGCGACCACCAGAGTCAAGAATCTACTGCAGAATTTCGGGTGGGTCGTCAACACAACCAAGAGCTTCCTGCAGCCCTCCCAAGCACTAGAATACCTGGGAATTCTGTTCGACACCAAACAAGACAAGGTCGTTCTTCCCCCTACAACGAGAAGGAACTGATGGACCAGTTGAGAAAACTGTTAAATGGCGCCAGCTCCACGTTATGGGACTACCTTCAAGGCCTCATGACATCAACCCTAGAAGTCATCCCATGGGCAAGGGCTCACATGCGACTACTACAACGTTCCCTACTGTCACGATGGAACCCGATGTCCCAGGACTACACCGTTCGCCTCCAGTTACCGGCGGATGTACAAATCCAGCTCCTATGGTGGCTACAAGAAGACCACCTGAGCAAGGGAGTAAGGCTTTCCCCACCGACTTGGGTCTTGCTCACCATGGATGTGAGCCTATGAGGGTGGGGAGCCCACTGACAGGAACTTACGGCCCAGGGGGAATGGAAAAAGGAAGAGTCGGGATGGAACATCAACAGACTGGAAGCTTGAGCAGTCAGACTAGCCTGCTTGCGATTCAGTCACAGACTCCGAGGAGAATCGGTCAGAGTCATGTCTGACAATGCCACAACAGTGGCCTACATCAACCGCCAGGGAGGAACCAGAAGCCAACAGGTGTCCCTGGAAGTAGACCCCCCTAATGGCGTGGGCGGAAGCAAACCTGCAAGGAATCTCAGCTGCCTACATCACGGGAAAAGACAACGTCACTGCGGATCACCTCAGCAGAGAAAGTCTAGACCCAGGGGAATGGAGGCTGTCGACCACAGCATTCAAGTTGATAATAAACCGCTGGAGAACTCCAGCGGTTTATTTTCCGGGTTGCCAGAAGATCCAGGATCTTCTGGCAACCCGGTCCAACGCCCAAGTTCCCAACTTCTTCAGCCGCAGACAAAACCCACAATCCCAGGGGATCGACGCCCTCGTCCAGACCTTTGCACAGGAAGACCTGCTGTGCGCCTTTCCTCCATGGCCGCTACTGGACGGGATCATCCGCAACATAGAACACCACAGGGGGCTAGTACTTCTAGTGGCCCCGGATTGGCCAAGAAGGCCTTGGTACGCAGACATGCAAAGACTTCTGGAGGGGAGCCCCCTGTCCCTTCATCCACACAGGGATCTGCTCCAGCAAGGACCGATCCTCCACGAAGACCCAACTCTATTCTCTCTTACGGTCTGGCCATTGAGAGGACACGCCTGAAGAAGAGCGGATACTCGGGGGCAGTGATTGACACCTTGCTCCGAGCATGCGAGTCTTCCACGTCTCTAACCTACATATGAATATGGAGAATATTCGAAGCCTGGTGTGAAGACCGCAACATACTTCCACGGCCAGCCAACATCCCCACGATCCTGGAATTTCTGTAGGACGGCTTACAGAAGGGGTTGTCCCTCAACTCCATCAAGGTTCAGGTGGCCGCATTGGCTTGCTTCAGAGTCAAAGTGGACGGCATCAGTCTATCTTCACACCCAGACGTCTCCCGCTTCCGGAGAGGAGTCAAACAAATTTGACCACCACTAAAGTGGCCGGTACCCCTTTGGAACCTCAATCTAGTACTAGACTTCCTAGCGGGAGCTTCCTTCAGACCTACCCGCGGGCTGTCTCTACGGCTTCTAACCTTGAAGATTGCATTCCTAGTTGCAATATGTTCAGCCCGTCGCATCTCCGAACTTCAAGCACTATCCTGTCGGGAACCATTCCTCAGATTCACACCGGGATCCATACAGCTATGTACTGTCCCTTCCTTCCTTCCTTCCAAAGGTGGTTTCTCATTTCCATCTAAACCAAACCATCTCGCTACCATCTCCAGACGAGCATAAGGACTCGGAAGACTCTCGCCTTCTTCGCCATCTTAACGTAGGCAGACTGCTAGTTCGATACCGGGAAAGGTCGGAATCCTTACGAAAGACGGACCACCTATTCATCCTTCACAGCGGGACGAAACAAGGGAAGCGGCCTCGCGGGCAACCATAGCCCGCTAGATTAAACAAGTAATCAAGGTGGCTTACGTAGCAGCAGGGAAGCCTCCACCTCTACAAGTCAAAGCCCATTCCACCAGAGCCCAGTGGGCAGAAACCAAGATGCTGTCACCCGCCGAGATCTGTCAGGCGGCGACATGGTCCTCCATTCACATCTTCTCGAGGTTCTACTGCCTGGATGTTCAGGCCCGGGAGGACACAGCATTTGCAAGTGCAGTTCGAAGTGGGCCACGGGCAGCCTCCCACCAGGTTCGGGAGTAACTTTTGTACATCCCATTGGTCCTGAGTCCATCTGCTACACGCTAGGAAATGGAGAAATTACTTACCTGATAATTTTGTTTTCCTTAGTGTAGACAGATGGACTCAGTATCCTGCCCACGGCTGCCTCAGAATACGTAAATCTCGGGTGACGATCCCCGAGAGCAAGACAAGCACGGGTAAGCCACGCTTTACCCCTAGTTAAGACACCCATAATTACCGGCTGTCATCGTTTCTTGGTTGAGTGCACTGGCGGTCTCCAGCTAGAATTCACATCAACCAGATCAAGTTAATCAAGTTAACCAAGTAATCAAGTTTTTCAAACACACATATATCCACAATTGCTTTTCGAGGAGAATACTGAAGAGCAGAGCTTCCTGCATGAGTATATGTAGTGCTGATGTCAGATTGAAATCTGACTCTGTCTCCATCTGCTATCAGGAGCACACTATACCCATTGGTCCTGAGTCCATCTGTCTACACTAAGGAAAACGAAATTATCAGGTAAGTAATTTCTCCATTTTTTTAATTTTGAGTTTGTTAAATAAAATAAAGCAGGCAGCCCCATCCCAAAAGCCTCATTATATATTCATGATCTTCCAGCCTCAATCTTGTGTGTTTTGCACAGATAAAGGCTTGTTCCTTGGAGCATGTGTCCTGTACCTAAATATCCGATCACAGAGTTGTAGGATACGCTGGTGACTCACTGACAGTGTCATGGCATGGACCTGGGTTTGATTTCCAGGCAAAGATAAGGAAAAAAAAAAGTGGGGGGGTGGGCAGGGAGAACTCCCTGGGCAGTTGTGAATGAAGGCTCACTGTGCCAACTCTCAGCCTTGGCTCTGACTGAACTGAAAATATAAAAGGAAGAAACTGCTGGGACAAAAAAAAAAGAAACTCAAGTTAGAGAACACCTTAAACAAAGGGCCACAATATGGGAAATAAAGAAAGCAAAGTAAAATGCTACCACTTGTAAGGTGAAATAGCAATTTTTACAGAAATAAACTAAAAATATGTCAAAATAAAATACTGGATCAAAAAGAGTTTTTGGTCTGTTGTCCTTTATTTCCTCATAATATTCCTTTTCGTGCTTTATAGCAGTGAGTGAGATAGGGAAAGAAGCTTCAGCTGCCTCAGAAAAATATAAAGTGTGCACCTAGCAAGCAGCTTGGAATCTCATCTAATGTTACAGTGCTACTCAGCTTTAAACACTGTCCTATACTTACCCACACATTCCCTGTCTCACAGGCACACCGCCATATTCAGCACCCTTTTGCTCCCTCCCCCACTCCCTGCCTCTTTATTACAGACCTCACAAAACTCACACTCTGCTACGTAAGCATCCAATCCCGTGTATAGGCTGCTCTGAGAACTCGGGGACATTGTGATTTTATAAATTGTTAAGACTGCAGAGCCAGCATCTTAATTGATCTTCTCCCACCCTGCTATCTCTCTGTGACGTCTTCTGCACCGATGGAGCAGGCAGAGAATGCCTTTATTCCTTTTTCATGTATTTCCTAGTCTTATTTCACAAGATTTCAATTGCTGAGCAATTTCTGGATAAATGGCTTCAACAAGCAACTTTCAGTGAAGCAGATTCCAAAGTGACTTCTGTATTGCATAGAACAACTCCATGTAAAGATGGTTTACATAAGAACATAAGAAATTGCCATGCTGGGTCAGACCAAGGGTCCATCAAGCCCAGCATCCTGTTTCCAACAGTGGCCAATCCAGGCCACAAGAACCTGGCAATTATCCAAACACTAAGAAGATCCCATGCTACTGATGCAATTAATAGCAGTGGCTATTCCCTAAGTATAATTGATTAATAGCCATTAATGGACTTCTCCAAGAACTTATCCAAACCTTTTTTGAACCCAGCTACACTAACTGCACTAACCACATCCTCTGGCAACAAATTCCAGAGCTTTATTGTGCGTTGAGTGAAAAAGATCTAATCCGTTAGAACTCCTGGAAGGAGTTTACCTGGGTAAATGGCCCTCTCAATAGAGAGGGCCATTTACCCAGGTAAAAGCTTTCAGAAAACTGTCCACTTTGTAAGTGAATAGAGTACAGGCCTTGTTCTATAATGTGTGTATTTTTATTTTGTGTACAGAAATGTTCCTGAGGAGTGGGATTAGACTACAACAATGTGTCTAGTTTTGTAGTTTCAAAACTAGGTGTGTTTGAAAAAAAAAGCACCTACAGAAAAACAGCAGCAAATCTCTGCAGCTATTATTTCCCTAGGCAATTTTCAATTTCCCTTTGAAAACTTGTGTAAAGCCTATGGGTTAAAAGTACCCACTACTCATGTTTGCAAATGCATAGTTTTGAAAATTGCCCCCATAGTGGATCTGGCTTTTCAGAAACATTTGATGAAGTTCCTCCTCTGAGAACCCTGCTGCAATTAAAAAGTTCTGAGATAGAAGGCAATGTCTTATTGTGGGCTGATAACCAAGATTAAATTATGCTTACCTGATTATTTGCTTTCCTTCAGTCCTGCATCAGTCCTTATGCATGGGATTTCCCTCTCCACAGATGACAGAAGACACGCCCTTTATGACCTCACTTTGAGCTTATAAAGGAGATTTGATCCTGGTCCATTCCTTTTTTGTAATTAACTGTTTATTCACAGGAACTCAAGAAACCAGTCCACAACACGCACTACATTTAAAACATTCACAATACAGGAACTGTAAAATAGCCACATTATTATCTGTCTTTTGTATGTGTGTTGTATATAACCCCACCCTGGAGAAGAGAATTAAAATAACATACCAGATTGCGCAAGAACAATATGCACCAGACCACCGGGAGCCCCAAATATACTTTCCTAGAAGACCGAACATGCCCCTGGGTGTACAGTCGGGAAGGACACCAAGTAGGACATGTGAAAACCACTGGAATCCGCTGAGTAAGACCACCTCACACAGGCACTTGATGGTGTGTTAATTGCCATTTCCGATAACACTTCCATGATTCTTCAAATCTGGCTAATCAATCATACTTAATTGCAGTCAACTTTTCCGTATAATAAACCCAGTGCAGCTGTCGCAACACACTATCAAAAGGGAGAGCATAGGCGCTCCGCCACTCTTTGGCCAAGGCACCTCTCGTCGCCAAGATGACCGCCTTAACAAAATGACAATGGGACTTGGGCTGATTAGCCACGGGGAGATTCAAGAACACAATCTGAGGCGTCAGAGTCAGGAAGGTGTTCAACACATCACACAACCACCCCTCTACCTGCCGCCACAGGGGCTGTAGGGCCGGATTTCCACCACATATGGATATAATCACCTAACTGCCCATGACGTCTCCAGCACTGGTTACTACTACCAGGAAGCATTCTGTACAGCTTTACAGGCATAAACTACCACCTAAATAACACCTTATAGCTGTTTTCCAATAAGGAGGCAGATATGGTACTGCATCCAGTCTGTAAGAAACACACATCCCAGTCTTCTGCAGTGGGACCGGGCGCTAGGTCCTTTTCCCAGGCAATGAGAAATTTGGCGGTGTAGTCCCGGACTGTATTAAGTGTAATATAAAGTTTGGAAATGACCCCCTTCACCTTATTTGCCTTGTCACAAATACCTTCAAACAAGGATTTCCCTTGAGTCATATCCCCCAACATGGATTTAGAATGCAAAAAATGTCGCAGCTGGCCATATGCAAAATAATCTGTGGGTTCCCATTGAAATTGTGCATTAAGCTTGTCTAAGTGAAGCATGGAGTCCCCACGCCAGACCTGTCCTAAGGTGGTTAGACCTTTCTGAGCCCAGCGAAGGAACACTTTCCCATCCCTCCCGGCAGGGAAGGCCTCGCAACAACGAATAGCCGTGGAAAAGACATACTTCCTAGGGCCCACATATGAGAGCACCAAGCTCTCCATAATGTCAAAGTATGTGCTGTGCACGGGAAGAACACGACCATAAAGGGTGGTAATTTGCCAGAGAACCAGAACCTATCTCACAAATATGGATCATTCATCATCCCCTCTTCTATTGTTACCCATTGTTTACAAGTGGTCGTGTTATGGAATTCCACAATCGCCTTCAACTGGGCTGCAACATAATATTTAAGGAGGTTAGGAACGCCCAGTCCCCCATTAGCTTTAGGTTGATACAGGACGGCTCGGGAGACCCTCGGGGGTTTCCTTTTCCAAATAAACAGGAATACTTTCCTTCTTTTAACTCGAGAGGCACCTCTAGTCAACACTAGTAATCCTGGGAGGAGGGTGACCAGTGTGACAAGAGGGACTGCTGTAATCATCTCCTATGGAACCAGACCCAGTGCTGCCTCCATGAGGCCAAGCAGCTAGAGGTAGTACCCTGCTCTGGGTATACCCCTTGAATCAACTTGAGACAATCTGTTGGGAGCCATGGCTCTTCCTTTTGGTAAGGTACCTATCCTAGCTGCTGTAAAAGCTGGATTAATTCTTTTGAGAACTTGTGGCTCTCTTGAAACAACTTGGCCTTTATGCGACAGTTGACTATGAAGGAATGTCCCATAATTTGTTGCTTGCAAAGGGCTGCTGCCACTACCACCATGACCTTGGTATTGATTTATATTCCACTTTTTGGCATTTAAAGTATATTAACATTCAGGTACTGAAGGTATTTCTCTGTCCCCAGAGGGCTCACAATCTGTTTGTACCTAAGGCAATATCCATTCTCTCTTTTGCCTCCAAACTACTTGAACGTGCTGTTTACTGCTGCTGTCATGACTTGCTTACATCTCAAGCTGTTCTTGATCCATTCCAGTCGGTTTTGCCCTCTACATTCAACTAAAACAGCCCTTGCCAAAGTTTCTAATGAGCAGTTTATGGCTAAAGCCAAAGGTCTTTACTCTGTCCTTATCCTCCTTGACCTGTCTGCTGCTTTTGACACTGTTGATCATCACCTCCTCCTTGATACTCTGTCCTCCCTTGGATTTCTGGATTCTGTCCTGTCTTGCTTCTCTTCTTACCTCTCCCATCGCACTTTCAGTGTTTCCTCTGGTGGTTCCTCCTCTACTGCCATGCCACTATCAACTGGTGTGCTTCAGGGCTCCAACCTGGGCCCTCTTCTCTTCTCACTATATACTAATCCCCTTGGTGCTCTGATTTCCTCTCATGGCTTTCAATATCATTTTTATGCTGATGATTCCCAGATCTACCTTTCTACACCAGAAATTTCACCAGAAATCCAGTCCTGGATCTCGGCCTGCTTGTCTGACATTGCTGCCTGGATATTCCGCCGTCACCTTAAAACTCAACATGACCAAGACAGAGCTCCTTATCTTTCCCCCCAAGCCCACTTTCCCTCTTCCTCCTTTCCCTGTTTCTGTGGATAACAAGGTTGTCATCCCAGTCCCATCAGCCCATAACCTTGGAGTCCTCTTCGACTCCTCTCTCTCCTTCTCTACGCATATCCAAAACACTGCTAAAACATGCTGTTTCTTTCTTTATAACATTGTCAAAATCCATCCTTTCCTTTCTGAACCCACTACCAGAATCCTTATCCACTTTCTCATCTCCTCTCGCTTAGACTATTGCAACCTGCTCCTCACAGGTCTCCCGGCAAATCATCTCTCTCCACTGCAATCTGTCCTAAATTCAGCTGCATGACTTATCTTTTTCCAAAGTTGCTATGCTCACATAATCCCTCTTCTGAAGTCACTGTATTGGCTCCCTACCTGCTTCCGCATACCATTCAAGATCCTTTCTCACCTACAAATGCCTTCATTCTGCAGCACCTCACCTACCTCTCCTCTCTTTTCTCTCTCTACACCCCTGCTCGTGCACTGTGCTTGTTGGATAAGTCACGCCTATCTGTGCCCTGCTCGTCTACTGCCAATTCCACACTCCTGCTTTCCACCTGGCTGCGCCATGTGCTTGGAATAGTCTGCCTGAACTGGTGCATCATGCTCCCTCTCTTGCTATGTTTAAATCCCATCTAAAGTCCATCTTTTTTAAACCGCTTTTAAATCTTATTGTTATGATAGTGGACCCTTGGACCGGGACGAGAGATGACACCCACCTGTAGCGCCCAGGTGAACTCGTCCTCCGGAAGGTGGAAGTTCCGCAACACGATCTCGTCTCGGCGTCCTCAGAGAGTTGGCAGGTACGCAGTCCGGGTTCCAGGCAAGGATCAAGGCAGGCACCAAGCAACACAATCCAATGTTCCAGGCAAAGGTCAAGGCAGGCGGCAAGCAACACAGTCCAATGTTCCAGGCAAGGGTCAAGGCAGGCGGCAAGCAACACAGTCCAATGTTCCAGGCAAGGGTCAAGGCAGGCGGCAAGCAACACGGTCCAAATTCCACACACGGGTCAAGGCCAGAAGACAGTATACAATACCACAGGTCGGGGCAGGCAGCGAGCAACGGAAAATCCAAAACCAGGCAAAGGTCCAGGGCAGGCGGCAAGCAGACTAACCGAATCCAATCCAAGTCAAACCAGGAAGCAGGAGAACCAGGGAAACACAGCCAAACACAGGAACCTGTTGCAAAGGCGTCTTCCAGTCTTCTGGGAGATGTTTAAATCTCCCTGGCTGATGATGTCATCTTCCGGGGCCGGCCTGGTCTTCGCGCAGCTGCCCCTTTAAGAGGCGGGGTTTGCCGCGTCTTCCCCGACGCTGCTCCCCGACGTCCAGGAACCATGCTGCCGCGGCCCGTGAACTGCGGGCTGCCTTGATCGCGTCTCTGTGCCGGCAGCCTGAGAAAGGTAGGGGGTCCTGGCCGCGGGTGAGCGCGGCCGGGAACCACAACACTTATGCCTATATGACTTTTAGTCTTGTTAACTTTCTTTTCCTTTTAACCATTTTATACCTTTATGAAACACTCCAAGTCTCTTGTCCTGTATATTTGTCTTATTTGATTGCAAGCTCTATTGAGCTGGGACTGTCTTTTTGTATGTTTGTACAGCGCTGCGTATGCCTTGTAGCGCTATAGAAATGTAAGTAGTAGTAGGCAATGGAGGATGAAGTGACTTGCCCAAGGTCACAAGGAGTGGCAGTGGGATTTGAACGCTGGTTTCCCTGGTTTGTAGCCCACTGCTCTAACTGTTATGCTACTCCTCCACTCCAAAGGTCCTTGGCATGGTTGTTAGGCCAAAAAGCAGAGTCTGGAACTGAAAATGTTGGCCTAACACATAGAATCTTAGGAGGCTTTGGTGAATAATCCAAATAGGAATATGAAAGTATGCTTCTGCTAAATCCAGGGAGGCCATCACTGAGTTTAACGTCTCCTTTTGAAAGGGCATATGTAAGCACATGTTCACTTCCTTTTGGTCCAGTACTGGCTGGAAGAAGTCATCTTTGTTTGGCACCA
This sequence comes from Rhinatrema bivittatum, assembly GCF_901001135.1. Lineage (NCBI taxonomy): Eukaryota > Metazoa > Chordata > Amphibia > Gymnophiona > Rhinatrematidae > Rhinatrema > Rhinatrema bivittatum. Next base: position 217,024,208 of record NC_042622.1, on the reverse strand, counting down.
TAAAGTATACTGAATAAGTGCCTTGTCCCCTCTCCTATGGGGTTACTAGCACAATAGCCTGAAGGAGCTGAAGTTTCATCAACATTCCCTTTATGGCCTCTCTTTTGAGAGGAATGCACAGGGGGATACTACAAACATGTTTGGCACCTGTCTTGCACACTCGGGCGGCATAGCCCTTCCAATGTCCAATGTGATTTGGGTCCATGCCACATAGTACCTCAAATGGCAGCCACCTAATGGTACTATTGCGGGGTCACCCACTGTATATCGTTGTTGAGAGTGCTGTAAGTCTGCTGGGGCTTCATCCTTAGTCTTTGTGGTCCCTCAAAAAACTGGGTTTGAACTTCCCGGTTTGTTGCGGTGTATACCTACCCGTTGGCATCTTGGCCCTTGGGTACCTACTCTGGCCTTATCTTCAGGCAGCCTCTAGGATTTAGGTTCACCTAGATCCTTAATGAGCCTTTCCAGCTGTTCCCCCAAAGGCCTTCTCTCAAAGGTAACTTACCGAGGCAGGCTTTGGACACTGCATCTGCTACCCAATTTCTGAGCTACAGCAGCCTTCTTACAGCCACCTCTGAGGCTAATGCCTGGAATGCCATCTTTATGTGATGGCACTCCTTTAACTCTCTGGTCCAACAGATTCTTTCAGATGCTTCTTGGTTTTGATGTACTTTAAAAAGGTTTTATTATTAGTTTTTGCCTCTGTGGCAAGCTTCTTCGTTTTGGTCTGCCCTATTAATGTTATATTTACCTTGCCAGAGCCGATACACTTTCCTATTCTCATTTAGACTTGCTTTCCACTTCTTAAAAGATGCATTTTAGCTTTAATAGCCTCTTTCACAATATCCTTTAACCATGCTGCAATCATTTGTTCTTCCTTTGACCTTTAATGAGTGGAATACATTTTATCTGGACTTCCTAGATGGTATTTTTAAACAAGTTCCATGCTTCGTGCAGATTTTTAATCCTTGCAACTACCCCTTTTAGCTTCTTCCTGAAAAGTTTTTTCATTATATCAAAGTATCCCAGTTAGTTCACTCACTGATTAATCTATATATATTTCCTTGGATATATTTTCTAGATAAATAAAATGTGTATTTAATATTCAATGAAAGTGTTTCACCTATAGAAACAAAACTGCTTATCCAGCAAAGCAATCTCTTGCCTAAAACAAAGCCACGTCAGAAAAAGATGGGTCTCAGCATGCAGCTCCTGACTACCGTCATTAAGATAACAGAATTTTGTATTTCTTGGAACAACTGGGAACCTGCTGTATGCCCTGATCCCAGCTACAGTCATTCAATCCCAATGGACAGGAAGAGCAATAAAAATATATGTGCATGCTCTAAAGCAGGGGTCCCCAAACTACAGCCCATGAGCTGCATCTGGCCTGCTAAACTTCCCTGCCTGTGACCAGAGTCAGCTTGCAGAGCCAGGCCTCCCCACATGCCAGACCCATAATGCTGGAGGAGATCTGAACACAGCGACAAAATTTCTGGTTGGAAGCAAAATGTCATGAGAATAAAGGCAAATATTAGTGAAGGAGGCAGCAATGAGAGCTGCAGCTTCCTTTCCACTGGAGATTGACTGAGCAGATGATGCTGAGGAGCTGATTGTATTTCCAGGGAGGCAGGAAAGGCAGCCCCTGCTGTCATCTCACCAAGACTGCTAGCAAGAAGCCAGAGCATGGATTAGGCAGCCTGAGAAAACGCGCAAAATGCCATTGCGGCCTACCACGTGGTGTGCAGCGAATAAGCCTTGGAGCAGGGTCTAGCCTAAGGAGGCTGCTCAACCTGTCAGGCTGCCCACGTCCCTCGACCTCCCAAGGAGTAGGACGAACGTCGTAATGGCACGCCGAGCACAGAGACCGGGGGAAGGAGGAAGCCCTATGCAACAAAAGCTTCCTTCTAAGTCTCTGTATATTATATCTTTTTTTTAAACTTACCGGAGCTCAGCCTTACCTAGCTGAACACAGAGATGGTCTCTGGCTGCAGGGGGAGAGGGCATGTGCAGTCACTGCTGCTGCGCTGAGCTTCCTGGGAGGAACCATCTGCAGGTGAGCGGGGCAAATTTATTTCCTTAATTCATCTTTCTCAAAATGAAGCAATCCCCAGTAAGGAGATGCACGTCCACCAGCTGCTGGAGACGGACAATACTGGCAGGCTGATGTCACTGCAGGAGCATATATATACTGTGATGTCACTTTGCTCCATCTCCATTTGCTGGTAGAGGTGCATAACCCACTTGTTCTGGATTCATCTAACTGGACGCTAAGAAAACCCGCATTAAAAAAACCCCACACTCACCTAACCTCCTTGCTAGCGCGGCTCCCTGCATTGCCCATGTTTAGATAATCACCTCCTTTGCATGCCATTAGCATGCACTCGCACAGAAAAAGCCGCAAGTTGGTAAGCGGGTTTATACGTGCGTTTTTTTCCACGCACAAACCGTTATTATATAACCATCTAGGGTTAGTGCAGGAACGCGCACACAGTACGCGTGAAATCTGCGGCAGCATTACCGCTGCTTCTTACATCAGCCCTGTCATGGATACGTCCTCTCTCGTGCTTATGTGCGGCGATTACCATAGAAAATTCACGAGGGGCATTGGATTGTGGAATGCAGCCTAGGATCAAATCTCAGTGATTAGAAAATGGCTTAAGTTGGCACTAAACATACTAAAGGTTGAATTTGCACACGTTTAAAACGTATGGGTAGTAGTGCCAGCCGTCAGGGCTTCCAGCCTTTCAGTTTGGCACTAACAAAGCACTGGCATCGAGCTGAGGGTGAACAGAACACTGTAAAACAAGCTTGGATACCGTCTGAATGACAGGTTTTCTATAACGTTATCAAGCCAATTTAAGGCATGCATGTATACAAACTGCTGTGATACACTCAACTGCTTCCTGCCCTGTACAGAAAGCCGGCATAACAAAACACGACAGGAAGCAAACCGGTTTGTTTTTTTGACTAAATTACTTCGACGGTTTCCATGGAGAGTCCGGGTCCCCGTGCACATGCGCAGTGCGCGAGCCGGTCTCCCGACTCGGCAGGTGCTCTGGGAAAGTGCGCATTCGCAAGGGGGGAACGCCCCTGACGGAAAGCGAGAGGGGCAAACTGGCTTTCCGAAGAATGGCGAGCGGGGCTGGAAGCGTGGCGCCGGGAATGAGGAACATGGTCAGGATCGAGGCGCCCACGGGTATGAGGAGATCACGCCGCGTCTGCCCTAGGGATTTGTTCGCTATCGGACAGGTTTTTTTTTTTTTTTTTGCTGAAGTCACATTCCGCGGAAAAGACATGACATCAGAATAAAAGCTGTCGGGGGCACTCAAACACGCTTTCACATACTCACACTCATAAATATTCATACTCAGAATTTCAGATATACACACACATGCTTGCAGGCACTTTCATGGGCACTCGTTTATACGCATTCATACACGCACACTCTCTCTTTCATACGTTTACACACCCATATACAATTCATACACACTTTTGGACACACAAATATACTCATAGATATTCATAGACACTCATACACATTCATACATACACTAATATGCAATCTCACATGTTCATACACACTCATATACACACACATTCATAGACACTCATGAACATACTCATATACATTCACATACACACTCTTGGACGTACACAAACACTCATACATATTCCTACATAGTCATACACATACACACTCATTGGCACACACATATACTCATATACACTCATGAATACATGCACACTAAGGTGCGTACAGACATGCACACACACTCATACATTCATACACACTCATACACATTCATAGACACGCATTCACATACAAACTCACGCTCATTCATTCACTCTCTTGGACACACACAAACCATGATACATATTCAAACACACTCATGCATATGTGCACACATTCATATACACATGCACACACACATACTCACATACTCTTGCACACAAACATACACTTGTATACATTCACATGTTCATTCATACACACTTGGATGCACACAACACTCATATTTATACACACTCATACAGATATACATATTTATACACTTTCATATGCACTCATGTATACACATATACAGTCATGCACAAATGTGCATGCTCCGCTACTCATGAGCACACATGCAGATGCTCTCATGTACATTCATGCACACTCGTGAACACACATGTGCACATTCATTCACATTCATACAGCACACACACTCCTACAGATTCATGCACAAACACACCTGCACAAGCTTACGTATACATTCATATACACCATGTACACTCTCATACACAACTGTTCCAAGGGCATCAGTACAAATGAGAATGTTAAATAGTCAGCAATTAGAATTTTAGAAAACTGTTGATAATTTTGATTATGGTGAGGTGATAGTGATAATAGTGCATAATGAGGAAAATGTGTAATAGTGAAATAAGACTGATAATGGGTGCCTGGTGGTATGTGAAATGGGAGTGCAATAGTGTGAAAAAAATAATTATGATTTTATCACCCTAACCTTCTGCAGTAATATAGGGATTGATACTGATCCCAAAACAACAAAATTTTGGAACCAGTCCTTCAAAGTTGCTTCACTAATACAGAACTATTATTTCCATAAGGCAGAAGCAACCCCAAGCCCTACCTTCATTGTGAGTCATCCTATACTTAAGAGGCCTCAGCAGAAAGTAGGCATAAAGCCAGAAGCTACAGTAACCTTTGTTTCAGCCTTCCTTTATGAAAGGAAGGCTGAAATACAGAATGTTTGGAAGCGTATGAGTGTGCATCTGTATGAATAAGCATGAAAGAGTGTGTGTATGAGTTTGAATGTGTGAATGTATATGAGAGAGCGTATGTGTATGAGTGCATATGAGAGAATGTGATATTGTTCATTGAACTCAAACCTTTCCAGTATAATTGACAATATAACTATTTCAGTTCTTAATTAGTGTTATTATACACATTACTTACAGAATTGTTATTTCAGATAGAATATGCAATTTAGAAATGTTAATTCCTTTGCTTAGTCATGGTACAGATACAGAAGGATGATTTCCTGGAGACTTGACCCTGCTGGCTCTGAGATGATGGATCAACCACAGCAAACACCAAAGTGTCACCTCTGTTCTGGATGCTGAGTAGGGGATTCTTCTTTTTCACCTGAGAACATTCCCTATAAATGTCATGATGAAGATTTTAGTTATTAAAGTGTTGTGCATGCTGGGTGTGTTTTCCTTCATGATGCTTGGATCTCTGTTACCTGTGAAATTGATCCAACCAGATTCTGAGAAAGCACTTCACTCCAGGAAGACTCTCACACTCTGCAATTCCTTCTCAGGAGGAGTCCTCCTGGCTACCTGCTTCAATGCCTTGCTTCCTACAGTGCGAGAAAAGGTACCACTCTTTCCTTTTTTTTTTCTTTCTATTTCTTACTACCAGATTTTTATTAACCTGAGGTGTAGAATTCCCAAAAATCATTTTAGTCTTAGTCATCAGCAAAATGTTAGTAAAATGCATAGACCTATCTAAATGTTTATTTTCTTTTGTGAAACTTGGAACATTTTAAAAGGATGTAGAAGAGAAGAAAAATACTGTAATTTTAAGTGTTGCTAAAAACATTGGGTCCTGTGCTAGAAAGATGGGTAAAATAATAACCTTTTCGAATCATGCTGCCAGATCAGTCCAAATAAATGGGTTATCCTCACTTGTCAGCAGATGGAGGCAGAAAACACAGGCTACGGAAGGTCTGGCTCCCTCTGCACATGCGCAAACCTGCAGTCCCCATGTCTGCACCCACCCCCAGCTGGTCTCTTTCATGAAACAGCAGCTGCTGTGTGGATGTGCTCATTTACAGGTGGGCGACGCCTCTGACAGAAAGCGAGAGGGTCAGACCGGTTTTCAGAAGGATGGAGAGAGGGGCCAGAAGCTTGATGCAGGCAATGGGGAACATGGCCAGGATTGAGGCACTCATGGGTATGACGAGTTTATGCTGCACTGCACTAGGGATTTGGTCACTCTTGAAAAAGAGACCGTTTCTTATCGACAGCTTTTATTCTGAAGTCACATTCCATGGAAAAGATGTGACTTAAGAATAATAGACCTTTTTTCACACACTTATAAACATTCATACTCTGACATTTATACACAAACAGGCTTGCATAGATTTACACTCCTACACATTCATGCACGCTTTCGCATACACACTCATACACGTTCATGCATACTCAAGTGCACACACACACACACACATGGCATCATATACCGTACTTTCACATACATACTCATTGAGGCTCACAAAAACACTCTCATACATATTCATGTACACTTATGTGCACACCCTCATGCACACACGCACACATTCTCATTCATCTTCATACACACCCATGCACATTCATACACCATCATGCCAGCACTCTTATACACATTCATGCACACTGATGGACACACATGCCTGAGGGGCCATAGCACCTTTTTCTTGTTCTTTTTCTGTTTGGTTCTTGTTCAGAAATATTTTGGAATTCTCCTTGTATTGGCATACAGAGAAGGAGAGAAGGAAGAACAGGAGAGCCAGTTCTTGCTACTCAGATGAAGAAAAAAAATATATATATAAATATATATTTTTTAGATATTTGGGGTGGAAAGGGGATGAAAAATATTTGTAGATTAGACAAAAGTTTGGGCAAGGATCTACAGATAGCCTTTTCTGCTACACTCAGCTGTACAGAGGAATACGAAGTCCGAAAAGACTTGTGTTCTCTTCCTCCACCTGCTGACAAGCCAGGATAACCCATTTATCTGGACTGGTCTGTCAGGACTCGAGGAAAGGAAATTAACAGGTATGCTTAGATTTCACCTTTCATTGGTAAAATCAACTCACACTCAGTATTGATTTTTTTTGTTAGGTGGGCAATTTTCAAACTGCCTGCAGAGGTGCAAAATCAACGGATACTTTTTACTGCAGACTTTGCATCAGTTTTCAAAAGAAACACTTTACCTTTTAAAATTACCTAAGAAAAAGTGCCCACACAACTTTGCACCTGATTTTTGTGTGGATACGTTTCCCGGGTACATTTATGTGGGTGCTTTTGAAAATTGTAAAGTTTGCTTGTATTTGCAAGCTCCATCGCCTCTCCTGCCCTCAGAAATACCTCTTTTCACCATGGGTAAAATTATGTGCACATAGAATGGGCAATTTTCAAAGACCTTATTTTCACAAGTAAAGCATTGCTTTGCCCACAGAAATGACTTTGAAAATTTTCCCTCTAAATGTCTAACTGCTTCATGGATCAAACTAAAGCCTTTTGCTTAACTCTACCTTTCTCAGACTTGGATAGATAGTAATACATAGGGGTAGATTTATAAAGAGCCACCAAACAGCCAAGATAGCTGGCGATCTTTAGGATTACGTTCAGTTGCAACCTAGCCGGCTAGGTTGCAACTGAAAGTAGACGTATCCAGCTGAGCACTCCTGTGGTTCTCCCAACCAATGTCTGCTCCCTGGAATGTCCTTCGCTAGGTGGATTGATTTAGCTGCTCAGTGGGAGTGAGGGATGAGGATAATTTTCACTCTGAGGTATAGAGCCAGCTAACTCCTTATCCAATTAGCCAGTAAATCTCTTTATTTGGCATTATGTGCACACTCCAATACTGAAATTTCATTTAAAACTCACTGAGGTTATTGTCCTTAAATTCTGAGGTTCCCCTTCCTTCCCAGACCAGTACTGGCCTCGCATACTGTTAAGTAATTTGTGATTTATCTAATATTTGGGTACTTGCCAAGTACTTGTGACTTGGATTGGCCACTGTTGGAAACAGGATGCTGGGCTTGATGGACCCTCGGTCTGACCCAGTATGGCATTTCTTATGTTTTTGTGTTCTTATGTAAGAACACAAACGTAAACAGAGAAATAAATCATCGGCTACCTAAGACATTTATTCTCCCACTTCCATACAACACCATACTAGAATACACCTAACAAAAAAAAATCCTCAAATAATTACATCATTAGCATATGATAATACAATTACATAAAATACTACTATAAGTCATAGTCAAATATATGAAGAATTAAGCATATCAATATGTTATAGGAAAGGAACTTTCCAAGTAGTGAGTTTTCTGAGTAAGATGATAGTATTGTTTGTCTTTGCACTAGGACTATGATTCTTGTCTTTCAGTGTGTGATGGAATGCTGCAGGATGCGATTCATTTATCTGGCATTTGTTTTATTCTTTTAGTTTACGGAGGTTCTTAAAATGGGAAATATAACCACAGACTATCCACTGGCAGAGACAGTCATGCTGCTGGGGTTTTTCCTTACTGTCTTTGTTGAGCAAGCAGTCTTGGTCTTTCAGAAGGAGAAGCCTGCTTTCATTGACTTGGAGACCTTCAATGCAGGATCAGATGTTGGCAGCGACTCAGAATATGACAGCCCCTTCATATCATCCCCGCGTGGGCACAACCTTTATGAGATGGGCCACCGCCACCGCTCCCACAGCCATGGCCTTAATATGGCGCTGACCACTTCCAGTCCCTTGCGACTCTTCAGCCTCGTGTTTGCCTTGTCGGCGCATTCTGTCTTCGAGGGCCTGGCTTTGGGGCTGCAGGAAGAAGGCGATAAAGCTGTGGGCCTCTTTATCGGCGTGGTCATCCATGAAACACTGGTGGCCGTGGCCTTGGGAGTCAGCATGGCAAAGGCGTTGCTGGCACTGAAGAATGCTGCTAAATTAGCCACTCTGGTGAGCATGATGATTCCCGTGGGCATAGTAATTGGCATGGGCATCCAGAGTGCTCAAAACCTAGCCAGCAGCGTGGCCTCGGCATTGCTGCAGGGCATGGCAGGCGGCACGTTCCTCTTCGTTATCTTCTTTGAAATTCTGGTGAAAGAGCTAGAGGGCAAGAGTGAGCGCCTGCTAAAAGTGCTCTTCCTGGTACTGGGTTACGCCGTCTTTGCAGGCCTGGTCTTTTTTAAGTGGTAGAGATGGAAATAATGAGATCCCAGACTGAGCAGCACCCCCTGGGACCAGGCAGAGTCATTTCTAGTAGGAAGACAATTTTCCATGCATTAAAGAAAACTACTGAAGTAGAAAATATTGAACGCCAGAAAATACGGTGTTGGACGCTCATGAAGCGGTTTCCTCTGGTATGGGCTCGTAGCGTTAGGGGTGATGGGGTGTTTTGCATAGACTGAAAGGTGGGTAACATTTGTTTCAAAAAATAATACCAGAAGCAGCCCTATGGCTGATATCGGTGCCGCGCACTGCAGGGTGGGGATTCTGGGCTTGGCACCCCTGTTTGTCAGGGATCAGTTGGGCCTAGGTGTGTCACAAAGGCAGTGGTGGCGGGGAAGGATGGAAGGCAGTGGCAGCTGCTGAGGTGGTCCCTGTTGGCTGAGGGTGCAGCTTAGAGGTTTCCTTCAGCTCTTAGGTTGATAATAAGGCTTTCCTTGAGCCACCTTGGCCTGCTTGCCTTGGTAGTAAGGGAGAGTGAGGATAAGTAAGGGAGAGTGAGGATAAAGATTAAAAAAAATTGAAAGAATGATACCGTGGCAGTGATGCATTTAGGCCCAGCAAGAGAGGAAAGCCATCTGCCGTTACTGTGGCAACTTCTACCACTCAGAGAGAGTGGTGCTAAGAGAGGGCCAGTGAGAGTTCCCTGTGCTACCTGACCATGCTGTTTTGGGGTGATGGTATTTGATTAAGTATTGGATAAAAATGTGCAGAAAAAGATGTTGGCATTCTCTCTCTGGGGAGAATTAAATAGAGTCCTCTGAAAGCGTCACCACCGTATGCCTTGTATGTGAATATTGCTAAGGTTTGTCTATGGGTAGCATGAACTTTCTGACTTGGGTGTTCAGGAGTTTCATTCACTCCCAAGCTTAGAACAACCTCAGATGCACATGCGACTGCTCAAACTCAAAAGTATGCTACAAGGAAAACTTGGAGTAGAGTTAAGGGGAGCCCAGGGCCACCACCCAGGAAAGAAAAAAAAATACACTGCCTGTATTAAAACTTCACAGTAAAGAGCTAGAAAATGTCCAGCATGCTGTCAAGTGGAAATATGCTAGAGTGAAAGCTGCCTGTGCTGTATTCTGTCCAGAGTCCCACCCTGCCTGGAGCACCGGCACTGCCCAGAGCTGTTGCTTGCATGCATTTACTCCCTGTCTGGAGCTCTGGGACTGCTGTTGCTCTCTTGCACTGCCCAATCACCAAGTTTCTTGGAATACAAGGTGGGTTTTGTTTTTTGTTTTTTTCAGTCCATATAAAAGCAATTGTATGTTCACGTTGAGCACCCTTTGTGCTGTATCTGAATTTATCATCCTAGGAATATCTTGTTTGTTTTCCACTTTTTAGTGTTCTTTAATTAATTTTTTTTTTCAGTTTGCACTAATCACATTTGAAATCTGTTTTCAGAATTTACATCTTCCTATTTTGTGGGAATTTTCAACATGTGTGATTTGTTTCTTCCCTGCTTCCTTTATGCAGTTGGCATTGATTCATTAAGATTTTTAAAACTGTATTTCACTGTTTATTGAAAGCTGAATTGCATAGAAACATTGAATACATAGTTGTACGGTTATTGTTGCATAGTAGTGTACCTCTGTTTAGTACTCACATATGACCTCCTATCCTGGGGCTCCTGAAAGTATTCTGTGCAATCCATTACAGTAATACCATCTGCTGAAGATCAAGAGAACTGGGAGGCTTAATTATGTCCAAGTGGACAACCGAAGTCACTGACAGGGAATGAACTCTGTGGAAAACAGTGATCTTGTCCTATTACCTCAGGGCTTTCCAAACATGCCCTGATGTCCCCCCTGCCAGCTTTCAAGGTATTGAGATACATTTGCATAGACTGGAGAACCAGTACATGCAGCTCTATGCTATCCAGTTTTGGGGAGCCCTAGTCAGTTACTGAAAGCCTGCCTCTGCTGGGACGTAAGGAACTGGATTTGGAAAAGGGTTTCTCCCTCTTTGTAAGTTTGGCCCTGTTCTGTGTTTAATGTTGACATTTTACTTTGTCTCTTCTTATAATATTCTTATTAAAGTATGGTACATAGATGCATATCAGAAGAGATTATATGCACCTTATGGCTTGTATATCTGGATAGAGTTTGGTGTGGTACCTTATGGGTTATGATGTAGGGCCAGCTAGTCTGGATAAGATGCATACTTATTTCTCCCATCTGGTTTGCTTGTAGTGTGCTAGGCTAGAAAGTTACTGAGTGGTTTATAATCTGTCTCTTGCCCGTGCCATTTAGTATCTCACCTCCTTACTGAATACTCCAAAACTGCTTTATGCTTTGTAGGCTAAAGAGATGACTGGGTTTCTTGATGGCAGTATGTAATTCACTTTCTGTGTGTATGGGACTGTACCTATTACTTTCTTCAGAAAAGAGGAAAAAAAAAACGTGGCCATAAGGTATCAATAAATCATTTGTGCATTTCTTCTGTGTCTTGCTCTTTTTTTTTGTCTGTCATTGTTTAGTCATAAAATAGAAGTTACAATTTTAAAATTAGTTAAATGTAAACCGATATGAGTTAAATGTAAACCGATATGATGTCTCGACGAATACCGGTATATAAAAACCTTAAATAAATAAATAAAAATAGTGCAGAAATTTAGATTTCCTAGTATGTAGCCAGATGGACTTAGGACCAATGGGTTGTGCTCTCTTGCCAGCAGATGGAGACTGAGGCAGGTTTCAAAGCTGACGTCACCTTAGATACACTCCTGCAGTGATCTTAGCCCTTCAGTATTTCTCCATCTCCAGCAGATGTAGACATGCTTTTTCCCTATGAGGATCACTGTACCTTTTGGAAGAAGAAATTCTACTTTTATATTGGAGAAAAGATTGAGCCCCACTCTCCTGTGGTGATACCAAAAGGTCTCTCACCCAGTTGAGAATTCCAGAGGTGATTTCCGAGATCTCTGAGGTGTTCCTTGGTCCGGTAGCTGGTTCCCATCGTGGACTTTACTGCTTAAGCAGCTGAAAGGCAGCGATTGCAGGAAGCCAAGTGTGGCATTGATGGCCAAAGCCCTCTCCCCCCACAGGCGGAGACCGTCTCTGTACTCAGCTGGTAAGCACTTAACCCAGGTAAGTTTAAAAAAAAAAGGAAGAATATTTACCTTCAAAGAAGAGGGGTTTCAGTAAGACTTCCTCTGGTCTCCTTGCTTGGCGCGCCATACCAATGTTGTTCCCAATCCTATTTTGGGCATAGGAAAGTGGGCTTACGAGTGGGTTGAGCGCCCCCCCCGATGGACTAGGTCCTGCTTTAACTTGGCACACCACGTAGTAGGTCACAGCGGCACCATCTTGCACGAATCTTTCTGCGTCTCGTATTGCCTGTCATAGGACATCGGTATGTGCAATGTGTTGGCTCTGCGCACGCATAACGTACGCTTACACATACAATAAAGTAAGCGCAGGATACAGGAAAAGCAGGGCACACAGGCTGTGCATTCACCTCGCCGCACCCCACCTATGTGCTCAAAATTGTGCACATAAAGTTTTAAGCACGAGCCGATTGAATTCAGTTACCATCGCCAATGGCTTCGGCAGCCAAGAAACAAGCACCTTGCTCTCTGCGCTGCGTATCATATTAGGGCTTCTCAGCCTGACCTGGATTCCAATTTTTGTCAGCACTGTGAAGAAGCGCAAGGGGCTTTGGCCTTCTCAGTCTTTGCTGAGCCCAGCTCCTCCCATTCAGATGATGGATTGGCAGCCTTAACTGGAAGTACTCGTTACCCTTTGGTTGGGTCTTCCATGGGAGAGGGAAACTTGCCTGGCCCCACCCCAGTTCCCTCTGGGCTAGGCATGGCCCCGGCGGCCTTTTCTTGGGTGGAAATTTTCCAGGGACTGCAGGCCTTTGTACAGGTGCAGTCTACTTCCTTGCTTATTTGTTTATTTATTTAAAATTTTTGTATACCAACATTCATTAAGCAAACATCACATCGGTTTCCATGTAACATAAACTGGCCAACAGGGCTTTACAATGAAACTGATAAGGGAACTGGGTAGTGGGAAGGAGAGGGAAAAACGGATGGAAAGTACTGTACAAATATACTTGTCCGAACAGAACCCCAGCCGGACCCCTCTCCCTTTCCTGTTGGCAGTCCTCGAGGCATGCCCCGCCTGACTAAGGGTATCCCTAGTGGGGAACCTAATGGCACAGACAAGCAAGATCCCTTGGAAGAAGGGGAAATTCCCCTGGGATTAGAACTGTATCGAACCATGATATGGTTCTTTTATAGAGATGAATTGCTGGCCTTGGTTTTCCAGACCCTGAAAACACTGGGAGTTCCTGGAGTGGAATCTATGACTGACCCAAAGAAGAATCCCATTCTGATTTCCTTGCGCAAAGCCTCTTGCTACTTCCCAGTACTGGAAGCCATCCATAAAAACATAGAAATGATGGCGGAATAAGACCAAACGGCCCATCCAGTCAGCCCAGCAAGCTTTCAGAGTTATTTTTCTCATACTTATCTGTTACTCTGACCGTTGAGGTCAGGGCCCTTATTGGTAACTTTTTGGTTCTAATTTCCTTCCACCCCTGCCATTGATGTAGAGAGCAGTGCTGGAGCTGCATAAAAGTGAAGTATCAAGCCTAATTGGTTCGGGATAGTAACTGCCGCAACAAGCAAGCTACTCCCATGCTTATTTGTTTACCCAGACTATACAATTCAGTCCTTTTGGCAGTAGGAGTTGATTGACTTGGAATGGGATGCCCCAGAAGCAAGTTTTAAAGGGAGCTGGGCTTTAGAACCTCTATACCCGCTGGATCCAGCAGCGAGAGAATGTTTGTGTTTCCCTAAAGTGGATGCACTGGTCTACATTGTCTCTAAGCGACAACTATCCCAGTGGAAGGAGGCGTGGCCTTAAAGGATGCGCACAATAGACGGAGTCTATCCTTAAACAAGCCTTTGTCACAGTATCAATGACCTTAGAGATTGCTGCTTCTTGTGCCCTGGTAGTGCGTTCATGCACTTCTCTCTCAGGAGGTGGATGACTCGGGGTTGAACTCCAGAGCAGCTATGGAACCCGCCGCCGCTTTTTTAGCAGATGTGGGCTTGGATTTAGTCCATATTTCAGCCAGAGGTGTGGCTTTGGTGCTAGTGGCCAGAAGACAGCTATGGCTGCGGAATTGGTCAGCCGACGCAACCTCCAAGGCCAACCTTACAAAAATGCCCTTTAAAGGATCACTCCTATTCAGAAATGAATTGGAAAAATTGGCCAGTAATTGGGGAAAATCTCCAGTCCCCTGGCTACCAGAAGATAAGAGGAAATAGTTGCAAAGCCCCTTGCCTATGAGGGGCTGGTCCAGGGGCTCTCAACGTTTCCGCCCCTACAGAAACTCAACATTTCAGAGGTATTGGCCCTTTGGAAGAACTTAGTCCTTTCATAGTTGACAGCCCAAGAGAGGGGAAGTTCAGGATCGTCCCAAACCTCCCAATTAAATTTTACCAACCCATCTTCGGAATGAGGAGATAGGGGGTCAACTGTCTCTCTTTTCCCAAAGATAGGCCGAGATCACTTCGGACAAGTAGGTACTGGAAGTCATACGAGAAGGATATGCACTGGAATTTCGCAGCACTCCTCGGGACGTATTCATGATGTCTCCTTGCCACTCCCAGCACAAAAAGCAGGCAGTGGAAATTACTCTTTTAAGGCTTCTCAGGATGAGGGCAATAATCCCAGTATCTATGCCTCAGGAAAATAAGGGATGTTATTCCACCTATTTCATTGTACCCAAGAAGGAAGGTTCCTTTCTTCCCATCCTGGACCTCAAGTATGTCAACTGTCACCTACGAGTGAGTCATTTCTGCATGAAAACCTACACTCTGTGATAATGGCTGTACAACCAGGAGAGTTCCTATCTACATATTCCAATCCGTCAAGAACAACACTTCCTACGCTTTGCCATACTGGCTCACCATTATCAGTTTCAGGCACTGCCCTTTGGCCCCAAGAACATTTTTCAAGATTATGGTGGCCGTGGCATCAGTGTTGAGAAGGAATCCTGGTACACCTATACTTGGACGACTGGTTGATCCAGGCCAAGTCTGTGGAAGAAAGTCTCCAGGTGACCAACAGGGTGACCTCCTTGCTTCAGGAACTCGGTTGAGTAGTAAACCTGGACAAGAGCAGTCTCGAGCCTTCCCAGTCGCTGGAGAATCTGAGAGTCCGGTTCGACACCAGGCAGGGCAACGTCTTCCTCCTGACCACACAGATACGGAAGTTGATAACCCAGGTGCGTCAGTTGATGAACACAATATGCCTGACAGTGTGAAGCTATCTTCAAGTTCTCGGTTTGATGGCGACAACTTTGAAGTAGTGCTGTGGGCGAGAGCACACATGCGCCACTTCAGTGCTTGCTGCTGTCACGTTCGAACCTGCAGTCTCAAGAATATTCGATTTGGCTCCACTTACCGATGGGAGTCTGCTCTCACCTCAAGTGGTGGTTGCAGGAAGCTCATCTGAGCAGGGGGTGTCCCTGTCCTGCCCAAAATGGTTCTTACAGTGGATACGAGTCTCCGGGGCTGGGGAGCTCACTGTCAGGAACTCATGGCCCAGGGACGTTGAACGGAGGAAGAGGCCCCCTGGAACATCAATCGCTTGGAAGCCCAGGCAGTGAGGCTGAAATGCTTGCAATTCAGCTATAGACTCCAGGGTTAAGCGGTACGCATAATGTCGGACAACACAACAAAGGTAGCCTACATCAACTGCCAGGGAGGAACCAAGAGCCAGCAGGTGTCTCAGGAGATAGATTTCCTTATGGAACAGGCAGAAATAATCTACAGCCGAAATCAGCCTCACACATCACAGGAAAAGACAATGTCAGAGCAGACTTTCTAAGCAGGGAAAGTCTAGATCCAGGCTGTTGATTGAAGCCTTTCAACTAATAGTAGATCACTGGGGCCTCCCGTCCATCAACCTGCTGGCTACATTTTGCACTGCGAAGGTTCCCTGATTCTTCAGTCACAGAAGAGATCCGTGGTCCCTGGGGATCGACACTCTCATTCAGACCTGGCTGGAAGAAGACTTGCTATACGCCTTCACTCTGTGGCCCCCTGCTGGGCAGGATCCTTTGCAGAATCAAGCACCACAGGGGATTAGTCCTGCTAGCAGCTCTGGATTGGCCCAGGTGTCTGTGATATGCAGACATGTGGAGACACCGTCCCCCCCTTGCCTCCCACCGCACAGGGACTGGTCCTTCATGAGGATCTGACTCGATTCTGTCTTACAGTCTGGCCCTTGAGAGGGCTCGCCTGATGAAGCTAGGATATTCTGTGGCGGTAATTGCTACCTTATTCCGTGCTTGGAAGTTCTCTATGGCCCTAGCATATATGCATGTCTGGAGAGTATTTGAGGCCTGGTGCGAGGAACGCGGTGTCCCCGTCCCCTTCCTCTCAGTCGGTCAAAATCCCACTTATTCTGGAATTTTTGCAGGACAGCGTGAATAAAGGTTTGGCCCTTAACTCCTTGAAAGTGCAGGTAGCGGCTCTCTCCTGTATCAGGGGCAAGGTGAACGGAACCTCCCTGTCGGATCATTTGGATGTGGCCCATTTTCTGAAAGGAGTGCAGTACCTTCAGCCCCCCTTATGGTGGCCGGTTCCCTTGTGGAATCTTAATCTAGTATTGGAAATTTTGGCAGGGCTCTACTTTCAGCCACTGCACAGTCTTTCCTTGCATTTATTAACCTTAAAAATAGTGTTCCTGGTGGCTATATGCTCGGCATGTGGCCTCTCTGAACTGCAGGCATTGTCTCAGGAACCGTTCCTCTGGATGACTCCAGGAGCATTTCAGCTTCATACTGTTCCATCCTTCTTGCCCAGGGTAGTCTCAGAGTTTCATTTGAATCAGTCCATTTTTTTGCCTTCCCTAAATAAGCACAGGGATGCAGAGGAATACCGCCGCCTCCTTCATTTGAATGGCAGTAGACTTTTGGTGCTGTATCTGGAAGTTTCAGATCCAGGGCTGAAAGATGGACCGCCTGTTTGTCCTTCACAGCAGAAGAAAGCAGGGCGAAACCAGCTTTGTGGGCTTCCATAGCTCGCTGGATTAAGGAGGTGGACATGGCAGCCTTTGTGGAGGCAGGAAAGCCATTCCCTTCTCAGGTTAAAGCTCATTCCACCAGGGCTCAGGCGGTCTCATGGGCGGAAGTAAGACTGCTGTCCTACCTTAATATCTGCCGAGCGGCGACATAGTCCTCCTTGCACATCTTCTCCAGGTTCTATTGCCTGGACGTACAGGCCCAAGAAAACGCAGCCTTTGCAAGGGCGGTATTAACCAGACTACAGGCAGCCTTCTGGGAGTAGCTTTTGTACATCCCATTGGTCCTGAGTCCATCTGGCTACACACTAGAAAATGGAGAAATTACTTACCTGATAATTTTGTTTTGCGTAGTGTAGCCAGATGGACTCAGCAAACCGCCCACAGCTGCCCAAGAATGGTGCCGAGGATTCGCTGGTGGAGTGGATCTCGATTCCAAGAGATTACCGTTAAGCCATCATCCAGTCCCTAGATAAGGGCATTTATAATCTTACTGGGTGGGGTTCAGTTTTTGGATGAGTACAGTTACTGTTATTCGTTTTTAATCAAGCTTATTCAATAGTATGTCCACAGTGGCTTTTGAAGAGAGTATTGAAGGACTGAGGTCACTGTAGGGGTGTATCTAGGGTGACCCCAGCTTTGAAACCTGACTCTGTCTCCCTCTGCTAGTAGGGGAGCACAACCCATTGATCCTGAGTCCATCTGTCTACACTAAAGAAAATGAAATTATCAGGTAAGTCATTTCTCCATTGAAAGCTGACCCTTTATTTTTAATGTTCCCTCTTTTTGCACACCATCTATGTGTACAAAGCATGCCATCTCTTACAGGGTTTCTTATTGCACCCCTAACCTGGCCAAGAATCTTTTTTTAAGATGATTCCGCCCTGCCTGCATTGTTGCAGTTTGTACAACAGAGGCTAAGAGACAGCCAATAAAGACCACAAGTCTGCCCCTTGTGTATTTATTTTTATTTATATTTCACCTTTCAGACACTTCAACGCAGATTACGGTGTAGGTATTTCACCCATGTACTGCTGCAAACATCCAGGTGAATATCTGGACAAATAAGATATCACCATCTTAATTCTGTATTTTGATTTCATTCTTTAGGAAAATTTTGTTTAACGTTTTCTCCTGATAAGCCATGTCCACGGGCTGCAGCCACATCATTTGCAACCTGTGCTGGCAGCACTCTTACCTTTCTAACAGGTCAATACAGTAAAGTGCGGCCGCGGTTACTCTGCTCCTAACCCGCTTTCTACTCACTTTTCGGCCGCGTTGAATAGGTTAAAGGGGATAGTGTATCGTGGGTTGGACCAACCTACTGGTCTTAAGGCTTTGCGAAGATTTCTCGGATTCACAAACTACTACAGGTCCTTCATTCATCACTACTCCACCTTGACCACGCCTCTTACAGCCATGACGCAGAAGGGAGCCAATCCTTCTCATTGGTCTACAGAAGCCGTTGACACCTTCCATAAACTTAAAGAAGTGTTTTTCCAGGAACCATGTCTACGCCATCCCAATCCCCGACAACCTTTCATTGTTGAGGTAGATGCTTCGGACATTGGAGTTAATGCTGTCCTTAGTCAACACAGTGACACCCGCACATTACATTCCTGCGCTGCCTTCTCTCAGCAGTTCTCCCCTGCTGAGCGGAATTATGGGATAGGAGACAAGGAGCTACTTGTCATCAAATTGGCATTCGAAGAATGGCACCCATGGCTCGAAGGTGCACAACACCAGATAGCGGTCTACACTGACCATAAAAATCTTGAATACTTTCGTCATGTGCAACGCTTGAACCATAGGCAAGTGTGCTTGTCTCTATTTTTTAATTGATTTGATTTCTTACTGAAGTATTGTCCACCAGATAAGAATACCTGGGCAGATGCACTCTCCTGTTCCTTTAAGAACATAAGAAATTGCCATACTGGGTCAGACCAAGGGTCCATCAAGCCCAGCATCCTGTTTCCAACAGTGGCCAATCCAGGCCATAAGAACCTGGCAAGTACCCAAAAACTAAGTCTATTCCATGTAACCATTACTAATGGCAGTGGCTATTCTCTAAGTGAACTTAATAGCAGGTAATGGACTTCGCCTCCAAGAACTTATCCAATCCTTTTTTAAACACAGCTATACTAACTGCACGAACCACATTCTCTGGCAACAAATTCCAGAGTTTAATTGTGCGTTGAGTAAAAAAGAACTTTCTCCGATTAGTTTTAAATGTGCCCCATGCTAACTTCATGGAGTGCCCCCTAGTCTTTCTACTATCCGAAAGAGTAAATAACCGATTCACATCTACCCGTTCTAGACCTCTCATGATTTTAAACACCTCTATCATATCCCCCCTCAGTCGTCTCTTCTCCAAGCTGAAAAGTCCTAACCTCTTTAGTCTTTCCTCATAGGGGAGTTGTTCCATTCCCCTTATCATTTTGTTAGCCCTTCTCTGTACCTTCTCCATCACAATTATATCTTTTTTGAGATGCGGCGACCAGAATTGTACACAGTATTCAAGGTGCGGTCTCACCATGGAGCGATACAGAGGCATTATGACATTTTCCGTTTTATTCATCATTCCTTTTCTAATAATTCCCAACATTCTGTTTGCTTTTTTGACTGCCGCAGCACACTGCACCGACGATTTCAATGTGTTATCCACTATGACACCTAGATCTCTTTCTTGGGTTGTAGCACCTAATATGGAACCCAACATTGTGTAATTATAGCATGGGTTATTTTTCCCTATATGCATCACCTTGCACTTATCCACATTAAATTTCATCTGCCATTTGGATGCCCAATTTTCCAGTCTCACAAGGTCTTCCTGCAATTTATCACAATCTGCTTGTGATTTAACTACTCTGAACAATTTTGTGTCATCTGCAAATTTGATTATCTCACTCGTCGTATTTCTTTCCAGATCATTTATAAATATATTGAACAGTAAGGGTCCCAATACAGATCCCTGAGGCACTCCACTGTCCACTCCCTTCCACTGAGAAAATTGCCCATTCAATCCTACTCTCTGTTTCCTGTCTTTTAGCCAGTTTGCAATCCACAAAAGGACATCGCCACCTATCCCATGACTTTTTACTTTTCCTAGAAGCCTCTCATGAGGAACTTTGTCAAACGCCTTCTGAAAATCCAAGTATACTATATCTACCGGTTCACCTTTATCCACATGTTTATTAACTCCTTCAAAAAAGTGAAGCAGATTTGTGAGGCAAGACTTGCCCTGGGTAAAGCCATGCTGACTTTGTTCCATTAAACCATGTCTTTCTATATGTTCTGTGATTTTGATGTTTAGAACACTTTCCACTATTTTTCCTGGCACTGAAGTCAGGCTAACCGGTCTGTAGTTTCCCAGATCGCCCCTGGAGCCCTTTTTAAATATTGGGGTTACATTTGCTATCCTCCAGTCTTCAGGTACAATGGATGATTTTAATGATAAGTTACAAATTTTTACTAATAGGTCTGAAATTTCATTTTTTAGTTCCTTCAGAACTCTTGGGTGTATACCATCCGGTCCAGGTGATTTACTACTCTTCAGTTTGTCAATCAGGCCTACCACATCTTCTAGATTCACCGTGATTTGATTCAGTCCATCTGAATCATTACCCATGAAAACCTTCTCCATTACGGGTACCTCCCCAACATCCTCTTCAGTAAACACCGAAGTTCAGTAAACACCGAAGTTCCAGAGGACAGTAAACATCCTCTTCAGTAAACACCGAAGTTCAGTAAACACCGAAGTTCCAGAGGACATCCCGGACATACCACGACATATCATTGACCCTACCAACGTTCTTCTTGCAGCTACACACACGGTTCCTGCCAGGAAGACAGTGGTACCTCCCTCTCTCAGGAAGAAGATCCTCAGATGGGCCCATGACTCTCTGCTTGCAGGTCACCCTGGACAGTCCAGAACACTCATCACCTTACAGAGATATTATTGGTGGCCTTCTATGAAGGAAGAAGATGTCGGGCCTACATCGAGTCATGTCCTACCTGCTCAACACAGAAACCACCAGTCGGCCATCCCTGGGGACTCCTCCAACAATTGTCTGCTCCTAGTGAACCGTGGACACACATTGCCATGGACTTTATTGTTGATCTGCCCTTGTCCAACAGTAACAATACCATCTGGGTTACCATTGACCGTTTTTCTAAAATGGCAGATTTTGTGGCACTACCCGGCTTACCTTCTGCCCTGGAGCTAGCAAGGTTGTTCATCCGGCACATCTTCGTCTACATGGCATGCCTAAGCATATCCTCTTGGACAGAGAGGTTCAGTTTACAGCTAAGTTCTGGAGATCTCTGTGCAAAAGATTTGACATCTAATTGAATCTTACATCAGCTTACCACCCGCAAGCCATCAGACAGATGGAGAGAACGAACCGCACATTAAAACAATTCCTCTGTGCGTATGTCAACTCCAGACAAAGCGACTGGTCTGAATTGCTCCCCTGGGCCGAATTCGCTCTGAACTCACATCAGTCCGCTTCAACTGGGTCAACTCCTTTTCAACTAGTTTACGGACATCAGCCATTACCTCCACTACCATTATGCATCAGTTGTGGGAACACCCAAAAGAACTTCTCCAGAAGGCTGGACAACAGGCCAAGAAGTTCTATGATGCCCATCACAGAGCCACACCGCAGTTACAGCCCGGCGACAAGTTATGGCTTAGTACCAGCTTCATCCACCTTAAATTGCCATCGGTTCACTTTGCACCAAGGTACATGAGACCCTTTTCAGTTCTCCGCCGCCTGGGTCCAGTCACGTACAGTTTGAAGCTACCACCAGCACTCAGATTACATATTGCATTCCATATCTCCCTCCTGAAGCCACTCATCCTGTCAAAATTGTCCAGGAAAACACCGGAGCCCCAACCTCTCTCTGCCAAAGAAGACATCACATATCAAGTAGAAGACATCCTTGATGTAAGAAAACATGGCAGACAATGGGAATATCTTATTTCCTGGGAAGGATTCAGTCCTGAGGAAAACAGTTGGGAGCCTGCATGTAACATCCTTGACAAGGAGTTGATCCAACAGTTCCACAGGACACATCCTAGGAAGCCGAAACCCCCAGAGAGGAGCCCTAAGAAGGGGGGTACTGTTACACCTGTCAGTCGCAGACGGCTGCGACCTCTCATGCTCACTTCTTCTTTTTTTTCCCTGCTCCATCAAGTCTGGGAAGAATGGTTGTCTCTGCCAGTCCCCGTCGACCTCTCTGGTGTTCCCGGGACAGCTTGGGCGCTGGCGACCGCCATCTTGGACCCGAAGTTACCTAGACGCATGCGCAAAGGCCTCATTTGAACATGTCTTGACGGGACCCTTCACCACCAATAAGAGAAAAGTGCAAAACTTTATTATCACAACTTTCAAAAGTGTTTTGGAAATGTGTCCATACAATATAAAATCGCACACACTCTCTCATTCACACCATAAAAACATTAGAATGCACACAAGTGCCAGCATACCAGGCTCCAATGAGCCTATATAATTGTACAATACCTTTTGAATGTAACATGTACTTAAATACCCTGTGGATATATCCACTTACAATCTACATATTTCTGACTCCCACCTCTGTTTTCTACTTGTAATAAACTCGGTATATCAATTTAGCACATTAATAATATATGCTAATAACAACGCTGGACACTATGTGGAATTCTTATCCTTGTAATGTCCGTTTTCAACTTCACCGCAGATGTAACTTCACGTGGTCTGACCCCAACAAGCGGCCCCTGTTTCACATGCACTTGTGTGCATTCTAATGTTTTTATGGTGTGAATGAGAGAGTGTGTGCGATTTTATATTGTATGGACACATTTCCAAAACACTTTTGAAAGTTGTGATAATAAAGTTTTGCACTTTTCTCTTATTGGTGGTGATGATATATAATATAGAGAAAATAGTTCTCGTTCCCCTGTGAGTGTACCTTGACGGGACACTTGACATTTGAACATGTCTTGACTTCACCCAATGACGTCAACCTGCTAGTGTATTTAATCTAACCAGCCCTTGCCATCCTCGAGTTAGCAAGGAGTTCCATCCTGATGAATTCTCCACATTCAAGGACTTGCTGTTCCTGACTCGGTCTTGGCATCTGGACGCTCTGAGTAACCGCTCCTCGGAAGGCCTTCCTGCCTGACTGCTACTGGATCTGCTTCTTAGGTCTCTATCCTTTTCCAGGAACCATCTACTCTGAGTACCTCTACTGGCTTCTACTATACAGTCTGCATTGAGGATTCCATGCGGCGTACCCCGAACCTCAGGCCACTACCGCCTTTCTTCAGTGGAAGTCATTCAGCCTTCCTGCTCTACAGCCTACCTACATACCATCTACAGGAGCCAATTCCGGGTTCCGGCATCACTAACAGTTCTTCAACATCTACTGTACAGACATCCTCGGCATACCCCACTCCGAGGGCCATTACCGGATCTTCTCAGCTATGTCTCACTCTGGGTAATTCCCATCGCCCAGGTCTGTACTACTATATCTCCAATTCTGTGGACATTACTTTTCCTTCCTACTTAATAAAAGTCTCCATTTCTAGCTGTATCCCACACCACTGAGACTGTGCCTGCTGACGGTGAGGCTCACAGGGCTCCTCCCTGTGGGCGGAGACATCTCTCATCTCAGCCCAGGGTTCATATCTATCGTTAAACATAACAATATTAGTAACTACTACCACTTGTCACGTCTAAAGTGCTACTAGATGTGTGCAGTGCTGTACCGATAACTATGAGAGATGGTCCCTACTCAATAGAGCTTACAGTTTAGTCAGGAATCTATAGAAAATGTAGAGAAGGGGTTTTATTTTTCAGTATTTATTTAATTGATACCATATTAGCTGATAACAATAGTAAGTATAGCCAAGCAAGCATATAAAAGCTAATTTTTAATAATATAACAAAGCCCAGCTCTTTATAGATTCCCAATATTGCATCAGTATTTTCAGATTCACACACAATTCACCCCTCATTCAGTCGTATACTTTACATATGCAGCCTTATTTGGTATTAAGCTACCCAATTAACAGAGTATCCTGCTTCTTGTTACTTCTCTGACAGTCATTAGCAATAAGAAATAAACATTTCTCCAAGCTTGCACATAGTCTTTTGTTACTCTTCATGCAGTATAGACTATTATCAAGGTGTTCAGTTTGATTCCATTTCACCATATGCTGTTGCCACAACACTGCTGAAGGCACTTTATCTTTGAGCCAATGCAATAAAACACAATGCCTTGCTATTAATATTACAATTTGCACAAACTTTTAATAGCCTACAACTAGACTAGTCACCCATGAAATAGAGCCCAGTAACAACCATTTGCTATAAAAGGGAAGTTTGGACATGATTTGTTCTAGTATTTTAAATATTGCATCCCAATTACATATCTTAGGACACAGCACAAAATTATGTATCAAATATCCATTAGATGTATGGCATTTAAAGCAAGCAGCAGCAGGAGTATTGTCCATGTTGCATGCTTTTGCTAAATCTATATAAGAGTGATGCAAAAGCTTAAATTGCATTTCCTGGTAACCAGCATCAATAGATATTTTACCAATACTTGAAAAAAACGAATCATGTCATTGGGAGAAGCAGTAAATCCTATTTCTTTACTTCAATAAACAGGCATATTTTCCATCATTTTGGGTCCTATCTTAAGTAATCTCAGTGTATACCAGTAGGATAATTTATTTCTTCAGCTGCCACTAACATTCATTTTGTTCTCCAAAGTTGCAGACTGAAATAGAAACATCGTTTTGCAAAGAAGTATAATGTTGGACTTGCAGATAACATTTTACACTTATTAGAAAGATAAATTGTTCTCTCAGTTGTTCAAACATATAAAGGCTCTCTCATGCTCTATTATAAGACATGGAGATATTCCTTAATCCTTCCATTCCTCCATAAACACTATTTCCATGTCGGCAATGAATTCACCATTACCTACTAATGGTAAGAATTTGGATATTAAATGAGACTTGCACACCATTTATAAAAATATCCCCGTGCTTGCAGAGTAAATTGAGATAAGGGGCAATCCCACTATCATAACTACATCACTCATATGTATTGCATGTTTTAAGGAGTATGTGCAATGACTGTGAGCCCTTGTGCTGTGGTGTAGTTGATGCAGCCTAGTAGGCAGATCTACTAGATCCATGCCAACAGCTGGCAAACACGCCCTGGTCTGGGGCAAGCGGGAGCTTTGCCTTTACCAGCCCTGTTCCCCACAGGTTAAGCCCTTGGGTTCCAGGGCCCAGCAGGACATAGGAGAGTCCCAAGAGCAGTCCGAGAGAGAGTCTGGAAACGGGCTAAGGTCAGGGCTGGCAGCAATCAGAGTGGTACCGGATTTGGGCCGAGGTTTGGGCAAGCAGAGCGTAGTCCGGGTACATAGCGAAGGTCAGGTCCAGGTGGCAGGCAAGAGAACAGGCGAGGTCCATAGCAGAGGTGAGGTCCAGGTGAGCAGGCAGAAGGACTGGAAGGATACGGAAGAAGGCTGGAAGAGGCAAGGCTGGAAGGCAGGACAGGACAAGCAACAAGCACTGTGCTAGGCAGGAGGACCTGTTGCTGAGGCGATTTGGTGGTGAGGCTGGGTTTAAATGCCAGTGATGTCATCAGGGGGTGCTGGTGCTGGGCTTTCCCACTGTGGAGCTTGTAAAGGCTGGTGTGCAGTGTGTGCGCGTGCCTAGGGAATGGCATGGCAACAGGAGATATGATTGCGGTTTTCAGGCCAGGAAGAGGAGTCAGGGTGCGTGCCAGTCACGGGGCCACTCTGCAGCTGGCCAAACATAACAACATGGAACTATATGAGCCTCTACCATTTCCTGGGTACAAAACTTAAAAGTCTAAAGTAAGCCACTCCCGTAAAAAATGCATCTGACAAGCTACATTGTAAAACTGAAAATCTAGTCAATTTAAATCCCCCAAAATCTTTAGTGAGCAAAAGTATGCTATAACTAATCCTGGCCCATCTTTTTCCCCAGACAAATGAAATTAGAGTTGATTTTAACATATTAACATCTTTCTTTGATAGTCAACAAGGAACCATTTGCCTAACAAAAAGTAATTGTGGAAAAAGAATCATCTTAAACCACATACATCTCTCGAATAAAGGCAAAGAAGTTCAGCCCAGGCTGTCATCTAGTCTGAAATAGTTCTTATTTTAGGGGCCACATTCAGCGAGTATAATAATGTGAGATCTACTGCAATACATACACTCAGATACTTAATATAGTCTATTTTTTTTTTTGTATTTATAAATTTACTCATTACATTTCAAGAAATACTTGAATTTGCAAGTAGAGAAAAGGTAATATAAAAAGAAAGAAAATAAGCAAAAACAACAAAATACTTCTGTATATCCAGTCCCC
Organism: Rhinatrema bivittatum; assembly: GCF_901001135.1. Lineage (NCBI taxonomy): Eukaryota > Metazoa > Chordata > Amphibia > Gymnophiona > Rhinatrematidae > Rhinatrema > Rhinatrema bivittatum. The sequence goes on along the minus strand of NC_042622.1, from coordinate 216,997,759 downwards.
ACCAAATTAATCCAAACACACCCACAGGAATATCATAAATGAAAATAGAAATATAGGGTCTGAAACAGGAGCTAATATTAAATGATGGAGTACAGCTACAGATAAATAGTGCATAATCAGCAACTATAGGAGAGGAAGAAGTTACAGGTAATTCTTCACCCTTCAAAAACGGAATAAGTTGAGAGGGAGTATAGAAAATATAGGTCAAATTCTGATACTTAACCATACATTTGCATGGATATTTTAATAAGAAAAAGGCACCAAGTTGTAAAACTTGGGGCCTTCATTGAAGAAATTGTCTCCTTTTCAACTGAGTTGATCTTGCCAGATCTGGAAAGGCACTGATTTTCATATCCAGGAACGTCTCTAGATGATGTCAAAAAAACATCCTCAGGATCCATTCTAGTAAAAATTAAATTATTAAACTAGAAGGTTTAACTTGTTCTCTTTGGGTTGTTTCAAGAATATTAGTAATGTCCAAATCTGGAATTGCCGGTGTCAAAACCTGAAAACCTTTTTGAGAAGGAAAATCCATTTTAAATGGAGGAATATAGTAGGCTCTGGAGACCAACGGCATGGCTTACTCAGGTATTTTCAAAGTTTGCATAAGATATTTTTTCCACATATCTTTGGGTGGTATCAATGGATCTTTAGGAAAGTTTATAACCCTGAGATTCTTTCCCCCTTATTTTTTCTCTAGGTGCTCCATCTTGGAAATAGATTGATTCTCTCCAATAACATTCTGAATTAAGTTGGAATAGGATTAAATGGACAATTTTCTCAGTGGAAGGGAGTGGACAGAGGAGTGCCTCAGGGATCTGTATTGGGACCCGAGCTTTTCAATATATTTATAAATGATCTGGAAAGAAATACGACAAGTGAGATAATCAAATTTGCAGATGAATCAAAATTATTCAGAGTAGTTAAATCACAAGAAATATGATAGAGGTGTTTAAAATCATGAGAGGTCTAGAACAGGTAAATGTGAATCAGTTATTTACTCTTTCGGATAATAGAAGGACTAGGGGGCACTCCATGAAGTTAGCATGGGGCACATTTAAAACTAATCGGAGAAAGTTCTTCTTTACCCAACGCACAATTAAACTCTGGAATTTATTGCCAGGGGATGTGGTTAGTGAAGTTAGTATAGCTGTGTTTAAAAAAGAATTGGATAAGTTCTTGGAGGAGAAGTCCATTACCTGCTAATAATTAAGTTGACTTAGAAAATAGCCACTGGAATTACTAGCAACAGTAACAAGGAATAGACTTAGTTTTTTGGTACTTGTCAGGTTCTTATGGCCTGGATTAGCCACTGTTGGAAACAGGATGCTGGCCTTGATGGACCCTTGGTCTGAGCCAATATGGCATGTCTTATGAGATTAGGGGCCTCATTCTCCAATATCGCATTGGGGGGCGTTACCAATGCAAATGAGGCTTCTTTCGTGCAGTGGGGAAACATCGCGTGCGGCGATGTTTTCGCCATTCGCGAAAACATTAGCACTGCACAGACAGGCTCCGGGGTGGGGGGAGGAGAGAGAGAGAGAGAGAGAGAGAGAGAGAGAGAGAGAGAGAGAGAGAGAGAGAGAGAGAGAGAGAGAGAGAGAGAGAGAGAGACTTACTATAGTGCCTATGCCCTAGACAGGTATTTGAATCCGTATGGGAGGGCCACCTACTAACTCGGGGTGGGGATTAGGTATGAGCGTCGGGGGTTGGGGGCCACTTTCGCATTGCACATGAGACCTATGGACAGAACAGTGGTCTCTAGTGCAGATTTGCTGGCCGTCGGAGTGAGGACGCTCACTCCAAGAAGTGGTTTGGGCAACGTTCTCTCTACCTAGCTTGATGGACACTCTACCTGGGCAACAACATGCTAGGTGGAGAGAATGTTGCCCAAATCTCCTCTTGGAGTGAGCGTCCTCACTCCGACGGCCAGCAAATCTGCACTAGAGACCACTGTTCTGTCCATAGGTCTCATGTGCAATGCGAAAGTGGCCCCCAACCCCCGACGCTCATACCTAATCCCCACCCCGAGTTAGTAGGTGGCCCTCCCATAGGGATTCAAATACCTGTCTAGGGCATAGGCACTATAGTAAGTCTCTCTCTCTCTCTCTCTCTCTCTCTCTCTCTCTCTCTCTCTCTCTCTCTCTCTCTCTCTCTCTCTCTCTCTCTCTCTCTCTCTCTCTCTCCTGAAACAGGCTGTCCGGAACTATCGTGGATGGCAATAATCCCCCGTAGTGCAGGCCCTAGGACTCTTCACCTTGGAGAAAAGACGTCTGAAGGGAGATATGATAGAGGTCTATAAAATAATGAGTGGAATGGAACAAGTAAACATTAATCAGTTGTTTACTCTTTTGAAAAGTACAAAGACCAGGAGACATACAATGAATTTATTGGGTAATACATTCAAAATTAATAAGAGAAAATATTTTTTTACTCAAAGCATAAATAAGCTCTGGAATTCATTGCCAGAGAATGTGGCAAAAGCTATTAATATAGCTGCGTTTAAAAAGTGGACAAGTCCCTGGAGGAAAAGTCCATTAACAATTATTAAGGGATTTGCAGAAATTCACTGCTTATTCTTGGGATAAGCAGCTTGGAATCTGTCTACCCCTTGGGATCCTGCCAGGTACTCGTGGCCTGGCTTGGAAACAGGATACTGGGATTGATGGACCCTTGGTCTGACCCAGTATGGCAAACCTTATGCTCACTCCAGAACTCCCCAGTGCCTTGCAGAAGCCTGGGATGGAAGCATTCCAGAGCAGTGGTTCTCAACCCAGTCTTCAGGACACACTTAGCCAGTCTGGTTTTCAGGATACCTGCAATGAATATGTATGAGGTAGGTTTGCATACATGTAATGCAGGCCGATACAGTAATCTAGGTGTTAAGAAACTGTGCACTGGCTTTCAGTACACATTGTTAAGGTCCAGATTATTATTTTGTTTAAATCCCAATGCAGTAAACTGTTTTAAATGTGCCACATGCTAACTTCATGGAGTGCCCCCTAGTCTTTTTATTATCCGAAAGAGTAAATAACTGATTCACATTTACCTGTTCTAGACCTCTCATGATTTTAAACACCTCTATCATATTTCCCCCTTAGCCATCTCTTCTCCAAGCTGAACAGCCCTAACCTCTTTAGTCTTTCCTCATAGGGGAGCTGTTCCATTCCCTTTATCATTTTGGTTGCCCTTCTCTGTACCTTCTCCATCGCAATTATATCTTTTTTGAGATGCGGCGACCAGAATTGTACACAGTATTCAAGGTGCGGTCTCACCATGGAGCGATACAGAGGCATTATGACATTTTCCGTTTTATTCACCATTCCCTTTCTAATAATTCCCAACATTCTGTTTGCTTTTTTTGACTGCCACAGCACACTGAACCAACGATTTCAATGTGTTATCCACTATGACGCCTAGATCTCTTTCTTGGGTTGTAGCACGTAATATGGAACCTAACATTGTGTAACTATGACATGGGTTATTTTTCCCTATATGCATCACCTTGCACTTATCCACATTAAATTTCATTTGCCATTTGGATGCCGAATTTTCCAGTCTCACAAGGTCTTCCTGCAATTTACCACAATCTGCTTGTGATTTAACTACTCTGAATAATTTTGCATCATCTGCAAATTTGATTATCTCACTCGTCGTATTTCTTTCCAGATCATTTATAAATATATTGAAAAGCTCGGGTCCCAATACAGATCCCTGAGGCACTCCACTGCCCACTCCCATCCACTGAGAAAATTGTCCATTTAATCCTACTCTGTTTCCTGTCTTTTTTAGCCAGTTTGTAATCCACGAAAGGACATCGCCACCTATCCCATGACTTTTTGCTTTTCCTAGAAGCCTCTCATGAGGAACTTTGTCAAACGCCTTCTGAAAATCCAAGTACACTACAAACGCCTTATTCCAAGTACACTACAAACGCCTTCTGAAAATCCAAGTACACTACATCTACCGTTTCACCTTTATCCACATGTTTATTAACTCCTTCAAAATCTCCTTCAAGCAGATTTGTGAGGCAAGACTTGCCCTGGGTAAAGCCATGCTGACTTTGTTCCATTAAACCAAGTCTTTCTATATGTTCTGTGATTTTGATGTTTAGAACACTTTCCACTATTTTTCCTGGCACTGAAGTCAGGCTAACTGGGTACTTTTTTTGGGGTACTTGCCAGGTTCTTATGGCCTGGATTGGCCACTGTTGGAAACAGGATGATGGGCTTGATGGACCCTTGGTCTGACCCAGTATGACATGCTCTTATGCTCTTATGGTCTGTAGTTACCAGGATCGCAGCTGGAGCCCTTTTTAAATATTGGGGTTACATTAGCCATTCACCAGTCTTCAGGTACAATGGATGATTTTAGTGATAGGGTACAAATTTTTACTAAAAATCAATAATTTCATTTTTTAGTTCCTTCAGAACTCTGGGGTGTATACCATCTGGTCCAGGTGATTTACTACTCTTCAGTTTGTCAATTAGGCCTACCACATCATCTAGGTTCACTGTGATTTGGTTCAGTCCATCTGAATCATTACCCATGAAAACCTTCTCCGGTATGGGTATCTCCCCAACATCCTCTTCATTAAATACTGAAGCAAAGAAATCATTTAATCTTTCCACGATGGCCTTATCTTCTCTAAGTGCCCCTTTAATCCCTCGATCATCTAACGGTCCAACTGACTCCCTCTCAAGCTTTCTGCTTCGGAAATATTTTAAAATGGTTTTACTGAGAGTTTTTGCCTCTACGGCCAACTTCTTTTCAAATTCTCTCTTAGCCTGTCTTATCAATGTCTTATATTTAACTTGCCAATGTTTATGCTTTATCCTATTTTCTTCTGTTGGATCCTTCTTCCAATTTTTGAATGAAGATCTTTTGGCTAAAATAGCTTCTTTCACTCCCCTTTTAATCATGCTGGTAATCGTTTTGCCTTCCTTCCACCTTTCTTAATGTGTGGAATACATCTGGACTGTGCTTCTAGGATGGTATTTTTTAACAATGACTAGGCTTCTTGCATACTTTTTACCTTTGTAGCTGCTCCTTTCAGTTTTTTTCTATTTTTCTCATTTTATCAAAGTTTCCCTTTTAAAAGTTTAGCACGAGAGCCGTGGATTTGCTTACTGTCCCCCTTCCAGTCATTAATTCAAATTTGATCATATTATGATCACTATTGCTAAGCATCCCCACCACCGTTACCTCTCTCACCAAATCCTGTGCTCCACTGAGAATTAGATTTAAATTGCTCCCTCTCTCGTCGGTTCCTGAACCATTTTGCTCCATAAAACTGTCATTTATTCCATCCAGGAACTTTATCTCTCTAGCATGTCCCGATGATACATTTACCCAGTCAATATTGGGGTAATTGAAATCTAGCTTTAAATCAAGGGCGAGTCTAAACAGTTACCCACACTAGTAAACTGTAACAAAAAAATGAAAACAGAACACTTAATTTTCTTCCGTATCTTCCAATGGGCTTTCATGCATCTTCAAAGTTCTTACCATTTCTTTAACTGCATGGTATAAAATATTTTTGATTTGCAGTTTATCATCATAATATATCATTCTATATACTCTATGGATCGGGGATACAAAATATTAAAAATTCTAAGAGGACTAAGGATTTTATAGAAATAAACAAAAAAACAACAATCTTTTCTAAAAAAATATTTTTGAATGAGATTAATAAAAGTAATTTTTGTGAAGGTGAATGATTAGAAGACCGGTTGGTTTCTTTTGAAACATACAATGTCAGACTTGCTGACATCTTCACCTAGGCTTTTGTAGAATATATTCTATGGTTCCCATTTTTTTGTTACAGGTAACTGAAATCTCCCATTATTACCGTACTACCAATTTGGTTAGCTTCCCTAATTTCTCTTAGCATTTCACTATCCATCTTACCATCTTGACCAGGTGGACTGTAGTATACTCCCATCACGATAGTCTTCCCCAACACGCAAGGGATTTCTACCCATAAAGATTTGATGGTGCATTTAGTCCCATGCAGGATCTTTATCCTGTTGGACTCTATGCCATCCCGGACATAAAGCGCTACACCACCTCCCGGGTGCTCCTTTCTGTCATTGCGATATAATTTGTACCCCTTCCACCATGTCTCTGAGATGCCAATTAAGTCTATGTCATCATTCGCTGCTATACACTCTAATTCTCCCATCTTACTTCTTAGACTTCTGGCATTAGCATACAGACATTTCAAAGTGTGTTTTTTGTTTGTATTAACTTTTTGCTTTTTAATTGATAGGGATAAGTTAGAATTTTTTAGCTCAGGTGAGTTTTTAGTTACAGGCACTTAGACTACTTTTCTTATTATTGGAACCTCACTGTTGGGATGCCCTAATTCTAATGCATCATTAGTATCCTTTGAAGATACCTCCCTCCGAACCATGCGCTGCTGAGCGACTGTCGGCTTTCCCCTTTGTTCTAGTTTAAAAGCTGCTCTAGCTCCTTTTTAAAGGTTAGCGCCAGCAGTCTGGTTCCACCCTGGTTAAGGTGGAGCCCATCCCTTCGGAAGAGACTCCCCCTTCCCCAAAAGGTTCCCCATTTCCTTACAAAACTGAATCCCTCTTCTTTGCACCATCGTCTCATCCACACATTGAGACTCCGGAGCTCTGCCTGCCTCTGGGGACCTGCGTGTGGAACAGGGAACATTTCAGAGAATGCTACCCTGGAGGTTCTGGATTTAAGCTTTCTACCTAAGAGCCTAAATTTGGCTTCCAGAACCTCCCTCCCACAGTTTCCTATGTTGTTAGTGCTCACATGTACCACGACAGCCATCTCCTCCCCAGCACTGTCTAAAATCCTATCTAGGTGACGCGTGAGGTCCGCCACTTTCGCACCAGGTAGGCATGTTACCAGGCGATCCTCACGCCCACCAGCCACCCAGCTGTCTACATTCCTAATAATCGAATCACCAACTAGGACGGCCGACCTAACCCTTCCCTCCTGGGCAGTAGGCCTTGGGGAGATATCCTCGGTGTGAAAGGACAATGCACCACCTGGAGAGCAGGTCTGTACTACAGGATCCTTTCCTGCTGCACCAGGTTGATGCTCTCCGATTATGAGACCTTCTTCCTCCTGCTATGATAACATGTGTTTTGTGGATCCTTGGGTGCTGTGGAGATGACTACGCCCACGGGGAGGAGCCCCGTGAGGAGCCACAGCACTGGGCTAAACTCGTACACACAAAACACAGGACAGTGCTTTATTGTACAGCTTGAAGATCTCCACCAGAGGTGGCAGTAGTGAGGCAGTCTATGGTTGTATTCTCAGGGACCTCGGCAGAGGGAGCCCTTCTCTCTTTGATGACATCAGGAGGTTCCGCAGCAGGTCTCCCAGCGAGGAAATACTGTGGATGAGATTAGACTGAGAGAGGGCTCACTAGATGTTGCTGTTGGTATGCGATTCCACCAGGTATGTTGTAGAATGTACAGGCACCGAGGCAGGGAGAGCAGGCCCTCGAGGAGCGAGTACCTGTTCCCTGTAAGGCACCTGAAATAAAGCAGAGGGCCCCCGAGGAGCGGGTACCCAGGTTAGCGATTACCCCGAAGGGCAGAAAGAGAGCTTCCTGTGGCAGCATGGAAGTGGCAGAGTAGCGTAGACAGGAACGGATTCGAGTCCTTGCTAACTCTGGGAACTAGCAAATGAATGAAGGTAATATACCCGGATGGCATGACGTCAGCATAAGGGAACGCCCTCAAGGTTCACGCCAAGGGTGGTACAAAGACGTGGGTTGCACAGGCGCACTCTAGTAGATACCTGGTAGGAGCAATGGTGGGAGGCTGCACCATAGCCGTTCTGGGGACGCCAGAGAGGTTGGCTTGACGACGCTGTGATAGCCATCTTTCCCAGGTAAGCGGGAGGAGCCATGAATAAGGTGAGGCAAACGGGGCGAAGCCGTCGAGGACCGATGGACGCAACACCTCCAAGGCAGCACCAGGGCTGCCAGTCTGAAGTTGGGACTTGGCTACTATGTCCCTGAAGGTCTCATCTATATACCTCTCTGTCTGCCTCAGCTCCTCCAGGTCTGCCACTCTAGCCTCCAGAGATCGGACTCATTCTCTGAGAGCCAGGAGCTCTTTGCATCGCATGCACATGTACAACTTCTCACCGGTGGGTAAAAAATCATACATGTGACACTCGATGCAAAAGACTGGGAAACCCACCTCTTGCTGCTGGACTGATGCCTTCATCTCAAATTTGTTCAGTTCCTACTTAAGTTTTAGGTTGCTATGGGAGTAGGACTGTGACTAGTTAATATCCTTTAAATGTATTAGTGAATTCACTATATGACTGGTAGTGGCCTACAGGGGAATGATCAAACTCTTAATAAGGTTTTGGGGTTTTTTTTGTGTGAAAGTGGCACCTGCCTATAAATTAAAGGATGAGCTAGGGGTGGGAGGGTTGGGAAATACAAACAGTCTAACTTCAGTTAGTCTCTTGATTAACAAAAGAGATGGATTTGTATATATTGGAGACCCAGGACATGCAAATCTATCTCAAACCAAAGATGATTTTTTGATATAATTCCTGGATGAAGTGATGCCCCTGTAGAAGAATTTCATCTTTATATAAAGGCTCTCGCATCTGCATATGTGGCCAATCGTACACCATTTACAAAGACCTGGAGGTGTTTTTTGAAAGTCTACAACTGCTGGCGTCCCACAGTTGGCAGAGAGGGCATTAATTTCATTTCACAGAAGTCTTGAAGACTGGCACTACTGCTCCCAAGTTTCAACATGTGCTAACTTAACCCCTTCTTGTATCTGTTACTGTGTCCAATATTTGTGCACATACCTTTCTGTGTAATTAACAGCATGACAAACTGCTGATACTGAGGGCATTCTCAACATACTTGGAAAGATGACAAGGACTTTCTCAAGAAAATATATAAAGGATGGTTGCACTATTTCAATTCAAAACTAAAGTTACATTTCAAAATTAAAAGACTTCATAAATTGACAATTTGTGGACTTAAAACATTTTTTAATTTGTATATTGTTTATAAACTAAACTAACAATATGAATGTTTTTTTATTTAAAATGTTGACTTTTTTTCCGGTCAGAGGTGTGAATCTTTATGCAAACTATGCAAATTTGCCCCAGAATCTTGAAAAATCTGTCACAGGAAACTGGGAGTTCTGCCCTTGAGCTCGGGCTTATGCAAATCACCGGGGTGCACACGAAGTGCTGCCACGCCAAGCTTCTGCAAAAAACTAGAGCAGGGGTAGGCAACTCTGGTCCCGGAGTGCCACAAACAAGTCTGCTTTTCAGGATATCCATAGAGAATATGTATGAGGTATATTTGCATGTGCTGCCTCCATTATCTGCAAATATATATATATTTATTTATTTATTTTTATATCTTTATATCTTTTATATTTTTATATCTTTATATCTTTTATATTTTTATATCTCATGCATATTCATAGTGGACATCCTGAAAGCCACACCTGGTTGTGGCACTCCAGGAGCAGAGCCGTCTACCCCTGCACTCGAGCGCTCTGCAGTGCTGCTATCCCAGGCTTCTACAAGGCACTGGAGTGCTCTGCCAGCAACTATTATTAGCAGCTGCTTCTTTTAATTGCTGTTGAGCTGAAGTGAGTATGAATCATGCTTTCTGTCTTTAGCCAAATGTGTGAGTTTTCAGCAAGGCACAAAGCAAAGCCTGCAAAGCAATCTGGCAATCCTTTCTGTATGGGAAACCTGCCCTCCGTGCCACCCTCACGAAAATTCCCCTTTTGTGTTACAGTTCTGTTATAACAATAACCTCCATTTATAGCTTGTCCTGCAACCAAGGTGTCTCTGTAAAGAGTGCGTGCAGGTGGTGGTGCACAGGGACTTTGAAGAAAAGACAGATAAGAAGGTCAACAGCAAATAAAATAATATACCAGTCTGTCCCTTCAGAAAGACACAGGCACAAATCAAGTTAGGAGTAAACTGAATTTAGATACTGAAGGGAATTCTTTAAAAAAAATAAAAGCACTGACGTAGTAACCTAGAAACATAGTAATGATGGCAGAAAAGAACCAAAATGGTCCATCCAGTCAGCCCAGCAAGCTTCTTACGGTAGTATCTGCCGCGCTGGGCAGGTTACCCCCTGTTTCTCTTTTACTATTGTTTAATGTAACGCCTTACCGGCGACAGTTTTGCTATATGGAAACCGACTTGATTTGATATGTATATCGAGAATGTCGGTATATAAAAACCATAAATAAATAAATAAATAAATAAATACTGTGTTATGAGCCTTCTTGAAAATTAGACAGTGCTTTGCTTATGGACGGCCGTAGAAGCAGTCCTGTGCTTTCCCCCTCCTGTCTGTGTATCAGTACCTCTGGCCGTAAAAGTCAGGGACCTCGTTGATTTCATCTGACTCCATTACCTCTTTCCACCCCCACCCCCACAAGCCCGCCATCAAAGTGGAGCGTGATGTTGCAGTTACGTCAAAGGAATCAAGTAAACCCATGCCTTATGTTAAGGGTAGTAACTGCCAGTCCGAGCAGGTTATCCCATGTTTATCAGTTTCCCAGACCATAAATGTTGGGGCCTTCGTTGGTTGTTGTCTGAATCCAATTCCCTTTTTCCCTCTGCCGTTGGAGCGGAGAGCGATGTTACAGTTGCATCAAAGCATCAAGGCTTATTGGTTAAGGGTAGTGATCTCCAAGCCTTCTGCTAAGGGTAGTAACCGCAGCCCCAGCAACTTACCCCCATGCACTCTTTTTCTCTTCATTTACATCCTCCAGCCTTTAGGGATCCACAATGTTTATCCCATGCCCCTTTGAAATCTTTGACTGTTGTCGTCTTCACCACCTCCTCCGGCAAGGCATTCCAGGCCTCCACCTGACATTGGTTCTGAGTCATGCCCCTTACAGTTTCATATCATGACCCCTACTGATTTCTTTCCACCGGAAAATGCTTGAAATTCATGCATCATTAAAATCTTTCAGGTATCTGAATCTGAAGGTTTGTATCATATCTCCCTTGCACCTCCTCACTGCAACAACTCAGCAGCATTGGGAGGTTCTTAAGAAAGAGCTAAAAACAGGAATAGTAGGAGGTGCTGTGGGATAGTTATTTGAGTGCACTGGTAGAACGCCCTGTGTCAGATTAAGGGATATGGAGAAAGGAAGTACCTGAATATCAGGAGGTCTTGAAAGGCAGGACTGAATTGTATCAGCAGAGTTCTGTGTGTGCTTCTCAGTACTAGAAAACAGGGGGGGGGGGGGGGGTATTCAGGGCAGGATGAGGGAAACTGGTAGAGGGGTGTGTGTGTATTGGAGCTGGGGGGGTGTCAGAGTTCTGGAATACCACAATGTGCTTCAAGGTCAATGTTTCCTCTAATTTTTTTGTGGGCCGAGTGTGCAAAACATTTCTTGTGTGCAATATAGGTGTACACATTTGTGAGCCATGTTACTTATTTATTTATTTATTTATTTATTTATTTAAGGGTTTTTTATATACCGAGGCACGTTTGCAAAACATCACTTCGGTTCACAATGTAACATAACTTAGCAACAGGCTTTACAATAATAACATTTTTTAACAGGGAGAGGGTTAACAAGGGCAGGAGTATGGAATGAGGTGCCTTGGTAGAGCTGGGAATGGGAAATTTGCCCAGTATATACACTTACTTTAAGTCATTCTGAGAACTTTTTACTTTACTATTGCATTGCATCCCTCCAACATGTAAAAAGACCTTTAAAAAATGTCCCATTGTCTGTTTAATGGTGCATTGACTGAAATAATAATAAAAAAACAAACTTTCTTAAATGTGTTTTAAATCTGCTTTTAGTTTCATGGGATGCTCCCTAGTTCTTGTATTATCTGAAAGGGTAACTAACCATTCCCTGTTTACCTGTTCCACCCACTGACAATTTTATAATCCTCTGTCATATCCACTCCCAGTCATTTCCTCTCCAGTTTAGTCTTTTTTCATAAGGGAGCCACTTCATCCCCTTTATCTCTCTATCTTGTCTACTTTACCTGTATATTTTTTGAGATGAAACAACCAGAACTTCACACATTGTATATAGAAACATAAAAATATGATGACAGAAAAAGACTATACAGCGTATCCAGTCTGCCCATCCACACACACTGCTCAGCTCCGCAATCCCCACCACTCCCTCAGAGAGATCCCCTGTGCACGTCCCATGCAGATACTGTCCTTCACCATTTCCACTGGGAGGTGCTTCTATGCATTCACCATGCTTTAAGGTGAATTTTAAAACCCATGGGCCAGATTTTAAAACTTATGCGCGGGCATAGATTTGTTTGCGCAACCCGGCGCGAACAAATCTACGCCCGATTTTATAACATGCGCGTGCTGCCACGCGCATGTTATAAAATCCAGGGTCGGCGCATACAAGGGGGTGCACACGTGAACCTTGTGCGCGCTGAGCCCGAGGGGAGCCCCGATGGCTTTCCCCGTTCCCTCCAAGGCCGCTCCGAAATCGGAGCGGCCTTGGAGGGAACTTTTTCTCCGCCCCCCCCCCCGCCACCTTCCCCTCCCTTCCCCTATCTAACCCACCCCCCAGCCCTAACTAAATCCCCCCCCACACCTTTGTTGAAAAAGTTATGCCTGCCCGAGGCAGGCGTAACTTGCGCACACCGGCGCGCCATGCCCCGGCACAGGCCACTGAGCACTCGACACCACCCCCGGACAGCCGCCACGCCCCGTCCACGCCCCCGGACCACAGCCACGCCCCGTCCACGCCCCGGACCATCCCCGATCCGCCGCCACACCCCTGGACCGCCCCTTTTTGCAAGCCCCGGGACACACGCGCGTCCCGGGGCTTGTGCTCGCCGCCGAGCCTATGCAAAATAGCCTCGGCGCGCGCAGGGGCAAATTTTCTCGGGTTACGCACATATGTTGCACGTGTAGCCTTTGAAAATCTGCCCCCCAGTGTGCACATTAATTAGAGGATGTGCGAATACATTGGGCTTGCGCATGCCGGCCATATTTTAAAAAGCACCCGGATACGCACGTAAATGCCGTGGCGTGCATATCTCAAAACTTTTCTAAAAGGGGAGGGGTGTGGGTGTGGGATGGGTGGGGCATGGGCGGGTTGTGGCCGGGCCAAGATATGTGCATGTAAATACTTTACACGCCCCAGTGCGGGTGCTAAGGTCCCCTACCATGTAACTTTACTTCTGCTATGGATGACTTGTAAGTTATAAAATAAAAGGATCGAGCCATTTCTGAGGGGTTTTAAAGGGTCTTCGGTAACTGGGGAGAGTGTAGGCTATCAAACTGGGATGGGGATTGGAGGACCCAGCTGTTAACTGGGTGAACTGGGAATGGCATGGGCATGCACTCCTTTTAAAATCCCCTGATTCACGCAGCAGAAGCGAGATTAGTGCACCTATGCATGAGCCCACATAGAATTCAGCGTACGTGTGTGTGCGGTGAGGCTATTTTATAACATGCACGCATGCAAGTTAGAAAATAGCTGTGTCCCTGAACATGGCCGACATACAGGCACAAATGTGCACCCATGCACCGGTTTCAAAGTTTCCATCCTTCTGTAAATAAATACTTCCTTAGATTAGTCCTGAGTCTACTCCCTTTCACCCTCATGTCATTACTCCTCAGTCTGGTGTCTCCTTTCCTTTCAGGCCGATACAGTAAGGTGCGGTAGAAAGAGGTGCGTTAGTGCCGGGCGCACCCGCGTTTGCCGCACGCACAGTTCGGATCACATACCGCTCGATACTGTATTTAAATGGCATGCAAATGCAAGCCGCGTCCAATGTGCGTCTTGCATTTGCATGCCTTGTACCTGTCATTTCAAATGACATTTGAAATGACAGGTACAAGGAAGTGGATACAGGAGAAGGGCTGACTGACCCCCTAACTGACCCCCTAACTCCCCCCAAACTTTCCGCCAGCCCCCGCTCACCTGCCCTGGCCGCGTCCATCTCCCGCGCTGACAGCTCCGGAGCAGCCCCAGCCAGCCCCGCTTCACTGCCTGACCCCCTAACTCCCCGGGACAAGACTGAAGTGAATCGGGCAAACTTTCCGCCAGCCCCTGCTCACCTGCCCTGGCCACCTCTCCCGCGCTGACAGCTCCGGAGCAGCCCCAGTCCTCTCTCCCCTCCTCCCGGGGACAGCCGGCGGCGAGAGCAGCTTCAGCAGCCCGGGACAGATCGGGCGCTCCCCATGGCTCCCTAATCTCTAAAAGGTAATGAGTGCACGCCGTGACCTTGGATGTCCAGCCGGGTGCTCAAGTCACGGCGTGCGACGTCCGAGGTCACGGCGTGCACTCATTACCTTTTAGAGATTAGGGAGCCATGGGGAGCGCCCGATCCGTCCCGGGCTGTTGAAGCCGCTCTCGCCGCCGGCTGTCCCCGGGAGGAGGTGAGAGAGGACTGGGGCTGCTCCGGAGCTGTCAGCGCGGGAGATCGGCACCCATGGACGCGGTCAGGGCAGGTGAGCGGGGGCTGGCGGAAAGTTTGCCCGATTCACTTCGGTCTTGTCCCGGGGAGTGAGGGGGTCAGGCAGTGAAGCGGGGCTGGCTGGGGCTGCTCCGTGGCCCGTGAAATTTCATCTCGGCTTGCCTGACGCTCCACACTAACGCAGGGGTAAGGGTAGGCGGTAAATTTGCAGGTTAAATGCGCGGCAAAACTGCAGGTTTAAAAAGCGATAATCGGGGAACCCGTTACTGTATGGGAGGGAATAGCTAATCCGATCGTTTACATCTCATATACATGCCGCGGGCGGAAAGGGTTACCCGTTGATTTAAAGAGGCGGTAAGGATGGGTTAAAAGGGATAGTGAATCGCAGGTTGGAATAACGCGGCAAAATTGTGAGTAGAAAGCGGGTTAGAAGCAGGGTAACCGCGGCCGCACTTTACTGTATTGGCCTGTGTTGAAAGAGACCCCACCTCCTGTACATTGATACCTCTGAGGTGTTTAAATGTCTCTATCTTATCTCCCCCCTCTCACCTTTTGTGTACGGTATACATGTTTAGATTTTTAAGTTTGTCTCCATATGCCTTACAGTATAGATCTCCGACTATTTTAGTAGCCACTCTCTGCACTGACTCCATCCTGTTTATATCCTTGTGAAGGTCCAGAATTGTACACAGTATTCCAAGGGGGGTCTCACCAGGGGCTTATACAGGAGCAATAGCAGCATATTTTTTCTGCTGACCATTTCTCTTTCTCTGCACCCAAACAACTTTCTGGCTTTTATGTCACCTTATCCCCCTGTTTGGCCACCTTGAGATCATCAGATACGATCACCCCCAGATCTCACTCTTGTTTTGCGCAGAGAAGATTTTCACCCCCTTGAATGTATTGCTCCCTTGTGTTTTGCATCCTAAATGCATAAACCCTGCATTTTTTAGGATTACATTTTAGCTGCCATTCTAGACCATTCCTCAAGCTTTGCTAGATTCTTCCTCATGTTTTCCCACACCTTCTTGGCTGTCTACCCTGATGCAGATTTCGATATCAACCACATAATGACCTTTCCTGATAGTCCTTCCACAATATCACTTACGAAAATGTTGAAAAGAGCCGGTCCAAGGACCAATTCCTATGCCACACCACTAGTAACACCCATTTCCATGGAGCGAGTTACATGTAACACCACTGCTTATGGAATTGTATTGGTTGCTTGTAGAGTACAGAATCTTTTTTTAAATTTTGACATTGAAATGAAAGTGGTTCATGGAGGTTTCCACAGTACTTGGCCACACCTCTGCCTCCTTACCAGCCACGAATAACTTTACAATCTCTTCATCTGGAATTATTAGTAATCCCTGTGCCAACTGTGGCTAAAGTGGAGCTTACACGTTCAACTGCTTTTAGTTATTGTGCACCTGCTCTTTGGAACTCGCTCATGTTGGATTTATGGCAGGAAAGGGACTATATAAGAAGAATTGGGAAAGTTGGCTGTTAGTAAGGCCTTTTATGAATATTTGTATTGTGGGATTTTTATCATTGGGTTTTAGGTTATTAGAATTTGGAAGAATGTTATATGTATATATATTTTTTTTTGTGAGTCCAAAACTTCTATTTTGGCTTCACAATTAGAAACTTGTTTTTCAATAGCCAAAATTCGGTGTTTAATGTTCAAAGATATATATAGTTAACAAGGAAATAGAGGCTTCAAGGGAGACCATGGCATTCCACACTGCATCCAGTGTAATTACAGCAGGTTTAAGCAACACTGATTTCGCAATCAGGTTATTCTGTGCCCCACCACCAAAACTCTGTACAGTGTCCCCCTCGGCCGGTGTTGAGGCCCGAATCACCGCTCCAGGAGCACCCACAAAAGCGGGGCCTTCCACACCGGCAGGATCCAAGTCTGCCGAGGCGGCAGGACAGGGTCCCCCAATCTCTTCCGCAGCTATCCTCTCTGGCACTGGGATTCCCGGACTTACCCCGGGGGGGAACTGACAAGAGTTCTGAATGTTCCAATTGTGCCTGGTTAGAGGGAGAAGGAGTAGCTAGCGCTCTGGGGCTTAAAGAAGTTTCCTTGGCCAGCAGAGTTGACTTCCACTCCTCATCAAATCCCGCAGCAGCCATCACAGCCAAAGTAGAAGTCGGCATTGTAGTAAAAAACCCTTCAATCCATGGCTGGTGAAGATCCGACGAAGGAAAATTATTAAAAATCTCCCTTATTTTAGCCTTACGCTTTGTATGTGTTGCACTCGTCGGTCGCAGACGGCTGCAACCTCTCATGCTCACCTCTTTTTTCCCTGCACCTTCAATCATTGGGAGAATGGGGGCCTCCGCCAACCAATGCCGACTTCCCCGGCGTCCCCGGGACAGTGTGGACGCTGCGGACTGCCATCTTACTTCCAGCATCACCTAGGCGCGCGCGCACAGGGCCTCCTTATGAGTACATCATGGCGGGAACCTCGGGGGCGCCCCTCCCGATGACGTTAACGCCGCTAGTGTACTTATACTGATTGGCCCATTGCTAAGACGAGTTAGCAAGGAGTTCTCTCTCTTGTTAAATCCGCTCTAACTTGGATCTTCTGTTCCAGACTCTCCTCCTGGCATTCGG
The DNA here is from genome assembly GCF_901001135.1 of Rhinatrema bivittatum. Taxonomy (NCBI): domain Eukaryota; kingdom Metazoa; phylum Chordata; class Amphibia; order Gymnophiona; family Rhinatrematidae; genus Rhinatrema; species Rhinatrema bivittatum. Next base: position 216,980,712 of record NC_042622.1, on the reverse strand, counting down.
ATGCTCTGAGCACCCGCTCCTTGGGGGGGTGTTTATCCCATGCCCTCGTCTTTGCTATCCACTCCTCGGAGGGCCCTCCTGCCTGGGACTTCCTGACCTGCTCCTCGGGTATCTCTGCTGGGACTTCCTTGTGTGAGTACCTTCGCCAGCTTCTATCTATGTACTGAAGATTCCATGGTGTACCCCATCCTCAGGCCACTACCGTTCTTCAGCCTGTCTACTCTACTCTATCTGTGCCTCAGGATATTACACCATCCATCCAAGGTCTACGGCTTGGCTCCTGTATCACTGACCTCTGCCTCCTTGGCATCTTTAGTACAGTTTCCTTGGCATACCCTGCGCTGCGGGCCACTACCGGATCTGCACTCAGCCTGCAGGAATCCCCGGTGTACCCCGCAATGCGGGTCACTACCAGACCTTCGGATCTACATCATCATCCTGACTACTATATTTGCTCTAAGACTGTGTTTATTACATTTCCTGCTCCTCGGGTTATGTACTATATTCTCTCCTTAATAAAGTCTCTCTCACAGCTGTGTCCTACGTTGCTGAGACCATGCCCATTGATGGTGAGGCTCACGGGGCTCCTCCCTGTGGGCAGAGACATCTCTCACCTCGGCCCGGGATTCACAAATTCATCAAAACCATAACAGTATGTGGCATGGTAAGAAAAGGTAATACGAAGACAAACCAGTGGTAAAAGTCCAAAGCGGGACAGGGCTCCTCACACAGCGGCCATCTTGGTCTCCGAGAATTTTATATGTTGATGTAAACTGTATGTAATTTTTTTTTTTACTGGAAACCACTTTGATATTAATTTGAGATTGAGGTATATAAAGAATCTGAATAGACTAAACTAAACATTTACCACTACCCTTTGTCACATCCCACTCAACCAGTTTCTAACCCAATCAGTCACTATATCAAAGATGCTCATTATTTATAAGTCGTCTATGTCGAATGGTGACAAAGGCCTTACTGAAATCCAAGTACACTATTTCTAACATGCTCCCTGATCCAATTCTCTGGTCACCCCGTCAAAAAAAAAATTGATCAAATTTATCTGTGAAGAGATCAAACTCGATTGTATGATTTGATTTGGGGCCCATATTAGAACTTTTATAACTCTCTGTGACTTGGTTGTCATTATAATGCCTGCTGTTATGTGCCGACTGAGGTTAAATAAAAACTTACAAATTTGTCTGAGAGAAATAATAGAGGTATTACACTATTCCTTTCTGAATAATTCTTAACACTTTATTTGCTTTTTTTTTTGTAATCTGAGATTTTGAATGAGGAAGTGCATCAATACATTCAATGCCAATAACATAACATAATATATATATATAGATAGATAGATAGTTATACACATAATACCATTCAAACAGTGCACAGACCAGTGTGCCCCAATTACCTATCTCCATTATTGGTATAACTATAAAGGCATCTTAATTGTGGCATCCCTCCATCCCTGTTTAAACTCCTTCCTTTCTACATCATCCTCTAATCTGATTCTTTCCTCTCACAGCCTTTCCTAGGCTATTCCTCAAAATTAGGCATAATTAATAAATTATTGCTATTTGCTTTTGTGACTGCTGCTGCACACTGGGTGGAGGATTTCAATTTATTGTCCACAAAGACTCCAAGGTCTTTTTTCATCATCATCATCATCTTTATTTATGACACACTTTTCCAGCTGGGGAGTTCAAGGTGTTACAAAATCGGACTGTTCTATACAGTGCAACCCAATACACTGTGCAACTACAGGAGCACTTAATAAATATGGGTTACAGTGTGGCACAGTGTGATTAAGTACAACACAGCTGCTGATTGGGGTCAACATAACACAGTATAATGATTAAAGGCATCATAGGGTTTCTGAGTGGTATCTTCTAATACAGAATCCAGCATTGTGTATGTGTAGCTATGATTAACATTTTTTTCTAATGTGCAGGAACTATGTATTCTGCTTATGTCATGTGGGAATGCCTTTTTTTAGAGAGATGCTCTTTGAATTTCTCATTTGGCTGATTCAAGCTGTTTTATAATTGTCCTTTTTAATTGTTTATTTAACTTGATAGCAGCACAGTTAGCTGCATCTTCCATTCAGAGACTATCTCCATAGTTATACACTGAGACTAGCCGGCTTCAGCCCTCCTTGAGCAGTTCATCCTCTTATCTGCATAGAACAATTGTTAAAATAAGACCAATATTTTAGTCCAGATTTTATTGTAAATATCGTTTCCCATTAAGAGTGAAAGCTAATGTATCAATTAATGTGACTTCAAACACCTGTTTTCTCCAGCACTGAACATTAGAAGTCTCCTTCCATACAGACCAATGGTATACCTCTGGATCTTCGTTTTTAGATTTTTTTGAAATTTTTGCCCAGAATGTATCAATGTTTATTGCAACAAAAACAAATTATATTTATCTGAAAAAATGGTGAGTCTTTTTTTCATTGATTTTTCCTGGTTTTTTGCTCTTGATGCAATAAACATTGATAAATTCCTAGGGGAAAAAAAATAAAATAAAAACTGAAAACGATAGTCCCTGGGTATTTCTCATTGTATGGATGAAATGATTACTAAGCCTCATATCTCTTGCAGATATGTTTGCATCCTGCGGTAATCCCAGTGAACAAATGATGGCTGTTATGGTCCTTATCCTTTTGATGATATTAATCTCCTCGGATTGACTAAAATAGTCCATTCTAGCATTCCATTCTACCTTGAACACAGGGATTAAACACATAGAAAAGGTTCAGAATGGATCCTGAAAGTGTATGCAATGGTTACTACACTATGAGGCTAGCTGCGTCTCTCTCTGTATCCCACTGGCGCAGTCATCCCCCACCTGACCCACGGAGTACGCCAGACCGGTCAGTAGTGCCTGTTTGCAAGCACTTGTTCTGATGAGCTCAGCACATTTCCCTTCTCCTAATTTTAGCCCGGGACCCTAAATCGGCCGAAGCCCTGGGGGAAGGACCGCTGGCGTTGGGTTTGCAATCCAACGGCGTCAGTCTCTGCCTCCTTCTGCCCCCACTTCCAGAAAAAGACGGCGCGTGGTTATCAGTCCCTTTTTGTAAGGCGGTAATGCAGAAATCCGTCAGATGGTCCCTGCTACAATGACAGCCTGAAAGGCGCTCGAGGTTCACAATCACGACACCATTTTGCGGGGCTGCTCCGTAGTCGCGTTGCCGAGGCAGGGTTATCAATGCCGCTATTTATGGCTTTTTGTCATAATGTTTATCGCCACGCGAAAGGAGTTGCCCCCACACCGCCAGGCAGCTCTGAAAGCAGCCGGGGCGAGCTGATCCCGGCGCTCCCCAGAAGCACTGCTGCCACCTTCCGAAATCTACCTCCCCCCCAGCCCCCCCCCAATAAAGGCTAATGCCCAGGGTCCTCATGAGGGTTATTGACCTCTTCCCGCCCGCGGGCCTGAACGCCCGCAATCTCTCCTTCCGGAGCCGAGCGGTGGCCGACGAAAAGCGTCCCTCCCCGCCCCCCCCCCCCCCCCCGCGTGATTAATCGCCCGAGGAGGCGAGCGCGCTGGGCGAAAGTGCCGCGCTGGGGCTCTCTCTAAGCGGGGCGCGCAGCCGGCGGAGGGCTGGGACTCAAGCGCCCCCTTCGGCAGCAGCGGCGGCGGCAGCAGCAGCAGCAGCAGCAGAGGGCGAGACCGGCGCCGAGCCCGGAGGACCCATGTAAGCCCAAGCGAGAGGCGCTGGAGAGCAGCAGCAGCCGCAGAGCCGGGAGGGGAGGACGCGCCAAGGTAAGGGGCAGCGCGGAGGGGGAGAGCGCGCGCGCGCTGGCATCCGGGCGCGGTGGCAGATCAGGAAACAACAACAACAACAACAACAAAAATCCTTCCGCAAAGGCTGGGTGGGGGGCGATAGGGAAGGGAAGCGCCCCCCCCGCCCCGGGTGCCAGGGGCTGCTCAGCCGAGGAGGGATCGCTGGGGCTCGGTCCGGCAGCGCCCGGGGCAGAGCCGCCCCCTCGCTCCTTGGCTGCGGTTTATTCGTCCGGTTATCGGTCTGCAGCTGCAGAAGGGCGCTCGGTGCCGGGGCGGGGGAGCGGTCCTGGTAGTAGCAGCGCGCACGGGGGGGGGGGGGAGGCGTTCGTGCCTGGGTCCCGTTCGTGACTGTGGTTCGCCCTCCCGGGAGCAGGAAAAAGGCAGCGGCTGCATTCCTTTAAGCAAGGTGATGAAAACAGGCTCCTGCCCCCGTGACTCGCCGAAAGCTCGCATTAACTCGCAAATAAGAGCAGTTTTATGATGCCTTTGGATAAGCGAGATGCAATATCGCATTCCCTCAGCCGTGAAGATAGTGATGAGAAACAGAAACCGTGGAAGGCAGCCTCTGAAGGATGGCAAGCAGTCGCAGCCATGGCCCTGTCTCTGCCCGGTCCTCATCTTTCCCTACCCGGTCTTCTCTAGCCTGCCTATCCATCCTCCCCTTGCGGAGTCCCCTCTCCTCCATCTCCCTTGCCTGATTCTCCCTTTCTCTGCATGATCCTTTCTCCTACCTTGTCCATCCTCCCCTCCTCCATTTACCCTGCTCAATCCTCCTATATCTACCCTGCCTTTCCACAGGCCCAGACAACAGGCAGTTAGTTGCCTAGTAGGGCACCAGCTTTTGAGTCTGCCTCTTCTTGCTTTAGGGCCATGAGCTGGCACTCTGCTACTGGGTGCCCACATGTTTAATTCCGTCCTACCTCTCCATCCTTGACTCCTCTAGCTACCCTGCCTGATACTTTCTCTCCCTACCCACCCTATCCATTCTCCCCTCCAGTATCTCCCTTACCTGACACTCACCGCTTGTACCTGCCCTGCCTGATCCTTACCTCTCCTGGCTCCCCTATCTGATCCATTCCTCCTTCTCCTTTCCTCTACCTACCCTGCCCTCTCCTACCTATCCTGCCTCATCCTCCCCTCCTCTAGCTCCTTTGCTCCATCCTATTCTGATACCTCTCTCTTTCCGTTTTTCAGTTCTCTGCCTGTCCCGCCTGATCCTTCCTCCTTCTGCTTACCCTGTCCCCTTTTCTGTCAGCCTCTCCTTAACCTATCCAGTCTTCCCCTTGTCTCCATACCCTTTCTGATCTTTCCCTCCTCTGTCTACTTTGCCTGGTCATCCCCTCATCCATCTTCCTTGCCTTCCTTGCCTCTTCCTTGCCTCTCTTCCTACCCTGCTCTTCCTCTCCCTATCCTGCTGGCTCTCCTTGCCTCTTCCTTGCCTCTCTACCTACCCTGCTCTTCCTCTCCCTATCCTGCTGGCTCTCCTTGCCTCTTCCTTGCCTTCCTTGCCTCTCTACCTACCCTGCTCTTCCTCTCCCTATCCTGCTCGCTCTCCTTGCCTCTTCCTTGCCTCTCTACCTACCCTGCTCTTCCTCTCCCTATCCTGCTGGCTCTCCTTGCCTCTTCCTTGCCTTCCTTGCCTCTCTACCTACCCTGCTCTTCCTCTCCCTATCCTGCTGGCTCTCCTTGCCTCTTCCTTGCCTCTCTACCTACCCTGCTCTTCCTCTCCCTACCCTGCTGGCTCCTCCCACCCTTTCTTTTCCTCTTCTCTCCTCCTCTGCTTTATCTACTTGGATTCCTCTTCCTCCCTTGCCCTTTCTTCCCTCCCTCCCTCTCCCTGTCTTTTCTGTTCCTTCCCTCCTCTGCCTGATCCTGCTTGACCTCACCTCCTCTTCCTAGCCTGATTTTCCTTCAGTCCTCCTTTCTCTATCTACCCTGCTTCCTTCTGTCTGTCTACTCTTCCATACTTGGACCTTCCTTCTCCTACCTAGTACCTTGCACTTTGTCTCTCAAGAGACTTAAATCAGGAGTAAGAACAAACAGTGTTCCTGATTATAAGAATGTTAAACGGTGATCATATAATACAATTCAAAAAATCTCCTTGAAGCAGGATAATATTGCTGAAATATGGCCATGTGAGGATTGGTTTTTTTTATATTGTGTAATTTGAAATGTTTTCATTTCTTAAAGCTTTTGAATAATAATTAAGTTGTATCGTCTCTGGGAGCATCCTTGTACTGTCCAACCAGTGAATAGGAGGACAGATGCAACTTAGTTTTAATGATCCATGGTCATCAACAAACCTTTTCCATTGGAAACAATTTAGTAGAACTAGGGGTCATGATTTGAAACTCCAGGGAGGAAGGCTTAGAACCAATGTCAGAAAATATTTCTTCACAGAGAGGGAGGTGGATGCCTGGAATTCCCTTCCGGAGGAAGTGGTGAAGATTAAAACTGTGAAGGATTTCAAAGGGGCATGGTATAAACACTGTGGATCCCTAAAAGGCTAGAGCAGTGGTTCTCAACCTTTTTTCGGCCGGGACACACCTGACAGATGGTTCTCACATGCGTGACACACTGAACATGTGACCATCACGGGACAAAATGTAAATATACATTCTGCATCCTCAGGAACCACGTCGACCCCCAAAAATGGGTGCAGAGCAGAACTAGGGCATTACCCGTACGGCTCACCATACAAAAAAAAGATATTCTGGATCTGATGACATCTCAGTAAAAGCAAAGCAAACTCTCTTTACTGGCAAGCACAATACCCCTCCTTATGAAAAGACAGTAATTAACCAGGCCCTAAACACTAATACACCTCCTATTGGGAAAACAGAGCAAGCCAAGCTGCTATAGATACCCACTTAGAAATAATTGTAAAACTATACTAATAAATGTTACAAAACAGCTGATGAACGGAATAACATCCAACAATTAAAAACTCATAAAAATTATTAAAAATTGTCTAAATATCAAAATATTTCAAAACAGCAGACACATCACATAACACCCAATAATTAAAATGGCAATCAATCAAGAAAAATAAACTTAAAAAGCTGCCTTTACTTACCTTCTCCAGCAACTCTCCTACTCCTTTCCCTTGCAGACCAATAGCACTCACCAGAAGCAGCAGTGGCTGCTGAAGCTCTGTCCTCACAGTCCTCTTCCTTAGGGCCCACAACCAGTCACAACCAGTCTCTGTCTCACACAGACCAGTAACTTCCATAACTAGTATCTCTTCCTCACACACACACCAGTCACCTCCCTGACCAGTCTCTGTCTCTCACACACACACACCAGTCACCTCCCTGACCAGTCTCTCTCAATCACACACATGCTGTCACTTACATTCAAGCACACACATACTCTGTCACTTACAACCACACACACTGCCACTTATGCACCCATTGTACCACACACACACACACAAGCTATCACTCATGCACCCAGGCACCCATTCTACCACATACACACACACACTGCCACTCATGCAACCAGGCATGCATTCTAACACACACACACACAAAGCTGCCACTCACGCACCCAGGCATGCATTCCAACACACACACACACACACACACACACACAAAAAGCTGCCACTCACCACTCAGGCACCCATTCTACCACAGGCACACAAGCTCTCACTCATGCAATCAGGCACCCATTCTAACACACACACACACACACACACACACACAAAGCTGCCACTCACGCACCCAGGCATGCATTCCAACACACACACACATAAAGCTGCCACTCACGCACCCAGGCATGCATTCTAACACACACACACAAAGCTCCCACTCACGCACCCAGGCACCCATTCTACCACAGGCACACAAGCTCTCACTCATGCACCCAGGCACCCATTCTAACACACACACACACACACACACACAAGCTCTTACTCATGCACCCAGGGACCCATTCTACCACACACAATCACACAAGCTCTCACTCATGCACCCATTCTACAACAGGCACACAAGCTGTCACTCATGCACCCATTCTACCACACACACACAAGCTCTCACTCACGCACCCAGGCACCCATTCTACCACAGGCACACAAGCTCTCACTCATGCACCCAGGCACCCATTCTAACACACACACACACACACACAAGCTCTCACTCATGCATCCAGGCACCCATTCTACCACACACACACACGCACACAAGCTCTTACTCATGCACCCAGGCACCCATTCTACCACACACACACACAAGTTCTCACTCATGCACCCAGGCACCCATTCTACCACACACACACACAAGCTCTCACTCATGCACCCAGGCACCCATTCTACCACACACACACACGCACACAAGCTCTCACTCATGCACCCAGGCACCCATTCTACCACACACACGCACGCACACAAGCTCTCACTCATGCTCCCAGGCACCCATTCTACCACACACACACACGCACACAAGCTCTCACTCATGCACCCAGGCACCCATTCTACCACACACACGCACACACACAAGCTCTCACTCATGCACCCAGGCACCCATTCTACCACACACACACACGCACACAAGCTCTCACTCATGCACCCAGGCACCCATTCTACCACACACACACACGCACACAAGCTCTCACTCATGCACCCAGGCACCCATTCTACCACACACACACAAGCTCTCACTCATGCACCCAGGCACCCATTCTACCACACACACACACAAGCTCTCACTCATGCACCCATTCTACCACACACACATGCACACAAGCTCTCACTCATGCACCCATTCTACCACACACGCACTCAAGCTCTCACTCATGCACCCATTCTACCACACACACACGCACACAAGCTCTCACTCATGCACCCAGTCACCCATTCTACCACACACACACACGCACACAAGCTCTCACTCATGCACCCATTCTACCACACGCACACATGCTCTCACTCATGCTCCCAGGCACCCATTCTACCACACACACACACGCACACAAGTTCTCACTCATGCACCCATTCTACCACACACGCACACAAGCTCTCACTCATGCACCCAGGCACCCATTCTACCACAAGCACACATGGAGCCTCTTCTCATTGTTTGGCCTCCACTTCTCAGCCACCTCTGGCCTGACCTCCCGCGGTACGCAACGTCTCTCCAGCCGCCTCCCGCAGTGTGCAGGGTCTCTCCGCTCTTCAGCCGCCGGCAGCGGCGCACAGTGTGTCTCTTCGTTCTTCGGCCCCGCCGCCGGCAACGTGCAGGTCTCTGCGCTCTTCAGCCACCGGCAGCGGCGCGCAGCATCTCTTTGTTCTTCGGCCCCGCCGCTGGTGACGCACAGGTCTCTCTGCTCTTCAGCTGCCGGCGGCGCGCAGCATCTCTTCGTTCTTCGGCCCCGCTGACGTCGGCGCGCAGGTCTTTTCGTTCTTCGGCCCCGCTGGCGTTGGCGCGCAGCGTCTCTTCGTTCTTCGGCCCCGCTGACATCGGCGCGCAGGTCTTTTCGTTCTTCGGCCCCGCTGGCGTTGGCGCGCAGCGTCTCTTCATTCTTCGGCCCCGCCCCTAGGGAGAAGGGAAGCACAAGCGGGGCAGTGGAACACCGGGAGCCGCGACATACCTGCCGGAGCTTGGCGACACACTGGTGTGTCGCGACACACCGGTTGAGAACCACTGGGCTAGAGGATGGGAATAAATAAAAAAGCTAAATCTAAGAAAAACATGGGGGTAACCTGCACGGAGCAGCAGTTACTACCCTTAAGAGAAACATGGGGGTAACCTGCACGGAGCGGCAGTTACTACCCTTAAGAGAAACATGGGGGTAACCTGCACGGAGCGGTAGTTATCACCCTTAAGAAAACATGGGGGTAACCTGCACAGAGCAGCAGTTATTACCCTTAAGAGAAACATGGGGGTAACCTGCACGGAGCGGCAGTTACTACCCTTAAGAGAAACATGGGGGTAACCTGCACGGAGCGGTAGTTATCACCCTTAAGAAAACATGGGGGTAACCTGCACAGAGCAGCAGTTATTACCCTTAAGAGAAACATGGGGGTAACCTGCACGGAGCGGCAGTTACTACCCTTAAGAGAAACATGGGGGTAACCTGCACGGAGCAGCAGTTACTACCTTGGGAAGCTTGTTGGGCAGACTAGATGGACCATTTTGGTCTTTTTCTGCCATCATTACTATGTTACTATTTTAAAGATTTTTTTTTAATAATAATATAATGGACAGTCTCATTCAGAACTGATGCTTATTACCAACAGGTAAGATCTCGTTAGTAGCCTTGCATGGTACATATGATTGTCCCATGTTAATCAATGTAAACATTTTTTTCCTCTCAGAAATGACATTTTTAGGTTCACATTTTGTCTCCAGTGCTATACTTTTAACATACATAACTGTACGGTTGACTATTTAGTTAGAAAGAGAACAATTTGCAATGTGGCCATCTTGACTTTTGCTTCATTGTCCTGTCTTTTTTTTTTTTTTGCAAGTATTTTGCAGTCCTCCTCATTTATTCTCGGAGCATCTGCTCAATGCTGGGTTTGGGTTTTTTTTAATCGTAAAGACTTTACATTTTTTATTTCTCCCTTGAAGCTTTTGAAAGTGGATTAGTACTGTTCCTGCTGCCTGACTCAGAGATACCTCAGTCCCTGCATCGCTGCTTTTTCTTTGTCTCACTGGTACCTTAGTCACATTACTGCGCTCAGGATTGCCAATTAACTCTAAGTCATTATGAGCGACACATTCAGTTCTGGTGGGGTTTTGTTTTTTTTTTTTGTAATATCCCTTTTCTAATTATTCTGGGATTTCAATGCTTTTATTGATGTGAACATTTGAAGAAGGGAGATTAGAATAGCTCCCTGGATTAGAGCACTTCTCAGAACTTGGTCAGCAGCTCTGGGCTGGCTCCAGACGTCCTGGTAGTATAGGCCTTCAATCCAAATCAAAGACTAGCACAGGGGTGGCCAACCTCAATCCCTTGAAAACCGCAAGCAGGCCAGGTTTTCAGGATATCCACGATGAATATGCCTGAAATAATGTGTATGCACTGCCTCCAATGTATGCAAGTCTATCTCAGGCAGAGTCCTTGTGGATATTTGTTTATTTACAGTCATTTACAGACTGCTCGTAAAGAGAAAACCTGGCCTGCACGTGGTTCTCGAGGACTGGAGTTGGCCAGCCTTGGACCAGCAGACGAGAGACCTCTTATAAAGAGCAGAGGCGTCTGGAACTCATACCCAGGGGTGGATTGGCCTATCGGGGGATCGGGCATCCCCCGGTTGGCCGATCGCTCCAGTCACGTGGTCTGCCGTGCGCAGCCGTGACAGAGCCGTGCTCGGCAGACCACGTGACATGTCCTGGGCTGGCGTGGGCGGCAAATACCCGGGCCGGTCCGACATCGTGAGTCCACCGCTGCTCATACCTGGTGGGATCAGTTAGTGTAGGAAGGATCTGGCGTTGATGTGCTCACAGGTGCTGCTGCTCCAGCACGAGGCCAGGCTATTGCTAGAGGAGGAAAGAGTATGATACATCCACTGGTCCTAACCACGTTAGTACTTTCAGCTTTGGAAGTTGCTGCAATTTGGGTTTCTTTCCTTGTGTTTGTAGCAAAACTTCAGAGCAAACATAGGGGGTCATTTATTAAGTATTTTTCTCATAGACACAGAAAGGGAGAAAACCTTTAGCAAATGACCCCCATGGTTTCAAAAAACAAACAAACCAGTGACTTAGGAATATGGAAGGACTGGATCTAGTAAGGGCAGCTGAAAAGCTGCAGTCAGCCAACAAAAGCAATCCTAGCTACCAAGCAGGACTGATAGCAACAGCACAATACGTAAACTAGATTACCAGATAACCTTGTTTTTAAAGTGATTGTTGCCCGTTGTATTATATTTAAAGAAATCTTATTTGGGTCCGTGCCTCTGGCTGGAGTGCTGTGCCCCGTGGTATGGGGGATCCAGCTTTGAATCGCTCATCTGTCGAGGCCGCCTCGTTCTGGAAGTGATGCACTTAGGCTCAGGGAAGGTAGGAAGGTGGCTGCTGCTGCTGCTGTGGCAAGTGCTGTCAATAGAGGGTTTCCGATGGAGGAGGCACTCCTCCAGGCTTTGGACCAGTGAGGGTCACCTGACCTGCCATCTAGGAAGGGGTAAAGAAAAGCTATAGACATCACTGTAGAGAAAAAGGGGAAAAGAGAAAAAACAAATGAAATGAATTTGCGCTGGGTCCTGGGAGTTTATAAGAAGGATCTTCTTAGTGTTTGGGTAATTGTCAGGTTCTTGTGGCCTGGATTGGCCTCTGTTGGAAACAGGATGCTGGGCTTGATGGACCCTTGGTCTGACCCAGCATGGCAATTTCTTATGTTCTTATGTTCCCTATTTCAACATGTTGCATGTACTGTCTCTGCCTGTGTGTTTGTGGATTTTAATAGTTGTATGTCATAGAAACGTGGAAATGATGGCAGATAAGGACCTAATGGCCCATCCAGTCTGCCCAGCAAGCTGCCATACAGGCCGATACAGAACAGTGCGCTCGGCTGAGCGCACCGTTTAGCCCCCGTTTGACCTCGTGTTTTACACGCGCTATAAGGGGTAATAACGTAATAACGCTCCTCCCCCTCCCCTACCAACCCCCGCCCTCCTGAACCCTCTCCTATACTTTCCTATAAGTAACCCACTTAAATTTGTATTCTTTCCTGTAAATAGCATGTTACAGCCTCAACTCTTGTAAATAATCTGCCTAAACTTGTATATAGTCCTCTAAATAGCTCGTTACAGTTTTAATGCTTTCATTTCTATGCCCCCTGCTCTATGTATAATCCTCCTTGTTTTCCCCTCCCTGTTGATTGTAATTTCTGCCTTTAGTTACAATGTGAACCGGTATGATGTTTGCATACTAATACCGGTATATAAAAGTTTTCAAATAAATAAATAAATAAAACGCGCCGCCAACCCTCCGAAAGTAATAGCGCTCATCACATGCAAATGCATGTTGATGAGCCTATTAGTTATCCCCACGGGATACTGAAAGTAAAATGTGTGTCCAAGCCGCACATTTTACTCTGAAATTAACGCCTGTCCAAAGGCAGGCGTTAATCATGGACAACACCGGGAACGTGTACAGAAAAGCAGAAAAAACTGCTTTTCTGTACACCCTCCGTCTTAATATCATAGCGACTTAATATCATAGTGATATTAAGTCGGAGGTCCCAAAAATAAAAAAACCCCCCACAAACTTACAAAAACCCCCCAAAAAACTGTCCGCCAGCCCACAGGTTGGAAAACGGACACTCAATTTTACCGGCATCCATTTTTCGAACCCGTGGCTGTCAGTGGGTTCGAAAACTGACACCAGTAAAATTAAGCGTCAATTGTCGGACCCGCTGACAGCTGCCACTTCCACTAATAAGGAGATGCTAGGATGCGTTAGTGTCCTTAGCACCTCCTTCTTAGCGTGGGCCCTAGTTTAAATAGAGAATCACGCGCCCAGGAGAGGTGCCTGGACGTGAGTTGGGAGAGCGGGTGCTCAACATGGAGCACCGGCTCTCCTGCGGGTTTTTTTGAATCGGCCTGATAGTTATCAGTTTCCCATACTTATCAGTTACTCAGATCGTCAAGGTCAGGGTTCTTTTTGGTTACTGTTGAGTTCAATTTCTTTTCACCCCCCTGCAGTTGAAGGAGAGAGCAATGTTGGAGGTGCATCAGAAGTGTAGTATCAGGCTTTTTGGTTAAGGGTAGTAACCGTCGCATCAAGCAAGTTACCCCCATGCTTATTTGTTTTCCCAGACTGTACAGTTCAATGTCCTTGATGATTGTTGTCTGAATCCAAGTCCTCTTTTCCTCTTTTCCCCCTGCCTTGAAGCATCGAGCATTGATGGAGTTGCATCAACAGTATGAAGGCTTATTGGTTAAGGGTAGTAACCGCCACACCAGCAAGTTACCCCCATGCCTCTTACTACATTCCCCTCCCCCTTGCCTTTAGGGATCCACAGTGTTTATCCCATGCCCCTTTGAAATATTTCACAATTTTTGTTTTCGTCACCTCCTCCAAAAGGACATTCCAGGCATCCACCACCCTTTCTGTGAAGAAATATTTCCTGACATTGGTTCTGAGTCTTCCTCCCTGGAGTTTCATTTCATGACCCCTAGTTCTATTGGTTTCTTTCCAGCAGAAAAGGTTTTTTGTTGATCGTGCATCATTAAAACCTTTCATGTATCTGAAGGTTTGTATCATATCTTCTGTGCTCCTCCTCTCCTCTAGGGTATATATTTTTAGGTCCTTCAACCTCTCCTCATAAATCATTTGATGGAGACACCCCCCACCACCATTTTGGTCGCCCTTCTCTGGACCGCCTCCATCTTGTTCTGTCCCTTTTGAGATACGGTCCCCAGAACTGAACACAGTACGCCAGGTGAGGCCTCACTAAGGACCTGTACAAGGGGATACTCACTTCCTTTTTCTTACTAGATAGTCTTCTCTCTGTGCAGCCCAGCATTCTCACTCCCAAGCTTCTCATTTTGTTCATGAGTCTTCTGTGCGGGACCATATCAAAGGCTTTACTAAAATCCAAGTAAATCACATTGAGCGCTCTTCCTTGATCCAGTTTTCTAGTCACCCGATCAAAGAAATCAATCAGATTCGTCTGACAGGATCTTCCCCTGGTGAATCTGTGCTGTCTCGGATCGAGCAACCCACCAGATTGTAGGTAGTTCACTATCCTTTCCTTCAGCAGAGTTTCCATTAATTTTCCCACCACCAAGGTGAGGCTAACTGGCCTGTAGTTTCCAGCCTCCTCTCTGCTCCCACTCTCGTGAAGCGGGACCACCACCGCTCTTCTCCAATCACTCGGCACCACTCCCGTTTCCAGGGATCTATTGAACAGGTCACTCAGCAGACCCACCAGTACATCTCTGAGCTCCCTCAGTATCCCATGATGAACCTCATCAGACCCCTTGGCTTTGTCCACTTTCAGTTTTCCTAGCTCTTCCCATACATTCTCTTCCATAAACGGGGTTTTGTCAAATCCATCTCCATCCACAGCCTTGTTAACCAGCGACGATTTTCTCCAGGGTCTTCCTTAATGAACACTGAACACTGAACTGAAGTATTTGTTTAATATTTTTGCCTTTTCTTCATCTCTTTCCACACATTGATCCTTTTCACCTTTCAGTTTCACTATACCACTGCAGACCTTTCTCCTTTCTCTGATGTATCTGAAAACATTTTTGCCACTTTGCTTTACCTCTTTGGCAATCCTTTCTTCTGCCAGATTTTTTGCTTTCTGATTACTTTCTTCGTCTCCCTCAGTTTCACCAGATATTCTTCCCTGAGTTCCTCTTTTTGTGATCCTTTATATTTCTTGAACACTGTTCTTTTTATTTTTATTTTATCAGCCACCTCCTTTGAGAACCAGATTGGTTTCTTATATCTTGTTAGATTCTGCAGAAGGGATCCTCCAGTCTACGTCCAGAAGATTAAAATCTCCAACAATCAACACATCTCCCTTCCTTCCCACTGTTTGGATGTCTTCAATCAGGTCTCTGTTTAGTTCTTCTGTTTG
The DNA here is from genome assembly GCF_901001135.1 of Rhinatrema bivittatum. Lineage (NCBI taxonomy): Eukaryota > Metazoa > Chordata > Amphibia > Gymnophiona > Rhinatrematidae > Rhinatrema > Rhinatrema bivittatum. The sequence goes on along the minus strand of NC_042622.1, from coordinate 216,965,385 downwards.
AGTCGGAGGCCTGTAAACCACTCCAGTAAAAATTGAAGCACCATCCTCTTTTTTTTTTAGGCTGGCCCATAATGCTTCTTCTCTACCCCCTATTCCTTGCGGTTCAGTTGCCTGGATACTGTTTTTGACATAGAGAGCTACTCTTCCCCCTTTTCTGTCCTCTCTGTCCTTCCTTAACAAGTTATAGCCCGGTATGGCCGTATCCCAATCATGAGATTCCATGAACCAGGTCTCCATAGCAGCACCAATGTCCAAGTCCACCTCCACCAATAGGGCCTGCAGATCAGGGATTTTATTGCCCAAACTACGAGCATTTGTGCTCATAGCTTTCCAGTTTCTCTCCTTCCGTTTACTGCTTTTCTTGGACTTGTTTTTTGCCTTATTCAGCTGACTTTTTAAACCCCCTTCACCCTTTTCCTTTGTTTTTGTATATTGTTTTGTTTTGTTGTTGTTGTTGGGGGTGACATTTCAATTTCCTTCTGCCACCCCAGTTGTTTAGTTTAAATGCCTTATGGCATAGGATTTGAACTTATCCCTTAGTATCCTTTTTCCTGCCACAGACAGATGTAAGCCATCTTTGACATGGAGTCCTTTTCTGTTCCATAAATGGCCCCAGCCTCCAATGTATCCAATACTTTGTTCCTTACACCAAGTTTTGAGCCATGTATTGAATTTATCTATATGGCTTAGTCTCTCTTTCCCCATTCCATGAACAGTTAAGACTTCTGAAAAGGCAATAGTCTTCACCATGTGACTAATCTGCTTCGCCAGGGACCGGAAGTCTCTCTGTACCACTTGGATGTTGCTTCTAGCAAGGTCGTTGGTTCTCAGATGGATGATAATATCAGCTTCAGAGTCCTGACTGTCTGGTGGCACAGACAAGCTAGAATTAAGATGACTCGTTTATGGATGTCAAAGAGATGTAGAGGCTTGGCCTTGCCTAATTTTCAAATACACGTTTAGTGTGCTTGAAGGACTGGTTTGGTTTAAACAATGTCTTGTGCCTGCATATGGAGAAGGAACAGGTGGAAGGAGTCAATTTGGCAATTTGCTTTCCTTTTTTGCCTCCCACTTCCCCTAATCGCAGACTCATCTCCAGCGCGAATGCAATTTTAGCTCACCTTCTTCACAATATGGGATCTTGTTACTAAATTTCTTGGCAAAGATTGGGAGGTTATCTTCTCCTATTGCCCCCATATGTGAGAATCCTGCCATTATGGGATGTACTTTTGTCCCCCGTAATCATGAAATGGGGAGATAAAGGGCTCGTCTTGATCGCTCAGCAATGGCATGACCTGAAGTTTCAGTCTTTTTAATATCTTTGACAGGAGTTTGAGTTGCCCCCTCAATCACATGTCACATATTTATAACTGAAATTAGCACTAGGGACTCATCTTGTCCTAGCCCAGCCCCTCAGACCCTTGAATAGTATGGAGGACTGATGCTTCAGGCAAGGGTATCGAGGCTATCTGGGGCATATTCGCAGACAAATACGGAATGAGACCCCCACAAACTATTATTAAATGCCTAGAACGCAGACTTAAATGTTACCCTAAATACTAGGGCCTGAAAATTTTATATGGGTGTCAGCCCAACACATCTCAATATGTACCAGACGGACCAAATTGATGGTCAAACTATTACACAGAACTGGAGGGGATGCGGGGAGTCAGGCACATTTTTTCATACGTGGTGGCATTGCCGGAACATGCATCAGTTCTGGTTACAAGTAACACAGATGACTGCAGATAGTCCTAGACCTCTCTATTTTCGTGGGCTCATTGCTAGCACTGTTGGGTTGTTGGCATGGCTCTGCTGTTCCAGTTAAATATTGCTCTCTGATCAATCAGCTCCTTTTGGCAGCCTGTTTTACCATAGCCACTTTTTGGAAATCTTATCCTGGTTTAGAATACTGGCAAGCCCAGGTATGGGACATAGCGGATCTAGAGAAATTGCAATGTGCTATAAAAAATGAAACCTTTAATTATAATATGATATGGGATCCCTATAGCACATTTTATGGTTTGACATAGGTTATCTGCACTTATGTTTGCATAGGAATTATCTGCAGAGTATATTATATGGTAGATTTTAGTGATCTACTTATTGTGAAAACATTATATTTTTCTCTTCTCTTATGCCCTTTTCAAGCTCTCGTGTGCTGTGACCATTTGTACAGATCCAGTATGCTGCACTGTTCAATTGTATGCCAAAAAATTTACTTAAATAAACAGTTTGAAAAAATACTGTATATTGCAAACACTGAGGAATTTTGAAGTTGATGTAATATGCAGGGCACCAAACTAAATGGACTGATACAATATTGATAAAGACTCTCACGGTGCACATAGAGCAGATGATGTTCTTGCAAATCCCCATTTCCTCATTTAGAAATCCTGCAAAGGCAATTCAGACCAACATACCAGAAAGGGCATCAGAATAAAACCTGTAATGCCAAGAAACACTCCCCACTGTGGGAAAGTCTTGACTGTTAATGGAAGGTTTTATCTTCTGAGGCAGATTTTATCTTACATAGTTTTTCAGGGTTTTTCAGTATTTAATTCTCTATACCATGTGATAATTATTATTATACACCTCTTCCGACAGCCTTCCAAAAGCTGGCGAGGTAGTGTATAAATGGTTAAAATAAATAAAGTAGGAAACACTTCCATCATTGGTTTTTCTCCTCCTGCTGACAAAAGACAGAGGCATTTGATAGCTCATGGTCCTCTCTAATGGTGGCTAGCTATTAGTGCCCTTTAGTGGTGGCTAATTCACAATCCTACGGGCCGATACAGTAAAATCGCACGTGATACAGTATTTTAATTTATTAAAATTAGGGCCGGCGGTAAAAAGAGGCGCTAGGGACACTAGCGCGTCCCTAGCGCCTCTTTTTTGACGGAAGCGGCGGCTGTCAGCGAGTTTGACAGTGGACGCTCAATTTTGCCGGCGTCGGTTCTCGAGCCCGCTGACAGCCACGGGTTCAGAAACTGGACGCCGGCAAAATTGAGCGTCCGGTTTTCGACCCGCGAGCAGCAGGCCAATTTCAAATATTTTTTTCTATTTTTTTTTACTTTTTTTAACTTTTGGGACCTCCGGAGAAATTAGCGCCTACCTTTGGGTAGGCGCTAATTTCTGAAAGTAAAATGTGCGGCTTGGCTGCACATTTTGCTTTCTGAATCGTGCGGGAATACCTAATAGGGCCATCAACATGCATTTATATGTTGCGGGCGCTATTAGGTTCAGGGGGGTTGGACGCGCATTTTGGAAGAGCTATTACCCCTTACTGAATAAGAGGTAAAGCTAGCGCGTCGAAAACGCACGTCCAAGCGCGGGTTAACAGTGCGCTCCACCGGAGCGCACTGTACTGTATCGGCCTGCTAGTTAGCGGTGATTAGCTCATGTGTCTCTTTAGCAGTAGCTACCTTGAGATCTTCCTTTGGTGTGACTAGCTAACAATTCTTTGTAGGGTTGACTACTTTACAGTCTTGTGGCTATTTTTATTGATAGATTGATAGGCTACTAGCAATCTGTAACCCATTGTTAAAAACAGCCGCAGTATCTGAAGCGTGAAGGGTGATCAATGTAATGACAATTTTTAAAAAGGGCCGCTAGGATGATCCAGGAAACAATAGACTGGTGAGTCTGACATCAGTGCTGGGCAAAAAAGTAGAAACCATTCTTAAAAACAAAATTACTGGCTACATGGCTACATGGTGAGGAGCCAACATGAATTTAGCAAAGGAAAGACTTGATTTATCAATCTACTGCAGTTTTTTGAAGATTTTAATAAACACATGGATAGAGGTGAGTTAGACAGTAAAGTATATCTTCACTTTCAAAAGGCATTTGACAAAGTCCCATATGAGAGACTGCTAATATAAGGACATAAGAAATAATATATGGGTCATACCAAAGATCCCTCAAGCCCAGGATCCTGTCTCTGACCCAGTAGGATCCCAAGGAATAGATCCAATCCTTCTTGCTCATAACCAGGGATAAAAAGTGGCTTTCCCAAGGCTTATAACTTGTCCTCCGGGAACTTGTCTAAACCCTTTTAAAACCCAGGTACACTAACTGCTTTCACCACATCCTCCAGCAACAAATTGTGTGCTGAGTGAAAAAAATACTTTCTCTGTTTTAAATGTGCTACCTATTAGCTTCACTGAGTGTACCCTAGTGCTAGTACTGTTGCAAAGGGTAAATAAGTGTTCCCTATTTACCCATTCCACCCCAATCATGAGTTTATAGACCTCTATCTCAGCCATCTCTTCTCTAACCTGTTTAGCCTTTCCTCATAGGGAACAGGTTCTTTCCCCTATTATTTTATCTGCCTTTCTCTGTACCTTTTTTAGTTCCACTATATCTTTTTTGAGATGGGTCAATCAGAACTGCACACAATATTCAAGATGCAATTGTACCATGGATTGAAATAGAAGCATTATGATATCTTCTGCTTTATTTTTCATTCCTTTCCTAATAATACCTAACATTCCTTTTGCTTTTTTGACTGTAGCTGCACAGTGAGTTGAGAATTTCACAACATTGTCCACAGTGACTCCAAGATCATTTTCCTGGGTGGTGACACCTAATATGGAACCCAGCATCATGTAACTATAATTTGGATTATTCTTTCCTATAAGCATCACTTTACATCTTTCCACATTAATATAGAAACATAGAAATGACGGCAGAAGAAGACCACACTTATTTTTCTCATACTTATCTGTTACTCTGACTGCTGAGTTCAGGGCCCTTATTGATAACTTTTTGGTTCTAGTTACCTTCCACCCCCGCCATTGATGTAGAGAGCAGTGCTGGAGCTGCATCAAAGTGAAGTATCAAGCCTAATTGGTTAAGGGTAGTAACCGCCGCAATAAGCAAGCTACTCCCACGCTTATTTGTTTACCCAGCCTGTGCAATTTAGTTCTTGTTGGTTGTTGTCTGAATATACATCCTCTTTTCTTCATTCCCCCTATCATTTATATCCCCAACTCCCCAGTCTCACAATGTCCTCCGGCAATTCCTCACAATTGACTTGTGATTTACCTATGAATAACATTTTATCATCTGCAAATCTGATCACCTTTACTCATCACTCCCTTTTCCAGATCATTTATAAATATATTAAAAAGCACCAGTCCCAGTAGAGATGCCTGAGGTACTCCATTATTTAAGTTTCTCCACTTAGAGAAATGACCATTGAGTTCTACTCTGTTTTCTGTCTTTTAGCCAATTACTAATCCACACTAAGGCATTGCTTCCTATTCCATGTCTTTTTTTTTCCCTGATGAGTCTTTCATAAGAAATTTTTTTTCAAATGCCTTGTAAAAATCTAGATACACCACATCAACTGACTCACTCTTATCCACTTTTATTAACCCCTTCAAAAAATTCTAACATATAGAGAAGACAAAACTTCCCTTTGCTAAATTCATGTTGGCTATGCCCCATTAATCTATGTCTATCCAAATTTTTGCGGTTCTGGCCGCGAGCACCGAGGCCAGGCCCTTACCTCCGGGCTCCCGGACCTGCTCCCGCTTCCAGAGGCCTGGTTTGCGGCCTGGTTGGCGGCGTCCCCGCTGGGGCTGTGCCGCTGCGAGCTCTCCCCTGGACGCTTGGCTCCTAGGCGTGCGCGCGCCACTTGGGCGCTTTTCTAGGCCGTTTCCCGCCAGTGGTGACTCCGCCCAACTCCTGACGTCAGACGCCGCGGCCTTGATAAGCCGGCCGCGGCCATCCAGTCTTTGCCTTGCAACGGGTTAGCCTCCCGGTTTCCTGTTGCGCTGTGCCCCAGAGTGACTCGCTTTGCTTCGTCGCTCTGTTCCTGCTACAGTACCTGCCTGGTTCCTGTCTGCCTGCTACAGTACCTGCCTGGTTCCTGTCTGCTTGCTACAGTACCAGCTTGGTTCCTGCTTGCTTGCTACAGTACCTGCTTGGTTCCTGCCTGCTACAGTACCTGCTTGGTTCCTGCCTGCCTGCTATAGTACCTGCTTGGTTCCAGCCTGCCTGCTACAGTTCCTGCCTGGTTCCAGTACCCGAATCCTGCCTGGTTCCAGTACCCGAATCCTGCTACAGTTCTTACCTGGTTCCAGTACCCAAGTCTTGCCACAGTTCCTGCCTGGTTCCAGGACCTGAGCCCCGTTACAGTATTGCACTGTCCTAGTCTGGTTCCAGTTACCTGTTCTGACCCCCAACCCACCTAAGTCCCAGCGGCCGGGCACCTATGGGCTCCTCCTGGGGGGGCTTCGGCTTCCAAGGGTGAAGCCACCTAAGTCCCAGCGGTTGGGCTCCTACGGGCTCCTCCCAGGAGAGTACCAGCTTCCAGGGTGAAGAGCATCTACATCCTGCCTGAACATCTGCCTCCCGGCCTGCTGTTCACTAGAGACATTGACCACCTTTCCCAGTCTCCAGCAGGTCGGCCCAAGGGTCCACTAAACAGAGACTCCCATAACACAAATAGCCAATAATTTTGTTGTTCAGAATAGCTTCTACCATTTTGTCTGGTACCAACTGCAAGCTCACTGGTCTGTAGTTTCCCAGATCATGCCTGGAGCCTTTTTAAATTGGATGTTATGCTGGCTACCCTCCAACCCTCAGGTACTGTAGTTGATTTGAATGAGATGTTAAAGATTATTAGTAATAAGCCTGCAATTTCATTTTTGAGCTCTTTCAGATCTCCAATATTTTGTTACCCTTTAGAATATCAGTTTGCTCTATTACATCTTCCTGGTTCACTGTCATTTGTTTCAGTTCTTCTAATTCATCAACCTCAAAATAATTTTTCCAGTGTAGGCACCTCTCCAACATCCTTCAGAATAAACACCAAAACACAGAATTCATTTTGTTTTTCTGCTATGGCCTTGAATTCTCTGAGTGCCCCTTTTACCCCTAGGTCATCTAGTGGTCCAACAGACTCCCTCAAAGGCTTCTTGTTGCGCTCCTGCTCGTGGGCCTAGCCACGAGCAGGGGCTTACCTACGTGGCCCGGAGGCCACCATCTTGCTGCCATCGTGCTGGCACGGCAGGAGCCGTACCGGGGTTCTCCTTCACGGCAGGAGCCGCCTGAGTGTCCTCTCAACGCGGCAGGAGGCCGCCGATGCTCCTTCCATGCGGCCCGGAGGCCGCCGACGTCCGCCTTCTCTCTCACGGTCCGGAGACCGCCATTGTTCCTCCATGTGGCCCGGAGGCCGCCGAAGTTTCCTGACCCTTCCATGGGGAGGGGCCTTCAGCTCCGGCTCCGCTGCGGCAGGGAGCCGCCTTCAGCTTCACCTCTGTGGCCAGGATGCCGCCGCCCCGATGTCAGGCCTGGTCACGGCCTGCTCCAGCGCCTCCTCTTCTCTGTGTCATCAGCAGGGTCGCTGTCCAAGGTCCTGCAATCCTGTTTCCTGTTCCTTAGGTGTGGGGCCGCGCCCCCTCCTTGTTTTAAAGGGCCAGCGAAGGAGTGGTCCACTGGATGATATCACATGGGTGTTTTCTGTTCAGCCCTACAAAAGGGCTCAGTTGCCATTCCAGCTTTGCCTTCGCAAGGAGTTGGTCCTTCCTGGACTTCTTGCTCGCTGCTCTTGCTTGGCATTCTTGTCTTCTTGGGATCCCTCGACGTTGTTCCTGTTGTCTGTTCATTCCATGTTCCTGAAATGTCCTGATGTTCCGGTTGTTCCTGTCATCCTGCTGTTCCTGATGTGTCCTGATGTCTTCGTCTATGTTCCTGATGTTCCTCATCTAGAGGTTTTCTGAGACTCCGCTATCCCATCCCTGCGTGGTCCGCGACCAGCCTGGCTGGGCTGAGTAGGGCGCGCAGTGGCCCAGTGGTCCGCGACCATCCCCGCTGGGGTGTGTAGGGTGCTTGGCGGGATTCCTCCATCCTATGGGATTGAAGATCCTCCTCGCCCGTCGTGTCTTGATGTCCTCTGTCTTGGATGTCCAGATGTCCTTGTCTCATTCTGGGTTCCGGATTGACCCCTAGTCCATATGTATTCCGCGCATTAAGAAAGGTGGAAGGAAGGCAAAACGATTACCGTCATGGTTAAAAGGTGAGGTGAAAGAGGCTATTTTAGCCAAAAAAACATCCTTCAAAAATTGGAAGAAGGATCCATCTGAAGAAAATAGGATAAAACATAAGCATTGTCAAGGTAAGTGTAAAACATTGATAAGACAGGCAAAGAGAGAATTTGAAATGAAGTTGGCCATAGAGGCAAAAACTCATAATAAAATCTTTTTAAAATATATCCAAAGCAAGAAACCTGTGTGGGAGTCGGTTGGACCATTAGATGACAGAGGGGTTAAAGGGGCTCTTAGGGAAGATAAGGCCATTGCAGAAAGACTAAATGAATTCTTTGCCTCCGTGTTTACTAATGAGGATGTTGGGGAGATACCAGTTTCGAAGATGGTTTTCAGGGGTGATGACTCAGACGAACTGAACGAAATCACTGTGAACCTGGAAGATGTAGTAGGCCAGATTGACAAACTAAAGAGTAGCAAATCACCTGGACCGGATGGTATGCATCCTAGGGTTTTGAAGGAACTCAAAAATGAAATTTCTGATCTATTAGTTAAAATTTGTAACCTATCATTAAAATCATCCATTGTACCTGAAGACTGGAGGGTGGCCAATGTAACCCCAATATTTAAAAAAGGCTCCAGGGGCGATCCGGGTAATAGACCAGTGAGCCTGACTTCAGTGCCGGGAAAAATAGTGGAAACTATTCTCAAGATCAAAATTGTAGAGCATATAGAAAGACATGATTTAATGGGACACAGTCAACATGGATTTACCCAAGGGAAGTCTTGCCTAACAAATCTGCTTCATTTTTTTGAAGGGGTTAATAAACATGTGGATAAAGGTGAACCGGTAGATGTAGTGTATTTGGATTTTCAGAAGGCGTTTGACAAAGTCCCTCATGAGAGGCTTCTACGAAAACTAAAAAGTCATGGGATAGGAGGCGATGTCCTTTCGTGGATTACAAACTGGTTAAAAGACAGGAAACAGAGAGTAGGATTAAATGGTCAATATTCTCAGTGGAAAAGGGTAAACAGTGGAGTACCTCAGGGATCTGTATTGGGACCGGTGCTTTTCAATATATATATAAATGATCTGGAAAGGAATACGACGAGTGAGGTTATCAAATTTGCGGATGATACAAAATTATTCAGAGTAGTTAAATCACAGGCAGACTGTGATACATTACAGGAGGACCTTGCAAGACTGGAAGATTGGGCATCCAAATGGCAGATGAAATTTAATGTGGACAAGTGCAAGGTGATGCACATAGGGAAAAAATAACCCTTGCTGTAGTTACACGATGTTAGGTTCCATGTTAGGAGCTACCACCCAGGAAAAAGATCTAGGCATCATAGTGGATAATACTTTAAAATCGTCGGCTCAGTGTGCTGCAGCAGTCAAAAAAGCAAATAGAATGTTAGGAATTATTAGGAAGGGAATGGTTAATAGAACGGAAAATGTCATAATGCCTCTGTATCGCTCCATGGTGAGACCGCACCTTGAATACTGTGTACAATTCTGGTCGCTGCATCTCAAAAAAGATATAGTTGCGATGGAGAAGGTACAGAGAAGGGCAACCAAAATGATAAAGGGGATGGAACAGCTCCCCTATGAGGAAAGGCTGAAGAGGTTAGGGCTGTTCAGCTTGGAGAAGAGACAGCTGAGGGGGGATATGATAGAGGTCTTTAAGATCATGAGAGGTCTTGAACGAGTAGATGTGACTCGGTTATTCACACTTTCGAATAATAGAAGGACTAGGGGGCATTCCATGAAGTTAGCAAGTAACACATTTAAGACTAATCGGAGAAAATTCTTTTTCACTCAACACACAATAAAGCTCTGGAATTTGTTGCCAGAGAAGGTAGTTAGTGCAGTTAGTGTAGCTGGGTTCAAAAAAGGTTTGGATAAGATCTTGGAGGAGAAATCCATTAATGGCTATTAATGAATTATACTTAGGGAATAGCCACTGCTATTAATTGCATCAGTAGCATGGGTTCTTCTTAGTGTTTGGGTAATTGCCAGGTTCTTGTGGCCTGGTTTTTGGCCTCTGTTGGAAACAGGATGCTGGGCTTGATGGACCCTTGGTCTGTCCCAGCATGGCAATTTCTTATGTTCTTATGTTCTAGTGGCCGTCTTCAGTCCAACTTCGGGATATCCCTCTCTTGCGTCTTCCATGCTAGGTCAGAAGTTCCTCTTCCATCTATTGACCTGTCTGGTGCGTCAATCATGCCAGGCTCCCAAAGCTCAGTCCAAGACATCGCTCCTTGGAGTGTTGGCCGGATTCCTTCATCCTTCTGTCCAGATGTCCGTCTTCCCATTCCCGGATTCCTTGTGGAGCCATCGTCTGTCCTGTGCTCATGGCTGCTCTTCAGTGAAGTGTCTACCAGCAGCGGGAGGTCCTCCGCCCTCCTGGAGTCTCAGACTTTTAATTGTCTGATTTTAGCTTGACTATGTCACCGTCAGTCCCAGAGTCTTCGTCTGCTCCGCTGTCTTCAATATCCACGCTTGTTTGATGTCCTTGTCCTCCTCTGCCTCATGTCCAGCCTGCCGCCTCTGCCGTTACCCAGCAGCAGGTCCAAAAGGGATTAGAGTGGTCGGAGGACTACTCAGAGACCAACCTTGCGTGGTTGGCCTCACTGAGGCTGTGCAGGTCGGCATGGGTCTGGACTCCTGGTCCCAGCCCAGATGGGACATCATCTCACCTGGCTCGGTGCTTCCTTGGAGCTCCTCTCCAGGTTCGCCGAGGACCAAGGGTACACCTCCCCAGAATCGGGAGCGCCCCCTAGTGCTCCCACCTACAGTTCCAGAACACGTCTTGCTTTGAATATACTTGAAAAAGTTTTTAGTTTGAGATATTACCTCTCTGGCATGCTTCTTTTCAAATTCTCTTTTGGCCTTCCTTATTAATGCTTTACATCAAACTTATTACTGCTTATTTTCATTATTATTTTCCTCATTTTAATCTGCTTTCCATTTTCTGAAAGATGTCCTTTTGGCTTTAATAGCCTCTTTCATCTCACCATTTAAGTATGCTGGCTGTCATTTGGTCTTCCTTGTACTTATTCTAATGAATGGAATACATATGTTATGAATGGGCCCAGCAAGCCCTGGGAAGGGCGTAGAGGCACAATCGCCTGCTCCTGAGAGAGAGTGAGCCCTTGGGCCCCGAGGTGGCTCAGGTAGGAGCCCCAAGACACACCCCGAGGGAGGGGAGCAAGTACAGGCATGGGCGGAGCAAGAACACAGGAGAAGGATGAAGTGGGTCAACTCTCTGTTAAAGCAACATGTACTAGTGAGGACAGATGGAAGCAGAGGGCTGGAAACTATGAGGCAAGGTACTGGAGTAGGAGATTCCAGACTCGAGAGAGTAAAAGAGTCAGAGTACATAGGGGAACGAGGACTTCTGGAACTTGGACAAGAAGAGGACTCCTGGACTGGAGGAGACGAGACGAGACTCTTGGAGACTTGGACAAGATGAGACTCTTGAGACCTAGACAAGATGATACTCTTGAGACTTGGGCAAGACGATACTCTTGAAGACTTGGATGAGACAGAACTCTTGGAGACTTGGATGAGACGGGACTCTTGGAGACTTGGGTGAGACAAGACTCTCAAAGACTTGGACAAGATGGGGCTCTTGAGGAGGGAGAGTGCTGTCCCTCAGGGCGCCCTACACAGCCCGGCATGAACTGGTCACGGACCACCCTGTCCCACTACACGCCCTACACAACCTGGAAGGCTGGTTGCGGACCACACGGAGAGCGTGACATGCACGGAATGGGGAAGAGGGTGTGCAAGAGGGGAAGCCTCAAGCGCAGGTCATCTGGACATCTGGAACTTAGAACCAGAGGATGATCTGACGAGGAATGAAACCTGGAGCATCATATGGAGACATCAGGAACAAGAAGACATGGAACATGAAGTCTTCCGGACAGGAGCAGCAAGATGGACTACGATGGACGCAGTGGAACTCCATGGACGAAGTGTAACTCCATCCGAAGGCACTGAGGAACTGAAGCAGAGCCTTTAAATAGGGCAGGTCCAGGAAGAGCCCTAAAGACATCATCTGGAGGGTACAGGAGTACTTCCTGTCTCTGGCCCCTTAAGAAGAGGAGAGAGATGCACGGCCAGCCCCTAGGGGAAGCCCTGGAGGAAGATGGGTGGAGCTGAGGCCTGCAGCGGCATCCTGGAGGAAGGAGAACACTGGCGGCAGCTCCTGCCGCTGAAGAGGAGCTGCGCTGGGGCAGAATCCGGCCCCAAAGAAGAGGAGACAGCGGCGGCGGCTCCCTGCCATGAAGAGGGACTCCAGCGGCAGCAGTCAGGCCGCAAAGGAGGGGAATCCCAGCAGGGAATTCCCCCATAGGAGGAGTCAGTGGCATGGCTCCAGCCACACAGGAAGGAGCAGCAGCAGCAGCAGCAGTGTCGGCAAGGCCATGTGAAGATGCAGAGAGGCACGGCTCGGTGGCGGTCCGGGCCATGAGGGAAGCAGCTGCGTCGGCCCAGCACCAGAAAAAGGTGAGGGACTGCCCACAGAATGAGGTCCGCGGGCAGGGGCGTAACAGTGCCCCCCTCCCGGCCTGTTTACTGGCAAAGGGTGGAAGGCATAACTCCAATGCCAGGTAGAGCTACTGGAGATTCGGCCACAGGTCTTCAGTGTTGCGAGGAGTTGAAGAAGGACGAAGCAACGTGTTGATGACTTGACATAGACACAAGAAGTTATAAGTAGGACGATCCAAGTACAACATAAACACTGCCCTGAGGAGCGGGGAGCATAGACAGTCTCTTGTGTAAAAGGTTGGCACTGCCCCGAGGAGCGGGGAAGGGCAGGAGACAGTCTCTGAAAAGAGCGCATGCAGGCCCCCGAGGAGTGGGTACCTGAACTAGAGGCCAGGGCGTTTGGTGAAACAAGAGAGTCCAAGGAATGTGGTACCAAAGGTGGAAAGCTTGTCATAGCGGTATGAAGATCCTTTGCTGAAAGGTCAAGTGAAAGGTCAAGTGGAAGGAAGCTCAAAGTTACCAGTTCCAATTCTTTTACGAGGACAAGCGGTAATAGCGATTCCTCTTAAGTCTCTGAAAGGAGAAAAATGTCTTTCAGGAAGACTACATATAGATGCAGACTCCCGTATGGTAAAGGAGCAGTTCAAAAGGAGCGTGGAAGGATAGATAGCTGGGTGGCTGGTGGGCGTGAGGATCGCCTGGTAACATGCCTACCTGGTGTGAAGGTGGCGGACCTCACGCGTCACCTAGATAGGATTTTAGACAGTGCTGGGGAGGAGCCGGCTGTCGTGGTACATGTGGGCACCAACGACATAGGAAAATGTGGGAGGGAGGTTCTGGAAGCCAAATTTAGGCTCTTAGGTAGAAAGCTTAAATCCAGAACTTCCAGGGTAGCATTCTCTGAAATGCTTCCTGTTCCACACGCAGGTCCCCAGAGGCAGGCAGAGCTCCGGAGTCTCAATGCATGGATGAGACGATGGTGCAAGGAAGAGGGATTCAGTTTTGTTAGGAACTGGGGAACCTTTTGGGGAAGGGGGAGTCTCTTCAGAAGGGATGAGCTCCACCTTAACCAGGGTGGAACCAGACTGCTGGCGCTAACCTTTAAAAAGGAGATAGAGCAGCTTTTAAACTAGAACAAAGGGGAAAGCCGACAGTCGCTCAGCAGCGCATGGTTCGGAGAGAGGTATCTTCAAAGGATACTAATGATGCATTAGAATTAGGGTATCCCGACAGTGAGGTTCCAATAATTAGAAAAATAGTCCAAGTGCCTGTAACTAAAAACTCACCTGAGCTAAAAAATTCTAACTTATCCCTATCAATTAAAAAGCAGAATGAAAATACAAACAAAAACAAACTTTGAAATGTTTGTTTGCTAATGCCAGAAGTCTAAGAAGTAAGATGGGAGAATTAGAATGTATAGCAGTGAATGATGACATAGACTTAATTGGCATCTCAGAGGCATGGTGGAAAGAGGATAACCAATGGGACAGTGCTATACCGGGGTACAAATTATATCACAATGACAGAGAGGAGCACTCGGGAGGAGGTGTGGCGCTTTATGTCCGGGTTGGCATAGAGTCCAACAGGATAAACATCCTGCATGAGACTAAATACAAAATTGAATCTTTATGGGTAGAAATCCCTTGTGTGTCGGGGAAGACTATAGTGATAAGGGTATACTACCGTCCACCTGTTCAAGATGGTGAGACGGACAGTGAAATGCTAAGAGAAATTAGGGAAGCTAACCAAATTGGTAGTGCAGTAATAATGGGAGACTTCAATTACCCCAATATTGACTGGGTAAATGTATCATCGGGACACGCTAGAGAGATAACGTTTCTGGATGGAATAAATGATAGCTTTATGGAGCAATTGGTTCAGGAACCAATGAGAGAGAGAGCAATTTTAGATCTAATTCTCAGTGGAGCACAGGACTTGGTGAGAGAGGTAATGGTGGTGGGGCCGCTTGGCAATATTGATCATAATATGATCAAATTTAATTTAATGAAAAATTAACTAGCTATGTGAATCAGCATGGACTGCAAAGTGAATAAATAAATGAGATTGGTCTCTATTAACAATAGATGAGTACTGTGACAATAATTTTTATTTGGAGATAAGACCTCAGTATTGGCAGGAGATCTGAATTAACAGAAACTTCTTATGGCCAATTGGTCCAATCATCAGTCTTATAATCTCTAGTTTTAATTTTTAATAAAAATGATTTTATTGAATTCAATTTTAACTTTTATCACAAACTTCCATTTTAATTTATTTTTATTTTTATTTTTAAAATTGGACACGTGTCTATAGACAGTTGTTTAACAATACTGTGAATTTGAATATATTGGCTGTTCTAAAATTGCTTTAATCAAGCTTAGTTTATTTTCTGTTTCTGTAAAGGATTTATTTATTTATTTATTTATTTATTTATTTAAAAGAATTTATATACCACTTTATAAATTAGTTTTTTGTCAAAGTGGTTTACATTGGAGAAAATACTAAAATAAAAGAATAAAAAGAAAAAGGTAATAAATAAATAAAATTAAAAGTACATAAAATTACTTAATAGCTGGAACGAATTCCAGCTAGAAATAAACACGTGTTTACTAAAGTAAATAAAAATAAAACTGTTGCCGTGGAACTTTACTAATAATATGGGAGGAAGGGAAGAGGGTAGAGAAGTGACAAAATGAGTCCGAAAGCTAGGGAACAGATGGGAGACGAAAGGAAGGGAGGGGAAACGAAATGAAAATGAGACGGGAAGTATGATGGTGGCTGTAAATGAAGTAGTGGATAAGACTTTATGTTTGTTCTGGAGTAAGTGTTTTAAATGCTAATTGAAAAAGATGGGTTTTGAGTGATTTTTTGAAATGGGAAGGATTTGAAATTGAACGAAGAGGGTTGGGAAGGGAATTCCATAAAATGGGTCCAGCTACCGAGAAAGCTCGTTTTCGGGTGACTTCTAGCCTTGCTAATTTAGGAGAGGGGATATCTAGAAGATTTTGTGTAAGAGAACGTAGATGACGGGTAGGTTTGTAGATCCGCAATGATGAGCAAAGCCAGATGGAGGTTGGGTTATGGATCAGGCCATGTATAATAGACAGAATTTTAAATTGTATCCTAAATTTTACTGGGAGCCAATGTAACGATTGAAGGATTGGGGTGATATGGCAGTGTAGAGGGGTCCTGGTTAATATTCGGGCGGCACTATTTTGAATCAATTGAAGGGAATGTAGAGAGGAATCAGGTAGTCCTAGATAGAGTGCATTGCAATAATCTAATCCAGAAAATACTAGTGATTGAAGAATGGTTCTATAGTCACGGTAAAAGAGTAATGGTCGAAGATGTTTTAATAGTCGTAGTTTATAGAAGGATTTTTTGGTGAGTGAAGAGATTTGCTGTTTCATGGAGAGATCTGAATTAATAATTATGCCTAGATTAGTAGCATAACGAGTTATGGGGATAGATATATTATTTATTGTCAACTGTGCAGGTGGACCTATTGAGGAATCTGTGATAGAGGAGAGATGTATGATTTCTGTTTTTGAAGAATTTAATTTTAGACGGTTGTGAGAAAGCCATGAATTTATAGTGGAGAGATAAAGAGAAACCAAGGCTAGTGTTGCAGACCAGGATGTTTTGTATGGGACATAGAACTGAATATCATCTGCATAAATTTTGAATTGTAAATTTAGAGAAGATAGGATATTACATAGAGGAAGAAGATATATATTAAACAAAATAGGAGATAATGATGAACCTTGAGGGACGCCGGAATTAATAATATAAGAAGTGGAAGTGTGTTGATTAAAGTTGACTTGCTGAGGGCGGTCTAAAAGAAATGATGAAAACCAGTTTAAAACTGTACCTGTGATGCCAATGGACTTTAAACCAGAAGTGAGAATTTGATGGTCTATTGTATCAAAAGCTGATGAAATATCTAAGAATACTATAATGTAGTCAGTGTATGAGTCGAAAGCACGGAAAAAAGTGTCAAAAGATGATAGTAGAAGTGTTTCTGTTGAATGTCCCTTTCTAAATCCATGTTGAAATTTTAATAATGCTGCAATGCTAACTATATAAGAAAATGATGTTGCAATATTACTTTTGTTTCTTAGATGATGATCGTGGAGCAATTGTTTTTGTAGCTTATTGTAGCTAATTTAAAGAGATGATGTAACAAATTTGTTCACAAACCAAAACAGACGGCTATGCTGCTTAAATGGACCCGATCGTCTCAAAGGAATTTCATTTTGTTACTCGTCGGCAACTTTGTAACATCTTGTTAGGCTGAAATGTCTCAATATAGATTAAAGCACAGTGTTTGCTGGTAGAACTTTGCCAAACTCAAAGATCGGACGAATGGTATTAATCACTCCGTCTCACATATGATTTTGAATCCCGACAAATTTTCAGTCTGAACCCGACCATAGTAGAAGAAGTTTCTCTCCAAAAATTAGTCCGCCCTGAAGCAGCGTTTTTTGCGAAACGCCGGCCGCGTTGGCGGCGGTGACCAGATCCTCAGGGTCCAAGTTACGGCAGAGCAGAGTGGTGAAAAATCCTAAATGCATGTGATCATCATGAATTTCAGATAAGTGCTCTGTCGTTTTCAAATTTGTTGGGATTCAAAATCATATGTGAGTCGGAGTGATTAATACCATTCGTCCGATCTTCAAATTATGAGACTGAAATGCGATTGCTAAAGTTTGTACAACAAGCCTGGCTGCAGAGAATTTTGTTCTATTGATCTTGAGATACTGTGCCATTGGACTAGTTTGGCATGGACTCGATTTCCTCTTGCTTCCTGGAGGCCGCTCCTCTCACTCTCTTCACCGCGGCCAGAGCCGCGGACTTCTCTGTTCTTCTATGCAGCACGGAGCTGCTGCCGACGTCCTCTTCAACTTCCCGGCTGAGGCTGCAAGCCCTGGACTGGATTGGTGGCTGGAGCCGCCCCCGGGGCCTCCTGCAGCGGCTGGAGCCGCTGCCGTCATCGGGGCCTTCCTTCAGGCTCAGCCCTGCTGCTTCGCGACGTCGACATCGAGCAGGACCGCTGTCCACAGTCCTGCACAGCTTCCTACCTCCTTCCTCCTAGGCGGGCGGCCACGCCTCTCTTCTATATTTAAAGGGCCCACGGCCAGATATGCCCTGGGCCCCACCTAGTGACCATTTCCTGTTGCAGCCCTATAAAAGGGCTGGTCTTGCCATTGTTCTTTGCCTTGCATCAGAGTGACTTCAGCCCTGGAGGCTCCTGCCTGCCAGCACTCCGACAAGTCCTTGATCTTCTTCGTGGAGCTCCTCATCTCGTCTGCTTCGTACCATGTCTTCGTGTCATGTCTTCATTGCCTGAGGTCCCCGTCTAGGTGTCCTGGTGTCTCATCTCCTGGTGTATCGCTTCCTGGTGTTCCAGCCCTCCTTGGTGTTCGTTTTTGCTCCGGAGCCTTCTGTTCTGCCGGCCGTGGATCTCCGGGTGATGTAGCTTTGTCATGGGAGATGCCGGCAGTGGACTGGTGTCCTGTGCTCCTGAGCCATCTTGTCCTGCCAGCCTTTGGGATGCTTCGGATGACATCTGGCTCCGTCGTCGAAGTTCTGCCTCGGCTGGATTCTTCCCTGCGCTCATCCCGCTCTCCTCATGGTCCGTGACCAGCCTCCTTGGGCTGTGTAGGGCGCGTAGTGGGACAGGGTGGTCCGCGACCAGCCCATTGGGTCCGCCAGTGAAGGTGGGCTGAGTAGGGCGCCCTGAGAGACAGAGCCAGTGTCTACCTGCCCAGCTTCTCGTCTCGTCTGGACCTTGTCAAGTTCCTCATCTCGTCCCTGATGCTGTTGCATCAACCCTGGTGTCATGTCTTCACATCAACCCTCATCGGTGATGCTGTCGCATCAACCTTGGTGTCATGTCTTCGTGTCAAGGCCTCCGCCTGCCCTCATCCTCAGGCCGGCCTGCTGCTCCATGCCGTTCCAAGCGGCAGGTCCGAAAGGGCTCGGAATGGTCAGAGGACCGTTCTCTTTCCAACATCATCATGTTGTTGGCGCTGGGAGCTTGCAGGCCTGGCAGAGGGTAAGACCGTGTCTCTGCCATCCTGGGACACGTCGCCAACCCTCGGTTCGGTCCTGGATCCATCTGGGGTCGGGCTGAAGCCCAAGGGCACACTAAAACACCCTTCTCAACAGAATGCAAGGCTTCTCGAGGCCGCCTACACAACAGAATGCAAGGCCTTCCGAGGCCGTTCCGACTGTTACACAACATTGAGGAGAGTCTGTGAGTGAGATTAGAAGAGTTTCAGTACTGAAGAATTTATGGAAACCAAATTGGGAGGGGAATAGAATATTATGTTTTTCCAAGTGGTCAGAGAGTTGGAGGTTTACTACTTTTTCGAGGAATTTTGCTAGGAAGGGTAAATTAGAAATTGGCCGAAAGCTGGCAAGGTCATTTGGGTCGAGATTAGGTTTCTTTAGTATGGGTTTGACTATGGCTTGTTTTAAAGAATCAAGAACATTTCCATGGGTGAGGGCGCAGTTGATGATACCAGCTAGTGGTTGGGCTATTAAGTTTGGGATGGACAGGAGGGATTTAGTTGGGATAGTATCAGATGGGTGCAATGAGAGTTTTATTTTCTTTAAAAGGGATTCTGTCTCGGTGGCAGAGGTGGTCTCAAAAGAGTTCATAGTAGTGTGAGGGTTTATTGGGCAAGATTTGGTGTGCGGGGTGGCTGGTGGAAAACGTAGTATCAGTTTTGCAACTTTGTCGTGGGCGAGGTCATCACATTTTGATTTGGAGTCTTCATCTGATATTGGTGGGTGGAAGTTTTAGTTAGTTCAGAAACGTATGCGAATAGTGCTTTGGAATTGTATTGCAGGTTGTGGATTCTAAGGGGTAGATTTTAAAAAATAGTGCGATCGCGTACTTTTGTTCGCGCACCAGGCACAAAAAAAGTATGCTGGATTTTATAAGCTACGCGCGTAGCCACGCGTATCTTATAAAATCCGGGATAGGTGCGCGCAAGGCTGCCGATTTTGGCCAGCCTGCGCACACCGAGCCGCGCAGCCTGCCTCCGTTCCCTCCCCTCACCTTCTCCTCCCTTCCCCTACCTAACCCACCCCCCCGGCCCTATCTAAACCCCCCCCTACCTTTATCCATGGATTTACGCCTCCCGGAGGCAGACGTAAATCCGCGCATGCCAGCGGGCTGCTGGCGCGCCAAGACCCGACCCGGGGGCTGTTCCGGAGGGTGCGGCCACACCCCCGGAATGCCCCTGGGCCGGCGCCACGCCCCTGGGCCCGCCCCCAAACGCCGCGTCACGCCCCTGAAACGCCGCGTCATTTGGCCACGCCCCCGACACGCCCCCGACAGGCCGGTGGCCTATGCAAAATAGGCGCGCCAGCGCACGAGGGCCCTGCTCGCGTAAATCCGGCCAGATTTACACGAGCAGGGCATTTAAAATCCGCCCGTAAGGGCGTAGAAATCTCATTTGGTTTTAAGGATAGTCTCTCGGTAGAAGTGCAAGGAGGATTTGTATATTGCCAGCTTAGTGGGGGTGGGATCTTTGCGCAAATTTGTTGCCTGCTGAATACCCTTTTGTCCTGACACCTCTGTAGGGTTGATTGGCTCACAATCCTCATTAGTGGTGGATAACTCACAGTCCTCATTAGCAATGATTAGTTTACAATCCTCTTTAGGGTTGACTAGTTCATAATGTGTTTTATTTAAGTTTTTTATAAACTAATGTTAGTTATATCTATTTTTTAAAATTTGGTTTTGTTGGATTGATCATGATGTTTTAATGTAATTTTGGTTTTTATTTTAGTTAAAGAAAGTTTTATTTCATATTTGTTTTTATTTTATTTTCTATAAAACTTACAAATTTAAATTTCTTTTGAAAATATTGTAAACCGCTTCGGTCATTTCTAGTATTTGGTGAAACGGTATATAAATGTATTAAATAAATAAATAAATAAATAAATAAATAAATTTTCATTAGCAGCATCTACCTCAGGATCCTCTTTAGGGTTGACTAACTCACAGTCCTCTTTAGTAGTCATTAGCTTACAATCCATGAAGGTCAAAAACTTACTGTTTAGATATGGATATGCTCACCTGTCTGGAAAGAAATTACTTTGACTTTTGAGACTGATATTCACTTAACATTGGTGAAGAAAGACAAACAGTATTCTAATTGAGGCACCTGAAAACTTGTCAGAGAGAATTATTTGGTAGCTATTTGAATTGTAGTGTGCCCTCTGGGTCTCACAAGGTAGCATGCACCACTTGATCTGTTTTTGGAATTAAGTGTAGGAGAAAATCCATTAATATCTTATGACTACAGTATACTGGCTCCATCTCTCTTGAGGTGGAAGCCAGATAGCAGTTTGTTGGGTTGATGTGGAATCTAATAGTAAGGAAGAAGAGCAGAAGCCTTAAAGAAAAGTATTATAAACTAAATGCATTGGCTAATAGTTGTTTTTTTAACTCTTTATTTTTTTATTTGTTTTTAATCACCAAATGTAACAAGGACAACACTTCTTTTCTATAGTACAATACTCTGCAGGAATCATACAAATGTCGAACAAGCTTATTTGTGAGTAGCACAGACACTAATTTTAATAACAGACCTTGTTTCCTCTTTGTCAGAAGTGATTTTTTATTTTACCAGTTTGTTTACACATTGTTTGCTATTATTTTCAACTCTCATTATGTTTTTCCAATTTATATTTTAGGTGTGAAAGAAGCTGCCGTTAAAATGCCTGAGCAAAGTAATGATTATCGGGTGGTGGTGTTTGGGGCTGGGGGTGTTGGCAAGAGCTCCCTTGTCCTGCGCTTTGTGAAAGGGACATTCCGAGACACATACATCCCTACTATCGAAGACACCTACCGGCAAGTGATCAGCTGCGACAAAAGCGTCTGCACACTGCAGATCACCGACACAACTGGTAGCCACCAATTCCCAGCCATGCAACGACTCTCTATCTCTAAGGGCCATGCCTTCATCCTGGTCTTCTCTGTCACCAGCAAGCAATCTGTTGAAGAGCTGAAGCCCATCTACCAACAGATCCTGCAGATCAAGGACAGCATTGACAGCATCCCTGTCATGCTAGTGGGCAACAAGTGTGATGAGACTCAGCGGGAGGTGGAGACCAAGGAAGGTGAGGCCCTGGCAAAGGAGTGGAAATGTGCATTCATGGAGACCTCAGCAAAGATGAATTACAATGTGAAGGAACTGTTCCAAGAATTGCTCAACCTGGAAAAAAAGAGGACCATGAGCCTCAACATTGATGGCAAGAGGTCCAGCAAGCAGAAAAGGGCAGAGAGGATCAAAGGGAAGTGCAGCCTCATGTAGATGTGCTGGAGAAGTCATTTCCATCATTTCCTTTCTCTTTCCTTTTTTAATTCTTTCAGTGAGTCAGAAGTTAGAATTTTGGCGTCAAAGATCCAAAATGCTTTGTTCTTTGATGCTTTTTATCACTGTGACTGCACTGGGAAGTGGCCAGGCACTTTTCCCTTGCAGCATTCTCATGTGCTTTTGTCCACCTAAACTACCATCACTCTCTCATAAAATTACGTAAGATGTGGGATTTAATACAGGTCACTTGGACTTACTGATCTGATGAAGGAGAAAGAATCTTCCGACAAATCGGTTGCTGATTCACGTGTTCATGGATTTATCTCCATCCTACTTCCCTGATGATGTTGGCAGCCTGTTCAGTTGAGACATTCAGCACTGCATCTTCTAGAAGGGTTCCTGAGCATGGCCACTGCCTCTCATGGAAGGAGGCTTCCCTGAATATGACATTGCCCCTAGTGGAAGACAAGTCTATAAGCTAGACAATGCTTTGGGTGGCTGGAGACTCCCCTGGTGGAAGAAGTGTGTGTTAGCAATGGTATTACTTCTGGTGCAAGGAGCATCTCTGAGTATGGCACTACCTCTGATGGATGAAGTATCCCTCAGCATTACATTGCCTCTCATGGAAAGAGACTTCTCTTAATGTAACATATCCGGTGAAAGGCGTGTCCCTAAGCCAGGAAGAAGCATCCCTGGGCATGGCATTACCTCTGGTGGAAGAAGCATCCCTGGGCATGGCATTACCTCTGGTGGAAGGAGGTTCTTCCGAGGCTGCTGCAGATGGGCAGTGAAAGCATTCACACAGATCCCTTGATTTCTTAGTGTAATCTGAAGAGTGACCCTTAGCCCTTCAGATTTGCATTTTTACAGTTTTCATCTGGTGACTGATGTAATTTTTTTTTTTTTTGAAGAAGTCCAAGTCCAGACAAAACAATACTTGAAAGTAGAATATTTTTGCCAAGTTGGTGAGACACACCGCACATAATGCTCCTTTCTATATAATATACCAGGGAAAAATCACTAGTAGACTGATCCTAAAGGGAACATTAAAGAACCTCTTAACGTGAAGCATCGTATGATGTGAGCATTTTCTCAGATCTCTGCTCCATTCTTGAGAGGAAGCAAATGTCAGCAGAAGATGGGTTGGAAAGTCACATACTCCCCTTCACACCTGGCCTTTAAAATGTAAGAGGAAGGGATGGACTTTGAGATCCCACCAGAAGATCAAAGATGTTTCCTGGGGAGACAAAAAAAAAAAAAAGTATATCTGGCTTCTGATTTTTACAGTCAGAGGGGAGATGCAGCTACTGCTGGACATAAATAATGGAGAAACTGATGTGGCTGTCTTGGGAGTTGGCTTCCTGTATCCTTCCATCCATGTAAAAAAACTTTGTTTAAAACATACCAAAACCAAGGATGCTCTGCTTATTAACTTCAGTAACAAATGTAATCACTACAGTTCACCCTACTTTAAATTAAAAGTATGTGTATGTATATCTGTCTATATAGATAAATGTAGATACATATGCACACACATATATGAAGTTTGCCTTCTGTAAATAGGTTAAATGTCAATAATATAACTTATGAGCTAATTAGTGTGAAGTTAAGAGCTGCACTTATCTCCAGCTGGACGGATTGCCAGTAGCAATAGGACTAGACAATGGGACCAACGGCCAGTGTCTCCCAGTCTCCTCATTCAGGTACTGAGTGATCACACCTCCTGTTGTCTTTGGTACAGATGGGATTGTATTGAGTGGTTATGACACTTTTCATGCATGCTTTGCTCTAGTGTCTTCTCTGGTGCACTCCTCTGATACCTGTAAGAGGCAGCATTGTGGCATAACAGATTGATCCTAACACACCCATTTGGCTTCTGTTGCTTTTCAGGTGTGTGTTTGTATGTGAACACAGCAGCACAGTTGGAATCAGGAAAACCATCTTTCCTTGTATCTTTAGGGTGACCGATTGACTCTGATTTACTTCCTAATTCTTGCACTCTGAAAAGATTCAAGGAGACAGCCTTAGTCTAACCACACTAACTGTGCTTGAATTCATTGCCTCCTTCCTGGCTATCAGCAGCATTGTGTAGGTTTTGAACACTTACTGGGGTAGTTTGGCCTGGTTAAAAGCTGACCTCCTCGGACTGACAGAGAGTACACACAGGCTTCCACAGTGCAGGTACTTTTAAGCCAGGGTGGAAACAGGAATTGCCAAGAGCGTGGTTTAGCCTGGGGAGAGGAAATATGCGTTGTGGGTGCATTGTCATTTTCAAATATATGTGTACTGATGCACCCCTGATTGTCCATCCACAGGAATAGCAGGTGGGAAGTATGTACACCATTTGTGCACACACATACTTGGAGCTAATTTTTCAAAAGACACCGATCCAGGCAGTTTCTCTTTGAAGATCAGGTGCAAGGTACATATACAAAAGTGCGCACCTATCTTGCAACTAGGCAGGCTAGTCAGAATGGTTCCCCAGGACTGATTGGAAGTCTTCTGTGGTCTCAGATTGCAATGCGGTAAAACAATTCCTGCCTCACATACAAACATTCACACTGTACATTAGAAGGCCTGAAGTGCTTGAATGAGCTGTCCCACTTGGTTGTGAAATATAATGTGAGTTGAAATGATTCCCACTCACTAGCCAGTGTTCAACTGTGAAACGGCAGTCTCTGGACATGCTCCAAAATGTTTTTTGTTTTTTTTTTGAGGGGGAGAAGGAAGAGGAGAGGAGAGATTAGGAAGTGGAAAGATTTAATTGCAAATAGCTGCTATTTTGCACTATTATGATTTCACTAAAATGCAGAGAACAGGTAAGTGATCTAGTGATAGGGTTCAACAAGTTCTCTAATATTCAAACTACTTAAATATACAGAAAGAGCACCTCAGACCCAGCAGTCCTCTCTCTCTGTAGAAGCTTGTAGCTTTTATTACATCCTGCATTTCAAAACCTCAGGCAAAAAGCACAATTTCTATATTAGCTCTTTATCAAATATTGAAAAATAAACCCCACTCACCAAAATAGCACAAATTCTAGCAATTAGGATCCTGCCTTTAATCCCCTAGAAGTAAGACCAGCAATATTGACTCCGAGAATGCAGCTTGGAATGCACAGAATGATTTTATCAGAGGTGATGCACAAATGTAGGGAATTCGGAACTCAGGTTTTCCAAAGGAAAAACTAACTTCTTTAATCCAGCATTAAAAAGTCCTTTTTGTTCCTCGTTTATTTTTGGCTGATTTTTTTTTTTTAACCAACCAGCCTCCTTATTGGAACTCGATTCTGCCCTGACTGTGGTCTGGAGCTGTACATTTCTATTTATTGTTTAATTTTATTTAGGTAACAGGACTTTTTGCTTTAAAGCTGCACCTCTGATGGATGAAATTAGTCTACAATCTCAGTTCGTGTTGAATGACACCCACTTTCTCCTTCCCCACACTCACAGATCCCCTGCTGAGTGGTTTTCACAGAAAAGCATCTGTGGATTATTCTTTCTGGTGTGTGGGGTTTTTTTTTTTATTATTCTGGATGTTTCAGCTATTGTAGTCACATATGGACAAAGAGATAAATCTCTTTTGTGATTAAACACCCAGTTCGTTTGTCAAATAAAGATCCAGAATGAGGTAGGGAAGTCCTAGCATGCATTCCAGGAGCAGCAGAACACAAGCACTTATTTCTTTCCTCTCTATGATACTTTTCTCTTTAGATAGCAGACATAGCATAGAGGTGTAGGCTACTGGTTAGGCCAGCAGACTGAAAAGGAGAGAAACCAGGGCTCATATCCCACCAGTGTTCCTTGGGCCAAGTCCCTTAACCCTTTTATGACCTCAGGTACAGACACAGGGCCCTATTATTAAGCATTCTCCCCACAGACATAAAAGAGGAGACAGGTTTTAGTACAATAAGCCCTCTGGAGACAGGGAAGTGCCTGCAGTACCTGCAGGTCATCCGCTTTGAAGTGGCTGACCAGCCACAAAAAGGTGGAGCATACATAAAAAAAAAAAAAAGGAAATCAAACCAAGTCTCAATCTATGCAGCAAGATTGGACATGAAACCTCTGCACAAGGCAGAAGCCTTCCTTCAGCACATAGGAAACAGGTCCCAGGAGAGGGCATGCACAGTCTTTCTAGGACATGATGGTGAGCTCCAGTCTTTGAGTGTATCAAACAGACATGGGCTTCTGCAGGGATCCAAAATAAGATTTATTCACCTAATTTGTCTCTCCTGAATACCAGACCTGTTTGTAACACTTGAGGACTTGTTTGCCATTCCCAGGGTATATAAAGTGTCTGAAGGAAAACAAAGGTACTACTGCTATTTAACATTCCTATAGTGCTGCTAGATATATGCAACACTGTACAGATGCACATAAGCGAGAGTCCCTGCTCCATGGAGTTTACAATCTAGTCAACCACAATTTTACAATAATTCAGTTGGCAGCTAGAGCTAATACAATTATTAACATTCTGCTTTTCTTTCCAATGTTTATTTTGCTTTGAAGGAGAAATAAGAATTTGAAGCTTTTGAATATCCCCTACTTAGCCTCTCCCACCACTATAGGTCTGTGGCCAGGAACACCAGGGTGGTGGTGTACTGATCATTATCAGAAACATTTGCTAGAACCACCCTGCTAAGTCTAAATTAGGAGTAGAGTATGAAACAGCTGAACATGTTTGTGAACGAGAGGAAATAGAGCTGTAACAAGAGCTGAATATCTTTTATTCCAAATTAAGCACTAGTCCATGCACAATCCAGTTTTCATAAGAATAAAGATAAGATGCTCTTGTTCTCACATATATCAAACACTTGCATAATATTAAAGAAAACACAGTGACAAATAAGATTACTGTTTAATATTTTATGATCTTGTACTTTGCATCATTTGACTTGTAAATCTCTGTAACTTCTGATATTATGGCCCCAAATGCCAGCATGCGAGAAGTAACAGGCTAAGATGCATCAGAGACTTTTATAAAAGTGCAATGTAGCATTTATTCTAGAAATAGTCTTCCTAAAATTAAATAAACTGCTCCTGCATCCCACATGATGTGTCTCTTAAATGATTTTGCAATTAAATGAAAATATGTATTTTATTTATTAGTATTTATGGGGAGGGCAATAATGAAAGACCTTTTTTCTGCTGGTAAAAGATGGTTTTACTCATGGACATGCGCCGTTTGATTATCGCCCACTCTCTGCGCAGGCAAAAGTATGTGCGTATGTCAACAACATGCATACATTTACCTGTGTACTTTGTAGGCGTTCCCAGGGCAGGGATAGGTTGGGAGAGTCAACTACCCATGTAGCTTTTGTGCCAAAAACGTATGCACAGAGCAAACAGGCACAAATCTGAGCATAATTTTTTCCTTTGGGCAATAATTCCAATAAAACTATCGGCATAGTTTTGCTTTGATTACTGGTAGAAACCCCATGGGTAAAAGCAGCTGGGGAGTTAGCACCAAGCTCTCCGTTTTGATTATTTACCCCAGAGCGTTTCAGAGCAAAGCACCATGGTAACATTGTGGGCAATTTCCAAACAGGATTTCTGTTGGTACCTGCAGAAAAACCCTTCTGACAATGACTTCTCCCTCTCCATTACAGTGTGTGCTGCAAAGTGGATGAAGTAAACCATTGCTTTTGAAATTCACTTGCAGGCTCAGGGGTACAGAGACACCCTAGGCCTGCAAGCACCATGGATGGTTCCAAAATTGCCCTCTTTGTTAATGATAGCAGACGAAGACCCAAAGTGGCTCATCCAGATGAAATTCATCCGCTTTGGGTAGATACACATACAAATTCCCAAATGCGAACCACCACCAGCTCCCTTCCATATATGTTCCAAGCATTCCAAAAATCTTGTTACACCGATGGCCGTTTCAGGACTTGCCATCTCATAGGTGTCAGAATGGGCCACTGGGACCATGGCCCGACCAAAATCTGGCCCTTCTCACAGACTTTCTGCAGGAGACCTGGGGCCAGATTGGGCAGGACGCAGCTGTTTAGCCGCTGGAGGAGAGTCGACAGCTCCACCTCTGCAGCTCTGGGTCTGACTTCTGCTTTGAACTGCTCAGGACTCAGCACAGCCATTTGGTTCAGAGGCGCAGTTGGACCGGTTGCCTCCTGCCACTGATCAGCACGGGGAGGGAAGAAGCAGGTGGTAAAGGAGAAAGGGAAAGAGCAAGAGGGAATGGGGAAGAGACAGGGAGCAGGGGAAGAGAGAGAGAGAGAGAGATGTGGCACGAGAGGGAGGGGAGAGGATTGTGGGGCAGGGAGAGAAAGCAAAACCAGTGAGGGAAGGGTGAAGCTTGGTTGGCTTGTGTGTGTGCCCCCCCCCCCCAACAAAAAGGCATTCTGCTGTCCCTGTGCCACCTTCAGCTTCGATTCTTGCAAAAACAATAGTGAAACCAACACAGAGGCCCCTTTCTATAACTTATGACTAAGCTTTGCAATAATCCCCACAGCCGCCAAGGTTAGCGATGCTATCGTAAAAAAATAAAGTTCAAGCTGCCCCATGCTCACTGAAGTTTGGGTTTTACCCAAGGTAACTTCGTGCAGGTCACCCCAGCCTTCTTGGAAGCCCAGTGTTGTTTAAGGGCATAAACCACCGCTCTGTGCAGGTGACCCCCAATGCTTTCTTGGAGGCGCGATGCCGTCATACCACTGCTGTTTAGGGCTGTAACTGCTGTTCTCTGCAGGAATCCCTTCATCGGCCACACTAATGCCTTGGTGGACTCACAATCCTGTGAAGCAGAACAATCTGGGTCACTGATTTGGACATTGGTGTGATCTCTAGAAAGTAATGACGTAAGTTGAACATGATTTCACTTCTTTGGAAAACAACATACAATATTCTGTTAGGTACCACGTCAACCTTGATTTTTGAAAACTTGGAATGTATTCTGTATTTTACAGGTCTGTTCTTGCTTACTGCAGTTTTTTCTAGAGTGTAGCACCGCTGATATACTGCCCAGTAGCATGTTATATAACCAGTCTCCAAAGCAAAATGGATAGGTTAACAGTTTGGAGTCCTACAACCACCAGTTTGATTCCCAGGAAGGCAAAGAGTCAGAGGATCAGAATGACTGGGTGGGTCAATCAGGGCCAGGGTAAGGGTCTGTAGTGCCCTAGGCAGACCAATGTTACACTGCCCACCCTGACTCTCTCTTATATATATAAATAAATATATGTGTCATGCAAACCTAGTGAGTGCTCCGTGATTGCTTCTTTCACATTTTTTAAAGTGCCGTCCTCACGCGCTCTGGTGGTGCCCCGCCCACTACACTGCCCTAGGCAACCTCCAAGTCCCATCTAATGGTCATGTCGGCCCTGGGGTCAATTGGTCTTTATGTCAAAACCAACCAAATAAATGAAAGAATTTGCCCTGCCGGTGCCATTCATCTATCTCTTCAAGCATAGGCAGGGCCGCTGGAACCACTAGGCAAACTAGGCGGGGGCCTAGGGCACCAGGGGCAGCAGCTGCGGCAGCAAGAGCCAGCAATCTGCCCGTCCTCACCTGACCCAGCGCTTCTCTCAGCCATGCGGTAACCTGGTCCCCTCCCCCCCCCCGTGGCGGCTCCGTCAGGCCAGACCCTGGCTCGCGCCGCCTCCCACCATCTTACTCCGGCTTCCTCTGCGTGAAGGTGTGGGAGAGAGTGCACGAGCCCGGGTACAGCGGGGTGGCATGACGGGACGGGAAGGGGGGGGGGGGGGGCAGGTGCAAGGCAGAAGGCACCTAATACCCTTGCACTGGCCCTGTGCATAGGAATGTATGGAGACTGTCAAGAAGAGCCTTAATTGTTCACTGAAAGCAATTTGGGCTAGGGAATTTTAGTGAGAAAAAGAATAACTTTTGTCCAAAAAGAGGAGGGAGAAACGGAAACTGCATGGCCTCCTGTTTTCATGTTCTCTTTGCCCCTTACTTTCACGTATCCCTTGCAATCAGCCCCCTCTAGTGAGGAAAGCCTGGAAATGAGCAGCTAGGACTGCTCTCCACTCTGCCTATACTATTTTGGTTTGTTTAAAGCATTGGGAGGGAAAGATTTTCTAGTGCAGTTTTTCTTGCTTTGCATATGTACCACTTTAGAGAGCAGTAGGTGGCAACCAGAGGTGGGGAGCGATCCCAGGATCTGTGCGAAGGGCAGTTTCTCTCTGCTCTTGGGGCTTGGAGAGAGGATTCCTGGCCCCGCACTCACTCGTTAATCCCTGGGAAGCACTCGCTGCCTTTCTCTGCTCCCGGGGGCCTGGAGAATGGATTCCCAACCCCCCCCCCCCCGACTCATTTTCTTTCTTCTCCTGGGGAAAGGATCCCCATCCCTTTTGTCTGTCTGTTTCCAGGATCTAGGGAGAGGAGCCCGGTCTCCTACTCGCTGTCTTCCTCCTCTCAAAGCCCACAAAGAGGATGCTATGCCACACACACACATTTTTCTTCTAGGGAGCAGGGAGGGATTCCTAGCCTCCGTTCACTGTCTTTCTCCTCCCAAGACCGTAGAAGGAATCTCCAGACGCACACTCTTTCTTCTGGAAAGCAGGGAGGGTTGTTGTATTTTGATTATATAAGTCAGAGCATGGCAGAGATTCACTGAGATGCTAGTTGGTATAGATAGAGGGCATAGTGCATCTCCCAGAACACTTGTCTTGGAATTTCTTATAATTTTTGAAACACTTATGGGAGATACTCAGGGTATCGCTAGCTCCTGCTCACTGATCCTCTCCTTCCAAGGCCCACTGAGGAATCGCCAGCCGTGCACTCTTTTTTTGTTTTGCTGGGAAACAGGGAGGAGATCCATAGCCTCTGCTCGTTGCCTTTCTAATTGGTCAGTTTTTCCTATTGTGGCATGCCTTGGGAATCTGAACCGGGGCCAAGGTTGTTTAACTTAATTCCTTAACGAGCTGGAAAAGGGAGACACAAAAATATTCAAGGTGGTTAAAACACAAACAGACTCGGGCCAATACAGTATGGTGCGCTCAGCCGCGCGCACCGTTAGCCCCCGTTTGGCCGCGCGTTTTCGACACGCTATTTTTACCCCTTATACAGTAAGGGGTAATAGCGCATGGAAATCGGTGCGCACGGCCAAACACCCCCCCCTCCCCGAAACTAATAGCACTCATCACATGCAAATGCATGTTGATGAGCCTATTTGCTATTCACCCGCAATACAGAAAGCAAAATGTGTGGCCAAGCCGCACATTTTACTTTCAGAAATTAACGCCAGCACAAAGGCAGGTGTTAACCATTGACGGCACCAGGTAAGTGTACAGAAAAGCAGAAAAAACTGCTTTTCTGTATACCCTCCGACTTAATATCATAGCGATATTAAGTCGGAGGTCCCAAAAATAAAAAAATCGGCCCGCGGGTTGGAAAACGGACGCTCAATTTTGCCGGCATTTGTTTTCCGAACCTGTGGCTATCAGCAGGTTCGACAACCGATGCCGGTAAAATTAAGTGTTGGCTGTCAAACCCACTGACAGCTGCCGCTTCTGCCAATGAGACACTAGGGACGCGCTAGTGACCCCTAGCGCCTCCTTATTAGTGCGGGCCCTAATTTTAATACAAAATTGCGCGTCGGGAGAGCGGGCACTTGCCTCGGAGCGCTGGCTCTCCCGCGCAGTTTACTGTATCGGCCTTATTGTGAGGTACTGCAGAAGAACCTTGTAAGACTAGGGATCTGGTGAAAGCAGATAAAATTTAATCTAGCTACACAGCGCTGGGTTCTGTTCTAGTTGCCATCATCCAGGAAAAGGACCTTGGAGTCATTGTGGACAATACATTTAAATCCTTCGTCCATCATATGGAGGTGGTGGTGCTGGCAGTCAAAAATTCAAACAAGATGTTCGGAATTATTCAGAAAGGAATGGAGAGTAAACCAGAGAATATCATAATGTATAGATCTATGGTGTAACCACACCTTCTGTATTTTCATGCAGTTCTGGACATTCCATCTCAAAAACGATATAGTGAAACTAGGAAAGGTACAGAGAAGGGCAACAAAAATGATAAAAGGAGATGGAAAGGCTAACAGGTTAGGATTTTTTTGGCTTGGAGAAAAAATGGTTGAAAGAGGATATGATAAAAGTTTATAAAATCATGAGACGGTTGGAACAGATAAAAAGGTAGTGGTTATTTTTTACCCCTTCAAACAGTCAGGCCGATTCAGTAAAGTCCGCGGGAGAGCGGACGAACGCCTGCTCTCCCGGCGCGCGCAATTCTGTATTTAAATTAGGCGATGCGGTAAAAACGGGGAAAAGGAGGCGTCGGTTCTTGAGCCCGCTGACAGCCACGGGCTCAGAAACCGGACGCCGGCAAAATTGAGCGTCCGGTTTTCGGCCCGATAGCCGCAGGCCGAATTCCAATTTTTTATTTTTTTTTTTTACTTTTTTTAACTTTTCGGGACCTCCGACTTAATATCGCTATGATATTAAGTCGGAGGGTGCACAGAAAAGCAGTTTTTAATGCTTTTCTGTGCACTTTCCCGGTGCCGGAAGAAATTAGTGCCGACCTTTGGGTTGGCGCTAATTTCTGAAAGTAAAATGTGCGGCTTGGCTGCACATTTTACTTTCTGTATCCCGCGCGCATACCTAATAGAGCCATCAACATGCATTTGCATGTTGAGGGTGCTATTAGGTGCTGCGGGTTGGACGCGCGTTTTCCTCCCCTTACTGAATAAGGGTAAGGGGAAATGCGCGTCCAAGAGCAGGCTAACAGTGCGCTTCGTCGGAGCGCACTGTACTGTATCGGCCTGAGTATTAGGATTAGGGGACACTCCATGAAACCAACTGGTAGCAATTTAAAACAAATTGGAGAAAATATATATTTTTTTTCACTCAAAATACAATTAAGCGGTGAAATTTGGTGCCAAGGATGTGGTCAAAGCATCTAGCATAGCGGGATTTAAAAATGGTTTGGACATGTTCCTGGAAGAAAAGTCCTAATCAATTATTAGCCAGGTAGATGGGAGGAAGGCCACTGCTTATCTCTGGGAATGGGCAACAAGAAATGGATCTACGCTTTGGGATCTGTTGGGTATTCCTTAGTGATTTAAGGAGAGAGATGCTGGGTTTGATGAACCCTTGGCCTGATCCAGCAAGCACGTCTGATGTTCCTCGCAAGGCCTGCAGAGGGGATCCTCAGCCATGCACGCTTTCTTCTTCAGAAAAGCAGGGAGGGGATCCCCCTCCATCTCCTGTTCACTGTCTCTGGCCTCCATCCATCCAGAGATGATTCCCAGCCGCACAGCCTTTCTTTTCCTGCAGAGAAGACAGGAGATCCCAGATTCTCAGAGGATCCCCAGTTATGCACACAGGGAGAGGATCCCCTGGCCACGGTGGGCCACATAATACAGTAACCCAGTAATAATAATACAGTAATAATAATTACTTAATAATTAATAATTAATAATAATTAATAATAATAATTAATATAATAATAATAATTAATATAATAATAATTAATATAATTATTTAATTTAATTAATAATTAATATAATAATAATAATTAATAATAATTAATAATAATACAGTAACCCAGTAATAATAATACAGTAATAATAATAATACAGTAACACATAATACAGGAACCCAGCATCTCAACATTCAAGAAAAGACTCAAGACGTGGCTGTTCACGCAGGCCTTTCCTAACTCCAACATTACTTAACCTCCTCCAATCAACATTCTTCGCTAGTAATAGCATTAATAGCCACCTCTTATAATGTTATTATATATATATATATATAATTATCTGATCTTCATTTTCCTTCTTACTCCTAGTTATTGATTCCCTGTTACATGTAACTGCTTTTCTGCACCATTGTTCAAATTGTAAAGTTTATTGCACCCCTGTTTCTTGTGAACCAGCATGATGGGACTACCGTCTTGAATGTTGGTATATAAAAAAACTTAAATAAATAATAAATAAATAACCATTGTTTGGTTTTTTTCCTCCTTTTTTTTTTTTTTTTTTTTTTTAACAGCAGTTGATGTAACAGCTGCCACATATCTTTTTTTAATTTTTATTTTTGAGTGCATGTCATTTTTTAAAGCACCCTTTTTTTTTTTTTGTCAAACTATGGGTTCTACTCTTTCAAAAGCATGGAAATAAATGTTAAGAAACAAAAAAAAATAATAATAATGTAAGGCGATATGTTATTATTGGACTAACTTAATACATTTCTTGACTAGCATTCAGGATTTAACATTTATTTGCTCAGGTCCAAAAGCTGACTTGGACAGAGGTCATAAAGCAAGCATAAGCTACATTATTTACTTTTATTTGTGCCAGAAATAAAAAAAAAAAATGTTCTTGTCCCTTCTCACCACTGGCTGCATTTTATGTCCATGATTTGGAGATTTGTGCTCATGCCATGCCGGAGATTACCCTCTCCTTCAGGGCTCTAGGAAAGCAGAACTGCGTCATTTGCTGGTTGCTGTGGAAACCATCAGCTCATCTGGCATGTTAAATCTTGCCTCTGTGTGCGTGTAAGATGGGGGAGGGGAGAACAAAGGAAGAAAGTTAAGAGCAGAGGGGACAGAGCTGACGAAGAGAATTAAATGAACTGTAGATAGGGACCTACGTTTTCAGTTTTTATTTGATTCCCCCCCCCCCCCCCGCGAATTTATCAGTGTTTGTTATAACCAACAAAAAGCATTGGGGGGGGGGGGGGGAAATAGGAGTCATTTTATATGTCCACTGATTTTCTGTGGCTTGGTTGGTTATAATAAATGCTGATAAATTCCCAAGGAAAATAGGATTAAAAACTGAAAATGAAGATCCTAACTGTATATAAAAGGCTGGTGCTGGGGTATTGGGCACGCTAGGTGAATCTTTAGCCTTGTACCCCCTTCCTAGGATTTTGATAAATATACTAATGATGATCCCTACCATCACCCCTCCCAGAACTATCCAGTAAAAAAAAAACAACCAGATAATTGGACATCAGACTTTTAAATATTTAATTTTCTTTCATAAATATACATGTACTAGGGACTTCCTTCACTGCCCTGGCTGTTAGACTTTCCACTCTATACGTTTCTGCCTAGGTGTAAAATGCAAGAATGGCTGGGTGGTGCGACTGCTAACATACTGACAGACTGCTTATTCAACTAATGGAAAGGAAGGGTGAGGGCCCATCACTCCTTTACCCCCCCCCCCCCCCGAGTATGCCTGCACCTCAAGGGAAACCCCAAAAAAGAGTAGAATTGCATGCCAACTTCAAAAAAAGCGTTGTATGATTCCATGACCCGTATTTGTCCGGTTTGAGTTTGTGCACCTGTGTCAGGGGTGGGGGTGGTGGAGGTGGAGGGTGGAGGGTTAGGGAGCTGGTGATTTAGAGGTAAGTGTATGGGGGTGGAGAATATATGTATGGTGGGGAAGGTGATGGTGTATGGGTGTGTGTTTGGTTGTGGGGAGAGGTAGAGGTATAAAAGTGTGTATATATAGTGGGGTATGGAGGTGGGAGGTGGTGTAGGTGGAGCAGTTAGTGGTAGGATGGAGGTGTTTGAATGTGCAAGAGGGTGGTGGAGTTTGGGGATGTGTGGTGATGTATGTGGGTAGTCTGTGTCTAAGTGTGGAATATGGTGTGTGGACAGAGGTATGTGCAGGTATGCAGGGGTCGAGGTATGTGTGAACATAAGAACATAAGAAATTGCCATGCTGGGTCAGACCAAGGGTCCATCAAGCCCAGCATCCTGTTTCCAACAGAGGCCAAACCAGGCCACAAAAACCTGGGAAGTACCCAAACACTAAGAAGATCCCATGCCAGTAATAGCAGAGGCCATTCCCTGAGTCAACTTGATTTATAGCAGTTAATGGACTTCTTCTCCAAGAACTTATCCAAACCTTTTTTAAACCCAGCTACACTAACTGCACTAACCACATCCTCTGGTAACAAATTCCAGAGTTTAATTTTGTGTTGAGTGAAAAATAATTTTCTCCGATTAGTCATAAATGTGCTACTTGCTAACTTCATGGAGTGCCCCCTAGTCTTTCTATTATCCAAAAGTATAAATAACCGAGTCACATCTACTCGTTCAAGACCTCTTATTATTTTAAAGACCTCTATCATATCCCCCCTCAGCTGTCTCTTCTCCAAGCTGAACAGCCCTAACCTCTTCAGTCTTTCCTCACAGAGGAGCTGTTCCATCCCCTTTATCATTTTGATTGCCCTTCTCTGTACCTTCTCCATTGCAACTATATCTTTTTTTGAGATGAGGTGACCAGAACTGTACACAGTACTCAAGGTGCGGTCTCACCATGGAGCAATACAGAGGCATTATGACATTTTCTGTTTTATTTTTGCACACTCCTTTCCCCTTCCATCCCTTCCCTCACACTCTTTATCCCTCCCTGACACTTTCCACTTCCCACCTGTCTCCACTACCCCTCTGGTATGTGGGGGTAAGAAGGGTGTGGTGGGATTCGGGGTGTGAGTGTTGGGGGTGGAGAGCTGGTAGTGGGCGTGGAGGTTGGGGGTGTGTGTGCACTTTTTCCACCTTGCACGCTCCACTTCCACCTTCTCTCCTTTTCTGTGTGTGAGGGGGTGGTGTTTTCGGAGGTGTGTGTACGGTGTGCGGGAGGGGGTAGAGTATGTGAGTATAGGGGTGGAAGGTTGGGAGTGGGTGTATGGTTGATAATGGGTATCTCAGGGTTTGCACACACATGCACTTGTTGCGTCCATCAGGCTCAGACGACTTCGCCCGACATGCCTCACCTTTCTCTCACCTTTCTCTCAGCTTTCTCCACCAGCCTCGGGAGTATGGTGTCTGTGGCGTCTCCCTGCCGCACCCTCCGGCTTCCCCGGAGCGGCTTTAGTGCGGTGTTCAGCCATCTTGACCGGAGGTCTCCTTGGGCGCGTGCGTGCGCGTCCCTACCTTTGTTGCAGTGTTGGCGCGAACCTCGGGGGCGTCCCCCCCGAGTGACGTCACTGCTTCCACAAATTTAAGGTTGCCCATTTGCTTACTCTTGCCGAGTTAGCAACGGATCGGTATGCCCCGGTCTGAAGCTACTCTGCCGCTTCTATCCACTGGAAGCTACCTTCACCCTTCGGGGTTCTCTAACCTGGGTACCCACTCCTCGGGGGCCCTCTGCTTATTTCCAAGTGCCTATCCTCTTACAGGTACTCGCTCCTCGAGGGCCTGTGAGTCTATCCTGGTGCTTGCTCCATTCTTCAACCTGCTGGAAATCCATCTATCAGCTACAGAGAGTGAGTACAACTTCTACCAGTCTGTCTCTCATCAGTTCCTCGCTACCTCTCTGCATCAGGCCCTATACCACCATTGTGGAATGGGTCTCCTCTGCCGAGGATTACGGACTGCTAACACTTAGCCTCTCTACTGTTCATTGGGATTCTCTCTACTCAGCTACAGGAGTGTGTTTAACATCTGCCAGTCTGTCTCTCCTACAGTGCCTTATTGGACATCTGCATCGGGGCCTTACACCACCATTGTGGGAAGGGTCTCCCTCGCCAAGGATTACAGACTGCTACCAGCTATATGGGTGGATGAGTTTGTGAGTGTGGATAAGAACATAAGAACATAAGAAAATGCCATACTGGGTCAGACCAAGCCCAGCATCCCGTTTCCAACAGTGGCCAATTCAGGCCATGAGAACCTGGCAAGCACACAAAAAACAAGTCTATTCCATGTTACCATTGCTAATGGCAGTGACTATTCTCTAAGTGAACTTAATAGCAGGTATTGGACTTCGCCTCCAAGAACTTATCCAATCCTTTTTTAAACACCGCTTTACTAACTGCACTAACCACATCCTCTGGCAACAAATTCCAGAGTTTAATTGTGCGTTGAGTAAAAAAGAACTTTCTCCGATTAGTTTTAAATGTGCCCCATGCTAACTTCATGGAGTGCCCCCTAGTCCTTCTACTATCCGAAAGAGTAAATAACCGATTCACATCTACCCGTTCTAGACCTCTCATAATTTTAAACATCATATCCCCCCTCAGCTGTCTCTTCTCCAAGCTGAAAAGTCCTAACCTCTTTAGTCTTTCCTCATAGGGGAGCTGTTCCATTCCCCTTATCATTTTGGTAGCCCTTCTCTGTACCTTCTCCACCGCAATTATATCTTTTTTGAGATGCGGTGAACAGAATTGTACACAGTATTCAAGGTGCGGTCTCACTATGGAGCGATACAGAGGCTTTATGACATTTTCCGTTTTATTCACTATTCCCTTTCTAATAATTCCCAACATTCTGTTTGCTTTTTTGACTGCCGCAGCACACTGAACCGACGCCTAGATCTCTTTCTTGGGTTGTAGCACCTAATATGGAACCCAACATTGTGTAATTATAGCATGGGTTATTTTTCCCTGTATGCATCACCTTGCACTTATCCACATTATTTTTATTTATTTATTTTATTTTTATTTATTTATTTAAGGTTTTTATATACCGGCAATCATGAGCACATATCTTGCTGGTCATCTGCCATTTGGATGCCCAATTTTCCAGTCTCACAAGGTCTTCCTGCAATTTATCACAATCTGAATGTGATTTAACTACTCTGAACAATTTTGTGTCATCTGCAAATTTGATTATCTCACTCATATTTCTTTCCAGATCATTTATAAATATATTGAAAAGTAAGGGTCCCAATACAGATCCCTGAGGCACTCCACTGTCCACTCTCTTTCACTGAGAAAATTGTCCATTTAACCCTACTCTCTGTTTTCTGTCTTTTAGCCAGTTTGCAATCCACGAGAGGACATCGCCACCTATCCCATGACTTTTTACTTTTCCTAGAAGCCTCTCATGAGGAACTTTGTCAAATGCCTTCTGAAAATCCAAGTATACTACATCTACCGGTTCACCTTTATCCACGTGTTTATTAATTCCTTCAAAAAAGTGAAGCAGATTTGTGAGGCAAGACTTGCCCTGGGTAAAGCCATGCTGACTTTGTTCCATTAAACCATGTCTTTCTATACCATTTCCAGCGAAAAGCTAGCTCAATACTTCAAAGACAAGGTCAACACCATCATCGCCAAGATTCCACCACCTCCAGCCCACCCCGAAGCAACACAACATCACCCACTTAACGCTACGTGGTCAAAATTCACTCCGGTTGCATCAACTGAAATTGAATCCATCATCAAAACAACCAACCCTGCATCCCACCCCGTAGACCCCATTCCCATTAAAACCCTAAAGTTTATCAGCTCGACCATAACCAAGCCCATTACCGACATCATCAACCTTTCACTTGAACAAGGAATATTCCCGGACAAGCTAAAAAATGCTATAGTCAAGCCAATCATCAAAAAACCACAACTTGACAAATCTGATCCAGCTAACTACAGGCTGGTATCCAATCTCCCGTTCTTAGCCAAAATACTAGAAAAAACAGTCAACAATCAACTGACAGAACACATCGAAACCTTCAACATCCTACAATCTGCACAGCATGGCTTCAGAAAACTATTCAGCACGGAAACCCTCCTTCTTACACTGACCGATACCATTCTCAGAGGACTTGACCAGGGACAATCATACCTCCTGATACTCCTCAACATATCCGCCGCATTCGACACCATCAACCACAGAACCCTCCTCACCAGACTCAAAGAAATCGGACTACAAAACACTACATTCAAATGGTTCTAATCTTACCTCACAAATAGATCATACAATGTAAAGATAAACACCTCGAAATCCTCCAAAATATCCATCACACACGGTGTCCTGCAAGGATCATCCCTATCATCCACCCTTTTCAACGTATACCTCCTTCCACTTTGCAAACTCCTAACAGAATTACATCTCACATATTTTGTATATGCGGACGACATCCAAATATTACTCCCAATAAACAAAACCATTGAAAGCACCCTAGACAGATGGAACCAAATTAGCACAAAAATAACACTTCTGCTATCACAACTATCCCTCTGCCTCAACCAGAACAAGACAGAATTCCTACTCATCTCCAATGATCACCCCTCTGCCTCCCTCAAAATCAACACCTCCATAAAGAACATTGGGGTGCAACTCACACCAGTTACAAAAAACTTGGGAGTGACTATTGACAAAGAACTCAACTTCAAGCACCACGTCTCCAACATGATCAAAGATGGTTTCTTCAAGCTGCAAACACTGAAAAAGCTCAAACCCCTTCTTCACGCTCACGATTTCAGAACAGTCCTGCAAACAATAATCTTCTCGAAAATTGACTATTGCAACACAATACTTCTCGGTCTCTCTGAAGCCACCATCAGACCCCTTCAACTACTACAAAATGCCGCCGCAAGGTCAATAACAAACATAAAAAAATGCAACCACATCACTCCCACACTAAAAGAGCTTCACTGGCTTCCCATCAACCAAAGAATTCAGTACAAAACCCTCACCCTCATCCATAAGAAGATAAACAACAATGATATGAATTGGTTAAACAATGCCATACTCCCTCATTCCACACATAGAAACCTCAGGTCCTCAAACACCGGACTCCTAGCTGTCCCAAACTCTAAAACAGCAAACCGCTCATCAACCTGCAAACATGCCATATCCGTGGCAGGCCCCACACTCTGGAACACCCTCCCACCCCCCCTCAGAAATGAACCCTCCACTCAAGTATTCAAAAAACAACTCAAAACCTGGCTCTTTAGAAAAGCCTTCCCACCAGATACTTAACTCACCCCCTCCGCACACAACCCTTCCCCCCTCCTATTCCCACTTTGTCTTTCTGCTACACCAATGGGGACTGGGAAACCCCACCAGCCTTTCTGCTGCCGGTCTCGATGCTGCCATCACTGTGGGGCTAAGCCTGAGGTCTCCAGTACTGCAGTGGCATGCCGACGTGTCCCTGGGCTTCGGGTACACGCACCACAATGCTCATTTGGAGCCCTTATTTTTATAATATGGAGATATATACATATATATAAAACAAATACATTTTAGAAATCATGTCACCATGTCTGTTGAATGTGCCATCTGTGATTTTTAGGGATAAACTGCAAAATAAATAAATAAGTAAAATCAAGAAGTAAATACATACTGCATTGGCTGAAGGTAGTCTCTGAAATGGTTGGCTGGGCTGAACTCAGATGTTCCTTCTTACTACTCACCATACAAAAAAATTTCTAATTTTGTTGTCACCTCAGTAACAGTGACACAAATTCTTTCCATTAACAGTTTTTTTGTGAAGTACAAAATGTTTGTAAAACATTAATAAAACAGGCCAAGAGAAAATTTAAGAAGACTTGTCAGAGAAGCAAACACTAATAACAAAAAGAAGTCAGGGAGTAGCCTAGTGGTTAGAGCAGTGGGCTATGAACCAGGAGACCAGGGTTCAAGTCCCACAGTTGCTCGTTGTGACCTTGGGCAAGTCACTTTACTCTCCATTGCCTCAGGTACAAACTTAGATTATGAGTCCTCTGGGGATAAAGAAATGCCTCCAGTGTAAAGCAGAATATAAAAACTGTTTCAAGTGAGGGAGCCAGTTGGGACATTAGATTAGTGATTCCCATAGTTGGGATTGTAGAACAGTAGTCAGAGTTCTGGTGTTGCACCTACGCTGGCTGTTTTGGAAAATTTGAGCTTTGTGATACCTGTAGTCCTTGCACTATTCTTGTGTTGACTGGTGAGAAAAGCTGAGTAGAAGCTTCATGGCTCAGAGCTGTGCAGAGTCAGCGGGAGCACTGAAGATGACAGTGAATTATTGAGAGGAAGGAGGCAGAGTGAGCAATGATGGCTGGGGGCTTGTGAAAGTGAAAATTAGCGTGGGGTGGGAGGGAGGACTGGGAAAAGGTGAAGTGAAAATGTGGATAAGGAGGAATGAAAATGAGGAAGGAGGGGCCGGAAAAAGGGGAGGTGAGCTGGGGCAAGAGGGTGAATGAGTAACAGGGTGTGAAAAAAGAAATATGGATGAGGGAGGGATGAGAGTGTTTTCCTTTCACTTGTTCCTGAGGAAAAAAAGTTTGAAAGCCACTGCACTAGGCTGTTCCTCTTGTTGAAGAGTTAAACATTTTTTCAGTGGAAATGAAATTCTGATATGAGGGTCCAAGGAATTATTTTGTCACAGAAAGAGTGAAGGATGTGTGGAATAGCCTCTCAGGGAATGTAATGGGGCTAAAACAGTAATCAACTATATGAAGGTATGGAATAGATACAGAGGATCCTTAGTTGCAGAAAAATAAAGAGATAGCAGAAAGACAGATAGTGGCATGTGTTTAAGTTGCAAATTACCCTATTTGAACAATTTAACAAGTGTTGTGGCTGCCAGCTGGGTCTGTCTGACAGGCTGCAAGCACAGTAATGACTAGAAGTCCTAACCGAAACACAAGGCATAGCCAGGTCTGTCTGCTAGGCTATGCAGGAGACTTTAGGGATCAAATATTTGGGAAACAGTGGTGCTAGTGTTGGTAGTTATTTAGATTATCAGGAAGAGGGGGGCTTCCTTTGCAAAGGGACAGGGGCCTATGTTTGTATGTAAACAGGGCTCAGCAGCTTAGTATGATAAGCAGTTGGAGCTCAGTGTGAGCAGAAGCTGCACCTCTGTGCTCTCTCTTGAGAAAGTGAACAGAGAGAGGGACAGGGAACAAGTCCTGGCTTTGTTTTCAGATGTTTCTACTATCAATACCTTAATCTTTCTCACCCTACCCCAGGGTCTGCCTTTCTTAAATAGTCTTCTAAGGGTATAGGTCAAATACCACTCAATTAAAGTAAGCGGTAATCTAAGGGATTCTTGGGAATGACTGAGTGATAGATGACAAAGGGTGGCAGTAAATGGAATTCATTTGTCAAAGGATTAGAAGGAAAAGTCTGTCTTTTTGGATGACACTAAAATCTGAAATAAAGTGGACACACCTGAGGAAGTAGCCAAAATTAGACGTGATCTAGTTCTTGGTAATTGAGATTCAATGCAAAAAAAGTGCAATGTCGTGTATTTAGGGTGTAGAAATCCAAAGGAGATGTATGAGATGGTGGGAGAGAAGCTAAATGTGCACTGACTAAGCCAGAGAACTGGAAGTGTTAGTGTCTGATGATATCAAGATAGCAAAACAGTGTGATGAGATGGTGACTAGAGCCAGAAGAATGCTGGGATGCAGACAGAAGATTAATTAGCAGAAAAAGGACATGATCATGACAATATACAGGTTTTGGTGAGGCCTTCTGGAGAACACATCTCAACAGGGATAGAGAGAAGCTAGAGGCAATCCAGAGAAAGGCAACTAAAATCCTGGGGTCTGCAACATAAATCATAGGAGATGAGACTTGAGGATCTAAAAATATATACCCTAGAGGAGAAGAGAGACAGGGGGGATCAGATACAGAATTGTAAATATCTGAAAGATAGTTGTAATACTCAAGAAGAAAATCATTTTCAGTGGAAAGTAAGTTCTGGAATTAAGGAGCAAAATAGGAAGCTCCAAGTGGTTAAGACAGGGGTGGGCAACCTGTGGCTCGAGAGCCACACATGGCTCTTTTATGTACAAAATGTGGCTCTTGCCCTCTGGCAATTGGCAACTGAGGGCAGAGGGGAGGGACTGGAGCAGGAAGCACACCCAATAGAACAGAGCAGAGAATACTACTCATCCTGCTTTTTCTACCCTCACCCCCATCTGCAGTAAGCAA
The DNA here is from genome assembly GCF_901001135.1 of Rhinatrema bivittatum. Taxonomy (NCBI): domain Eukaryota; kingdom Metazoa; phylum Chordata; class Amphibia; order Gymnophiona; family Rhinatrematidae; genus Rhinatrema; species Rhinatrema bivittatum. The sequence continues at coordinate 216,921,968 of NC_042622.1, read as the reverse complement.
CAGTAGAGAACAGGAGGGAGTGAGATTGGAGGAGAGCCAGTCAGCTCCCTGCTCCAGCCCGCCCCATCCTGGTCTCTTTTCCAATCTGCTGTCTGGAAAGGAAGGCCTAAGTGTACACAGCCCCAGGCCTAGCAGCTCAGCATGCTCCCATGACTTGGTATTCAGTCAGCTCCTTGCTCAAGCCCTCCCCCCATCCTGGTCTCTTTTCCAATCTGCCTTCTGGAAAGGAAGGCCTAAGTGTACACAGCCCCAGGCCTAGCAGCTCAGCATGCTCCCATGACTTGGTATTCAGCTGACAGCACCCAAAGCTCTGTTCAGGCCAGAATAGTTTGTGGCAAGGGAAAGCAGGTGACTGTTGAAAGTGGGTGAGGGGAGATGGGAGTGAATATAATTGATGAACTCTTGGGGAAGCAGTGCATCAAGTGAATGCTTAAAAGAGAAATGGTGCAAAATGGGGTGAATGCTTCTGAGGGTAGTGACATGAAAAGCAGTGAATGTTGTAAGAGTTGGGGGGAACAACACAAGGAGGAGCTTATGTCGTGGGGAAAATGCGGGGTGGATACTGTTTCCCTCCCCATCTCCTTGCAGTGAGCAATACAATGGGACTGTCTGGCACCTAAGGTTCATGCTGCCACATGTTCTGCAACAAGTGTGAGGGGATCAGGGCTTGGATGGGGAAAATGGAGAGAGAGAGAGAGAGAGACAGGATAGGGTGCTGTATGAGAACCATGTGGGAGGAGTGGAGGTGGCATGAGAGAGCTATAGAGGGGGGTAGAAGGGGTTCAAAAGAAAGAGGAAAGCAGTAAAGGGATGTGAGAAAGCCAGGGAGAGGGTATGTATACAAGAAAGTTAGCAGCAGTGATTGGGGGAAGGGTGAAAAATCAGAAATGGCATCAGGGTGGAACAGAGGTGATGATGGGGTGTGTGTGAGAGCAAAAGGGGGTGAAAGGGAAGGGAAGAGGCTAGGTGATAATTGTAAGTAATGAAAGTGGAACAGATGGTGAAGGAGAGCCAGAGGGACTGGGGGGGGGGGGGCAGGGGTAACAGAGCCAGAAGTGGTGATGGAACATGAAGAAGGATGGAAGCTAGAGGTGTAATGGGGTGGAGGGGTGAGAGTGCCAGGGATGGTGATTGGAAGGGGAAGGATTTGAGAGAGACACATGTACAAGAGAGGATGAATATTTCTTGGGAGAGTGACTTCAAAGGAGGTGAATTTTCGGGGAGAGGTGGTGAGTATATGAGAGCCAGAAGGGGTAATGTTGGAGGGTGTATGCAAGAAAGCCAGAGGGCACTGGGGGCAGGGAGATACTTGTGGTAGACAGAGGGTGAGGGGGTAGGGGACAGAATAGCACAAGGGATTGGGCAGGAGGTGTTAATGTTGGAGTCACCGAGCCCTTGTCATTGTTCTTGTAGGATTTGGGGAATGTTATGTTGGGGCAGACTGAGGGAGTGTGATGGGGACAAGAGAGCGAGAGAGAAAGACAGACATTGGGCAGAGAAAGAAGATGCTGGTCAGAGACAGGTGGGGCCCTGGTGGAAGGATTGAGAGAGACTGGTGGGGACAAAGTGGGGGAACTGAGAAAGACTGGTGAGAGGATTGAGAGATTAGGAGATAGGATGGGCCTGAGAGAACAATCGGGAGGCCTGAAGAGAGAAACTGGTAGGAGAATTGAGAGAGACTGGTGGGAACAGAGTGAGAGGATTGAAAAACTTTGGGAGACAGGGTGGAAGGGTTGGGGTATTGAGAAAAAGAGAGGGAGAGATACTGTTGGAAGGGGCCCCCCACAACTCGTCTTTTGAAAACATGAGTTAGGGAGTGCTAGGAGAGCGGTCCCATTTGAGAGGAATGTGTGTCCTTGGGCCATGGCACATCCCCAGAGGGCTCCAAGGCGGTACCAAGGCAGGCGAGACGTGTCCAACCATGGATGGAAACTGAAGGTTCGAACTCTCCACCGGACCTGCACACTTCAGGAAGACCAACAACGCAATGGTGGTCTTTGAATGGTCCTCTGACCATTCCAAGCCCTTTCGGACCTGCTGCTGGGTAATGGCAATAAGTGGCAGGCTAGACGGAAGCCATGGACAGACGAAGGCCTTGAAACATGGTAAGCTCAGACAAGGAACGTGGAACGTGGAAGGCTCAGACGAGGAACTTGGAACGTGGAGACTCAGACGAGGAGGCAGGCTTGTGCCAGGACATGGCACGCCAGGAAAGGTGATGACAAGGAACCAGGGGCTCAGGACATCAAAGCAGGATCATCACGGAACATCAGGACTGGATCACGGAACATCAAGAACATGAAGAATGGATCACGGACATCAGGACAGGATCACGGAACATCAGGACAAGTAACGAAGATTCAGGAATCAAAACAGGACATGGAGCTCCAATGAAGACGAAGACCTGACGGAGCGCTGGAAGACAGGACTTCCAGGGACATGAAACTCCAATGCAAAGCAAAGGTTGGACTGAAAGTGAAGCCCTTTTATAGGGCTGAACCAGGAGATGCCCTAGGAGATGTCATTAGGTGGGGCCTGGGGCATATCCGGCCGTGGGCCCTTTAAATATAATAAGGAGGCGCAGCCCCGCGCCTAGAGAGGCAGGCAGAAGAAGGGACAGCTCGGTGGTGGCATCCATGCCGCGAGGGACAGGCAGGGGCGGCACTAGGCCACAAAACTGAAGGTGCTGGCAGCTCCCTGCCGCTGTAGGTAAGCTGTCTCGCGGCTCCCTGCCGCGAGAGAAGGTGTTAAGTGTGGCGGTCCAAGTCGCGACAGCGTGGCAGCAGCGGTGGCCTCCTGGCTGCTTAGGTGGTCGGCAGTGCGGTGGTCCAGGTCGTGACTGCCGCGGGACGGCTCCAGCATCGGTGGCCTCCTGGCCATGTTGGAATCGCAGAGCAGCAGAAGAAAGAGGTGGGAAACTGCTTGCGGCTCAGCCCGCAAACAGTATCACAACAACATGAGGTTCTTTGGTACTGTGCATCTTGATTTTTTGGCTCTTGGTACATGAAAGGTTGGCTGCCCCTTTCTTCACAGAAAGAGTAGTGGATACTTGGAATGCCCTCCCAATGGAGATGGTAGAGAAAAAAAATGGTACCGAAATTAACAAAGGCATGGGATAAACACAAAGATTCCCTAGGATGGTAATAAAGCACTGGGGTAACATGCATGGAGCAGCAGTTACAGCCCTAAAACAGGTATGGGAATAACCTGGACAGAGAAGCAGTTACAACCTTAAAAAACCCATTTGTGTCTTTTTCTGCCATCATTAACTATAGAAAGGCGGGATGCTGAGTGTGAACCAGTGGCGTAGCCATGGGTTGGCCTGACCTGACCTTTGCAGGGCTGTCACAGAGCTCAATCCGAATGGCCCAAGAACAGGCCTGACCGTCGCAGGGCCATCACAGAGCTCATCCCGCGCGGCCTGAGGAGAGCCCCAACCGTAGCAGGGCTGTCACAGAGTTCATCCCGTGTGGCCCGATAAGAGAGGCCCGACCATCAAAAGGCCGTCGCAGAGCTCATCCCGCACAGCCCGAGAAGAGAGGCCCAACCGTCATAGGGCCATCGCAGAGCTCATCCCACGCGGCCCTATGCCTGAGAAGAGCCCTGATCATCGCAGGGCAGTTGCGGAGCTCATCCCTCGTGGCCCAAGAAGAGAGGCCTGACCATCAAAGGGCCATTGCAGAGCTCATTCCATGCGGCCCGAAAAGAGACCTGTCACAGGGCCATTGCGGAGCTCATTCCATGCGGCCCAAGAAGAGAGGCCTGACCATCACAGTGCCATCACGGAGCTCAACATGCATGGCCAGAGAAGAGGCCTTGCAGCAAGGAGGCCCGGAAGAGAGAGAGAGGCCTTGACAGAGTGTGTGTGTGTGTGTTTGTGTATGTATGAGAGAGAGACAGAATGGGAGTGAGAAGCATCTGTGTGTGCATATGTGTGAAAGAGCATAGGAGTGAGAAGCCGGTGAGGGTGTGTGTGTGTGTATGTATGTATGTATGTATGAGAGAGAGCACAAGAATGAGAAGTCTCTGTATGTATGTATAAGAGAACATAAGAACATAAGAAAATGCCATGCTGGGTCAGACCAAGGGTCCATCAAGCCCAGCATCCTGTTTCCAACAGAGGCCAAACCAGGCCACAAGAACCTGGCAATTACCCAAACACCAAGAAGATCCCATGCTACTGATGCAATTATTAGCAGTGGCTATTCCCTAAGTAAACTTGATTAATAGCAGTTAATGGACTTCGCCTCCCAGAACTTATCCAAATGTTTTTTGAACCCAGCTACACTAACTGCACTAACCACATCCTCTGGCAACAAATTCCAGAGCTTAATTGTGCATTGAGTGAAAAAGAATTTTCTCCGATTAGTCTTAAATGTGCTACTTGCTAACTTCATGGAATACCCCCTAGTCCTTCTATTATCTGAAAGTGTAAATAACCGATTCACATCTATTCATTCAAGACCTCTCATGATCTTAAAGATCTCTATCATATCCCCCCTCAGCCGTCTCTTCTCCAAGCTGAACAGCCCTAACCTCTTCAGCCTTTCCTCATAGGGGAGCTGGGAGTAAGAAGCCTATGTGTGTTTGTATGAAAGAGCAATTTGGAGTGAGAAGCATGTGTGTGTGTGTGTGTGTGTATGAGAGAGAGCATGGGAGTGAAAAGCCTATGTGTGTGTATGGAAGAGAGCATGGGAGTGAGAAGCCTGTGTGTGTATGGAAGAGAGCATGGGAGTGAGAAGCCTGTCTGTGTATGAAAGAGAGTATGGGAGTGAGAAGCCTGTCTGTGTATGTATAAGAGAGAGCATGGGAGTAAGAAGCCTGTGTGTGTGTATGTATGAGAGAGAGCATGGGAGTGAGAAGCCTGTTTGTGTATGTATGAGCGAGAGCATGGGAGTGAGAAACCTGTCTGTGTGTGTATAAGAGATGGCATGGGAATGAGAAGCCTGTGTGTGTGCACGTGTGTGTGCGTGTGTGTATGATTATGAGAGACAGCATGGGAATGAGAAGCCTATCTGTGTATGTATGAGAGCATGGAAGTGGACAGCCTGGGGTTGTATGTATGAAAGAAAGCATGTGGGTGTGAGAGACTGTTGATGTGAGTCAGAGCATGTGGGAGTGGAAGCCTGCATGTGGGAGAGAGCATGTAAAGGAGCCTGAGTGTGTATATGTGGGAGTAGAAACCTTTGTGTGAGTGGGCACCTATATGTGAGAGTGGGAGCCTGGGTAAAAGAGAGTGTGTGGGAGTGGGATCTTGTGAGTGAGAGCCTGATTATGAGAAAGAGCATATGAGTGAGAGTCTGCATGTGAGAGACAGCATATGAGAGTGGGAGCCTATGTATATGTGAGAGAGAGCATGCAAGAGTGGGAGCATGGGTGAGAGAAAGCATGTGTTTGAGAGAGTGCTTGTGAGAGAAAATCTGTGTGTATGTATGAAGGAGGAAGGAAAGAAGACGAGAGAGAAGAAACAGAAAGAATAAAATAGACCCTGAAAAAGGAACTAGGCAAAGACAGACAAGGGGATAAAGAGACTGGGAACAACCAATTAGATAAATAAGATCAGACAAGAAAGGTAAAAAAAAAAAATTTTTGACTTTCAGCAATTCGAATAAACCATCTTTGGGAATGTGCATTTCTCATATATTTGTATTTTGCTGTTTCTTCAGTATTCACAGAGGCTGAGGCTGGTTTCTCAGGCTTTCCAGTATAGTTTTGTCTGTACATTTGTTTCTAATTTGTAGTCCTTCTTCTATATTAGGTAAGGCTCTGTTGTTACGATGCTGCTTGCGGAGCCCATCCCGTGAGCAGCCTCTCACCTCCCGCCTTCCCTTCATCTTCGCGGCCAGACACCACTGTTGTTATTTCTTTGTGGCGTGGAGCCGCTGCTGCTGTCCACAGCAGAAAGAGCCGCTGCAGTTTCCACCCTTCGCAGCATGGAGCCACTGCCGGGATGTTTCTCTTCGCATCCCTGGTGCTGCCAACGCCTTTGTCTCTGCGCGGCAAGGGAAGCCACTGCCGACTTTGCCTTTTCGCAGCAGGAGTGCCGCTGCTGACTTCTTCCTTTTGGCAGGGACGCTGTCGATGCTGCTGCCTGCTCCTACTTTGCACTGGGTTGCTACATAGGCACAGGCGCCACCTCCTCTCAGCATTTAAAGGGCCAGCGGCGGGAAAAGCCCAGCGGCCCCAACAGATGGATCTGTTTGCATGGATCCTCATAGTTGTCTGTGCTTCTTTCATCATGCAAGGTTCTCCGTGGTGTCCGCCTGTCTTGATGGTCTTCATGTTTGATGTTCTTGGTCTCCTATGAATGTTCCTGGTCTTGTTCTTTGTTGGAGCTCCTTTGTCGTCTCTGTGGTGTCCTGATGTTCCGAGTTCCTGATGTTCCCATCTCCGATTCTTCGTCCTGCTTCCAGGTTTCCTGCTGTTCCACCTTTCCTGGTGTGCCACCAACATGGTCCGTGACCAGCCCATGGGGGTTGATTAGGGCGTTTCGTGGCATAAGGCCTGTCTTCATATCTGCAGTGCAAGTCTCCAGAAGGCCCTTGCTTTTAATGCCGAGGTCTGTTCCTGAATCCGAGTTCTGAATCCTTGAATCCTGAGTCTTAAATCCTTGAATCCTGTTCCCGGTCTTCTGAGTTCCTTGTTCCTGCTTTCATCCATGCCCTAGACTCAAGCCAGAACCTGCTCCGTTTCAGCGTGGTCCGCGACTGGCCACAGGTAGTGTGTGGCCTCGTTGGAGGCCTCTCCTGAATCTTCGCCATGTTTCCAGTTCCTAGTCTTTATCTTCTTGTCTGGAGTCTGCTTTGCTTTCGGCGTGGTCCGCGACCAGCCATGGGTGGCTGTGTAGGGCGCACTGCGGTGCAGTACTCACCCTGTTCTAGTGCCTGAATCCTGAATCCTTGTCTGAGTCTTCCAAGTTCCTCGAGTCCTCGTCTGAGTCTTTCAAATTCCTCAGTTCCATGTCTCGTCATGTTCCTGCCCTCAGTCTCTGTCTGGATTCACACACTTGTCATTCCCAAGCGGTAGGTCCGGATAGGATACCGAATGGCCGGAGGGCTACTCTTTATTTATTTATTTATTTATTTATTTATTGTTTTTGTTATACCGAGTTTCATGATAGGCATCACATCAACCCGGTTTACAAATAACAAGGAGTGTAAAGCATAACGTAACGTAAAAAAAAAATTTATTATAAGAACCTTGAACTTTAAATACAGTGAATCAGAAAAAGGGAGAGGGAAAGTTACAAAAAACAAGGAAAATAAACTTGGGATGGAAGGGGAGAAATTGAACAGCACAATATTTACATTTCAGCTTATTGATACATTAGAATAGCAAGTGAAAAAATAAGACTATGAAACGGTACATAGGTAATCAAATGAATAAATATGACACAGTTGTGAATGGTAATAGTATGATAAATATTCAGCAGGAATTAGTGAGAGAGGGTTTGAGGCTGGTTGATTCGTGTTTACATTCCATTATTGCATACGAGTTAGTGCTAGTGAGAGGAGGTTTTATTCAAGGCTTGGAAATGCTTTTTTGAAAATACTCTTTTTTTTTTTTTTTTTTTAAATACTCTTGAGACCAGCATTGCGTTGCTGGGTCTCACCTGTGCATGCAGGTCCAGTGGAGGTCTGAGCCTGCCTTGTTCCAGTTCCTCAGATGTTCCACGTTTCAATCTTGGTCCAGCCTTGTTCCAGCTCCAGCCCTTGCAGAAGGCCATGAGCTCAGTGAGCGTGTGAATGCGATGGGCTCAAGTTTCCTGGACTTTTTGATATCCTGTTCCTAGCCAAGAATTTTTTTCTTTTTTCATGTTGATGTCTGGAATTTTTCATGACCTGTAGGAAGCGCCTACATCCAGATCCACTTCAAGTTTAGTCTGGTCCTGGAACTCCCCTTGACCTGCAGGAGGCGCCTGCAATTATTCCAGGGACTATCTCGGTTCAATCCACAAGAGATGACTGCATTTCTTCCTGGGTTCCATACTATCCGCAGGAGGCGCCTGCACCCAGGTTTCAACACTTGTAGTTATTTCAAGTCTCCTTGTTCCTCTGCTGAGTACCATCGATCTTCAGGGGGTGTATACCCTCGTAAGTTACAGATTCCACAACAACTCCAGGTCCTTGGGTTTTAATGATCTGCAGGAGGCGCCTGCACCCTAGGCCTTGTTCCTTCTCGCCAGTTTCAGTCCAGTCCCTGCTTTACACATCTCTGGTTCATGCCACGAGACCATCTACAGCCAAGGTCCTGACTCTGCTCTGTGCAAGTGGTGATTCCAGCCACTGATCCCATTCCAAGTTTCATTTTGTTTATTACTTCTCCATAATACCGACGTGGTGAGTCGTCCTGAACCTATAACTTGCAGGCCACTTGTTGTGATCCTACTCACAGAGTTCATCCCGCGAGCAGGCCCCCACTCACCGCTATTGCTGCTGACGCCGCCGTACTTTGACTAATGTAGCCTGGACTGCCGCGTTGCTCCTACTTACCACCGCTGCTCCACCAGGGCCTTGTTGGTGTGGCTGGATGTCGCTGACACGATCTTTGTGGCCTAGTGCCGCTGCTGCCGACTCCGCTGGGACCTTTCGCGGCAGGCTGCTGCCGCCGCCATCTTTAGGCGGCCAGATGTCATGCCTGTCGTCTGTTCTTGCAGCAAGGGAAGCCGCTGCCGCTTCAACGCCATCCTGTGGCCTGGAGGCCGCCCCTGATGTCTGCCTGCTCCTTCTTCCATGCAGAGGCCGCCACTGTCCGTGGTCCTGTTTCACCTCCTGCTCTCAGGCCCTCTAGGTGCCGGCGCACACCTCTTCAATCCATTTAAAGGGCCAGCGGTGGGAAAAGCCTGCAGCCCCACTGGAAGTCTTCAGCTGCTTCATTTCCTGCTTCAGCCCTATTTAAGGGCTCACTTCCAGTTCCTTGGGGCCTTCGGATCAGACTTCATGGCTGTCCATGATTTTCTGTGCCGGTCCAGGTCCTCAATGGTCTTCATTTGTCTAGATGGCTTCGTTCTGTGTTCCTGGTCTCCTCGTCCTGATGTTCCTGGTCTTGTCCTTCGGAGCTCCTTCGTCGCCTGTTCCATGCTCTGATGTTCTGTGGTTCTGTTCCTGAATCCTGATGCTCCAGATATTTTGGTCCTGATGCCTTCGTCTTCACCTCTGCAAACAGTTCCCAGTTTCCTGCGTCCACTTTTCCTGGTGTGCCATCGTCATGGTCCGTGAAAACTTGCCTGAGATCTTCTGAGTAACCTGAATCCTTGTCCGAGTCTTCCGAGTAACCTGAGTCTTCGTCTGAGTCCTTCCAAGTTCCAAATCCTCATCTGAATCCTTCCAAGTCCTCATCTGAGTCCTTCCAAGTTCCAAGTCCTCGTCTTGTTCCTGCTCTCAGCCTCTGTCTGGCCTCACGCACTCGTCGTTCCCAAGCGACAGGTCCAAAAGGGCTTTCGAGTGGCCGGAGGGGCTACTCCTGAGACCAGCATTGTGTTGCTGGGTCTCCTTGGTGCGTGTAGGTCCAGCGGAGGGCTGATCCTGCTTAGTGCGTGTTCTGAATTTCTTGCTTGAGTTCCAGTCCTGCTTTGTTCCTGCTCTGCCTGTGCTTGCATGCGCTCACCTCCCGCAGTGTGGCTTGGGGCTCCTCTCTAAGTCGAGCTGTGGTTCAGGGGCTCACACTCTCCCAAGAGCTAGCGGCTGCACCCGTATCAGGACCTGTAGGTCGTGGCCACAACAGGATCCAAAGGCCATGAGCCCGGTGAGCTGTGCCTGCGATGGGCTCAAGTTCCTGGATATATTTTGAATCTTGTTCCTCGCATAAAAAATTTTTTTGCTCCTAGTTCCTGGACCCTTTTGCCTGGGTAAAATTATTTTGTTATTGGTCTCTCTTCTGAGTATGTCCAGATTTTTCACGACCCGCAGGAGGCGCCTGCACTTGTTCCAGAGACCAATTCTACTCATTCCGCAGAGATGTGATGTTCCATCCTGGGTTCCATACGACCTGCAGGAGGCGCCTGCACCCAGGCTTCTACATCACCATTACCAAGTTCTGCTTCTTCGCTGAGCATCTTCAAGCTTCAAGGAGTGTACGCCTACTTGAATTAAATTACAGCAACTCCAGGTCCTTGGGTTTGACTGATCGGCAGGAGGCGCCTGCACCCTAGGCCTGGGTTTGTTCCACCAGTTCTAATTCAGTCCATGCCTTTTCCAGCTTGGTACATGTCATTGAACCAATTACAGCTTTAATCCTGACTCTGCTCTGCACAGTGGGAGTTCCAACTTCTAATTCCACTCCAGCTTTCAGAGGTGTCACCTTGTCTCTTTTCCTTAATTCCAGTGTGGTGAGTTGCCTTGTATCTACAGCTATAGACCACCATCCATCCTTCTGGTGTCCGTCAAACACCTCCTGTGTTATGTTAGTGGATCCTTGGTCCGGGGCGAGGGATGATACCCACCAGCGGTGCCCAGGTGTGCTCGTCCCCGGAAGGTGGAATGTACTGCAGCACAGCGATGAGAAGTTCCACTGAACTGACCAGACCCACGTAGCGGAGCTGGATCGGCGACGACAGGAGATCCCCGAGGAGCGGGGACAGGAAGACGAAATCAAGTCCAGGCAAAGGGTTAGAGGCAGGCGGCAAGCAACAAATCCAAGTTCCAGGCAAAGGGTCCGAGGCAGGCAGCAAGCAACAAAGTCCAAGTTCCAGGCAAAGGGTCCAGGGCAGGCGGCAAGCAACAAAGTCCAATCCAATCCAAGTCAAGCCAGAAGATAGGGAATCAGAAGAAACTAGCAGGCAACCACTGGAACCTTGTTGCAAAGGCATCTTCCTGTCTTCAGGGAGAGGTTAAAATCTCCCTGGCTGATGATGTCATCTTCTGGGGCCGGCCTGGTCTTCGCACCGCATCTTCCCTGATGCTGCTCCCTGACGTGCGGAGGCAGTTGCGCCGCGGCCCGTGCGCTGCTGGCCGCCATGAGCGGAACCCTGTGCCAGCAGCGCAATTGAGGTAGGGGGGCCTGGCCGCGGGTAAGCGCGGCCGGGAACCATAACAGTACCCCCCCCTCTTATGCCCCCTCCTGGAAGGACCCGTCTTGTTAGGATACGTATGATGAAAGTGTTGAAGTAAAGATTTATCCAGGATATTCGATGATGGTTCCCAGGAGTTTTCTTCCAGACCAAAACCTTCCCATGCAATCAGATATTCCCACCAGAATTTCTCGTACTTGATAAATGGGATCATCATCGGACTCAATGGCAGGAGGTTGGAGTGGAGTATCGTGGAACGAAGAGGAAATCAAGGGCTTTAGCAAGGAGACATGGAAAGAGTTATGAATGCGAAGACTGGTGGGAAGTCACAACCGATATGTTACCGTTACCGGCCCCAGACGTTTACTGATGAGAAAAGGTCCAATATAACTGGGAGCGAGCTGCATAGAAGGAACCCAGAGGCGTAAATGACGCGTGCAGAGCCAAACCCGATCTCCCGCATTGAATTGTGGAGCAGGTTGATGACATTTGTCGGACATCTGTTTTGCAGTCTCGGCAGCATGTAGAAGGTGAGCATTAGTAACCTCCCAGAGTTCATGGAGCTGTTGTGCCGAAAGTTGAGCCGCCGGGGAGGCGACTGTAAGAGGCAGGGGAAGTGGAGGCCGAGGTTGCTTGCCAAAAACGATTTGAAAAGGAGAATGTCCAGTAGTCGGGTGTACATGGGAATTATGTGAAAATTCGGCCCAGGGTAAGAGTGTGGACCAATCAGCTTGGTGGTGGTTCACGAATAGGTGTAAAAACATCTTCAACCCTCTATTGAACCGTTCCGCCAGCCCATTCCCTTGGGGGTGAAAAGCTGTGGTAAAATCCAACTGTATGCTGAATTTTTTGCATATTTCACCGTGAACTGGGGACCTCTATCTGAAGTTATGTGAAGTGGAAGACCATGGAGGCGGAAAATATGCCGGAGGAACAGACTCGCCAAATCAGGGGCAGATGGTAATTTGGGCAGCGGTACAAAGTGTGCCATTTTGGAAAATCCGTCGACTACGACCCATATTACCTGATTCCCGAATGACGAAGGAAAATCTACTACAAAGTCAGTGGATATATGGGTCCAGGGTTCTTGAGGAGGTGGTAGAGGCTGGAGGAGGCCCCGGGGTCGACCGGGTAAAGGTTTTTGTTGGGCACACTTTGGGCAAGAGGCGACATAGGCCCGCACATCCTCTTTCATATGTGGCCACCAGTAATAGCGAGATAACAGTTCTAGAGTACGTGCTCTCCCGGGATGACCTGCGGTGAGGGAATCATGTGCCCAGGATAGCACTTGGGGGCGATGTCGAAGCGGAACCACTGTCTTCCCTGGTGGTGCATTGTCGGTCGTGGCAAGAATCACCTTGGCTGGATCTATAATATAACTGAGTGTCTCTTGTGTGTCCTCAGTCTCGTATGATCTGGAAAGAGCATCTGCACAGATATTCTTGGTTGCCGGACAATATCGTAATACAAAGTCAAAGCGACTAAAGAATAATGACCAGCGGGCTTGGCGTGGGTTTAGGCGCTGAGCTTTGTTGAGGTATTCTAAGTTCTTGTGGTCAGTATATACAGTAATGGTGTGTTGTGCCCCTTCCAACCATTGTCTGGAGTTCCTTGTTCCTCCTTCTGTCCATGCCCTAGACTCAAGCCAGAACATGCTCCACTTCAGCGTGGGTCTTCCAAGTTCCTTGAGTCTTTGTCTTCCAAGTTCCTCAGTTCCATGTCTCGTCATGTTCCTGACCTCAGCCTCTGTCTGGCCTCACGCACGCGTCGTTCCCGAATAGCAGGTCCGGAAGAGCTACCGAGTGGCCGGAGGGCTATTTTTGAGACCAGCATTGTGTTCCTGGGTCGCACCTGTGCGTGCAGGTCCAGTGGAGGTCTGAGCCTGCTTTGTTCCAATTTCTCAGATGTTCCACATCTCGATCCTGGTCCAGCCTTGTTCCAGCTCCAGCCTGTGCTTGGACACTCTCACTTCCCACGGTGTGTGTCTTGGGGTTCCTCCTTGAGCCACGCCTTGGTCCAAGGGCTCAAATCTCTCTAGAGTAAGCGACCGCACCTCCGTGCTTGCAACATCTGTGTTGCACATGTGTGACAGAAGTGCAGTATTTTGTCTAGCATGTAGCTTCTCAGCAAGGATTTATAGCGTTTGGCTTATTGTGTATACCCACCACGTAGTGTTTTAGTGTGCTAGGGCTTGGTGTAATGTTTGCCTTTGCTGCCTTTTTTTACATTAAGTTGCTGCTGTTCGAATCCTGAGAGTTACTGCTCTTATGGTATGGCATAGGAAGGTTCTAGGTGTTGTTGTTGGTTTTTTTTTATTGTAGGGATTTGTCTTACTTCACAAAGTGTTTGGAATTGGAGGATGTTTGTTTGCTGTCACTGAGGTGGCACCAGCATTTGAATATATATATTTTTAATGTTCTAGTTCTGTTCCTCACCTGTTGCAAATCTTAAGTTCTAATGATGATTATTATGACTATTGATGTTTTATTGACATATGATATTCTGTGCATTTTTGGAAAGAGGATTCATAAAAGAATATATTTATATTTGTTTTATTACATAATTGGATTGAATGTTTTACTTTTTACATGATGTGTATTTTTAAACTGCAATAAATATAAAATAAATTAATATAGATTAATAAGATATGTTAGCATTAAGTGCTTGAAATAATAGAATTAAAATAGTTTAAAGCAACACTCATGATGAAACTAGTTAGAAATCCATTGTCAGATGCACTCTAAGGCATTATTTATTGATGAGTACAAATAGTAGGGCCTAGACTTGTCAACTGCCCACTCATGTTAACCTTGGGCCCCCCAAAAAATTCATTTCTGGCTATGCCACTGGTGTGAACTAAGCATGGGATTTTGTATGTTCCTCTGCCTTAGACAGTAAAGTACGAATGAAGATGTCCTGGATAAGTTGGTAGCTGGGATATATCCTTTGCTCTGTAGGCTGGAATAACTGGACAGACTGAATGGGACAGTTGGTTTTTTTTTTTTTTTTTCCCCCTGATCTATTGTTGTTATATAAAAGGCAACTTTAAGGGTACCTGTGTATAAGAAGACGGGGGAAAAAAAAGGCAAGTTTTGGAAATGCTTGTTTGTGCATGAAGGAGAGAAAAGGGCAGTGGTGTGGATTTCTGATGGAATTTATATATAATTTAAAAATTAGAAACTTCAAAGTCCAAACAGAGGAGATAGCGGGTGGCAGAGTAGAGAATGCAGATGGTAACTAATTTGGGTGAATATTGGTCTGACACAGATTTGAATTAGAATCCTCCTCACAGCTCACCTCTGGGGGGGGGGGGGGGATCCCCCGCCCCCCCAATCCTCTCACAGCCCCAAATCCTGGGATTCCCCCTCACAGCTCATCCCACCACATCACGTCCCCTCACGGTTCACCCTGAGACTCTTTCCGCACCAACACATCGTCTCACAGCTCACCCCGCTCCGACCCGACCCCTCCCCCCTCACTTCTCCTCACGCCCCGGGGGCCTCAGCTCGCGCACTCTTTCCCGCCTCGCCGGTGTGATAGCGTCGCCCCGCCCCGTCTCCCCTCACGCGCCGCCCCTTAACCGTCTCACGCCCCCTCTGCTCCTGCCGCCGCCGCCGCCGCTGCTGCCGCCCGATTCTCGCCTCGGATTTCGGCGTCTGGGACCGGCCGGTGAGTGCGGATGTGGCGGGTCCGGCGGGGAAAAGGGATGGCGGGGCAGGAAGTGGTGTAGCGGCTTCGCCAAGGCGAAAGGTGGGCGCTGTCTACCAGGGCCTGGAGTTGCGGTCGGCCATTACCGGGGGGGATGGAGAGAAGCAGGAGAAGCGCAGGGCCCGGGGCGCGGTACGCTCGGACTATCGAGGGGGCTGCGCGGCTTATTTGGAGGGGGAGGGGTGTCGGTGATTGCTACGATGAGGTCGAACTGGTATTGGAATCAGTAATTGGGAAAGAGCTGTAGTGGTTATTGGGGGAGGGCAGTGATTTGGGATTTGGGGCTGAACTGGTTATGGGGTCAGTGATTGGGGGGGGGGGGCATCAGTGATTACTCGGGTGAGGCTATTCTGAGTGTAAGTGGTTACTGGGAAGGGGGGTAAGATGTCTTATGAGGAATAGTTATTGAGGAAGGACAGTGGATATGGTAGAAGGTTAGTGATTATTGGGATTGACTGAGCTGCCTATGAGGGTCAGTGGTTATGATGATGGTTATGTGGGTGTCGATTGAGGGTCAGCAATGGTTGTGGGAGTCACTATTGGGGAGGGGTGACAGTGACTATGGTGGGGAAGACTAATTAATTATTGAGGTGACTGAGCTGGTTCTGGAGGTTATTGATTTTTGGGATGGGGCTGAGCTGGATATGGAGGTCAGTAGATGAAAGCAGTTTAGGACATGTGTCAAGGTAAGACCGCTGACGGGCTTGAACTGAGGCAAGCTCTAGTGTTGAGGATGGGAATCCTAACCACCGTACTAATAAGTAAACTGGAGCAAGCCACAATCCCAGAGGAAAAGGCCATGTCAGATTTGCCTCAAGGCCACACCCTAAGCATCAGGGATTGGCTAAGGCTCAGGTAAAAGTGATGATGGGAAGCAGGAAACTGTTCACAGTAACCGAAAAGTTAACTTGTCTTTTGGCTATTGTACTTCTTACACGTAGAATCAGTGTTGCCAAGTTTTTTCTGATACATGCTTCCAGTTTTAGTTCATTACTAGTTCCTGCTCCAGCTTGTGATCTGCTTGCTGACTCCAATTCTTGGCCTGCAGTTCCAGCTCGCTTCTAATTATGTTCCAGTTCTACAGCCTGCCTGGCTCCAGCTCAAGGCCTGCAGCCCTGGTTCAACTCCAGCTCTTACTATTTACAAATTCCAGATCCTTGCCACTGTTCACCCAAGTACAAGCACCGACTCCCAGAGCACCTCAGCTCTAGAGTCCAGGTCTCTATCTATTAAGTGCAGTTCTAACTCCTGAATGTTTCCTAGCTTATCTTGGGCTCAGCTTGATCATCCATGTCAGGAGCTCAGCCCTTCTCTGAGCCCCATAAATACTTTAAGGGCAGTAACCTGATAGTTTTGCTGCAAGCCTTGTTCGATTTTCTGTGCTCTCTAGCTACACAGTATGGAAGAGTATATTCCCACAAAGCAGATTGAATCTTTGCAGGCAGATTGCCATACTGGTTGTGGAAAATCAGGTTTTGTAAGAAATACCCTGGTTGCATGCTGCTCTACTACCTCTGGCCCAACCACCACCGGTACATCAGATACCCTGCCATTGCTGGAGCACTTTGATGTTAAATTGGAACATTTCCAGGGGTTTATAAACTATTGCTGCTTGCACAGTTTGATTAAGTTGTAGAAGTTCTACAACAGCAGCACCAAGAAGGATTTGTGCTAACTTTTTCTTATGAGTAAGCATTTATATATATTTCCCTGATTTTGGAGCATAACAGACCTCTTGTGGGAATCTGGGAGATTTTCTACAAGACCTTGTCCCAGACTTCTGATTTCCATTATGCTCATACTTCCAAGATGGTGCATCAGTACATGAAGCAGAGCTCCAGGTCCATTGTCAGTTGTGCTTCTCAGTTCAGCCCATTAGTCTTAGAGGTGGTATGGAGCAAAACCACCTAGTGATAGATACCTATTCTGGAGAAGGACATCAAGGTCGAGTTAACCAGAATGGATCCCCGTGAGGGACCGAACACATTTATTAACCTCTGCATTAGAACTGGCTTTCATCTAAGTGAGCAGTGAGAGAATATAGTGAACAGCAAGGTTATGTGAGGCCAAACTCTACGGGGCAGGTGTTCTGGAAATGCCACCATCAGAACCCATGCGGATTTCTACAGGTTGACTGTGTCTCACCCCTGAGAAAAAGGAATACCGGCGATGCTTGAATCTGTGCCTCTGCTGTAGAGAATTGGGGGAACTATTCTCCATCTTGTCCCTGGAAGTGCTCAGCTGGGAATGACTGGGCTCTGGCTGCCATAGGAAGGGAACTCCAGGCATGCCAATTTACAAGTGGTTCATGTATTCCTTTTCTCCTATCGATAGCCTCAGATATGCCCTCAAGCTCTAAGATTGTCTCGCACCTGGCTTTGGAAGCTGGAATTGAATCTGTATTTCCCCAGAGCTTCTCAAGAATGCCTGACCCAGTGTGCCATGCTGGATTCGGGTGCGAGTGTCACCTTCATGAATATTACTATGGTGATATTCTTCATCTTCCCTGTTGGATCACATCAGCCCTGGATCTGGTGGAGACCATTGAGAGAACCTTCAGGTCCAGGTTAGAAACCCAAGAGACTGTACCATTAGAGACTGTATTGGGCACACAGAGAGTTTATAATTTTGGACTTTTCCTCCTACTTGCCAGTCATTTTAGGAATCTGTTGGCTAAAAGAGCATCATCCTCAAATAGATTGACTGAGTGGGATGATGACATTTCCTTCGGAATTTTGTGTCACTTAGTGTTTCCTGAGCTCAGAAAGTAAATCCATAGAGAACATCAGCCTAGCGATAGGACTCTGCTTAGAATGTCAGTTTCTAGTATTGCAGAATATTGGCAATACTTAGATGTTTTTGAGAAGAAAAATGCTGATCACCTCACCTCATTGGGGTAATGACTGTGCTATTGTCCTGTTACCTGATGCTAAGATGCCCTATAGGCGAATCCATGCAATGTCAGAACTATTACTCATAGCCTTTTATTTATTTATTTCTCATTTCTTATATACCGCTTATCAGATTTCAGATCTGGCCAGAGCAGTTTACAATTAAAACACAATAAAATACATTCAGAATAAAAAATTCAAAACATTAAAAAAAAACCCTCTCAAATCTGTCTATACCACTCACCACTTTTATCTTTTTCCTAAAGCTGAGATAGTTCTGTTCTGCCTTCACCTCCAAAGGTGCAGAGTTCCACAATTCGGGACCACTAACTGAGAACATTGTTTTCTTATTAGACATTTTACAGATGTCCTGTCTAGATGGAACACACTAATGTCGCTGATTTAGAGCGTATATTACGCATAGGGACGTAACAGCTGATCTTATGAGAATATCTCCAGGAGAGCCTACTAAAGAGCTTCATCAGATGATTCACCTCCTCAGCAACAATCCTATTCATAAAGAATAAAGATGGAACCCTATGCATTTGCATGGATTATCAAGCTCCAAACAGGGTAAGGGTTCAGAACTGGTATCCACTGCCCTTGATCACAGAACTCTTGGATTGGTTTCATGTGGTTTGCATCCTTTCAAAACTGGATCACTGAAGAACCTACAGTCTCATTTGCATTAGATCTGGGAATGAATGGAAGACAGATTATCATATCATGGACAATTTGATTACCTTGCCATGCTGTTTGGCCTTACGAATATACCCACCATGTTCCAACTGTTGGTCGTCGACATATTCAGAGATGCCTTAGACCTGCTTGTGATGGTGTATCAGGATGATATCCTTCTCTATTCAGAGACCACAACTCTCTACAAGCAGAATGTGGCTTTGGTACTACAGAGACGCTGAGAACATGAATTCCATGTTAAAGCTGAAAATTGTTCTATTGACCAGTGATCTGTAAAGTTCCTAGGCTACATACTTTCTTTTTGGGAAAGGGGTAAGGGTGCAGTTGGATGGAAAGTGAAAGAGTATGTCATTGGGGAATCCCACAAATCATCTGAAATATCCAGTGTTTTATTAGTTTCACAATTTCATACAGAACATCTCAAAGATTGTTGTGCCACTGACATTCTTGCTGAAGAAACCAAGTTCCATTTGACCCCAGAGGTGTGACAGTCCTTCAACCAGTTAAGAATGCCTTCATGTCTGCTCCTCTACTGGTCCACTGTGACCACACGCTTCCATTTGTGGTGGAAGCAAACAAATATGTCTCCAGCAGCAGTCTTGTCACAACAACAAGGCTGTCACCAGGATTTGCCCTCCTCTCTCTCTCAAACTATCAGCTGCAGAGCATAACTATGCCATTCTAGACAGGGAACTTTTGGCCATAAAGACTACCTTCAGGGTGTGGAGGCATCACCTTGAGGGAGTCACTCTTCCAGTACAAGCGTCTACTGATCATCATAACCTGGAGTATCACCAGATAGCTAAGGCTCTGAACCCCCGATAGTTACTGTGGGCACTGGTTTTACTCTTAAAATTAAAAATAAATAAATAAACATTTACAAATCATGTATTGCCCAGTAATCCAAAAAGGAAAGCTGATGTACCGGCTCTCTAAAAGGTGCAAACTGCTGGGACAAATCAGAGCACGAGTCTTCCCTACTGGGCATCATTTATGCACAGTGGATTGTCAGGGCCACCCCTCTCTCCAGACCTGCTGGAAAACCATATGTCATCAAATCATATGTTCTATAGCATATCACCCACAAACTTGATGGTCATACTGAGAGGATCAACCAGATTCTAGAAAATATTTTTGATGCTTCTTGAACTACCATCCAAGCAACTCGGTCAAGCTTCTACCATGCTGAATTTGCCTGTAATAATGCAGAGCACTTTTCCAACCGCCAGACCCCTTTCTGTGCAAATTATGGGTTTCACCAACACTTCCATTCATCAGTGCTTCTGGATTCTCTAGTTCCTGCAGCCACAGAGGTCCTTAGTCATTGCATCAGATTTAGGAGGAATTAAAGAAGCAGCTGGAAGCTGCTAATGTGGCTTGTAAAGCTCAAATTGATTGAAAAGGCAGGATGGTTTGGCTTACAAGGTGGGTGAGAAAGTGTGACTAGTCCATGTAACTATGCCACAAACTAGACTATATCCTATCCTGTGACAGATAGCTCCAGTTATGTTTGACCTGTTGCTTCCATGGTTTTTCCAGTGTTCCATGTGACTTTACTGAAACCATTTATGGATACTCTTTCCAGGCCAGATCCTAGTACTATCTCCCCCCAATCCAGGTCAAGGGGCACAAGGAGTACCTAGTAAAAGCTATTTTGGATTCAATAATAATCCAAAAGAAATTGAAGGAAAATTATGGCTCTGAAGAACACTCCTGGGAGCCTGCTGAGAACATCAACATCTTAGCAAAGATGTATGATTTCCCTAGAAAATACCCCCCAAATGTTGTACTTGGGGATGGGGTTAATATCAAGATAAGATCCCATGAGTGCTTAAACTGGAATTAGCCCTAGAGTTGCAGACGGGAATCCTAACCTCCAGACCAGCTAATAACCTGGAGCAACCCAGGATCATAGAAGAGACCATTCCACATAAGCCCCACTCCTAGTCATCAGGGATTGGCAGGGACTCACACTCCTAGTCATCAGGGATTGGCAGGGACTCAGTTAAAAGGGATTTCTGGTAAGCAGAAAACGGTTTCCAGCAACTTGAAGGCTAAGCTGCCCTATTGCTGTCAAACTTCTTACATGCAGAATCTTTACTGCCAAGTTTCTTTGATCCAGGCTTCCAGTTCTAGCTCAATGCAAGTTCCTGCTCCAACTTGTGATCTGCTTTCTGATTCTAGTTCCTGGCCTGTAGTTCTGTTTCAGCTTTGCAACCTGCCTGGCTATAGTACAAGGTTTTCATCCCTGGTTCTACCCCAGTTCTGCTTCAGCTCTTGCTATCTGCAAGTTCCAGATCTATGCTGTTTACCCAAGTGCAAATTCCAACTCCAGCTTTTACTACCTGCAGATGCAGAGTTTGGTCCCCAGCAGTTCTTTAGTCCTGGACATTTCTTGGCTTGTCCCAGGCTCATCTTGAGCACCTATACCTGGGGCTAAGTAAGCCCTGTAAGTACCCAAAGGGCAGTAAGCTGACAACATACTGAATAAAAGGATTTTGTCACAGATCCTTAGTACACGGTGTTTGGTGCCACACCTGCTGGAATGTTCATAACATTTTTTTTATGCAGATCATAGCATATGTTGTATAAAATGATGTGGAATCAGGAGAGGCAAGATGGCATCCTAATGACAGTCACCCACGGGAGGAGTTCTGCTGGCCCAACTTTTGTTTGAATTTGCTCATTCTTCCTAATCTTTTGGATGAGTATAAGGAAGGGGAGACTTTGGACCTACCCTGCAGTCCCTGTATATCCTGGATTGAACACAATAGATTTCTCCAGCGCAGTCAGCCTTCACCACAATAGCAGGGCATGTGGTCGTTTGGTGGGTGGAAGATGTGCCCTTGCTTCTTTTTGACCCAAATACTACTCTTAGCCCTGATGCGAAATGGCCGCCCCCCCCAAGCTGGTGTTCCTGTGGAGGGGAGAGCATTTCCTTTTGCTTTGGCACCATCTGATGATGCAAATTCTGAGACAGGTAGGAAAAGTGCAGGGAGGAGGCTCTGCAGCTGCTGCAGTGTTGATTCAGGAGGACAGACGTTCCTAGGATATGGCTTTTCCATCTTCAGGACTTGTAATGGATTCACAGGTATCTGAGTTCCGGTTGGGCAAGAGGTTCCTGCATTTGGCTTCTAGTTAGAGCAACCCTCAGAGTTTATGCTTGAGGAGATATGGAAGGCCATACAGGGTTGGGTAAGATCCTAACTGCATAGATGTGTATGATAGTGGATAAAATCAAATTGTTGGAAGCAAGTATTAATGTACAGGAGGCCCAGATTGTTGACATTGGGAATTGCCTGGAAATTGTGGAAGAAAAGGTTAAACAATGTACTGACATTCAGGAGGTTATTATTAAAGATACGGTTTTTCTCTACTCCAAACTTGAAAATATGGAAAAATTGCTAAGATGCCAAAATCTACATTTGATCAGTTTTCCCAAGAGCCAAACATCTATCTCTGCTGTAGTGGCTTCTAAATGTTATTTTGGGGGAAATGTTGGAAGATTCCATATCATATGATGCCCCTTGTTATAAGAGCTTATTTACCTCAGTTTGTTAAAAAAGAAGTTCAAGGTGGACAGTTGGATTTGTCACCTATATCTATAGGTAGTATGAATAAGACTACAAAATTATCTTCTAATGAGAATTTATTTCTGCAACTTTTTCTCTAGCTCTGGAATCTCATAGGGAATAGATTTTGCGTTTTTTTTTTTTTTTTTAAAGCATTGTGAAGAAGCTTTTTCTAAATTAGGGAAGGAGATAGAGCAGTTTTTAAACTAGAACAAAGGGGAAAGCCGACAGTCGCTCAGCAGCGCATGGTTCGGAGGGAGGTATCTTCAAAGGATACTAATGAAACATTAGAGTTAGGGCATCCCAACAGAGAGGTTCCATTAATAAGAAAAGTAATCCAAGAGCTTATAATTAAAAACTCACCTGAGCTAAAAAAAATTCCAGTTTATTCCTGTCAAAACTGAAAAGCAGAATGTAAATACAAACAAAAAACACACTTTGAAATGTTTGTATGCTAATGCCAGGAGTCTAAGAAGTAAGATGGGAGAATTAGAATGTATAGCAGTGAATGATGACATAGACTTAATTGGTATCTCAGAGACATGGTGGAAAGAGGATAACCAATGGGATAATGCTATACCTGGGTACAAATTATATCACAATGACAGAGCAGAGCTTCTTGGTGGCAGGGTGGCACTTTATCCTGTTGGACTCTATGCCATCCCGGACATAAAGATCCTGTGTGAGACTAAATGTGCAATTGAATCTTTATGGGTAGAAATCCCTTGTGTGTTGGGGAAGAGCATAGTGGTAGGAGTTTACTACTGTCCACCTGGCCAAAATGGTGAGACGGACAGTGAAATGCTAAGAGAAATTAGGGAAGCTAACCAAAACAGGTAGTGCAGTAATAATGGGAGGTTTCAATTACCCCAGTATAGAATGAGTAAGTGTAACATCAGGGCATGCTAGAGAGATAAAGATCCTGGATGAAATAAAAGACAGTTTTATGGAGCAATTGGTTCAGGAACTGATGAGAGAGGGAGCAATTTTAGATCTAAATCTCAGTGGAGTGCAGGATTTGGTGAGAGAGGTAACGGTGGTGGGGCCACTTGGCAATGGTGATCATAATATGATGAAAGTTGAATTAATGACTGGAAGGGGGACAGTGGTAAACTTTCAAAAGGGAAACTTTGATAAAATGAGCAAAATAGAAAAAAAACTGAAAGGTGTAGCTACAAAGGTAAAAAGTGTGCAACAGGTGTGGACATTGTTAGAAAAAAAAATACCATCCTAGAAACTGTAAAGCGCACTCTATGCTTATGGCCAGGGACACAAGAACACTTAGACTCAGTAAAAAGTATAATGTATTTTTATTAGTCAATATAAGTGTTCTCGAGAGATGCTGGGTACTGGGTGCCCTTAGACTTACAAACTGACCAGCATCTCGTCATATACAGGAAGTGACCCTTCTTTTATAGATAACATACAATATTGTGGAAGCTTCTAGATTTGCATGACTGCCCAAAGAATCATTTACATAAGTTGTGATGTCAAATGCATGATTAAATCATCCCTAACTATTCTTGATTGGTTTACTAGGAAAGTATATCCCATTTCCCATGGCTTTGGAGATAGTTCTTTATTCTGTTAAAGTCTTTACTGGTCAAGATAATCAACACGTCTGTAGCTGTGTTGATTACAAACTCCTGAGAATATTGCCTGAAGCTCCCCTGTGATTTCTTCTTTGTGACTCTATGAATAGACATCACCTGTCTGGTGCCAGCTTGCCTGCCTCTACAGATATCCAGGGACATTCTGTAAGTCATGCTCAGAAAGTCACTCAGAGTCCATTCAGTCCAGGCCAAAGAAAAGCAGAGGCTTCTGGGGATTTCCTTCTCCATGTTGGTTTTCTATTCAGGCATACTTCTCAAAGCACAGACCAAATGTATTCAGTGCATTAAGAAAGGTGGAAGGAAGGCAAAATGATTACTGGCATGGTTAAAAGGTGAGATGAAAGAGGCTATTTTAGCCAAAAGATCGTCATTCAAAAATTGGAAGAAGGATCCTTAGAAGAAAATAGGATAAAGCATAAGCATTGGCAAGTTAAATGTAAGATATTGATAAGACAGGCCAAGAGAAAATTTGAAAAGAAGTTGGCCATAGAGGCAAAAATTCACAATAAAAACTTAAAAAAATAAATAAATATAAATAAATAAATATATATATATATATATATATATATATATATATATATACCGTATTTTTTGCTCCATAAGACGCACCTAAGATTCAGAGGGGGAAAATTAAAAAAAAAAAAAAAAAATTGTGCTAAACCGGCACTGCGTCTGGGCGTCTTATGGAGCAAATTAGGGGAGTGCATAGCTTTTTTTTTTTTTCTCCCCATTTTGTTTTCGGGTCTGGGGAGGGCCATTTCGGTCCACTCCCCAGATCAGAAAACCTTTTTCTCTGGGAACCCCTCCCCCCCCCTCCCCCCCCCCTCCCCCCCCCCTCCCCCCCCCCAAAAACCCCCCCATCCCACACTTTAAATTAACAACCCCCACCCTCCTGACTCCCCCAAGACCTACCGACTTAATTTACCGCAACCCCCCACCCTCCTGACCCCCCCCAAGACCTGCCGACTTAATTTACTGCAACCCCCCACCCTCCTGACCCCCCCAAGACCTGCCGACTTAATTTACCGCAACCCCCCACCCTCCTGACCCCCCCAAGACCTGCCAAACATCCCTGGTGGTCCAGCGGGGGTCCAGGAGCGGTCCGGGAACGATCTCCTGGGCGTGGGCCGTCGGCTGCCAGTAATCAAAATGGCGCCGACGACCCTTTGCCCTTACTATGTCACTGAGACCGACCAATAGCAGCGGTCGGTCCCAGTGACATAGTGAGGGCAAAGGGCCGTCGGCGCCATTTTGTTTACTGGCAGCCGACGGCGGAAGCCGAGGAGATCGCTCCTGGACCCCCGCTGGACCACCAGGGACGTTTGGCAGGTCTTGGGGGAGTCAGGAGGGGGGTGGGTTGTTAGATTTTTGTTTGTTTTTTTTTATATTCGCTCCATAAGACGCACATACATTTTCCCCCCACTTTTGGGGGAAAAAAAGTGCGTCTTATGGAGCGAAAAATACGGTATATATACATATACACCCTGTTTCCCCGAAAATAAGACATTCCCCGAAAATAAGACCTAGTAGAGGTTTTGTTGAATTGCTAAATATAAGACTTCCCCCGAAAGTAAGACCTAGCAAAGTTTTTATTTGGGAGCATGCCCGTCGCACAGAACACCAGAGCATGCAGCTGAGATTTTTTTACCCTGCAGGATTCACAGTTAGTTGTCATCACAAACCATCATAACCAGACAACTATTCAGAATATAATAAATGTTCATTTTTTTGTTCAACAATATATGTGAATTCTTCTTCATGGAAAAATAAGACATCCTCTGACAATAAGGCCTAGTGCATCTTTGGTAGCAAAAATTAATATAAGACACTGTCTTATTTTCGGGGAAACACGGTATATATGAAGCAGAAAGCCTGCAAGGGAGTTGGTTGAACCTTTGGATGATCAGGGATTAAAGGGGCACTTAGAGAAGATAAGGCCATCACAGAAAGATTAAACTATTTCTTTGCTTCAGTGTTTACTGAAGAGGATGTTAGAGAGAGATACCTTCCGGAGAAGGTTTCATGAGTGATTTCAGATCAACTGAACCAAATCACGGTGAACCTGGAAGATGTGGTAGGCCTGATTGACAAACTGAAGAGTAGTAAATCACCTGGACCAGATGCTATACACCCCAGGGTTCTGAAGGAACTAAAAAATGAAATTACAGAATTAATTGTAAAAATTTGTAACCTATCATTAACATCATCAAATGTACCTGAAGACTGGAAGATGGCCAATGTAACCCTTATATTTAAAATGGGATTCAGGGGTGATCTGGGAAACTATAGACCAGTGAGCCTGACTTCAGTGCTGGGAAAAATCGTGGAAACTGTTATAAAGAATAAAATTACAAAACATTTAGATAGACATGGCTTGATGGGACACAGCCAACATGGATTTACCCAAGGGAAGTCTTGCCTCACAAATCTCCTATATTTTTTTGAGGGGCGAATAAACATCTGGACAAAGGTGAATTGGTAGATGTGTATTTGGATTTTCAGAAGGTGTTCGAGAAAGTCCTGCATGAGAGACTTCTAAGAAAACTAAAAAGTCATGGGGTAGGAGGTGTCCTTTTGTGGATTGAAAGTTGGTTAAAAGCAGAAAACAGAGAAGGATTAAATGGTCAGTTTTCACAGTGGAGAAATGTACACAGTGGAGTGCCTCAGGGATCTGTACTTGGGCTGGTGCTTTTTAATATATTTATAAATGATCTGGAAAGGGGTGCGACGAGAGGTGATCAGATTTGCGGATGACACAAAATTATGCAGAGTAGTTAAATCTCAAATGGATTGTGATGAATTGCAGGAGGATCTGGTGAAGATTGGAAGATTGGGCTTCCAAAAGGCAGATGAAATTTAATGTGGACAAGTGCAAAGTGATGCATATAAGGAAAAATAACCCTTGCTATAATTACACAATGTTAGGTTCTATCTTAGGAGTTACCACCCAGGAAAGAGATCTAGGCGTCATAGTGGATAATACATTGAAATCATCAGCCCAGTGTGCTGTGGCAATCAAAAAAGCAAACAATGTTAGGAATCATTAGGAAGGGAATGGAAATTAAAACAGAGGATGTTATAATACCTCTGTATTGCTCCATGTTGAGACTGCAGCTTGAATACTGTGTGCAGTTCTGGTCACTGCATCTCAAAAAGGATATAGCTGCACTGGAAAATGTGCAGAGAAGGGCGACCAAAATACAGCTGACCTATGAGTAAAGGCTAAAGAAATTAGTGCTGTTCACTTTGGAGAAGAGATGACTGAGGGGGGATATGATAGAAGTTTACAAAATCATGAAAGGACTTGAACAAGTTAATGTAAATTGGTTATTTACTCTCTCAGATAATAGAAGGACCAGGGGGGTACTCCATGATGTTAGCAAGTAGCTCATTTAAAAAAAAATCAAAATTCTTTTTCACTCAGTACATAATTAAGTTCTAGAATTCATTGCCAGAGGATGTGGCTACAGCAGTTAGTGTAACTGGATTTAAAAAAGGTTTGGATAAGTTCCTAGAGGATAAATACAATGAACTCCCTTGTTCATTGTAAGACATATGTTGTCATTGTTTTCTACTTGTTATAATGTAAACCGGAGTGATAAGTAATCCTGTTACCTGAACTTCGGTATAAAAAAAGTTATAAATAAATAAATAAATACATCCATAAACTGCTATTATGGTAATTAATAAGCAATAGTAGCATGTGATCTAGCTAATATTTGGGTACTTGTGACTTGGATTGGCTATTGTTGGAAACAGGATACTGGGTTTGATGGACCCTTGGTCTGACCCAGTATGGCATTTCTTATGTTCTTAGGGTTTTTCTTGATGTTGCAAAAACTACACAGAAAAGGCTTAAATGGTTTCTTTCACTGAGACCCAAAGTACTTCAATTAGATGCTCTGTTTGTATTGACATTTCCTTGTAAACATTGTATTAAATTTCAGATTTCTTCTTATTTGTCTTTTGAGCCTGGAAAATTAAGTCTTTCTTAGTGACAGGATTGTTCAGCCAGATGATGCTCTACCTACTTCATCTCCCTTGTAATTTCTTAATTACATCTCCATTTAGTTAAACTGATGATCTACTGCACTAGAGAGAGTTGATTCCATTATTCCTATTCCTATTTATTTTCTATTGCTTTTCCTTATGGCTTGTTATATTGCGCCTCCTAATATTCATGAACTTTTGAGTCTTAGATAAATTCAAATTACCATGGGAAGAGTCAAATCTTAGGTGTTTTTTGTTGTTGTTGTGATCTGACTCTTGTATTTCATCTCATGTTTACTTGATTATTATATAAAATGTGCATAAATAAAAAAAAATGATGTGGAATGTTTGCTGGTAATGTGGAAAAATGATTAGTATCTCTGAATGAATGTGTATAGAGTAATGGACTCAGTTGAAATTTCAGTGAAATGCTTCAATACACCTTAGACTGGGAGATGTGGAGCATGATATAAATAAATAAAATTCATTTAAAAAATCTTATTGGTAAATCAAATAAGGCAGGCTATTATCCAAGAATAGGTGTTGTCAGGAAGTGTTAACATTTAGTGCATTAACATCTATTTTTCCATCGATAAACAGGTTGAATTAGCCATGCTGTTTGGGTCATCTGTGCTCTCACGGACTTTTCTCCTTGAAGGCAAAGCTTTGATGTGGTGTGCCTGTGTGGCCCTTCCTGCGCACAGCATGTCATCTGTCTCCTCCAGTGCTTTTTTTTTTCCACACTCAAGCATGGACGTATGTATTTTTTTCTCCTCATCACATCTCCTCATGCTGTAATGTTTCTTCTACCTTTCTGGGCAAATGATCCCACAAAAAGCACTTTTCAGTGCTACCGGGCGATGTAAAAGAAGCTAGAGTTTAAACATTGCCAGTGCGGGGGCACAATGTCCATCACTGACAACAACAATTACTGTTACCTATGCCTTGGCCTGGACCATGACCAGGCATCGTGCAGGGACTGCGGCCATATGACTCCCCAAGCAAGGAGGCAGAGAGCGGAGAAAATAGCCCATCTTTAGGACAAAGAAGAGTCCTGCTCAGACACTTATGCACCCTCCCTGCGGTGCTTGACTCACTCCTCTCTGAGACCTATGGTTAAGGTCCACAAGGTGCAGCAAAGAGTGTCTTCTATGGAGCTGCTGTTGCGACTGTTGCTGCCTGACGTGTCCACTTCGCCCACCTTACCGCATTGGCGACTCCCTCCAGGGTTGATGGAAGGCTGGCTGCCGTGGTTTCTCTCTGTTGACCTCATCCGGCGTCCCCGGACCGGCCCGACGCTGCAATCTGCCATGTTGACCTGATGTCTAGGGGTGCGTGCACGGTGCGGCCCCGCCTCAAGTACCAGAAGTGGCGCGAACCTCAGGGATGTCCCCCTGAGATGACGTCATCCGCTTCAGATATTTAAAAGTCTCGAATTGCTAACAAGTCGAGTTAGCAAGGAATGGCAAAGGACTTGCTACGACTTTCCAAGCTACTCTGCCTCCTCGGACTTACCAGGGTTACCCGCTCCTCGGGGGCCTCGTGCTCTCTCTTACTTTGTAGGTTGCAGTCTGGAACTGGTACTCGCTCCTCGAGGGCCCTCGTTCCTGGACTTCTTCTGAATTCACTTCTGCCTGGAAGTCATCGCTGCCTACTACATCTGTGAGTTATCGCTCTCTCAGAGCTTTCCCTGGAACCAGGTACTCACTCCTCGAGGGCCTACTTCATTCCAGCTCCTGGGCTTCTATGAGACATTCTGTGAGTGTTACCATCAAGGTTCTGTCCATGAACTCTGCATACCCTGCCTACTCACTATATTCAGTTTCTCTACAGCTCAGCCTCCAGGGATCGCTGTTCCAGTATCTGAGGGACTACAGCCCAGCTGGGCATTCCAGCTCACTACTGCCACCTCTGGTGGTTCAGTATACTGTCTAATAAAAGAACTAGTGTGTGTCTGTCTCCTAACTTTGAGCCTGACCGGTGGTCCCTCTTGGGATCTTCCCCCGGGGGCGTGGTCATCTGCCATCGGTCCAAGGATCTACCCACAACTCTCCTAAATAAGAACAGCCGCAGGCGAAGCCCTGTTCTAAACATAAAATATTGTGCGAGAAGGTAGCTTCAGCACCCTCAAAATCCAAGTCGGGACCCGTAGATGAGCCCAGAACTGATGCAGACACAGGTGCATTGATGGTGCAGGCGAAAGCCTCGGAGCATTGCCCCAAACAGCCTTCTGCGTCGAGCTCTCATCGGCATCGCAACTCATCCACATAGGTGTCAAAGGAATCATCCCATAACAGGTACTGTGCCGCACACGAAGAACCGACGGCAGCGTTGAAGCAGGTTCTGGCGTTGGAGGATTTGATGCAAGTCACCATGCACTCCAGAAAGCACGGCGCGTCAACGCATTTGAAGCCTCCTACCACACATGAGAGCCTCACGAAGCGCATGCATCGTCCAAAGAGTCAGGTAAAAGGGAGTGTGATAATTCTCTTAAAGGGCATGAACCCCGGGATTCCCAGAGTCCTTATCCCAAGAAGAATCGGGAACAGACACCATCTGCAGGGAAGCAGGTAGACCCAGTTGTTGGACATCTTATCACAGCCTCCTTGGGGTTCACCTCCCAAACCTGTGTCACTTAGTTCCAGGTCACCATCTTCCCAGGGGGACCGCACAATCTGATCCGGCTTATCAAGTCGTACTCATCTACAGTGTTCCATTCTTCAGGAAGAACTATCTCTAGGGGACAAGATGGCTCTGCCAGAAAAGGGCTCCTGGGCCCTAACTCAGCATTCCTCAGTCATTTTGTCCACAGCTATACGCTCAAAAGGAAATCATTCTCCAGTGGTCATAGGGGAGAAAAATCAATGGGCCCTCCCAAACCCGCCTCTGATCCAGTCACAACAAGTCATGGATCAGATTTCTGCGATCATACAAAATCTATTCTCTTCTTGGTATCTAGGTTTTTCACGTAGATAAGCAGCTGAATTAGCCATGCTGTCTGGGTTCGTCTTCCGTGCCCCTAGGTGGCGAAGCTCTCTAAGTCTAGTAAAGTCTTTCAGCTAGGTGCTCCCTCTTGTATCTTCTCCAGACATTATTCAGAGTTTTGGAGGTAAAACAGAAGAAATAAAACTTTTCCACCAAAAGAAAGGCTAATTTTACTATTATGCCTCACCCAGGACTTAAATTCTGCGCTTGTGGTAAAATAATGTCAGTGACTGATCGCCATCAGTCAAGTTTTATATATGCCTAGGACCTGATCATGATCAGGAAAGTTGCAGGGCCTGCGGACATATGTCCCCAAGAGCGCAGTGCCAGCAAGCAGCTTGAATACAGCAACTTAAGGCAGCACCATCAAGCTCCTTATGCCCCTTCAGAGGCCTCTACCAGGTCTTCTCCAGGCCCTGAATGAAAAAAGAAGGCAACAATTCACAGAAGGGCTTCTTCTGTTGACTCTCCCCCAGGGAAAAAATCCACAACCGATGCCCCCTCAAGAACTGGGGCAAGGCATGGCAGATGTGTCGATGGCATTGTGGCCGTGCACCTTACAGACGCCAACGGCTTCCCGAAGCAAGGATCAGGAACTGCGTCCGAAGCACCCACGCATCGATGCATCTAAAGAGCATTGGTGCACCGACACGAAGAACTTAGTGCGTCGCAGCAGAGTTGAGTCGACGCATCCGGAGCACGTCAACGCCGGATCTCAGAAACCAAAACAATCCGCTGCCGACGCACCCAAGGCCCAAGAAACATACCTTTTGGTCATAAAAGATCCAGGGAGCCGCCTCCACTAATTGTGGTCGACTCTGACAGAGACATTTCTCCACCATATCTCTCAGGCAGCCAATCATCCTTTCCTGGATGGATATTGGATCCAATTCCAGTACATCCTAAAAGTCCGTTGCTCACAGTACCTCCTACTGCTCCATCGCTCGTAGAGCCACTACTGTCTACACCAGGGGTGGGCAATTCCAGTCCTCGAGGGCTGCAAACCAGTCGGGTTTTCAGGATATCCTTAATGAATATGCATGAGAGAGACCTGCATACACAATGCCTCAGTTGTATGCAAATCTGTTTCATGCATATTCATTAGGGGTATCCTGAAAACCCGACTGGTTTGCTGCCCTCGAGGACTGGACTTGCCCACCCCTGGTCTACACCATCAACCTCTGGGCTAGCTTCGCAAGCTATGACCCAGATCACAAACATCCTATCGCAAGTTTTGAAGTCGATTGAACATCAACAAAGCCTGCCCCCACCGCTTCCTCCAGTGCAGGTTCCATCTATACCGGAAGACCCACCTATTCCAGGGCCATCACCGAAGGTACAGCCACAGAGGCCATAGACACCCCTGGAAGAGTTTACTCTTACATCTTCTTCCGATGATTCATCAACAGGATACCCTTCAGATCCAACTGAAGTCCTACCTGAACTGGCATCTCCACCTGAAGATTTAACCTATTCACAGTTTATAGAGAAAGTAGGTTTACTCCTAAATGTGGAGACCAGAAAGCTTCACGATCGTTGTCAGGAGATGATGGGCATTTTAAAAATATTTGATACATCAAGTAAACCAGTTGCATTGCCTCAACACCAAGTGCTAAATGCCCTCATGGAAAAATCTTGGGATACCCCTCTAACTTCTCCATCTACTTCACGTAAGATGGTATTAAATATCGTATGAGGGACTCCCCCCTACTATTCTACGGTGCAACTACTTCATCGGTTAGTTGTTGTAGAATCGGCAATGCAAAAGGCAAAAAAGTCTAGGTTGCGTTCGAATACACCACCGTCCCGAGATGCTAAATTATTGGATGATTTTGTGAACCGATCAACACAAAAATTCAAAACAATCAATTTTTTATTGCCCAATACCTGTTCGAAAACTTGCAGATTCTAAAACCATACCTAGCGCAGAGCTCTTCGGATTCTACCCTGCCTGCAGAATTCCACAACATGGAAGAAGGATTAAGACATCTTCTACATTCCATATATGAAGGGAGGAGGAATAGCCTAGTGGTTAGAGCAGTGGACTATGAACCAGATTGTAAGCCCTCTGGGGATAGAGAAATACCTACAGTACCTGAATGTAAACCGGTGTGATATCTCAATTGAGATGAATGTCTGTATATAAAAATAATAAATAAAATAAAATAAATAAATAAATAAATATGAAGGGTTTGAGATGCAAATTCTATAGCTGCAAGATGGTTAGCATGGCTCCGAACAAGTGCAATCAGGGACGATGTCCATGATAAGCTGGCTAACGTCCCATGCCGACCGGTTAATCTATTTGGTGACAGATTTACTGAAACAGTCACAAACCTAAAAGAACAGAAAACAGCTGTACTGTCTCTGTCCCCATATCAGCCTGGATCGTTCAGACAACAATACCCATCATACAAAAAACACACTTATCAAAGAAACTACAGGCCATACTCTTACTATAGACCTCAACCTTACCAACTGACTCGACAACAACCTTATCAACCACAAGGTTCGCGTCCTAAGCCAAGAGCCCCTCGACAAGCTCATCAGACAAAGGAATCCCAGCCAACAAAGACACAGCAATCTTTTTGAGCACAATTCCGCCACTGGCTTCGACATTGGCAGTAGGGGAAAGATTAGCAAAATTCCTCCCAGCATGGTCCAGCATCATATCCAATCAATGGGTTCTCACTATAATAAAAGAAGGTTATTCTCTTCACTTTACATCGGTTCCAACTATACCACACTTAGTTCCCCAGAAACATCGAGCAGCGCACAAGGGCCCTCTACTATGGGAAGTCAAGATTTCTTCTCCAACAAAACTGCATTTGGGAACTACCTTCCTCGACACTGCACACCGGTTTCTATTCACAATACTTCCTCATTCCCAAGAAATCAGGAGGACTACATCCAATCCTGGCCCTACGTGCGCTCAACAAATTCATTCAGAAAGAGAAATTCAAAATAACTTCTCAAGTCCATCCTTCCCTTTCTTCAGCCCAAGGATTGGATGTGTTCACTGGACTTAAAGGATGCATATGCCCACATACCAATGCATCCCAATTCCTGGTTTTACCTCTGTTTTCAGATGGACAACCGGAATTTCCAATACAAGGTACTACCATTTGGCCTCTTCTCTGCCCCCAGAGTATTCACAAATGTCTAGCAGTAGCGGTGGCACACCTCCGTTGTCAGGGGGTACAAATATTTCCTTACCTGGACGACTCGCTGTTAGTAGCACCCAACCTGTCTCTCCTGCAAAAGAATCTACTTCTCACCATTTCTTGCCTCGACAATCTGGGTCTCCTGATCAACTACGAAAAGTCGAACCTTCAACTATCACAAACCTTACAGTTCATCGGAGCCCACATAGACACCATTCAAGATAAAGCATTCCTACCGCACCCACGGGCACTCGCTATTCGCACGCTATCTTCACTTCTTCTGCAAACCATGGCTGTTCCAGCCCACCAAACCATGACCATCCTAGGACAAATGGCAACATCTATCTATGTGATCCCGCACACACATGCGACGCCTCCAATGGGGCTTCAAACATCAATGGACTCAGTTCCTACATCCATTTTTGACCCCTGTACACATAACGTTCAGCATGAAGAAAGACCTACAATGGTGGCTACTTCCATCAACACTATCTATGGGATCGCCTCTGCGACCCTCCTCGACATCAGGTAATACTCACCACAGATGCCTCTCCCACGGGCTGGGGAGCTCACCTAAACCATCTTCAGACTCAGGGGTTATGGTCCACGACGAAGCGCAACCGACACATAAACCTACTGGAACTCCGAGCGTTACGAAACAAGGTCAAAATATAATGATTCACACAGACAATTAAGTCACAATGTTTTTACATAAGAACATGCCATACTGGGTTAGACCAAGGGTCCATTAAGCCCAGCATTCTGTTTCCAACAGTGGCCAATCCAGGCCATAAGAACCTGGCAAGTACCCAAAAACTAAGTCTATTTCATGTTACTGTTGCTAGTAATAGCAGTGGCTATTTTCTAAGTCAGCTTAATAGCAGGTAATGGACTTCTCCTCCAAGAACTTATCCAATCCTTTTTTAAACACAGCTATTCTAACTGCACTAACCACGTCCTCTGGCAACAAATTCCAGAGTTTAATTGTGCATTGAATGAAGAAGAACTTTCTCCGATTAGTTTTAAATGTGCCACATGCTAACTTCATGGAGTGCCCCCTAGTCTTTCTATTATCTGAAAGAGTAAATAACTGATTCACATTTACCCGTTCTAGGTCTTTCATGATTTTAAACACCTCTATCATATCCCCCCCCCCCCCCCCTCAGCAGTCTCTTCTCCAAGCTGAAAAGTCGTAACCTCTTTAGTCTTTCCTCATAGGGGAGCTGTTCCATTCCCCTTATCATTTTGGTTGCCCTTATCTGTACCTTCTCCATCGCAATTATATATTTTTTGAGATGCGGCGACCAGAATTATACACAGTAGTCAAGGTCGGGTCTCACCATGGAGCGATAGAGGCATTATGACATTTTACGTTTTATTCACCATTCCCTTTCTAATAATTCCCAACATTCTGTTTGCTTTTTTGACTGCCGCAGCACACTGAACCGACGATTTCAATGTGTTAACCACTATGACGCCTAGATCTCATTCCTGGGTGGTAGCTCCTAATATGGAATCTAACATTGTGTAACTATAGCATGGGTTATTTTTCCCTATATGCATCACCTTGCATTTATCCACATTAAATTTCATCTGCCATTTCGATGCCCAATTTTCCAGTCTCACAAGGTTTTCCTGCAATTTATCACAATCAGCTTGTGATTTAACTACTCTGAACAATTTTGTATCATCTGCAAATTTGATTACCTCAATCGTGTTTCTTTCCAGATCATTTATAAATATATTGAAAAGTAAGGGTCCCAGTACAGATCCCTGAGGCACTCCACTGCCCACTCCCTTCCACTGAGAAAATTGCCATTTAATCCTACTCTCTGTTTCCTGTCTTTTAGCCAGTTTGTAATCCATGAAAGGACATTGCCACCTATGCCATGACTTTTACTTTTCCTAGAAGCCTCTTATGAGGAACTTTATCAAACGCCTTCTGAAAATCCAAGTACACTACATCTACCGGTTCACCTTTATCCACGTGTTTATTAACTCCTTCAAAAAAGTGAAGCAGGTTTGTGATGCAAAACTTGCCTTGGGTAAAGCCATGCTGACTTTGTTCCATTAAACCATGTCTTTCTATATGTTCTGTGATTTTGATGCTTAGAACATTTTCCACTGTTTTTCCTGGCACTAAAGTCAGGCTAACCAGTCTGTAGTTTCCCGGATCGCCCCTGGAGCCCTTTTAAAATATTGGGGTTACATTAGCTATCTTCCAGTCTTCAGGTACAATGGATGATTTTAATGATAGGTTACAAATTTTTACTAATAGGTCTGAAATTTCATTTTTGAGTTCCTTCAGAACCCTGGGGTTTATACCATCTGGTCTAGGTGATTTACTACTCTTCAGTTTATCAATCAGGCCTACCACATCTTCTAGGTTCACCGTGATTTGGTTCAGTCCATCTGAATCACTACCCATTCAAACCATCTTACTTCTTAGACTTCTGGCACTAGCATACAAACATTTCAAAGTTTGTTTTTTGTTTTGTATTTTCATTCTGCTTCTTAATTCATAGGGTTAAGTTAGAATTTTTTAGCTCAGCTGAGTTTTTAGTTACAGGCACTTATAATTGTAACCTCACTGTCGGGATGCCCTAATTCTAATACACCATTAGTATCCTTTGAAGATACCTCTCTCCGAACCATGCGATGCTGAGCGACTGTCTGCTTTCCCCTTTGTTCTAGTTTAAAAGCTGCTCTATCTCCTTTTTAAAAGTTAGTGCCAGCAGTCTGGTTCCATCCTGGTTAAGGTGGAGCCCATCCCTTCGGAAGAGACTCCCCCCTTCCCCAAAAGGTTCCCCAGTTCCTAAACTGAATCCCTCTTCTTTGCACCATCGTCTCATCCACGCATGGAGACTCCGGAGCTCTGCCTGCCTCTGGTGATCTGCGCGTGGAACAGGGAGCATTTCAGAGAATGCTACCCTGGAGGTTCTGGATTTAAGCTTTCTACCTAAGAGCCTAAATTTGGCTTCCAGAACCTCCCTGCCACACTTTCCTATGTCATTGGTGCCCACATGTACCATGACAGCCGGCTTCTCCTCAGCACTGTCTAAAATCCTATCTAGGTGACGCGTGAGGTCCGCCAACTTCGCACCAGGTAGGTATGTTACCAGGCGATCCTCACGCCCACCAGCCACCCAGCTGTCTACATTCCTAATAATCGAATCACCAACTATGACGGCCGACCTAACCTTTCCCTCCTGGGCAGTAGGCCTTGGGGAGATATGCTCGGTGCGAAAGGACAATGCATCACCTGGAGAGCAGGTCCTTGCTACAGGATCCTTTCCTGCTGCATCAGGTTGATGCTTTCCAATCATGAGACCTTCTTCCTCCAAGGCAGCACCAGGGCTGCCAGTCTGAAGTTGAGTTGGCTACTATGTCCCTGAAGGTTTCATCTATATACCTCTCTGTCTGCCTCAGCTTCTCCAGGTCTGCCATCTAGCCTCCAGAGATTGGACTCGTTCTCTGAGAGCCAGGAGCTCTTTGCAACGCATGCACATGTACAATTTCTCACCGGTGGGTAAAAAAATCATACATGTGACACTCGATGCAAAAGACTGGGAAGCCCCCCCTCTTGCTGCTAGATTGCTGCCTTCATCTCAAATTTGTTCAGATCCTACTTAAGTTTTAGGTTGCTATGGGAGTAGGAATGTGTCTAATGTCCTTTAAATGTATTTGTGAATTCACTATATGTCTAGCTGTGGCCTACACGGGAATGATCAAACTCTCAATAAGGTGTTGGTGTTGTTTTTTGGTTTTTTTTTTTTAAAGTGGCACCTGCCTATAAATTAAAGGATGAGCTAGGGGTGGGTGGGTTGGGAAATACAAACAGTCTAACTTCAGTTAGTCAGCCAGAGTGACTCACTGCTCTCTTGATTAACAAATGTTGGTACCTAATCAAACCAAATCACACTACCTCAACATTTTTCCAAGGTGAGTAGCTGAACTGAACTTTTCAACCTTTTTACTTAAGTATACACTGCTCGCTTATTTCTATGATATAGAGGATACAAGAGGGAGCACCTGCTAAGAGCTATTTACAAATCCTTTGAGACCTCCTTCTGGACTTCCACCACTGCAATTGTGCGTTGGTTAGCATGGCTCCGTTCCAGCTCCATTAGAGAAGATGTCCACGACAAACTGGCAAACTAACCATGTTTGGAGAAAATCTATTTGGTGACTTGCTGAAAGACACCGTATCCCAAAGTAAGGAACATAATGTGGCACTACAGTCTGTCATCAATGCTGGACTCTCAGTCCACATCGAGAAGATTTTACCAGCCCTATTGCAAATCCTATTACTATCAAAGGAGGCCCTTCAAACATTTTCAGGCCGTATAGTCTTAGCAGCAGTTCCAACAATCTCATGCATAGAACTGAGAGCTCATCGGAGACCGTAAGCAGCAAAAGCCCTCTCAGCCAGCAGCCCAAAAGCCCCCTCAGTCTTTTTGAGGATAACTCAGCCACAGCTTCACTTGCTATTGGGAGGCAGAATAACTCACTTTTTCCCTCTGGATGGAGTCATATCACCTCAGATCTTAAGGATAGCGAGCAAGGGGTATCACGTAGACTTACTACCACACCCTCCCTTCCCCACCTTGCCAAACAATTGAAGGATGTGTCTCAGCTACTTCAGCTGCAGCAGGAATTCAAACCTTACTCCGTCAGCAAGCCATCCGGTCGGTGCCCAGACATCAAATCAACACAGGCTATTACTCCCAGTACTTCCTTCTTCCCAAATGATCAGGGGGCCTTTGACCCATTCTGGACTTACGTTCCCTGAACAAGCACATTCAGAAAATTAAAGATGACTTCCCTCAAGCTAGTCCTTCGTTTCATTCAAGAGGGTGATTGGATGTGCTCTCTGGATCTCAAGGGTGCTTACCCACACATTCCGATACACCCTTCCTGTTGGTAGCTCCTATGCTTCCAGGTGGCCTCGACTCACTACCAGTACAAGGTCCTACCATTTGGCCTTTCATCAGCCCCGAGGGTCTACACCAAGTGTTTTACTATGGCAGTAGCTCATTTAAGGCAACAGGGAATCTGGAATTTTCCCTATCTAGATGACTGGTTAATAGATTCCCCCAACCAATCTTCATTACAGGCACACCTGGAGACAGCCATCACTTGCCTCAAATCTCTGGGATTTCTCATCAACTACAAGAGGTTTGTACTCAAACCAACCCAAATACTTCAATTCATAGGAGCAAAGTTAGACTTGATCCGTTCTCGTGCCTTCCTCCACAAGACTGATTTGAAAGGATTCGTCATCTCTGTACAGAGTTGCTTGGCAGATCAGAGATCGCAGTACGCCAGTTGCTAGTACTCCTGGGACACCTGGTATCAGCCATTCATGTAGCTTTTCACACCCACCTGCATATCAGATGCCTCCGGTGGGGTCTGAAATCTCAATGGTCCCAATACTCTCAACCTATGACAAGGAGGATAATCCTATTGGACTCTTTGTGCAAGGACATTCATTGGTGGCTGCAGCTGGA
The DNA here is from genome assembly GCF_901001135.1 of Rhinatrema bivittatum. NCBI lineage: Eukaryota > Metazoa > Chordata > Amphibia > Gymnophiona > Rhinatrematidae > Rhinatrema > Rhinatrema bivittatum. The sequence goes on along the minus strand of NC_042622.1, from coordinate 216,882,828 downwards.
GGTACTGACATTGGGATCTCCTCTCTGAGAATCGACCCACACTCTTGTCCTCACCTCAGATGCCGCACCTCAGGGTTGGGGTACTCATTTTCTGAACTACAGAACGCAGGGCCTTTGGTCGTTGGCTGAACAGTTCTACCAAATCAGCTTCCTAGAACTGAGAATCATGAGATACGCTTTAACGACCTTCATTCATCTGTTAAGAGGCCATACCCTCGTGATCCACGTGGACAATCAGGTGGCCATGTTCTATGTGAACAAACAGGGAGGATCAGGCTCCTGGCTCCTTTGTCGAGAGGCGGTGTGGATTTGGGAGCGGGCCATAGAGAACTCTGTGACTCTTTTTGTGCAACATATTTGCCTGGGATAGCAAACATGTTAGCGGCTCATCTGAGCAGAGTATTTCACCTCCATGAGTTGTCCCTCAACAAGAGGCAAGTGATGTTGTCTCTAGGTGTGCCTGTAATGAAGATCTTCAGCAATGGGATAGACCATCCTTGGACTTCTTCGCCACTGAGGAAAACCGGAAAGTGAAGGAGTTTTGTTCAAGGTCTCAGCCATCTTAGAAAGACGCAAGATGCCTTTCTTCTATCTTGGTTGATTGGCCTACTCTATGCTTTTCTTCCGATTCTTTTGATCTCCAGAATGGTTCTGAAGTTACTTCAGGACAGGGCTTGAATGATTCTCATAGTCCCAGCATGACCGAGGAAGCATTGGTTTGCGTATCTGGTGCAGCATTCAGAGGACCGCCCCATTTTTCTCTGTTGCGAATCAGATCTAACGCAAGAAGGGGGCTCTCTTCTTCCCTCTCTGGATGTTGAACGCAAGATTTTGCAGGACTTAGCTGTCTCCCCAAGCATTCAACAAATAATTGTGGCAGCAAGGAAACCTTCATCTAACAAAGTTATTCCTTCAAATGGAAAAAGTATTCCAAGTGGTGTCAAGATAACCATGTTAGCCTCTTTGTCTTCGTCACCAAGGGAGCTTCTTAATTACCTTCATCTCTCAGAATCAGGCCTGGCCACGTCATCAGTCAGGGTCCATTTAAGTGCCATAGCCACTGACCACAAGAAAGACAGACTCCTCGGTGGCTTCCCACCTGTTAGTGTCTAGTTTCATGAGAAGGTCGTCTTAACCTTCACTCTCCCATCAGGAAGCCGCCAGTACCTTGGAATTTTAAGGTGGTTCTGTCTGCTCTCATGAAGGACCCCTTTGAGCCCCTACAGTCCATCCATCTGAAATTCCTTTCTTGGAAGGTGATATTCCTCGTGGCTATCACCTCATCTTGACGAGTCAGGAAACTCCAGGCCTTAGTACACTTCTTGCCCTACTTGCAGTTTTACCGTGACAAAGTGGTGCTTAGAACACACCCCAAATTCCTTCCAAAGGGATTTCCCTGCTTATCTTTTTTTCCTGAGCCACACCGTAATAGGAGGGAAGTTATGCTACGCTCTTTGGACTGTAAGAGAGCTTTGGCTTACTATAAACAAGAACACAGTCACCCCGATGTTCATCACAGCTGTTTTGTCTCATTTAATCCCAACTCACTTGGTGTGGCAGTCTCCAAGGACAATCTCCAATTGGATCACAGACTGCATTAACTTCTGTCATCAGTCTGCTCGTACTTCATTGCAAGGATCCATCAAAGTGCAGGCTACGGCGTCCTCCAGTGCGCATCTTCGGGACGTACCGATTGAGGATTTCTGTAGAGCAGCTACCTGGACATCTAGCCATACTTTCACCTCTCACTACTGCCTGGACCAGCTGGCAGCTTCTGATAGTAAATTGGGACATGCGGTGTTATCAAGTGTGGATGGCAGAAAAGACATGTCCGCTGGGGAACCAGGGTTTAAAAAAAAATTTTCTATTTTTTTTTAAATTTTTATTTATTTTTATTTTTTTTGGCAGAAATTGGGTGAAAGGGGGCATGGTCACTAGTTAACTCAGGTTTCCATCCTTCGCCCTTCAGTTTAGTTTTTTTCTTTTTGCCGGAGCTTTGGACTCCCAAACAGCATGGCTAATTCAGCCTGCTTGATGGAAAAAAGCAAGTTTGCTTACCATAAACTGTGTTTTCCGTAGATAGTAGGATGAGTTAGCCATGTGTACCCTCCCTCCTCCCTGGACATGTCTGTTCTAACCTACCAGATCAGGGCACAGCCGTATAGCTTTTTTATATCACTGAGGAGACCGAAGCTGCGCATGGGAAGAACTGCGCAGGTGCAGCACATTGAAGCTTTGACTTCAAGGAGAAAAGTCTGTGAGTGCCTTCGATGTCGTGACCCAAACATCATGGCTAATTCATCCTGTTATCTACAGAAAACACTGTTTATAGTAAGCAAGCTTGCTTTAACCTCCAAAATTGATGTTCAGTGAGCATTTTAAACATGTTACTGGGTGGCCAAGGATGAGGGGAGGAGAGGGGGAGTAGCTGGAAAATGAATGCCATGGGGAGTCGTAACTCAGGGCTGCTTTCCCCTTTAAGGATTATGGGAAAGAACATGTTTCTATGGGTGTAAACATTTGGATGTTACTGTTACTGGTAATATTCATGGGATCAGTGTACTGTGATAGTCATTAAACTTGAGTGCTCGGTTTCTGCAGTTTATTGAATACTGTGGTAACTAAACTGTGTGTTAATGCATTTTAGTAATTGGGCCCCCAAGAATGTAAATATGTTTGTCTGGATTTATATTGCAAGCTTCATGGGGCAGGGACAGTCACATGTGTCTGTACAGTGCTGTGTTTTTCTAGTAGCACTTTAAAAATGATAGTAGTATTATGTGATGTGGGCTTCCCTTTCTAACACCACTTCCACACATTGTGGTGATGTCAGTACCTATTCCATTGTAACCCTCTGCTTAAAAGAAATAACCCTTCATTTCAGCTTTTTCTCCCCTTATCCCATTTCCAGTCTCATTTCTTAGCCAAGTTCTTCAGAAAGTAACCTTTTCTCGCTTCAAGAAGCCAGTGAGGGAATCGGTTACCCATTAGGTGATAGGGGCTAAAAAGGTGTGCTCAGGTAGGATAAGCTACCGCAAACGAACTAAATGAATTCTTTGCTTTGGTCTTCATACAGAGGATATTATGAAGATGCCCACACTAGAACCATTCTTTGTAGATGATGATTTAAAGGAACTGAAACAAATGCAGTTAACCAGAACCTGATGGTATTCACTGCAGAGTTCTGAAGGAATTCTAATATGAAATTGCAGGCCTACTGCTAATCTGTAGCCTGTCATTAAAATCTACCACTGTACCTGGGAATTGGAGGGTAGCAAATGTAATGCCAGTTTTTAAAAGTGGATCCTGGGGTGATCCAGGAAACTTCAGACCAGTGAGCCTGACATCAGTACCAAGTAAAATGGTGGAAGCTATTGAGAACTGAATTCCTGGGAATATGGATAATCCTGGCATTATGGGGAGGAGCCACCTGGATTTAGCAAAGGAATGTCATGCCTTACTAATGTATTAGAAATTCTTTGAAGTTGTAAATATGTAGATGATGGCAAACCAATTTATATAGTGTATTTAATAATGTCCCTCATGAGAGACTCCTCAGGAAATAAAAAAAAATCATGGGATTGAAGGCAGTGTCTGGTAACTGGTTAAAGAATAGGAAACAAGTACTAAAGGGTCAGCTTTCCCAGTGGAGAGAGGCAGTGTCCCAGGGATCTGTACTGGGAACAGTATTGTTTAATGATCTGTAAAAGGGAGCAGTGAGTGAAGTCAAATTTGCAAAGTATTTAAAACGAGTAGACTGCGAGGAATTGCAAGAGGACCTTGTGAGACTGGATAACTGGACATCTAAATGGCAGATGAAATTCCGTGTGAGTAAATACAAGGTAATGTACTTGGGGGGAAAAATAATCCTAACTATATTTACATTAGGAATTAGTTAGGGAGACCTGGGAATTGCCATCCCCTACTTTTTGGGAGTGAGCAACAAGAATTGGACTTCCTCATTTGCATTTGCTGGAATACTGGCTATTGATCCAGATTGGCCACTGTTGGATGCTTGGTGGACCACTTTTTCTGACCTAATGCCCTGGGCTGGTTTCAATCTTGATTTCTCTCTGGCCATGACAACAAAGCTACTTTTACTTGTGTAGTTAAATTTTTTTTTTTCGCTGAATACTGGTAAAGGTTCATCTTTTTTTTTTTATCCTGCTGCAGCCTTTGACATACTGACCAGCATAAGCTTAGATCATCGTCCTCGGGGAAACCTTATTAATGCTCGGTTGCTATTTGAGATCATAGCATGATCTCAAAACTCCCCATCTGTGCACCAAATACTGCTCGATGAACAAACAGCTAGGATTCCTAGACACTGACCTTCTCTGCTTTTAATGTCTAATATCAACAAGATGCAGAAACTTGCTTTTAGCTTGTTTTGCACATACAGGTTTCAATAATCTAAGAGAGAGACAAAATAAATATATAAGCAGGGCAGCAAAAGTGTCCAAGTTATGGAGAGCATGGGCAACGTGTCATCTTGCTGTAAAGAAATGCATGAATTGCTGTGTGCCTGGGGGCCAGGGAAAACCCATGTACTGAGTTAATTGGTTTTATTAACAAGCACTGTACATAATACCCAGCACAATGAAACCTCCACTCCCTTTAGAAGGAAACAGCCTACATTTCCTAGTAGTAAATTGCTTTACATTTCCTTGACAGTTGTAATAGGAAGGGTAACTACTAGCCCACATAGGGTTAAAGTCTGTGAGTACTTTGTGCCCGCAGCCTTTAGCCTGAATTTTCAAAGTGGACTTGTGCACACATCCGTTTTGAAAATTCATGGTCTTATGCACAGACTTGCACACAGATTGTTACATCCTGCTCAGAACAAGTGGAACTTCCTGTGTGTAGATTTACATGCATACTTTTGAAAATCAAAAGTTGCAATGAATCTTCTTCCCACCCAGAATGCCTACTTGTGGTACACAAAGTCAGTATTTATGCTTTCTTTTACATGCACAACCTCTAGGTTGGTTTTCTAAGCACCACTTATACTTTGTAAAACAGGGTTTTATCCACATGAAGTGCTTTGAAAATCAGATCCTAAAAGACCAGATTACTGACTGCTGTGTGGCATGCACTAACACCTGTAATAGCAAAGTGGTTTTATTTTCCAGCCATGAATATACTTGCCTGTTCAGCATTGTCCAACACACATATCCTTAACTGAATTGTACAGCCTGCTGGTATTTGAGCTGTTCAAGTGCATTAATGTATGATACAGGAATGAGGATTTATAGAGGAGTTGATCAGTGTCTTGTTTCTCATGCTTATTAGTTTTCCATTTTCTTGCAGTTTTCTTTTGAAATGTCTTTCACTGTGGGAGTGTGAAGTACTCACTAGTAATGCAAAAAACAGATTGTGTCCTGCACATGACTGAAATAGACTATGTCCATTTGTTGCTCATGTGGTGGTGGTTTGGAAAAGCTGTTGCATTAGTGAATAAGAAACCTTTATGTAAAACAGATGATAGAGAATGGCTGTATCTCTGTGATCATCTGCTGCTTCATACTTAACTGTGCTGGGTGGAATATGGCAGTCAGGTCATCTGTGCTGAAATGACAGATGTTAAACCAGTTTCTCTTGTCTTGAGAGAGTGGCAAGTAGTACGTCTGGACAGTGTACCTCACTGGCTTTGGGTCTAGATGCATATGAAGAACATTTTCTTGGCCTTTATTTGTTAAATCAGTCAAAGAGGAAGAGGGTGTGTAGCAAACAATTTGCTAGGAAGTGCTGCGGACCTGGTGCCATTTACTGCAAGAGATACAGTGGCATTGCAGGCAGCAAAGGGTAAAGTGAACAGACTTCTGTTTTGTGAAGGATATGATGAGGCAGTCTTTGATTTACGCCATCGAAAAGTAGGATTACAGGTGCACAGATGTAAGGGGAGAAATCCAGGACTGACTCGGTCTTCCTGTGATGGCATGGAGCCATCTAGGCACTCTAGCATATGGGGTTGCAGGAATCAGGAAGGGGAATATTGTGGCATGGCAGAGATAAGTGCTGCTGTCTAATTATGTAATTGCTACGCCTTACGATCAGGTTTTCTCTTCCTTTCTTTATGTAATAACAGTGAATGCAAATGATATAATGTGATGTCATAATTGTAACACAATTGATAATGCTACTTTTGTGTTAGAGATTTTAATGATAAGCTGCACTTACTGGTGATGCTTGTATTATGCTGATGATAAATCCAGGACTGAATATTTTTATTTTTACCTTACAAGGGAAGCACTTATTTCAGGTATCCGCTGCTTTGTGAGGGAGCCCTCTGCTGACTCCTACAAGAATTGCCATTCAGCAGAAGTAGCATCACTCCTTTATTTTTAATATGAATTTGGATGGCAAATGCTTTCCAATAGTAACGGGACTACAGTGTAGTTCTTGTAGGTGAGGATCACAAAGGTGAGAGAGAAATGGTGAGTTTTTAATTGAGATTTTGAGCAAAGTATTGTAGTTGCTACCTGCAGCTTGGTGGTTGATTTTTATTTCTACATAATTGGAATTTTAAAAGATAGAGTGCATTGAACTGAAAGGACACATTGAGATATTTTGACAGAGGATGTGGTGATCTGAGACTTGTTATGGAGAATGGAGTTGCTCAGGGAATGAGGTGAAATGGCAGACTAGGAAGTGACTAGTAAATTTGGCACCTGGAATTCATTAAGAAAAAGTGGTTGAGCCTGAGAATTCTTCTTCCTCCTGCTTCCTATAACATCTGTAAGCAGGGGTGTAGCCAGAACTAAAATTTTGAAGGAGCCCAAAGTTAATGTGTGGGTACTGTGGCCAGCAGCACTATCCCACCTCCCTTCCCCCATCCTATGTTGATCTTTATGGCAGCAACTACAAAATCTTTTTAATTTTTGGCAACACTCTTATCTCATGTCTCTTCAGTGTTTCTCACTCTGTCTGGTTAAGGCAGCTATTTCATACAAATGTTTATTTCTCAGGCTGCTGGAAATAGGCTTCCACCCTGTCCAGGCATTCCTGAATTTTGAAGGTGCTGAGAGGAAGAGGAATAAATAATTACCTGCCCAAAGTAAAGAATTTGATGGCATCTGACTTTTACATGTCTAGCCGAAGGTCAGTGGGGTTCCCATTTGTTAGCCTCCTTTAAAGATGCAGGGGATCTTCGGGTAGCATGCCTCCAGATCCTCTAACTTCTGAATTGTTAAGGATCTGATTTAGATGGGACATGTTCCTGCTGTGTTAGGGTTGCGGGCTGAGCCAAAAATGAGGGGGTGCGGTGCTATGAGTAGCTACACCTCTTCCTGGAAGTGTTCAATCTTTGTGTCTAGAGGCCTAATTGAAATATTGAAGAAGGAAGCTGTGGTCTAGTATTGATTGAATTATATCGCTGCTGCCTAACTTTTTGAACAAAACTAGTTTCATACTTAAAAGTACTTTTTCTCATCAAATATTCTTCATAATAATTTGTTTTATATTCAGTCTGTCTGGCATGGGCCGGCCTTGAACCATGTCTTATGGGTTCTGAGTCACCCTGTTTCCAGGAGTTGCTTTTGGCTCCCCTGGAGATTGCTGTTTAATGTGGTTACTTCTGTCTGTGTAGCCTAGCAAGTCAATTTTAAAAGCCCTGTATGCGCCAAAACCAAGAGATATGCACACAAGTTGGTCTAGTATGCGCCGAGTGGATTTTAAAAGGCACCTGAGTACGTGTGTATCTCCTGCTTCATGCACAAAAATCTTTTCTTGAAAAAGGGGCGGGTCATTGGCTTTCCTGGATTTATGAATGAAACCAGCACGTAAGTATTTACGTACAAAAGCTCATGCCGGGGTCCGCTACCCAATAACTTTACTTCCCTGTACGTACCCAGATTAGTCCAGACTCCTGGGTTTTGTCTCCCCTCCAGCAGATGGAGTCAGAGACAGTTACATTGACATTTAAGACGAGGTGCCTCCTGTAGTCCCTAAGTATTTCTCTGACTCCAGCAGATGGTGGAGATGCAAAGCCTGCAGACTGACTAACAAAAAAATAAAAAATATAAAGGGCACATAGGCTTCTGTTTGTGCCTCCCATAAGGTTGTTAGACCTGGTGGGGTCATCCCTTCTGGTATGTGAGGCTTGAGAGCAGGGGGTCGGGGGCCCTGTGTTGCTCGGTTCCCTGGCCGGACAGGGCTGATACCCGGGGGTCCCGGATAACTTGCTCTGTGGGATCTTCACAGCCTGTCACCTCTTCAGGAGCCTGCTGCTGCTTTTTTAAGGAAAGTGCCCCTTTTTTCCTTTTGTTAGTTAATGTTTGTTAAAGTTAAAAAAAAAAAAAAAAAAAAAGACAGCATCTACAGTGAGAGGTTTCTTTCTTTCCTTCAGGGGCAGTGCATTTTCACCTTTCTTCAGTCCTGTTGTCTGGCAGCCAACATTGGAGCTTTTATTTTCTTCTCTTTCCTTCCTCATTCGGCCTCTCCCATGTGGTGCTTGACTGGCGGGGGTGGGGTCCCCCAGTCTCACTCGTGGATGCCACATGGGGCAGCCTGTTCTTCCTACGAGGATGCGCAGTCGTGTCTTTTCCGCACCAACCTCTGCTCCTGATGCTTCCCCGGGTGGGAGGGGCCATCTGGGAGCTCCGCAGGCGATATGGGCACTGTCTCCCATGTCTTGGGGCAGGGTGGGCCGTGGAGGGGAGTTCGGATCTCTCTCCCCCATTGTCTCTGGAGCCCCAGGCCTCTGGGGGAGGTCGTCAGCGGGCTGGGGGCCCTCCTGGCAGCGAAGAGGACCACGGGGATCCTTTGCATTCATCATCTTCATTTTCTTCTGGTGTTGTGCTCCTGCTCTTTAAGGCCAGGAAGGTTGCACGTCGGGGTGCATCCAAGGAGGCCCCGGGACAGTCTGCCAAAATGTCCAGGACCTCTGCGGCCACAGGGGCCCCTAGGGTCCAGCGGCTCCTGAGGGCTGCAGTGCCCGTGGCGCCACAGATTCTTCCTCGACCGCCTAGGATACCGAAGGGGCCCAGGGAGCAGATTCCCAGGAGTCCAGATCTGGGGTCGATCCACTGGATCCGAATCTGTTCTTCTTACAGGGTACAACCCTCGAGGATGATGACCCAAAGGTGGTCTGTTCCATAAGGAGGTGCTGAGCCCACTTATTCCAGTAGTGTTGGAGGAGTTGGGCATTGAAGTCCCGTCACAGGATTCCAATCTGGGGGCGGTGGATCTGGTCATGGTTGGCCTCCGGGGTCCCGCAAAGTCCTTCCTGTTCCATAGTTCGGTCAGTGCTCTTCTGTTCCGGGAGTGGGATACTCCGGACACTGGTTTGAAGGTCAGCAGGGTGATAGACAGATTGTATCCATTGCCCGAGGAGGCCCTCAACCTGCTCAAGGTTCTCAAGGTGGATGTCGCAGTTTCTGCGGTCACCAAGAAGACCACCATTCCAGTCACTGGAGCAGCAGCTTTAAAGGATCTTCAGGATAAAAAAAAAAATAGAGGTATACCTCCAAGAAGATCTTTGAAGTTTCCGCACTCAGTGCTCGGGCTGTCATGTGTGGCAGTTTCATGCTGTGAGCTGGTCTTCGCTGGGTTCAGTAACTGCAAAGTGACAAGTCTTTTTCTGAGGCTGAGGCCCTCCAGGCAGAACGGCTGGAGGCCGTCATGGTGTACAGTGCTGATGCCTTATATGACCTCCTCAGGACCTCTTCTCGGTCTATGATGTAGGTGGTTTCGACCCGGTGCCGCCTCTGGTTGAGAAATTGGTCGGCTGATGTTTCCTTCAAGGCGCAGTTGGGATCTTTGCCTTTTAAGGGAAAGTTACTCTTCGGCAAGGATCTTGAGAAAATGATCAAGTCTCTGGGAGAGAATAAGGTCCATAAGTTGCCTGAGGACAGGCCTAGAGGCAAGAGTTTCCAGTCTTCTTGTTCCCGCTTCAAGGGGAATCGAAGATTCCGAGGGTCCAGACCCTCTGGTCCGGCTCAAAGACAGTCTCTGCTCGACAACTGTCTTGGTCTCAGTCCTTTCGAGGTTGTCGACCTGACAGGGACAGATCCTCCCAGGGAGGCAGTGGTGCCAAGTCCTCTCAATGAGGCAAGGCTGGTCCACTCTTCAGTTCTTCAGATAGGACGCCTATCTCTCTCTTACGAGGAGTGGACCAAGATCACGTCTGACTAGTGGGTCTTAAGTGTGATAAGGCATGATTACGCTTTAGAGACCGATTTCTCATGTCTCCCTGCTCATATCGACACAAGGATCTCACGGTGAGGACCACCATTGGCCGTCTGCATCAGTTGGGAGCCATTGTCCCCATCCCTCCAGACAAACGAGGTTCCGGAAACTACTCCATTTACTTCATCATTCCAAAGAAGGAAGGCATGTTCCACCCAATCCTGGATTTAAAGAAGGTGAATGTGGTGCTGAAGGTTCCGCGATTCCGAATGGAGACTCTGTACTCCTGTGATTGCGGCAGCCCACAAAGGGGAGTTTCTGGCCTCTCTGGATTTGACAGAGGCTTTTCTGCACATCGGAATCCGATCGGATCACCAACGATATCTGAGGTTCATGATTCTGGGCGATCACTTTCAGTTCTGCGCTCTCCCCTTCGGTCTAGCTACGGCACCCAGGACTTCCACCAAGGCTCTCTGAAGGGAGGGTGTTCTAGTTCATCCCTATCTAGATGACTGGTTGATTCAAGCGAAGTCTGAATCCCTGTGCCGGACAGCAGTGGATTTGGTCCTCAGTCATCTCCGATCACTAGGATGGATCGTCAATTTAGCCAAGAGTCATCTGGTTCCTTCCCAGAGTCTGGAATTCCTGGGGGCACTTTTTGACTCGAGGATGGGGAGAGTCTTCCTTACCGAGCAGTGCATTGCCAAGCATCAGGCTCAGGTTCGGGAGTTGTTAGCCAAGCGGGTTCCCAGAATCTGGGATTATTTACAAGTGCTCGGGTCTATGGCTTCTATCTTGGAGTTGGTACCCTGGGCTTTTGCTCACATGAGGCCTCTGCAATCAGTCTTACTGTCTCACTGGGACCCAATGTTGGAGCATTATCAGCTACCTCTCCCTCTCTGAGAGCCTGTATAGTCCAGTCTTTCATGGTGGCTCCGCCGGGACAAGTTGAGTCGCGGTGTGGACCTCGATGTTCCAGTCTGGACGATCATTACTACCGGTGCCCATCTTTTTGGCTGGGGAGTGGTATGTCAGCATCAGTCGGTGCAAGGCTATTGGTCCCCGGAGGAAGTTTCCTGATCCATCAATCTGCTAGAGACCAGGGTGGTACATCTGGACTTGCTAGCATTTCTCCCCTTAGTGAGGGGCCGGTCGATGAGGATCTTGTCGGACAGTGCGACAGCGGTGGCCTATATCAACCGCCAGGGAGGCACCAAGAGTCATTCCGTGGCTCAGGAAGCTCTGCGTCTGGTGGGGGTGGGCAGAGCAGCATCTGGAGCGACTGGCAGCCTCACATAGCGGGCTCGGACAATGTGCAAGCAGATTTTCTAAGTTGCCAGCAGCTGGATCTTGGGAAATGGGAGCTGTCCGAGGAGGTGGTGTCCCTCATTTGTCATCGGTGGGGGACCCCATGTGTGGACTTCAATGGAAACCTTCCGAAATGCCAAGGCTCTGCGTTTCTTCAGTCAGCGGAGAGAAAGAGGAGCAGAGGGAGAAGACGCCTTGGCCAACGGATGTCCTGCTGTATGTGTTTCCTCCCTGGTCTCTGGTGGGCAAAATTCTCTGGAGAATAGAGGTTCATCTGGGACCGGTAATTCTGGTGGCACTGGAGTGGCCATACTGTCCATGGTTTGCAGACTTGATCAACCTAGCGGTGGACGGTCCTCTTCGGCTCGCCCATCTATCGAACCTGCTGCGTCAGGGACCAATTTGTTTCGATCGGGCAGATCAATTCTGTCTAGCAGCTTGCCTTTTGAAAGGTGGTGTCTGAAGGAAAAAGGTTGTTCAAACGCGGTCATTGCTACACTCTTGCAATCTAGGAAGTCTTCCACCTCTCTATCTTACGCGAGGGTGTGGAGTGTTTTTGATTCCCAGCCTTCACAAAACTGTGGGTTAAACAGTGCACTAGGCTGAGCGCAGTGTATTGCATTGGCCTGAATATTGTCATTAACATACAGTAGACATTACACAAACAAAATGCAAAACACATTAAAAGCAGACTAAAATACTCCAAAGATCACATATTAAATGATACAAAGTCTCATGCATCCATTATATTGATGACTGAAACACAAGCACCTAAAAACACCACAAATCATATACGAAGTAATGCCAAATATGTCACATCCAAGTGTTGTATTCATGGTTATAACAAACAAATATCTAACAGAAAGGCATCACCCAGCTCAATTGGACAAATGCCAGTTTAAAGAGCCAGGTTTAGGAATCTTCCTTTAAAAGGTAAAACTTTGACAATCTGACTAAGAGTGGAGGAGTAGCCTAGTGGTTAGAGCAGTGGGCTATGACCTTGGGCAAGTCACTTTACCCTCCATTGCCTCAGGTACAAACTGTCAGGCCGATTCAGTAAAGTCCGCGGGAGAGCGGACAACCGCCCGCTCTCCCGTGCGTGCGATACAGTATGCAAATTAGGTGGTGCGGTAGAAACAGGCAAAAGGAGGCGCTAGGGACACTAGCGCGTCCATAGCGCCTCCTTTTAGCCCGGAGCAGCGGCTGTCAGCGGGTTTGACAGCCGATGCTCAATTTTGCCGGCGTCTGTTCTCGAGCCCGCAGACAGCCATGGGCTCGGAAACCGGATGCCGGCAAAATTGAGCGTCCGGTTTTCGGCCTGATAGCCACCGGCCCATTTAAATTTTTTTTTTACACTTTTTTTTTTACCTTTCGGGACCTCCGACTTAATATCGCCATGATATTAAGTCAGAGGGTGCACAGTTCTGTGCACTTTCCCGGTGCCGGCAGAAACTAGTGCCTACCTTTGGGTAGGCGCTAATTTCTTACAGTAAAATGTGTGGCTTGGCTGCACATTTTACTTTCTGTATCGCGGGGACTACCTAATAGGGCCATCAACATGCATTTGCATGTTGAGGGCGCTATTAGATGCCGCAGGTTGGACGCGCGTTTTCCGCCCCTTACTGAATAAGGGGTAAGGGAAAACGCGCGTCCAAGAGCAGGTTAACAGTGTGCTCCATTGGAGCGCACTGTACTGTATCGGCCTGTGTGATTGTAAGCCCTCCAGGGATAGGGAAATACCTACAGTACCTGAATGTAATCTACTTTGAAACGCTGAAAAAGCGGAATATAAATCTAAAATCTAAATAAATAAATTGTGCTCTTACTTAGTACCTAAGGATATTGCAAAAGTAGTTCATGTAGTTATGACTAGTCAAGTCAATTTTATTTTAATTGTCTATACCATGCCTTGTCTCCATGGCAGATCAATGATTGATTGCACCCTGGTGCAAGCTTTCATTTTGCGGTCTTCCCCCTCTTTTAAATACAGACAACCAATGTGCTCGTGCCACAATCCCCCCACTCTACCAGTGCTCTCACCGCACATTCCCCCTACCCCTCCCCAGTGCTCAGAACCCTCCTATATTGGCCTCTGGCCTCTGCACATGGATCCTGCCCCATACACCTAAGTCTCCTAACTCTTTCCCTGTCCAGTATTCTAATTCCAAACCCCCTTCCTTCCCCATTCTCACTCCATACTCCCCCTACTGCAAGAGTTCTCACCCCACACTCCCTCACCTAGTGCTCTCACTTCACACTACCCCTGGTCCAGTGTCCTCATCCAATATGCCTTCCTGTCCAGTGCTTTTCTCCTATATCCCCCCCCCCCCCCCCATACACACACACTCAGGGCTATCACCCCGCTCTCCCCCAGCTCAGTACTCGCAACCCAACTGCCCAGTGCTCTTACTCCTTCCTGACTAATGTTCTTACTCCACACTACCCCCTAGCGCCCAATGCTTTCACTTCACACTGCCCTCCCCCCCAACCCCTTTCAGGGCTCTCACCTCATACATCCTACCCAGTGCTGTCATCCCGCTTTCCCCACATGCTCACCCTTCTCCACCCCATGCTTTTGTCCCTCTTCCCCAGTATACTTCTTTCTTTCTCTCTATGCTCTTACCCCACCCCCCACAAGGTACATTCCCCTTGAACTTACCTCCTGCTGACCTATGTTACTGTAATAGTGGGAAGAAGCTCTTCCTAGCCCAAGGCTCTTTCTCCCACTCCCATAGCTTATTGCATCTTGTGAACAGAATGATCTAATTAATGTTTGAGAAGCTGGGTAGCAGCTCTCAACAGGCTTTCATTTCTCCTCCCACTGCTGGCCTGAGAAAACAAGAGAAGAGGCAGCGGGGACTTCCAGCCTGGAGCTGTCCTCCCTGTCTCTCACCCCCAGTGCCTCTGCCCTGGATTGCCTGGGACTTTTCGTAGGCAGTAAAAGTTGCTTCAAAATACTGTGGCTAGATTTTAATGGGCATGGAAAAGTGTCATCATATTACACCTATTCTGTATGATCTGCAGTAGCTCTCAGTAGATGCCAAAATACAGTTCAATGTACTGACTCTGATTTTTAATGTTTACATCAGTGTTATATTACATATTTGGAGTTGTGAGCCTGTACCATGTTTATTGATGATATAAACAGCTTTGACGATATTATATGGATTAGCAGCCAATCAATTAAACAATACTATATTTTCCCCAGCAATATCTGTTATGAACTCATATCTTTGAACACACAACTTTCTAAGATGTCGCACAGCCTTTAGCTGTTATAGGTTACTTCTCTGGAACTCCATTCCATTGGAGTTGAGGAACAAGGCTGAATATTTAAGGTTCAGGAAGCGGCAAAGAATGGCACTTTGAAAAGTCTTGCCTGGTGTTGAGGGCAATTGATTAAAATATGGTACAACAGAATATATCAGAGGTGGGTACAGCTAGAGTTAAGGAATTTTTTTACGTGAGAAGTTTTTATGGACAGTTTTAATGATTTGTTAATGAATCAGATGTTAATGAATAAATCTGGTTCTAAAGAGTGGAAGTAATTACTAAAAATGTGCCTTTTGCCTTGTGGTGGCCAACCTGAAAACCTTGGGAAATCAGATCTCTATTAAAAAAAAAAAAAAAAAAAATTGTCACAGGTGTGAAGACAGCACCTTGAAGTAAAAAAATGCTTTCTCAAATAACATTGATCTGTATCATGTAGAAGTTTAAAAGTTATGACCTGCAGATTAAACATGGAGTGATATCCTATAGGAAGCCAGTGTAGACACTTTAGAATTGTATTGATTATGTTTGAAGGGGTTTTTTTTCTGTTTTTGCAGGAACAGTCTATTCATAGATTTTGAAGCTTCTCTGCTCCGATCAGATTCCATCCTGAACCCCTTACATAGGTAGGATATTCAATTTCTTTAGTACAAACAAGTTATGTAGTAATCTAGTCTGAATTTTTAATCTCAATTTTTGAAATCAGTGTAAGAGGGCAGATGATTGCCATATGATTTTTATACAGATAAGTGCAAATTTTCAAGCAAAAAAAGTTAAAACCCTGAAATTCTGCACCTAATGAATGTTTGTAAGATAACAACACACTAATCTCTTGCATTGTTGCATGCCCCTTTAGCTTAAGCATTGGTGACTTGGACTGCCGTTCTTCTGCAAGTGTGTGTGGAGAGATTAAACCAACAGAAGTGCACCTTGCTTATTCAGGTACGCAACTAACATTTCTGTATCCACAATTCATTTATGATATAGATGATTCAGATAATGTACTTTCAATATAGAGAAAATGAAAACCAGGATATAATTGGGTGGCAAGATCTTTGTGCCAGAACAGAAATACTGTTTTTATTATACAGATCTAATGTGGTCTTCAAATTGAAGCTTCATGACCCTGATGCCTGCCATGCTGGGACTCTTGTTCTTAATGATAGTTAAAGATCCAGTATAAGGGCGCTCTTTGATGATCTTCTGCACATTGGTCCTCTTGCAAAGATGGTAAGCCCCTTAGATGGAGGCAGCTACATTTATTTATTTATTTATAGTTTTTTATATACCGCCGCTCAACAAAGATATCACGTCGGTGTACAATGAACAGGAACTTACGCCGGAGCGTTATACATTTAACAGGATTAAATAAGCATTATACATTTAACAAAAGTAAGAATATATATATTTGAACATAAAACAAGTAGAATCATTTGAGTTTATAATGCTGAGGATAGGCTTCATCTGAAACATTTTGGAATCTTATATCAATTTTTTGCTAGCTGGCTTTGAGAGCTCTGACCCCTGTGATGAATAACAGTCTTGCTGATCCTTCTTGCTCCAGGAGTCATGTTGCCTGTGCCAACCTAAGACATGGGACCAGGGCCTTGCCTGGAGCTTCTGACTTTCTAGTTTCATTTCCTTCTTGTCACATTTAATATAAGGGTGCTTTTTGCTGACAAACCAGCTGGTGGCACGTGTTGAACAAGAATAATGTACGCTGTTCTGAAGCAGGCTCTGATCAAGCCAAACGTGAAAATTACAGCAAGCTGATTGGCGTCAAACTTAGATAAGAGAAGTGTAGTAACATGTTTGAGTAGGAATGGTAAGAGGAGGTTGTTGCATTGGTAAATGTAGTAGGGATAATACAGGGAGAAGGAGAGAGGAGGGAAGGCATATAAAAATTTACAAAGCTATCATAAGCTGAGCTCTACCGACCTTTTACCTTTATACAGCCTTCTGCATTGCTCTACGAGATTCTGCTTTCCAACTATTAGTGTTCAGTGTTTGTTCTTATAGAGGGAACAGTGCCCACAACAGCAGTAATGAGAATATTTTCAAATTTGGGGGAAAAGTGAACATAACATGATAACATTAAGTAATTATAGTTATGTAATTTAAATAAAAAAAATGTTTTTATGGGGGAGAGGTTTTATTTTTTTTGTAATTAGGAATATTCCATTTTTTTTCCAGTCAATTTTATATATCAAACTGGAGTTCTGGCAGTCCAATAGTAGCAAACATAGGGGTGTATTTTCTAACATGTGTTGTTATTAAATAGGCCCCTTCCTTCACATCCTACAGACCAGTCCAATCATGTGGGAGGCATCCTCTGGCCAGCAGATGGAGGGCAGAGACCCAAATTCAAGAGCAGACTTTACTCTCTATAAAAGGTCCCGTGCTGCTTCAGCTCCTCAGTATATCTCTGCCTCAGCAGATGTTCACACATGTTCACTGGTACTGCAACAAAGAGATGGATATATAATAACTTGTTCCTGTGGTGTCTTCATTCAGGGCTTCCAGGAAAACGGGCAAAGAGCCCAAATACAGACAACAGGCCTGTATTTTCTGCTAGAAGCAGAAGCCCTGGAAAGCAGATAAATTGCACTGAAGATCCTGGTGGAAGTGGGTTCCCAGGGTAATATTGACAACAGGCCCTCAGTTAAATCCAGACTTTTCACGTAGATAAGCAGCTGAATTAGCCATGCTGTATGGGTACGTCTTCCGTGCCACTAGGTGGCGGAGCTCTCTAAATCTAGTAAAGTCTTTTAGCTAAGTGCTCCCTCCCTCCTGTATTTTGAAAATATCTATATATATAATTTTCAAAATAAAAGGAAGAATTTCTGACTACATTGACATAGATATACATATTGACAGATATAAAAAAAAAAAAAAATCTCGTGAAGACCTGCCCTCGAGAGATTTTTTTTATACATCTCTGGGCACCCCCTTCCCCCACCGGCCGAGTCGATGCCCTAACTTTACCTCCTCGGTGGACTCCCCTCTGTCTTTCCGGACAGATACCGAGTGGAGCCGGGGGAAGGGCACCACTGGTTCAGTAGATTGGTGCACTGGTGTTAAGGACCGCATCGTGGGAATTAAAAAAAAAAAAATTGCACTTCTGGGGAAATCCCCTGTTTTTTGGGACCCCCATTGGGCCATAGAAGCCCCTTGTAGTGCTTGCCTCCTCGGTAACCTCCAGGTTCAGCTGGCCAAGCACAGAGTTGAGCTCCTGTGCACCGTTGGACAACGCAGAAACTGTGACGCGCCGGGCGCATTGACGCGCGGCTGCCGTAAGCATCGCAGGGATGCGGCCGCCGAGCGCATCGATGCGTGTGCTGGCTGGATCGACTCATCCGCCGGGCTAAACCCTGTTGAGTAGTTGTTGCATTCTAAAATTTTGCAAAGGTTTGACTGAATGCAAATATAAGACAAATAAAGGATTTCAGTCACCAGCTGTTACTCAATAGCAGTTACTATCTGGCTACCCATAACCTTTCTGGATGCGCTCTGTTGCATCTACCCACATCTGCACTGAACTTGTAGTCTGCCAGACAGATCTAGTTGTGGGTGTGTTGGAGCACATCAGGGACAAGTGCATTCACCAAAACGCCACAGTGTCCTACGGCACACCAACGCATCCTTGACCCTAACAGCCGCTAAATCTGCGGGTGCATTGATGCCTCCGTCTGCACGCTGATGCATATGCCGATTTAAAAAAAAAAAAAAAAAAAAAAAAAAAAAGTTCACAGGGCCCCCGAAGCGACAGCCACAGAGACCTCAAACCATAAAAAATAAATAAATAAAATGCCTAACAACAGCGAAAGCCCAGAAAGGGGTAAAAAAAACCAAAACAAAACCCAATACCACCCCTTAATATGTACCGTGAGCAACAAAGCTCCTGCCCGGAAACTGGCATACTACGGCTCGATGTGTCGGGGACACTTTCTACCACAGATGTGTACACGATCAGCCGACACACTGCCTGTCGGTGATTCGACTCACGAACGCATCCGAAGCTTGTAGCCATGCTCATAGGCTGCAACATTCAGTTTGACAGCTTTCCTAGACTGGTCCTGGAATTGACTTGAAATATGGAATGGAAAGCTTCTTTTTTTTCCATACTACCGCTCCACTTTCCCATCAATTCGTGGTAGTTGGTTGGCAATGTAAACGGCTCGTACGTACATGATCTGTTCCAACACACCACCGACTACGACTAATAACTCATTGGATGACTTTGCCAAAACATCAATTCCTTTGCGATGCTCAATGCCCACATTCAAACCACCAGTTTTACACCGCACAATATCCCTTTGATATTCTACAAGACTCGGCTAACGCCTGTTTACCTTCTCAAAACCTTACCTTTGATGAAGGGTTGGGGCACTATTGATGATCTATTTACGAAGGATTTAGGTCTCTTCTAAAACTTCAGCAAATGCCTAGGCATCCAGATGCCTTGCATGGTTGCATCCTATCGCCATAAGAAACGATGTTCCTGACAAGTGGGCGAATTTACCATGTCATTCAGAAAAAGTGCTTCGGAGATCAGTTCATCATTCTGAGACGAAGCTCAAGGAGCAGAATTCAAGGGTCCTCTCCTAGCATTCCCTCAACATCCATTTACATTACGACGTCAATATTCAGCTCGGCCCCCTACCGAAGGTCAACTTTTACCACATTTAAGCCTTACCTTGTTATAAGCCTCCGTCTTATCAACTACCAAGACAGCAGGCTTATCAGCGACGGGCACCATGCCAGCATACTGGAGCGCCTTGCCAGCCGCAACATCAAGCAGACATTCAATCTGCAAAAACCCAATCAGGGGTTTAGGCATCAATACGCCACCGTCATTTACTGTGGGAAACTGTTGTCCAACTACCTTCCAATAGGGAATCAGTTTACATTGGATCAATGGTCTTCTCGATTATACAGAAATTGCCTAACCGGAATTCCGTCAAAAGGTTTCTTCCCATTATTTCCTTGTTCCCATGAACTTGGGAGACTTGCCCAATTTGGGACCTTGGTATCTCAATAAATACCTCTACAAGGGGAAGTTCCAAATAACTTTATCAAGTCCATTCTTCCCTTTCTTCAGCCCGAAGATTGGATATGCTCACTAGTCTTGAAGAATGCATAAGCTCACATTCTATTATACACAGTTCCTAGTGTTCCTCTGTTCCCAAGCAGACTACCATCACTTCCAATACAAACTTCTTCCATTCGGCCTTTCCTTGGCCTCAAGATTTCACCATATGCAAGGCATTGGCGGTGGCGCACCCCTTTCGTCAGGGGGTTTCAAATATTTCTCTACCTAAACGGTGGGCTCCTAGTAACATCCAATCCAACACTACAAAGAGACAATCTTTGCAGGTGATCTCTTACCTAGACAATCTAGGCCGCCACATTAACCACGGACAATAGAAACGGGAGCCCACTCACTCTTACACTTCAAATGTGCCTACATCGACAAATTCCAGTCAAGGTTTCTTACATCACCCGAGAGCAATAGCTCTCTCCACGCTGTCTACCATTCTACTTCACAGGAAGCACCTCGCCAATTCCTACCTGTTTGGGGACCATGGTGCCACCCATCTACATATGTGTCCACACATACGCCACCTTCAATTGAGTCACAAGCACCAATGGCTTCCTTTCTCCATCAGCTGTCCACTCAAATTTCCTATACCATCAGGAGGGAGAGACACCTCCAATTGGTGACTACTCCCGTTGACACTATCGACAGGCTCACCCCTGCACCCCCTTTGATATCAAATAAAACTCACAGGGATGCATCCCCCAAAGGAAATTAATCTGAAAGAATTGCAGACACAAGGTCTAGGGACTTCGTACGAACGTTCACTGCACATACACCTTTGGGTACCCAAAGCGGTAATCAACACCCTTCAACACTTCTAAGATTCCCTACAAGGGAAGATATTCATTATTCACACGGACAACCAGGTTACAATGTCCTATATAAACAAAGATGGGGTGTTGAATTCAGGGAACCTCTGCAAACCAGCAGTTCCAATACTGATCTGGGATCATCAGGGATCCATCTCGCTGCAAACAATTTATCTACTTGAGATTTACAATTCCAGGGCGTCAAACTCAGTGGCATTTTCAGCCTCGCTAATGGGAACTGAATCCAAAAGTAGCCGTAAAGGATTCTCAGTTCAGAGTCTCCCTGCAGTCTATCTATTTCCGACAGAGAGCAGCAGGAAACTGCAGAATTTTCTTCGGTTTACCTGAGCCACTCCGACTCACTCCAGATGTTTGTCTCATCGATTACTTACAAGCCCACTCTCTGCATTCCTTTCAATACCACTCCTCTCTCGCACAATCAAGAGATTCCTAGAGGACCGAGCGGATCTGTTCCTTACCCCGCCAGCATGGCCAAAACAACCATACTACAGTTCCCTACTACGTTTTTCAATCCGCAACCAAATTCCCCTGGTTGCCAGCTCGCAGCAAGGGAAACACTGCTGCATCTTCTTAACTCCTCCTTACACTTCACGGCATAGAGATTAAACAGGCTTGCTTGCTATCGATTTAACATTCCTCCTTCCCTTCCAGATGTCGTCTTCTCCTCAGGAAGGCTATCCACCTGGCTCAATTACCAGAAAACGTAGTTCTGCTACGCTTCCTAATGTTTATCAACTGGTATCGACCCATTAACCTGCCCACCTAACTTACTTCGCTCCTACCTCCATCCACTTTATAGCAACAACCTTGCTACTTCATCGCTACATTCTTCCTTAGGAACTATAGCAGCTTCTCACATTCATTTAGATGGAAAGCACATTAGTTCCAAGATTCATGAAGGAGCTATTCCGCCTATGTCCAGCTATGCATAAGCCACCGGTGCCGTGAGACATTACTCAGTTCTCAAATAGCTACTAGTTTCTCCCTTTGAACCTTTCGACACTTGTCACCTTTGCTACCTCATGGAAGGTGCTTTTCCTGGTTGTTTTAACTTCTACAAGGAGAATGAGTGACTTCTAAGCATTAATTCACTAGCCTCCTTATCTTCAATTTCACCACGGGCTGAAGAAAGGGTGACCTTGCGCACTCACCCTTAATTTCTATCAACAGAATTTTTCAGTTTCCACATTAACCAAACCAATCCCTTACCACGTTCTATCTTAACCCTCATGCACATGACTATGCGGTAAGGTTACACACCTTAGATGGTAAACGTGCGCTGGCATGCAACAAACAGTGCACTCTTTCACCCAATTGACCATCACTGCTATTTCTTTCATTCATTTCAAACGCACAAGCACGTCCAATAACGAAAATCACTTTATCCACATGGATATCCACCTCTATCCAGTTTGTTATAAGACAAGGTCGCAAACACTATCTGCGACCCCCAAGGACACATCAGGTGCGTGCATCGGCAGCCTCATTTACCTATTCCCATCATGTACCTCTCATAGACATCTGTAAAGCGGAGACATTGTCATCGCTACACAGTCCATATCCCACTATTGTTTTGACAAACGGAGACTGAAGCCATATTGAGACGGACTATCCCACAGGAGAGCACTGCTTCCACACAAAAACAGCCTTCATGGGAACTGTCTGCCATTTTTTATCGTATTCAGCAAAAAAAAAGAGGGAAGTACATAGCACTTCACAGATATTAATTGCTCAATACGTCAGCTGGGGACTCCCATACAGCATGGCATTCAGCCATCTACGTGAAAAGAGCAAGTTTGTTTACCGTAAACGGTGTTTTCCATAGATAGCAGATAAATTAGCCATGCTGACCCGCCCGCCTCCCCGGACAGTTCTATCATACCTACCTTGTTTTGATACTGACTGAGGAGCCTGAGGTAATCCTGTCAGGATACAGGAGGGCGGGAGCACCTAGCTAAAAGATTTTACTAGACTTAGAGAGCTCCGCCACCTAGTGGCATGGAAGACGTACCCATACAGCATGGCTAATTAATCTGATATCTATGGAAAACACTGTTTACGGTAAGCAAACTTGCTCTTTTCAGGCTAGTGCAAGGTTCCCCTTTCCTCCACAGAGCGTGTAGGAGCTCAAACAGAGCTGGGTTTTTTTTTTATAAGGGGACTCTGAAGAGAAACAGGACCCAAGGCCTTAAGCATGTAAAAACAGACTCCCAGGGTATCAGGCAGAGAATGCTGATTTCCCTAGTTGAGTGGACTCCCAGGACAGCAGGCAGTCTCATTTTGTCCCTGCCAGGAGCAGGAATTAAAGATGATACCACAGGTAAGGCTGAGGAAATCAGCATGTCAGCTATGTATGAGAAAATGTTGGAGTGTTTTGCCTGGGTTATCAAACCCAGGCAAAACTTCCTGGGTTTGATACCCAAACCATGTCATTTACCATGAGTCTCCTTCAGGGAAAGATAGCTATGCTCAGTGATTGGAGTAACAAGTTCTCAGCTGGGAGAAATTTCTTGAGGGTGTATCTCCAACAAGCAGGCAAGGTCAATTAGCAGCTCCAAAAAAAAAGAGATTCAAAACTCCCAGATCTGGAGGACGAAGGCTTGGCTCAGTCAGGCTTCTCTTTCCTTTCTTTCTCTAGACTGCTAAGTATGATCATTAGTGTTTTAAGACCTCTTGCGGTGAGGCTAGCATTCCTCAATAGAGGCTATGCTGACAGTTTCTCACAGGACAAGCAGAATGGTAGCCCTTACATATGGGTGACATCATCAGGATGGAGCCCAATCACGGAACACTTCTGTCAAAGTTTCTAGAACTTTGACTGGCCCCTACTGGGCATGTCCAGCATGGCACCAACCCTGCAGCCAGCAGGGGTCCCCCTTCAGTCTTGTTAAAAAGCTACAGGTAGTGCCAAAAATAAAATAAGAAAACGTTACGAACCCAACACCGCGGGGCAGCGGGCGGGTTTCGTGAGGACTAACATCCTGCTGTCCTGTGAGAACACCTGTTACAGGTAAGCAACTCTGCTTTCTCACAGGACAAGTAGGATGACATATGGGTGAGTACCGAGCTGAGGATGTCAGAGTATGCACCAAATGTACCCAGGTGTGCAAGGCACTAGGCCTGGGATGAAATTTGGCCGAGGGCATCCTGAACCCCACCGGGCAGGCGGAAGAGTGTTGGTACGTCACGTTGTTAAATAGGTTGCGCAAGACAGACTGGCCGAAGATGGAATCTTGTCTTGTGGCTTTGTCTAAGCAATAATGGGCTGTAAAGGTATGGAGAGAACTCCAGGTGGCAGCCCTGCAAATGTCAGGAAGTGGCACAGAGCATGTGTGTGCTACTGAAGTCGCCATGGCCCTCACAGAGTGTGCTTTAACACGGTCTTGAAAGGAATGCCTGCTTACTGATAGCAAAAGGATATGCAGCCCGCCAACCAGGAGGAGAGAATCTGTTTACCCACAGGCTGCCCCAATTTGATAGGATGGAAAGAGACAAACAATTGAGTGTTTTTCCTGTGGGCAGCTGTATGGTCTAGATAGAAGGCTAGAGCCCGTTTGCAGTCAAGGGTATGCAGAGCCTGCTCTCCTGGATTGGATTGGGGCGGGGCCTGGGAAAAAAGGTAGGTAGTTAATTGTAACTGCTTCTTTTCATCACGTTTTATTATGTTTTTTGGTTGTATTCTTCGCACCCCTGTTTTCTGTAAACCGACATGATGTGAACGAGTTCATGAATGCCGGTATAAAAAAACCTTAAATAAATAAATAAATATAATGGATTGATTGAGATGAAACTACCTTGGGTAAGAATTTAGGGTGAGTGCGGAGTACTGCCCAGTCCTGCAGAAGTTTAGTGTAAGGTGGATAGGTAACTAGAGCCTGTAATTCACTAACTCTGCGAGCGGAAGTGATTGCCAAAAGGAAAATCACTTTCCATATGAGATATCGAAAGTCACAGGATTGAAGAGGCTCGAATGGTGGTTTCATGAGCTGACCCAAAACTAGGTTGAGGTCCCAAGAAGGGGCCAGAGGAGGCTTGAGGTAAAGCTAGCCTTTCAAAAAACGTGTTACAAGGGGTTGTACTGATATGGGAACATCCCCGACACCTTTATGGAAGGTGGCTACCGCACTGACATGCATCCTGATGGAGGAAGTTTCCAGACCTGACTCTGACCTGCCAGAGAGAGTCCAGAAACTTCGTGATTGGACAAGTAAAGGGGTCAAGGGATTGAGAAGAGAAGGGAATTGTATAATTCATGATATCATAATGGTGACACTAGATATAGAAGCTTTATACACGAATATACCCCAGTTGGCAGCACTAGAAATCATTATGCAGATATTACAGACACGTACGATATATAAACGCATCCCTAATGAATTTCTGATTAATTTGCAACAATAGCATTTACTAAAATTTTTTTAGCTTTAACAAAAACATATATCAGCAGATAAAAGGAGTAGCTATGGGGTCCACAATGACCCCATCAATTGCAAATCTATATTTAGCCAAATTCGAAAAAGACTTTTTAGTAATTCATGAATTTGTAGGAAATATATTACTTTGGAAAAGGTTTATCGATGACATCTTTTTATTATGGAAGGGTGATTTGCGGACTTTAGAAAAATTTCATATATGGTTGAACTCTTTGGATTCTAATTTGAATTTCACCATGAATCATAGTAAATCATCAATTCCCTTTCTAGATATTCAGATTAGTTTAATCAATGGTAAATTCATTACAGACATCTACAGGAAGCTGACCGATACCAACAAATTATTGCATTATACGAGTAGTCATAGTAGATCTTTGTTAAAAAATAAAAAAATAAACCTACCGTATTCACAATTCTTAAGGTTAAGACGACTTTGCACCACTGAGACGATTTTCAAAGAAAGATCGATACAGATGAGACAGAGGTTTTTGCAGAAGGATTACCCATTACAGCACATTCAGAATGGCTTTGAAAAAGCATTGAAACAGAAACGGTCTGAGTCATTGAAGAAGAACAAAAAAACAACTAACCATGTAGTCTGCCCCATCACTTTTTCCCACATGTCACACAATATCATTACTGTTTTGAAAAAGTTCTGGCCCATAATGCAGGTTTTACCTGCCTTCAAAGAAAAGGATCTAATGATAGCTAAAAAAAAGAGATAAAAACTTAAAGGATTTACTAGCTCCATCCTCTTTGCCAATGAATTCAGTCCGCGATAAGAGACCACCGGGCCACCCAGTGTGGTAATTGTTCAGTTTGTAAAGTTAATATTAAGACAGATAAGTTACAAATACATAGAAACAGAAATGACGGCAGAAGAAGACCAAATGGCCCATCCAGTCTGCCCAGCAAGCTTCCCTCATTTCTTCTCCCATACTTATCTGTTTCTCTTAGCTCTTGGTTCTAATTCCCTTCCACCCCCGCCATTAATGTAGAGAGCGGTGGAGGAGCTGCATCCAAGTGAAATATCTAGCTTGATTAGTTAGAGGTAGTAGGAGTAGTAACCGCCGCAATAAGCAAGCTACACCCATGCTTATTTGTTTTTACCCAGATTATGTTATACAGCCCTTATTGGTTGTTTATCTTCTCCCCTGCCGTTGAAGCAGGGAGCTATGCTGGATATGCGTGAGGTATCAGTTTTTTTCTTCTCCCCTGCCGTTGAAGCAGAGAGCTATGCTGGATATGCATCGAAAGTGAAGTATCAGGCACATTTGGTTTGGGGTAGTAACCGCCGTGACAAGCCAGCTACTCCCCGCTTTGTGAGTGTGAATCCTTTTTTCTTCTCCCCTGCCGTTGAAGTTATGCTGGATATACGTGAAGTATCAGTTTTTCTTTTCCCCTGCCGTTGAAGCAGAGAGCTATGCTGGAAATTCGTGATGTATCAGTCTTTCTCCGATGCCGTTGAAGTAGAGAGCCATGCTGGATATGCGTCAAGAGTGAAGTATCAGGTACATTTGGTTTGGGGTAGTAACCGCCGTAACAAGCCAGCTACTCCCCGCTTTGTGAGTGCGAACCCTTTTTTCTTCTCCCCTGCCGTTTAAGCAGAGAGCTCTGCTGGATGTGTGAAGTAACAGTTTTTCTTTTCCCCTGCTGTTGAAGCAGAGAACTATGCTGGATATGCATTGAAAGTGAAGTATAAGAATGGAGTGATCAAGCTAGTTGAAAGGCATCAGGAATAGAGGAAGGTGGAGGTAGTAATTTGGATATTTGGTTTGGGGTAGTAACCGCCGTAACAAGCCAGCTACTCCCGTCATTGTGAGTGCAAATCCTTTTTTCCACATTTCCTCTTGCTGTTGAATCTTAGAGTGATGTTGGAGTCACAGTAACCATGTGTATGTTTATTGACTAAGGGTATTGTCTCCAGGCAGTAGCCATCATTCTGGCGAGTCACCCACTCTTCATTGGCGGCCTCTTGACTTTATGGATCCACAGTGTTTATCCCATGCCCCTTTGAAGTCCTTCACAGTTCTGGTCTTCACCACTTCCTCCGGAAGGGCATTCCAGGCATCCACCACCCTCTCCGTGAAGAAATACTTCCTGACATTGGTTCTGAATCTTCCTCCCTGGAGCTTCAAATCGTGACCCCTGGTTCTGCTGATTTTTTTCTTATGGTAAAGGTTTGTCGTTGCCTTTGGATCATTAAAACCTTTCAAGTATCTGAAAGTCTGTATCATATCACCTCTGCTCCTCCTTTCCTCCAGGGTGTACATATTTAGATTCTTCAATCTCTCCTCGTACGTCATGCGATGAAGATCCTCCACCTTCCTGGTCGCCCTTCTCTGTACCGCTTCCATCTTGTCTTTGTCTTTTTGTAGATACGGTCTCCAGAACTGAACACAGTACTCCAGGTGAGGCCTCACCAAGGACCTGTACAAGGGAATAATCACTTCCCTTTTCTTACTCGATATTCCTCTCTCTATGCAGCCCAGCATTCTTCTGGCTTTTGCTATCGCCGGGACTGAATAATTATTTTAAACTTAAATCATTGACGAACTGTAAGAGCAAAGGAGTGGTATACACGGCGATATGCCTATGCAATAAATTTTATATAGGCAAAACAATTAGAGAGTTTAACAAGCGTATTATAGAGCATAAGAGCAGTATGAAATGCTGTGTGATGTCGAAACCCTTGGTCGAGCATTCTGTAGAATATAACCATAAGTTTGAGCAATACAAGTTCTGTGTGATTCAGCAACCCACTCTTAACTGGAGAGGAGGGAATCTGGAGAGACTATTGTTGCAATTAAAACAAAGATTTATATATGAGTTTAACACCATGGCTCCGAACGGATTAAACATGGAAACAGATTATTCCGTGTTTTTATGAAAATTTTTATGAAAATGTTTACTGTCTGTAATACTGTATTTTACCAGCAACAATTTTTGGCTGCACTTTTATTCATTTATGGGACATTTTTTGGATTTTTAATGGTTTTAACTTTTAGTCTTTGTTTATTTTTATATGATCCCCACATGTTTTTACAATCTGAGTATTTGTTTCACTATATAATGGGGTAGATTTTATAATTCTACGCGTGCGCGTACTTTTGTTCGCGCACCAGGCGCGAACAAAAGTACGCCGGATTTTATGAGATACGCGCGTAGCCACGTGTATCTTATAAAATCCTGCGTTGGCGCGCGCAAGGGGGTGCACATTTGTGCAACTTGCGCGCGCCGAGCCCTGCGCGCGCTGCCCGTTCCCTCCGCCTCCCCTCACCTTCCCCTCCCTTCCCCTACCTAACCCACCCCCCCATCTCTGTCGCAGAAGTTACGCCGTGCGCCGTGTTCCGGTCCGGGAGCTGGTCCAGAGGCCGCGGCCACGCCCCCGGAACGCCCCCAGGCCGAAACCACGCCCGCGGATGACGCGCCGTCCGCGCCACGCCTCCCGACACGCCCACCCCAAGAAAGCCCCGGGACTTGCGCTCGTCCCGGGGCTTTGCGTGCACCGGAAGCCTATGCAATATAGGCTTGGCGCACGCAGGGGTTTTTAAAAATGTTATGCGCGTAACCCTTTTAAAATCCAGCCCAAATTGTTTTTACAATCTGAGTTTTGGTTTTACTATATAATGTGTGCACAATATACAATGACTGTTTACTCATTGTCAGATACCTGTCTGACATTTGTTTATATACATTCTGACAGACATATTTTTTAAAACATTTTTACACACAATTTTAGTAGCACTTAATGCATAGAATACATATGTGGCTTTAGAATGGCATTTTTACTACAAGTCATATAAACTGTATGTCCCTCCGGTTTCATTACTCTCTAACCACGCCCACCCAGTTGATTGACAGCATGGAATTTATATTTATCTTTTTTTTTTTTTTTTTTTTTTAAAGATAGGTTCTTATTTACCTCATATTTATTTTATGTTTTAAATAATTCTTGACATTTTTCTGTCAACATCTAGTATTTTTAAAGTATTTGGGAAGCTTTTAATGTTTTTATTTTTTGGCGCCAAAATCGCTCTTTAAAATGGTTGTCTGACAGCGTCTAGAGAGCTATCAGTAGAGACTGAATTCTTGACGGTGTTCTGCAAGGTAAATATCTTTTTTGACTCTGATCGCGTTTCTTAAGTATAGTTTGTTGCCTGTGGTATGCGCTTTATGTTCACTTTGAAATAGACACCCC
The DNA here is from genome assembly GCF_901001135.1 of Rhinatrema bivittatum. Lineage (NCBI taxonomy): Eukaryota > Metazoa > Chordata > Amphibia > Gymnophiona > Rhinatrematidae > Rhinatrema > Rhinatrema bivittatum. The sequence continues at coordinate 216,853,557 of NC_042622.1, read as the reverse complement.
AATCTGGATTTATCAGTCGGCATATAATTATAGAATTATAGATATTGCTTCACATACATGAGCATCGCTGCTTTTTCATAAAAGGCTACGAGTTAATGTAATATATGCCTTCATTTCTATACCGCGTTTAGATGAATAATCGATGTGTTCATGGTTAAGCACTTTTAAGATAAATGCTCTCGATTATAAACGCGTTCAGATGATTAATCGATGCGTTTATTTTATTGCTTGCCCGTTTACAGTATAACAATCTCGGTGTTTTTGAGGACTTGTCTTTGGCACCGATTTTCTTTTTTAATTGGACAACCGGCAGCGTCTACATTTTCTTTTATTTAAGTACAGACTGGATCTAATATGATTTTAAATTGTTTTTTTATTTATAAGTTTCTTTTGATAGCACTTTGTTTAAGATCCGTTTTAAGCCTTCAGTTTATTATTTTTTAGTCAATACTTATTTTTATCGGACTGATTCTATTTTACATTATAGATCATGTACATATTTTATACAGCACTCAGTGATGTTTTTATTACGCTTTCAACAATGTGCTGGTTTCAATATATTTGAAGTCACATGTTTACAACTTAAACATAGTGTTAAGTTACAATGTAACAAAAGGACTAAGAGATCAATGCAGTTGGAAGGTAAATAAATTTTATTTGGTCATGGGGATAGTTACAATAAAGGTTAGCATTTAAAAAGGGACTATAAAGGTTTTTTATTAATGGCTTGTACATCTTTTGTAGTTGCTATGCATTGCTGATACAGTTATTTGTTCCTTGATGATTCCACACCACTGTATTTCATTCGAGACCTTTGACTGTCTGAGGTAAAGTAATAAATATTGGTCATTATATAGTGATAGAACATATTTTCTTTCTGTATAATAAACGGAACGATGGTTCTCTTTATGCTGTTTTTTTACTTTGTTTAAATATAGATGTCACCATTCTACAACATTTTAATTTTAATTGCTCCACAAGTCATCTGGATGTTGTTAGAAGTTTTAGGTTTATTGATTGTATTTATTATATGGTTTATTTGTAGCCCCTGAGGCAGCCGCTGTTGAGCTGCGAAACTCGGCTTGAGTCTGGCAATTTTAAGAATACGTCTCTACTTTAATAAATATTTGAAAAAGATCAAAGCATCTATCTCTCTGTGTTTACCCTACTGCATCATTTTGCAATCTTCCCATGCACCTATTTCTTTTCTATCCATAAGATATTTCTCAGCTCTGTTTTCTGCACTCCCAACAAACCATGCAGATATAAACACTGGATCTATTCCAAGCTTCCAGTAAAACTGAATTCAAAATCTGCTTTATGCTGTCTGAGTGGAAAGCAAATATTTCATGGCATCAGAGTTGTAGTCTATGAAGAATGTATTGTAAGCAACCACCCTTCAATCCCTTGAGAGAAGCTAGTTTGCTTGCTATAAATTGTGTTTTCTGTAGATAGCAGGACAATTTAGCTATGCTGTCTGGGTGACGTCATCCGGCGTCACAGGGCAGAGTTTTTTAATCTCTTAGCTCGAATAGCTTTGCAACTGTGGCTGCGAGGCTGTTCCCACGCTCCTCGAGCTGCTCTCCTCGGTTAGTTTTAAGCAAAGTCTTATGTGTGTAAAAAATGGCTGTCCAGGGAGGTGGGAGGGGATGCATGGCATCATCTATGGAAAAAGCAAATGTTGCTTACCTGTAACAGGTGTTCTCACAGGACAGCAGGATGTTAGTCCTCACATATGGGTGACATCACAGGATGGAGCCCAATCATGGAAAACTTCTGTCAAAGTTTCCAGAACTTTGACTGGCCCCTACTGGGCATGCCCAGCATGGCACTAACCCTGCAGCCAGCAGGGGTCCCCCTTCAGTCTTATTTAAAAGCTACAGGCAGTGCCGAAAAATAAAATAATAAAACGTTACGACCCCAACACCGCGGGGCAGCGGGCGGGTTTCGTGAGGACTAACATCCTGCTGTCCTGTGAGAACACCTGTTACAGGTAAACAACATTTGCTTTCTCACAGGACAAGCAGGATGGTAGTCCTCACATATGGGTGAGTACCGAGCTGAGGATGTCCGAACATGCACCAAATGTACCCAAAGGTGTGCAACAGGCACAACAACAGGGGTGGAGTTTGGTAGAGGGCATCCTGAACCCCACCGGGCAGGCGGAAGGGTGTTGGTATGTCACGTTGTAAACAGGTTACGAAGGACAGACTGGCCAAAGATGGAATCTAGTCTTCCGGCTTTGTCCAAGCAATATATGGTTGATTTGTAGCCCCTGAGGCAGCGGCTGTTGAGCTGTGAAACTCGGCCTGAGTCGGGCAATTTTAAGAATACGTCTCTACTTTAATAAATATTAGAAAAAGATCAAGGCATCTATCTCTCTGTGTTTACCTGACGGCCATTATAGATCGCCCACCTCTTTGTCTTTTGGGACAAAATGATGCAGTAGACCAGCATTGTTGGGAGAAGTACTTAGAAAACGCAATCTGCTGTGTTTTGTATATCAGTCTTCGGAAACTGTAACTCTTGTGCATTATTTTTAATTAAAAATGTCAGTGTTGCTTTTTAAATTTATTGCATTTATGGCTCCACCCTATTTTTCTAACGTTTCTTATTATTCACTTGCTAGGCCATTTAAGGTCATCCCAAATGGGTTTACTTTGTGTTCCAGGGGTTTGGCTGGTGAGGCTGTCTAAGTTCTGGAATTTGCTTCATTTCCAGATAAGAGCTGTAACTGATCTTGTTCTGTAAGCATCTTAAAGCTTGGCTTTTTTTCGGCTAGCTTTGCTTGAGTTACCGCTCTTAAGTTTGGAATGTATCCCATTTTTAATTTAGAATTTTAAATAATTTTGGTTTGCTTTGCTGAATATTCAAGTTTGGCTTTCTTTTTGGCCTGCCACTATCATGTATTTTTATTTGCTTGAGTTCTCTAGCACTTTTGATTTATTTTCTTACTGCTTTGGTGATATTAGGCATGTCATTTTCAGCAGCCTGCATATGGCAAAAGTCTGCAGAGGTTAGCCCAAACTTTCAACGTGGACTTTTGCACAGAAGTCAGCTTTGAAAATTCCCAACTTGTGCTGGTGTGCATGTACAAGTAGACAGGAAGTTAAACCTGCTCCTAAGTAGGTGTAATTTTCTGCATGAAAACTTTTTCCACATATTTTAGCAAATTGAAAATGTGTGTGTGTAAATGCTTTCCCCATCTGAATTCTGCCTCCTGAAACACCAACTGCAATTGAGGGCAAAGGTCCATGCCTAATTGAGTTATCTGCATACTCTTCCCCTCACAGCCCACGATAGAATTTTCAAAAGGCAGTTTATACACACTAACCCTTTTGAAAATTACTCCCTAGAAGTAAGATAATGTAGTGAATTTGATTGCATTGTATTGTACAATTTAATCTGTTATGAATATTTTTTTATTGTACACTGCATTGAGCTTTTCTTTACATTATGTGGTTTAAAGATATACTATATAAAAAAAAAATAAGAGCGTAGCGAAGCAGAACTGGTTAGGTTTTGGAGTGTTAGTAGTTACTGTGTGATTGTGAGTGTCCTCTGAAAAAGAAAAGAGCAATGCACTAATGAAATACTGGTCTGTTCTAGGTAGTCAGTCTTGGGCATGTTGTCGATTTAGCATTTATTGTAGACCTCGCTGCAGCCCATTCGGTTTTCTTCTGCTCACCCTCCAGAGTCTTGGGTTTATTACTTTTGACCATTCAATGCAGTTGCATGTACCCATATATGAAGATCACAGTATTAGGATTACCATATGACCCAAATATAAGACCAGGTTTGTTTTGGAAATGTGCCTGAAAGCACTGCACTTATTCACCTGGCCCAAACTTACTTCTCTCCTGATGCTCTGCAGCACATTTTGCTGTTCCTGTATTGAGACCCACATACAGCTTTTCTAATGGACCTTGAGTCTAGTCTGACTAGTGTTATCCCTATTCCAAAACTGAACGCTTTATGCATTTTTACTAATATACGCCTCAGTCCTGGTCAGCTGTATTCTCTGTTGTTCTGATACTGAACCGCATACTTGCAACTCTGCCAGTGCTATTCAGGTGTGATTTAATAAGATCCTCGTTATTCCGGTATTTGGCACTGCCCCACACACATCTGTCAGAGTCCTTTTTAAATGAGGTCTGAAAGAGCTCCAGAATGCATGATTTTCAGCAGAAGCTGATGGATTGGAAAGATGACACTGTACTAGAAAGCTGGATATATATACTGGAAATAGTCCATTTTCTTGTGGAAGGAAGAGGATGTTCATAAATGGTTTCAGGTTAATGCCCAGGTGCACAGTTTACTGCTAACTTCTCAGAAAATGACAGCTTTCTAACTGGGCAAAGAATAAAATTGGTCTTTTCTAGATAGAAAACATGCGACAAGACTGAAATATAATTTGCTCTGTTTTCCTTCCCTACTGATTACAGCTTTTTGTAAAGATGCCACATTTCCTCTTGTCAGTTGTACAGCAAGAGGTTCAGAAATGTAGATACTTGAGGGCAGGAAGTCTGTATGAACAAAAGATTATACTGGAATGTAAAGCTAGGATGCATAAGTTTAGAACATAATATAATGGAAACATAGAATATGACAACAGTTAAGGGACATATGGTAAGTCCCATCTATTCAGTCAAATTTACTTCCTGTTACAATACCTTAGATTTCAGCTAATCACTTATTTATCTAAATTGGATTACATACCTTAGGGAGCAAACCTTCAAGGCAAGGAGCAAACAAAGAATCCATTTTGCTTATCTAAGGCTTTCTTGAATTCTATTACTGTTTTTACCTCCATCACCTCTACTGAGTGACTGATCCATGCATTCACCACCCCTTCTGTGAAGCATTATTTTTAAATGTTACTTCTGAGTCTAACCCTTTTGAGCCTGCTCTCTTGACCTCTTGTAGAACTTCCCTTCCACCAAAACGTTTTCTTGTGTATTATTTAATATCTCTGAGATGCATGAATGATATGGTATATCATTTTAAGAGAAAACTGCTCACGTATGTGACCATGCAAATTAATCTGTAAGTTAGTTATTGAATGATTGCTCTAATAGAAGATAATATATATTGGTTTTTAAAGTATTTTTCTAAAACTGTTTTATGTTCGTAACTGGTGCTTTGAAAATCAACTGGAGGGCTGCGGGTGTAAAAGTACGGGTGAAACATGATTTCACATGTCCTTTTGCCTGCACTTGCAGTAGGCATTCCAGGAAGGGCGGGCGGGTGGCACATGGAGTTTGGATGGGGAGAGGATTTATGTGCCTACTTTGGACTTTTCTAAATATGCACGCACAAAGTTATACCTGCTTGGTTTGAAAATTTGAGCTTTAGCCCTATATGGACTCTGAAGGTACTTTTCAAAAAGCCTGCACATGGCTGAAGTCTGTGGGTACAAAGCATTAGTCTGCTTTGAAAATTTGCAGATTGTCCCTGTACATGCATGAACATATGTGCACAAAGTTACACCTGCTCCCGAGCAAGTGTAACTTTGTGTGAGTGGAGTTACATGCATACATTTTGAAAATCAAGTGTGTGTACATTTTTTCCTCTCTCCAACTCCGCTCCTGGAATTTCCTGCCACAAATGTGGGTAAGAGTGCATGAAATTGTGTGTTAAGCATAATTTTATGTCCATACCCCCAACCCCTAAAAATGCCACTGTATGCAAATAAACTTATTGCATATTCATTGCAGACAGCCTTGAAAATCAGAATTCATGGCAATTGTGGAGGGGGCTGGCGTTTGATAATCCCTGGTCTAAATTATTACATGGTGCTGTTTCATTCCATTAATAAACATGTATTGTAGGTTTATTAAATGAGAATCATGTCTCCTTTTTAGGATTTGCAGTCCCTTCATCCCCATCTCCCTTTGGTATCTGTAGCAAGATTCTGAGGTTTCTCTCCAGATCCTAGGATATAGCCTTGATCCATTAATTCTAGTTCTAGCAGTTGTAAATCGCATGTAGGGCCAAATATACTAAGCATTTTTTTCATCAACCCAAATAGGAAAATCCATGTCCCTCAATTGTTATGATCTTTAGCTGTGATTTTACAGCATGAGTAAAACCTCAGTACTTTGTGCCTGCTATTTTGTGCAGGTGGCTCAGATGTTGGATGGGTGGAGGGGCAAATTAGCATGTGTATGTCTGAAAATCTAGAGGTCCATATTCAGACACAATCTAGATATCAAAGTTAACCAGATAAACATATCTGGCTAACTTTGGAGGTATATTCAATAGTACAGTCCTTCTCTTGAATAGGTCTTTGGCCTGTCCGGACTTAGTTGGCTAAGGTAACTGGCTAACTCGATTCCTCCCAGTTACACTCCCGGAGCATCTCTTAACTTAGCCAGCAAAATTCTAGCTGGCTATCTTTTTAGCCTGCTAGAATTTAGCTGGATAAGTGTCCAACTATTTAGCTGGCTAACATCTGAGTTACTCAGCTAAATGCTTTTGAATATGGACCCCCTAATGTACATTCTTGACTTTCTTCCACCTAAACTCCCCTCTGAGAGTGTCTTTTTAACCTAGTCAAAAGTGTGTATATTGTGAAAGTTGGTGCATACTTTGAGACAGACGGAGGGTAATTTTCAGCCAAATCATTTTACCTAAGTAAATGGCTTTGCAAAATATCTTCTAGAGGTTGCTGATCAATAGTTACTAATTTGGTTACCATTGTCTTGCATATGTTGAAACAAAGATTAACATATTGAACTAACCTAATTTATGACTTTTAAATTGGATCAGGGCTGAATGATGATATCTAAATATACAAGGCACACAAAGGGATTAAATTAGCACAAGTTTGAGATTTGTGAGCAGGCATGCCAATTTGGAAGACTTAAATCTTAGGTACTATCCATTCATGCATCTTTCATGGACAACCATAAATGTTTCCTTAAAAATTCAAAAAAATGTATTATGAGTAATTGTTCTGTTGATTCCCCTTGTGTAGATGGGATTACACCATTAGTGTTTATTTTCAAAAGTGAATTGTAAAATAAAAGGATGTTCTTCCATGTATTTTGTTTGTTTAGGTATATAAAGATCATACAGAGGGGTTAGAATGAGAGAAGTAAAACAGAATTGCAGCTATTGGAAGACTACAGAGTATTGACAGAGGAAGCCAATGTCTCTAAATCCCTCTGTGTTTGTTTCAAAATATTTGTTTATTTTATTCAAATGTCTTGTGTTCTGATTTGGCTTTGAAGGTGCATGAAGTTGTTGTGTCCTGATCAGTAGGTCATTGATGTAATTATCTGGCCTGGCAAAATGTTCTCTCTTAGGTTTGTCACCTGCTGTCTTGTATTTGTGGAGTTTATTTTGGTCTTTTTCACATTTCCTACATTGGATAATGTACATCACATTAACCGGGAAGCATGAATAAAATTATTTTATTCTAAATGTATTGCCAATGTGGGTAACTGTAAAATCCTGGTTTATGCATACTGGCAAAGGTTGCATTGTGGTATTTTTCAGAATTTAGTGCCTTTTCCCTTTTTATAAAACTTACTTCTTATTAGGTTTTGCTTTAGATCAAGAAGCTGCAGGAAAGCTAGAAACAAAGCACTAGCTAATTATTTAAATGAAGATTAGATGTTATTTCCTCAGAACTAATGTTATGATATCATGACGATATAATCATCTGCTTGGACTATTCTGTAACAGATTTTGATGATATATAAGCAGAGTAGTGTGACTAAACCATAAAGCACATTCCTGGGCTAATGTAATAAGACACATGCTCAAAATAGGCATATTCCTAGCTTCCATCTTGAAACAGGGACAGGGGGGAGGGTGCCCTTAAAGCTCTCTTTTGCTGTCTCCCTGTCTCTCTCTCATACCTCTCTCTTGCTTTCTCACTTACACATGCTCTCTCCTTCTTTCACTCACATACTTCTCTCTCTCTTATTCATACACACACTTCCTCCCTTTCTCTGATTCTCAATCACTTTTGCTGCAGCCAGTGGCCCTGAGGACCACCCTTCTCTTCAGTTACCAGTATGATGTACCCCACGCTGTCACCCCATCTTTAGCAAACTGTCATGCATGGCAGCAAGTCATTGCTGATGAAGGGCAGGCTGCAGGAGGATATTGGTGGGCCAGATCCTACTGCAGATAGCTGCAAGGGCAGTCGAGATGGGCCAGTTCCAGCCTGTGAGCTGTAGTTGCACATTCCTGTGCTAGAGGGTGTAGAAGAACTGGTAGAGGTATCTGTGAACTAGCAATTCCAAGTACGCATGCAACTAAATATTTTCAGAGCAATTTTTGTGTTTACTTTATAAAATAGCTGCCTCCGTGTTTCTCTTATTATGCATATATTGTTACAATTATTTTGCAGGTAAAATATACGTGCATTTATTTAAAATGCTTGGAGAAAGTATGCATTATTTATTTATTTATTTAGAACTTTTTATATACCGACAACGTTTGCACATCGTATCGGTTTACAAGTAACTCAACTTTCCGGCAATGCCTTTACAGGGAACAATAACTATGTATACAAGAACTTGCAACTAATACAGAAATGCATTACAAATATATGTATGTACTTTTAGGACAGAAATAAACATTTTCCGTTGATAAGCAGGCTGAATTAGCCATGACAAATGGGTAATGTCATTTGGCAGCACGGAACGGACTCATCACTCCTAACTAGTAGATCTTTGAGCTTTACTGAGCATGTGTGGGAATTCCTGCATAAGTGTTGCCTCGTGAGCCGCCTCAGTTATTTTTTGTCTGAGCACAGAATGGATATGTACTTACTCTCCAGATAAGTTTTTCAGTATCTTTTTCAAAATGTTAATTTTTTCATTTTGATTTTCAGTTTCTTCTTTAGTTGCTTTGGTGCCCCTGTGGCACCCAAAACAGCACTTTTCACTGCTACAAAACAAATCACATCAAGATGTCTGGCTAAATGAAATGCACAGCGAGTAGTTTTAATTGCTGTTTCTGTGGTAAGGTGATGTCCCTCGTTTACAGACTGTCTCGGTCTGGACCATGACCAAGGCTATGCTTGTGGAAGAATTTTCCTGTTTACTTAACAGTCTGGGATGCACAAAATAGAGGAATTGTGTAAACCCCTCAGAAGTCAGTCAGTCCTTTTCCTGGAGTGCTGCTTTGTCTGCCTCCCCAGGGCATGAGTTGAGGAGGAGCTCCTCAAAAACTGTCCTGTCAATGCACCAGGCTGAAGCCCCGAAATAGTGCTGTGCATCAGCATCCTTGCCTCTTGATGCATTGATGTGGTGCTTGGGTCTTGTTGACACGTGCATTGACACCACCGATGCATGGCCCATTGTCACATAGACACAAGGTGCTAGGGTCCCCTTGATGCAAGCAATACTGATGACATTGATAAATGCTCTCTCAATGCATTACTGCTTGGCACCAGCTTCATCAACACAAAGCAAAGCAGCTCAAGGAAATTGAAGTATGCTTTCTCAAAGTCCCTGAAGCACCCGGTATCATCAATACATAAGTCCAAGGCATCCAGGCATTAAGCCTCAGACCATGGTCATCTTGGGAGCAGAAGGAGATAGGTTATCTATACCTCCTTCCATAACCAGAACGCTTTCATCTTCCAAGCTTCTGGCACAGGACTTCTGTTTTTGGAGGTATCAGACCCCATCTGTTCTCTGTACTGCTAACCTCCAATAATTCTCCTATACAAGAACAAACTGGGACTCCAGTTTTCCTTATTAAGGGAAACACATAAACAGAACTTTTGCTATGAGGTTCCTTATCTCAAGCAGAGTTCACTCAGTCTGAGGTTGGGGACCAGGGATTCTCCTTTCAAACACAACCAAGAGAGTCCCCCCTCCACCCCCCCCCCTCCGGATTAGTGGTATTACATTCTTGGGCTCTGAGGAAGGTTTGAAAGGAATATCTTCTGAACCACTTCTGTAACCTCCATTACATTCCTCTCCTCCAGAAGACCTGTCGTCTTCTTCAAAATTTTCAGAAAAAAAATGGGAAAAGCACTCTAGAATAATAGTTTGCAGGAATATAGACCCCTGTATGGAAGCCTTGAGTCTCCTTCAAATTCTGGAGACTTCTTCCAGTTCATAACATTCTAATCAACTACAGATGATAATTTGGGAAACTACTACATCTTACTTGCCAACAGCAAGGACGTTGGACCTTAAGTTTAGAGTGCATAAATCATCTATTTCCTAGCGTGCAGCAGATGGACTCAGAACAAGTGGGTATAGTGTGCTCGTGCTAGCAGTTGGAGACGGATCTGACGTCAGCACGGGTACATATACCCCCACAGGAAGTGAAGCAACTCAGTAATTTTCCGTCTCCAAAGCAGTTTGGAGCGCCTGCACGCTCGCTGAGCGTGTTTTCCAATACTACTTTCTACTTTCTTACCTAAAGTTGTCTCACAATTTCACCTCAACCAAACCATATCTTTGCCAACCACAGCGAGTTTGAAGAAATCAGAAGAAGGGTGTTTGCTACGCCATCTCAACATTGGCAGATTGCTGCCCAGATACCTGGAAAAGACAGAAGCAGTACGAAAGACGGACCATCTGTTCGTCCTTCACAGCGGGAAGAAGCAAGGGGAAGCGGCCTCTTGGCCTACCATAGCCTGTTGGATCAAAGAAGTTATCAGAGCGGCCTACGTAGAGGCCGGAAAGACACCACCTCTGCAGGTCAAGGCTCATTCCACCAGAGCGCAGGCGGCCTCTTGGGCAGAATCTAGGATGCTGTCGCCTGCAGAGATATATAAGGCGGCGACATGGTCCTCCCTCCATACCTTTTCCAAATTTTACTGTCTGGATGTCCAGGCCAGGGAGGACACAGCATTTGCGAGGGCAGTCCTACGCGATCCTCAGGCAGCCTCCCGCCCCGTTCGGGAGTAGCTTTTGTACATCCCACTTGTTCTGAGTCCATCTGCTACACGCTAGGAAATTTGAGATTACTTACCTGATAATCTCCTTTTCCTTAGTGTATGCAGTTGGACTTACCATCCCGCCCGGCTGCCAGTATACATGAATCTTTGCCACTTCCAGTTAAGGCATGTCATTTCTTACACGAGAGCGTCCACTCTGCCAGGTGTCGACGCCTTCCGGTTGGAAGCGCTGGCGGTCTCCAGCTACTATCAATCGGTCAGGGGAATCCTGTTTCACTAATTCATTGATCGGTCAGTACACATATATCCATAACAGCTTTTGCAAGGAAGATTACTGAGTTGCTTCACTTCCTGTGGGGGTATATGTACCCGTGCTGACGTCAGATCCGTCTCCAACTGCTAGCATGAGCACACTATACCCACTTGTTCTGAGTCCATCTGCATACACTAAGGAAAAGGAGATTATCAGGTAAGTAATCTCAACAATTTAATTCAATTACCTCATCAATGCGTTGTGGTGGAATCTGCCCTAAAGAAGATAAAGAAGATGAGGATTCATTTGATCCCTCCACTAGAGAAGGACCAAAGGCTGCTTAACAATTTTGGAAAGAGAGAGTTTCAAAGTTCAGTGCTAACTATTCGTTTCTCAGAGGACAATCAGGATGGCAGTCCTCACACATAAGTGACATTATCCGATGGAGCCTGGCACGGAAAAATTTTGACTGACCCTTTCTGAGCATGTTCTGTCATGCAAAGTACCCCCATGTCCACTTTTCTTTTCCGTGGAGCCCAGTGTCTCATGACGAAGTTTAGTGCCTACTTCTTCTCTGCTTCTTCAAAAGTTTTCTTTCATTCTCAGTAATTTTGATATATCAGGGCTCGTGCAGTCGATTCGAGTTTCCTCCAGTTGTCCCCTTATTGTCTCAGTCAGATTTTTCGACGTTTTGGAAGGTTCCTTTTGCAGTTGATCCTCCTGGGATGGCAGTGCACATGGTGCCCGCCAACCACCACCATTGATTTCTACAACATGTTCCTTTTCTTTTGTGATGGCATGTCATAGATGGGTTTCAAGCAATGCTCTCTGTGCTCAAGAACCATGTCTATCACAGACCCCCATGATAGATGTATCCTCTGCCTGGGACCTTCACATGATATCTGGAGTTGCAGCAAGTGCACCCAGATGACCCAAAAAGGAGGCTGGGGCTAGGGAAGACCAATCCATTGGAGGCATCGACATCAGTGGTGCCATCTGCTCTATTAGCGTCAACAGCTTCCAGGGATGCCTGAGACAGGCCATCGCCTGCCTCTTCGAGGTCGAAGACATCAGGATTGATGCACCATCTTCAGCTTTGTTGCTCCCAAATTGACCCTGTGATGAAGAGCACCAGTCCTCCATGGATCCCAGGAGTCTGTGACAGCCTCCACTGATTCCGATGTCCATCGGTGATCCTCCTCTGTTAACGAAGAGGATTTGGTCATGCCTCCTAGATCTGTCAGTCCTGGCATCAGTGATCTTTGAGGAGGAGCTGGAAAAGCGCGTGCAGCTGGGTGTGGAGAAGGCTTTGTGGGTCCTCTGTCAGGGCACCAACGGCACCGGGCCCAGTACAGTATTTCTTCAAGCCATTGCTCGAATCCCTACTCACGCTCATCGGAGTGCTACAGACATCTTCACCAGTGTGTCCAATCCCCGGATCTTACCCCAGTCACATGGCTGGGGCAAGGATAGATTGGTTCCGTTTGGGAAAACTGCGCCGGGTGCAAAGGTGTACCCAGCCCTGACATGGGATCCGCTTTTAAGTACAGGGGGTGTGGGAAGGGGCTGGAATATGATGGTATTTCCTTTCAGGGAGAGAGGGTGGAGCCTGAGACCATTTCTCTTTTTTTTTTTTTATGGGGGGGGGGAGGTGTCAAAACTGATTTGGGAAGGGGGAGTCCTCACTGGCACTTGGGGGGATGGGGGGGAGGCAATGGGAAAGGGTGGCCGGGGCCAGAGCCTTTATTGAGTTGGAGGGATGGGGGGGGGGGGGGGGGCAGGGCTGTTGCAGTGTGGGTGCTTTTTTTTTTTTTTTCTTTTCTTTTCTTTACATTTTCAGGCTTTGGGGCTGCTTTGACTGGTGACCCTGTGTTGAAATGGCGTCAGCACTGACCCCATCTCAATCTCCCCATTTGCCACGACTTTGATTTTTTTTCCTGCAGCTTTAAATGTGTGGCAGGAGCCTCAGGACCTGTGTTAGGCCTCCCGCTGCACAAAGAGGTGATAATATTTAATCACAGCTGACCACCTTCCCAGTTGGCCGCAATAAAATGTTAACATCAAATTGGCTATGCATGACCTTCTTTGCATGCGTTTGTAGTATTCATGCATGCAAATCACATGCAAAGGTGGTCATTGTAATGAGGAGGGTATCTGGGCGAGGCGATGCAAAATATTGCATATATCTTGTAATATACGTGCGTTAGAGCACTAATGTGACTTGATGAATGACCCCCTAAGTTTGTACCTGAGGCAATGGAGGGTAAAGTGACTTGCCCAAGGCCACAGATTCTAGTGGGTTTTGAACCCCTGGTCTCCCTGGTGTGTAGCCCGCTACTCCTCCATTTTCAGATGCCTCTGAAAGACATTGCAAAGTTGCAGTGTAGTCATCAGAACCAGTTTGTATGTCCCACTACTGTCTATAAAGCCTCTCGAGGACTGATAGAAAATTTGGAAAAGCAGTTTTACGTTATGTGCAGTAGTCTATTCTCCATGGTGGAGTCAGAGTTGCTTACTCAGTAAACATTTTGTTGCAACCCTCAGCTTGGGACTCCCCATTTGTTATGGCTAATTCAGCCTGCTTGTCGATGGGGGAAAAGCAAGTTTGCTTACCGTAAATGGTATTTTCCCTAGATAGGATGTATTAACCATGCAAAATACCTCTGCCTCCCTGGAGAGTTGATCTCATACCTAGAATTAGCTCTGATATCAGCTGAGGAATGAGGCAATGCCTGTGCAGTAATTCCTGCATATGCTTAGTATTTATTTTATTTATTTGACAGCTTTTATATACCGATGGTCATTGGGAGCATCTCATCGGTTAACAGGAAACAAAAAATTAGCAACAGGCTTTACAATGAACATAGAACTGGTGGATATATTAATGGGAGAGGGGGGTGTGATAAGGAATAAGATCAGGGAGGGGGGTGGAGGGAGGGAATAGAGGTAAAGATCATGTGACAGGGAGTTAAAGGAGTTTACATTTAAAATCAAATTTTTACAAGGAGGAATTATATAGAGCTCAAGAGGTTTGCTGCTAGATGACTTCACCTATTTGTCATGGCTAATTCATCCTGCTGTCCATGGAAAACCATTGTTTTACAGTAAACAAACTTGCTGTATTTTATAAACTATGTGGCTCCCATCTCACAGGTTATAAAATATTAGCACAAATCTCTGCATGCCCACTTAACAAATTGTGGAGCTAATTTGTTAAGCTTTTTTCTAATTTTGTGTCCATGGGGTGAAAAAAACCTTATAAATTAGTCCCAGTGTTCCTTAAAAAAAAAAAAAAAAAAAAGAGCAGCTTTCCTTGACTTAGCCGCTAAGTGGCAGCACTTGAAGGCTTATTTCTGGTTTCTAGACATTAGAATTGCTGGGACTCTTCCCCTGAAGCCGATGTAATAAGCTGAGTGTTTAAAACTGTGTGCACTAAGACGAGGTGAGGTTTTTTGTTTTTTAATTTTTATTAAATTTTAACAATACATTTTTGTTAGAATTGAAAAGGATACATATTGGAATCCAAAAAATATACATATATTAGTAAATTATTTGCACTCTGTAGTACTTCCAATAAACCAAGTCCACATAATGGGAGGCTATAACAAAATATTTAAAGAAAACACTGCAAAATTTACAGCTTATAGAAAGAGAGACATTTTCTTTACCTTATCATTCCACACATACTAAGAAATTTGCTTATCTAGAAGAAATGTTTCTAAATGACTTGGATCTTGAAAAATAAATCTGTTTTTCTGATAAATAACCAGACACTTACAGGGGTATTTCAAAAACAAAACTGCCCCCAAGGACAGCACTCTAGGTTTTAACATGAGAAATTGCTTTCTCCTCATTTGAGTGTTCTAGAAACGTCAGGAAAAACCTGAATCTTTTGACCACAGAAAGATATATCTTTATTTCTAAAAGATTTTTGAAGCACAAAATTTTTATCTTGCTCGCTACAAAAAGATACTAGGAGTGTTGCCCTTGTTGGGTATGTCATCAATAGATGCTTCCAAAAAGGAGGTCGGTTTTTTAATGCACATTCTACAAGCTTTTAACTCCTGATGCAGTAAGCTAATACATCAGGAGTTGAGAGAGGTTGCACCGACCCTGAAATGTTCATAAAGAAAATGCTTAGCGTGTTCATAAACCATATTTTCTGTGCAGAAAAACTGTTTTCACTGCAGAAAGCAATTTTTGTAAATTGCCCTGGCTGGTATGCATGTCAAAATTCACACATACTATGGTTTCACATGTACTTTTACACACATGGCAAATAGACATTCCGGGAGGAGGGCAGTTTTGGGGCAGGGTCAGAATTTGCGCATACCCATGCACAAAGTTACGTCTGCTTTTGTGAATTTTCAAAAGTGGATTTTTGGGCATAAATCTGCTTTGAAAATTCTGGCTAAAGTCTGCTGGTAAAAAGCACCTGCAGACTTTAGCCAGTGTGGGTTGTTTGAAAATTACCCTCAAAATATTGAGCATTTTACAGTAATTAGCTTGTAGAGTAAGGTAAATTTTTTAAGTGATTTAACATTCAGCGGAGTGATTTGCAGTGCTGTTAAACACCATGCAGTGTGAGAACTGGGAGACTATTGGGCAATAGGTACTGGGACCAGAATGCAGAATGCATTCAGACCTAGGTGGATTGTGGAATACACGATCCAGGGAGGGTCCATAACTGCCCTTCCCTATACTGGTAGTAATGTGGTAGGTGTGAGGCCCAATGGTATATGGGTAACCAGTAAAGCATCCTGAAGCTGGAAAGTAAACTTAGTAGATGGCACAAAAACTGGTAACAGACCACAAATTACAAAATGAATATTCCTAAGAAACATAGTAGACTAGCTACAAAATGTCCATAAAAGTAAAAACCTACTGGGAAGGATAACAGCAGGAAGCAACATAGTGAGTGCATTTCTTCCCTGACAGTAAGCCATGTACCAGTTTTCAAATTGCTGAATGTCTTATGTTTAAACTTAAATTGTTTGGAAGTTTATTGCAAATATATTTCTGCCTTTAATGAGAAATTGATGATATTTTACTATTCATGACCTTAAAATGAGTTCTTAATTGGAAAGAGTTCTGTCCTAGAGATACATACTTGATGAAATATAATGGGCCGGATTTTAAAGGGGTTACGTGCGCTGGTCCTAAAACCCTGGGACGTGTGTAAGTCCCGGGGCTTTACAAAAGGGGCGGTCCAGGGGCGGGGCCAGAGGCCTCTGACATAGTGGCCATTGCTGCCGGCAGGCGCTAAAGGTAAGACAAGAGTTGGGGGGGTTAGAGTAGGGCTGGGGGGGAAGGTTAAGGGGAAGTGGTGGGAAGGTTAGGGGGAAAGGAAGTTCCCTTCCAGGACGCTCCGATTTCGGAGGGAACGGAGGAGGGCAGCGTGGCTCGGTGCACGCAAGGTGCACAATTGTGCACCCCCTTGCGTGCGCCGACCCCGGATTTTATAACATGCGCACGCCTGCGAGCGCATGTTATAAAACTGGGCGTAGATGTGCGCGCGCCGGGTAGCGTGCGCACATGTAGGCCACACGCTTCTTTTAAAATCTACCCCAATATGTTTTGATATACAAATTTGAAAGTGTTGTGGCCAAAAAATATAATAGAAAATTTCAGGAAATCTGGAAACCTGTAGATCATTCTGTACCCCAGGTACTGTAATTGCAACCTATTTTGTTGTATTAGGTAAAGTATGCTGAGCAATATGGTAGTAGGATCCTCGCAGATGAGTTGGTTATGCTCGCTAAAGGGTAGATTTTTTAAAAATTCGCTTGCATCCAAGTGCAATTTTATAACATGCTCGTGCCAGTGCACACGTTATAAAATCGGCGGCGGCGCACGCAAGGGGGGGGGTGGGGTGTCAATTTTTGTCTACATTTGTGTAGCAATGCATCGGGGTCTTTCTCAGTTCCCTCCCAGTCCGCTCTAATTTAGGAGCCGACTGGGAGGAAACTTTCCTACCCCTACCCTAACCTCCCTTCCCCGTCCCCTCTCCTCCCCACCGTCTAAAACCCATTTTTAATTTTTTGTACCTGTTATTTTGCAAGTTACGTCAGGGCCCAACCTGAAGTAACTTGCTTGCGCCGGCAGTCGGGACAGCGAGGAATGATGCTGTCCTGGCGTTTACACGCATGGTCAGGCCGGTTTGAAAATTGGCCTGGCGCACATAAGGCCTGGCTATGCGCGTAAACCCTGGGATCTATGAGCACCGGGGTTTTAAAATCCGGCCTTAAGAGCCTAACTTTCAAACCTATTCGTGGTATAGCATTTGCGCACATCTGTAGAAGCTTGGAGATTTGGCCTAATATTTTATAAAATGTACAGCTGGAGCTGCACAGTTTAGAAAATACCATGTAGTTCTGCTCTGAAAGTACAGGCATATGTTTCAGTAGGCGTGAATATTTTCAGTGCAAGAAAACACATACTGCCTCTACCTGTTTTATAAATGCATGTTTGTATGTTTTAGGTACAAAAAAATATATCATCTATGTGCAATATGGGGGTATTTTATAAAGTTTGTACGTATACTGTCCTGAAAATACTTTGTTTTTGTCTTTTTTTTAATTTTGTCCTGAAAATACTTGCACATGTAATTGAAATCACCAATTCTCCAATACAGCCATCAGTTCACCCAGTTTCACTCTAGTTCAGCTAGACCCTCTAGCACTTCACTATCTATCCTCACCCATTCACCCAAAGCTCCCAGCCAAAAATTGCAGCCAACGGACAAGTACGTTGTAAAAGGTGTACGAGCAAGTTTGGTAATGTATGTCCATCTATCTCTTACAAAATAGCAACTATCATGCCTTACTTCTGTGCCACACCACAAGATGCCCCTAGCCTGCCCCTTTTTCCCTGTCAGTACAATATACGTCTGAAATGGAAATTATGTGCATGTACTCAATCTTTATAAAATAGCGTATCCATGAGTACAGTACTTACTCGCACATATACTATTTTTTGCACAAAACTGCTTTGAAAATGTACTCCTAAGTGGAATTTGTATAAAAGAAGTCTTATGAATTCAATAAGAATATATATGAACAGAGACACAAAAAGCATTATCTTCTACCATCTGCTATATAGGAATTACTGGAGATTCCAGGGGTTGACCAGATGTGATTAAAAAGTAATCACTTTGTGAAGTGTTCCAAGCTTTGGTAGAAAACTTCTGGGGTTTTTTTTTTTTAATGCTTTGTCTGCAAAGTTGCTGATCTTCCCAAAGGAAGATCTTTATTAGCGTCATCTGTGCCACATGCTCTGTGACTCATGTGCTCTTTTAGTAAAAATGTTAGACAGAATGAATATAAACAACTAGTTCAGTGAATACTCTGGAGTTTAAGAGAGGACTGAAATTATGTTATAGAAATTCTGTTGAGAATTAGCTTTGACTGAAAGAACCTGGTATTAAACTCTGAAACAAGTCCACTTTTGTCTGTATGTTTGTGAAGGGAGTTCTCAGAGATCAGGAAGGACAGCACAGCTATGAGGGAAAAAAAGCATGCAGCAATTCCTTGGCAACAGAGAAAATGTGGGGAGCTGAGAAACCTTTTTTATTTATTTTTTTGTGGGTGACAGAAGTGAGCCATCAACACTAGAAAGTGTAGGCCCTATACAATACTAGGAAAATGTCAGGTGATGCTTTGGACAGTAGTATAGCCATGATTAGTAATTATCAGCAAATAACAAAACAGCTTTTGATGATATTACCCTGGTGAGTGAAGCTTACTGTAAGGCTTCAACACATTCATTTCCATTGCAACCCACTTGATTCTTTTAACTTGTCTTTTCTCTTCAATTTCTTATTGAGTTTCAAATGAAGTGGTACAGCCCTGCCTCTGTTCTGTTCTTGTATTCAGTCTCTGGACTCCACAGGCTTCGAATTCTGTCAGATGTGACTGTGGTTCCCACATGTTTAGCCAACAGCTATAGGCAAAGTATACTTTTTTTTTTTTTTAATTAAAGCTTTGTTGTAAATGCAGTTTTGCTAGGAAAATGTTTGCTTTTTTCATTTAATTAAAATATAAATGGTTTTAATGACCAATTAGAATGTTGGCATTCAGAAAAGGGTCATTTTTCAGCTGATGAAAATTCATAGTTTTCTTCTTTACCGTTGCAGTTGTGCATAGCGGCTGCCTTGGAACACCTGAAACCCTGTTCGTGCTAGGGCAGTTCATTCTATTCCTCGGTGAACCCGTCCTGGAATCCTTTATCCTATACTTGCATCACATGTGCGGTGAGCACCTAGGTGTGTCACCTTGGAATGTGCTCCTACACTGGCCTCAGGTCAAGGTGTAAACAGAGCCCTCATCTGTGTGCTGAAGAATGGACTCTGTTTACTTCGGTTACATTAATAACAGGCTGCAGACAGTTTGTTTTCAACTTTTTCCCGCTTCATTCCGCCCAAGTGTGCTCCTTGGCGTTTGTTAACAATTAAAGAGGGATGTAGGGATAACCTGTATCCTTCTGTCAGAGTATTAACTGTAAAGTATGCAATGGAGGGCTGTCAAGGAAACGACCACCTTAAGTCTGTGGACCATGGTGTTGGTGGCAATAATTTAACTTACAATACTAAGATTTTTATATGTGCACTTGATACAAAGAGCTCCTATCTCTCAGAGAATGAATTCAATTTCTGGAAACTAGAATGGCAGAGCTGGAGGAGTTGAAACAGACAGGAATATAGTGGAGACTTTCAGGGAAAGAGTAGAACAGTTTGATCTCCAGCCTGGCAGCTTCTTTGCTCCCTTGCAGGAGCAAAGTCACTTGGAAGAAGAGCATCTCCTTGCTGTGGCAAGAAGTTTTCCCATAGCTAGGACTTATCCTCCAAGTGATGCAGTATCCTCTCGCACTGAGAACGTGTCTCCAGGGGTGTGTGCCCAAAAGAGAAAGGTTAGGACTGCTGTTGTAGTTTGATTCAATCATTAGGAATGTAGATAGCTGGGAGGCTGGTGGGCGTGAGGATCACTTGGTAATTTGCCTGCCTTTTGTAAAGGTGGCAGACCTCATGCATCACCTAGATAGGATTTTAGACAATGCTAGGGAGGAGCCCACTTTTGTGGTGCATGTGGATACCAATGACATAAAGTGTAAGAGGGAGGTTCTGGAAGCCAAATTAAGGCTTTTCGATAGAAAGCTGAAATCCAGAACCTCAAGGGTAGAGTTCTCAGAAAGGCTCCACCTGCAGGACTTTGAAAGTATGCAAAACTCCGGAGTCTCAAGGCATGGATAAGGTGATGATGCAGGGAAGAGGGCTTTAGATTTTTAAGAATGGGGCAACATTTTGGGGAAAAGAAGCCTATTCCGAAAGGGTGGAACCAGTCTGCTGGTGCTAACATTTTAAAAGAAGATAGAATAGCTTTTAAACTTATTCATGGGGGGAAAGGTGACAGGCGCTTAGGATTGCTTGGTTCAGAGTGCGGTATCGTCAAAGGATACTGGCATAATGGGGGAGTTAGAATAATAGAGAGTTCTGATAAAGGCAAATGTATCATTTTAAATAAAGATCAGACAAATATATGATATCACAACTCCCATTTCCACTACTATGGAGGCAATAATACAGTTAAAAATCATACTTTGAATTGTCTGTATGCAAATGTCAGAAGTCTAAAGAAAAAAAGATTGGAGAGTTAGAATATATGGTACTAAGTGAAGATGTAGACATAATAGGCATCTCAGATATGTAAAGGAAGGACTATAACCAATGGGACACTGTGATACCAGGGTACAAATTATATTGAAATAAGTTGGGTCAAATTGGGAGGGTTGGTGTTGTATGTTAAGGATGGAATAGAATCAGACAAGAGAAAAGTCTTGCAAGAAAAATATACACACTGGAATCTCTATGGATAGAAATTCCATGTGTGATGGGGAAGAGTATACCTGTGGGGGTATACTAATGTCTCCCTTGTCAGGATGTGACACAGTGAAATGCTAACAGAAATTAGGGAAGTTAACATATTGGGTAACATTGATAAAAATGTGAGACTCGAGGGAGGTCGTTAAGGAAAATTACTGCAGTAGCATTTAACTTTAAACAAGGAGACTATGATAAAATGAGGAAATTAGAAAAAACTAAAAGGAGCACTTGCAAAAATAAAAATTTTTCATGAGGAATGGATATTGTTTAAAAACAATATCTTGGAAGCACAGATTAAATGTATTCAATACGTTAGAAAGGATAGAAAGAAGTCAAAATAACTGCCAGCATAGTTAAATGGTGAGGTGAAAGAGAGGTTATTAAAGCCAACAGGGGATCTTTCAAAAACTGGGAAGTGGATCCAAATGAAGGAAATAGGAAAGAACATAAGCACTGGCAAAATAGATGTAAAGCATTAATAAGGAAGGCCAAAAGTGAATTTGAAAAGAAGCTTTTCAGAGAGGCAAGAACCCAAAATAAAAGTTTTCAAGTATATTTGAAGCAAGAAACCTGTGAGGAAATTGGTTGGACCACGAGAAAACCGAGGGTAAAGGGGTGCTCAGGGAAGACAAGCTATAGCAGAAAAACTAAATGAATTCTTTGCTAGGGTATTGGGGAAATACCTATGCTGGAAACATTCTTTGAGGGTGAAGATCCAGAGGACCTGAAATATTTCACGGTGAACCAGAAAGATGTAATAGAGCAAACTCACAAACTAAAGTAACAAATCATTGGGACCAGATGGTATGGACTCCAGAGTTCTGAAAGAATTAAAAAATGAAATCGCAGGTTTATTACTAGTAATTTCTACTTCACATTTAAATCAGCTATGGTACCTGAGGATTGAGGGTGGCCAATGTAATGCCAGTTTTTAAAGAGTTCCACGGGTGAGCTGGGATACTACATATCAATGAGTTTGAGTGTGCCAGGCAAAATGGTAGAAGAGATTTTGAAGAACAAAATTACTAGCCATCTGGATAGACCATAGATTAATGGGGCAGAGCTAGTATGGATTTTAGTATATTTGGATTTTCGAGAAGTGTTTGACAAAATCCCTCATCTGGATTTCCTTCTCTGGAAATTTAAAGAATCATAGGATTTGTATCTGGCTAAAAGATATGAAACAGAGTAGGATTAAATAGTCAGTTTTCTTAGTGAAGAAAGGTAAATAGTGGAGTCCCCCAGGGATCTGTAATGGGACCAGTACTTCTTAATATATTTATAAATGATCTGGAACAGGCACAATAAGTGAGGTGATAAGATTTGCAAATGACTCAAATTATTCAAAATAGTTAAATCATAAGCTGATTGTGAGAAATTGCAAGAGGACCTTGCAAGACTGGAGGATAGGGCATCTAAATGGCAGATGAAATTTAATGTGCACAAATACAAAGTGATGCATATAGAGAAGAATAATCCAATCTGTAGGTACATGCTGCTGGGTACTATATTAGGCGTCACTACCCAGGAAAAGGATCCTGGAGTCACTGTGGATGATATTTTGAAATGTTTGGCTTGGGGTGCTGCAGCAGTCAAAAACAAAATGTAAATATCATTAGGAAAGGAATGCAAACTAAAACAGAGGATATTATAATATGTCTGTATGTGTCCATGGGTTTCATTGCACCTCGAGTACTCTGTGAGGTTCTGGTCACTCCACCTCAAAAAAGATATAGTTCTGTATAGCAAAACTAGAAAAGGTACAGAGAAGGGGGACCAAAATGATAAAAGGGACGGGAACGACTTCCTTATGAGAAAAAATTAAACTGGTTTGGGCTTTTCAGTCTGGAGAAGAGATGACTGAGAAGAGATATGCTTCAAGTCTGTGTAATCCTGAATAGAGTAAAACTGGTAAATAGGAAATGGTTATTTACCTTTTCAGCTAGTACTAGGACTAGGGGACACTCCATGAAGGGAATAGGTAGCACATTTAAAACAAACCTGAGAGAGTAATTTTTTACTCCTTGCAGAATTAAACTGGAATTTATCAGACAATGTGGTGAATGCAGATATCATGGCTGGATTTTAAAAGGGTTTAGATTAGTTGCTGGAGGAAAAGCCACTGCTTATCCCTGGTTATGAGCAAGGATTGGACCCATTCTTTCCAATCTCTCTGGGTGCTTGTGACCTGGATTGCCCATTGTGAGAGGATACTGGGCTTGATGGACCCTTGGTCTGACCCAGTATGGCAAGTCTTATGTCCTTAGATGTTAATCCCCTGCTCATCTTTTGATGCCAGGCACAACTATCCACTCCTGTTTTTGTTCATTTCTTTTTATTTTTTGACCTAATAGTTTCCTTGTACTCCTTTGCATTTTTGACCCAGGGCAAGAATCTGGCACCATAAACCTTCCTTCACAATTACCCAGGGATTTTTTCCCCTGTTTTCTATCCCCTCCCATCTTACTTAAGTTCAGGGATTCCTCCCCCCTCCCCACAGGTCTGTGAGTGCCACCTCTACAGAATCCTCAGCCCTGGTCTACCTGAGCCAGAAATCTAAACCAGGTCCTCTGCATGGCAGTGCACACCACTGTGCCTGAGTTAGCAGGCCAGCCCTCCCTACTTTTGTTCTTGGGCAACTTTTACAAATATTAGTATATAAAAGCAACACATGGAGGATTCTAGCACTGAGATAGTGCTGTGATTGAATGTGTATCTGGCTGCCTCTCTTTGGCACTTCAGCAATTGGCATCAGAAATAGAGAGAACCAAACCCATCCCCCACAAACTAAAGCCTGCTATCTGGACAATATTCAGGAGGGCATGGGAGCAGTTTGAAAAGGAAAGCAAATGGAGCCTTCAAAGCAGAATGCCTGAGCGATGGTCCATTTTTGAGTCTTTAATAGCATTTGATAATTTTTTTTGTGATTAACAGTTTTATTAAAAATCACCAAAAGAAAACACCAGTTGACATATTACAAAAAAAGTACCATACATAGGGGTAGATTTTCAAAGGGTTGCACGCGTAAGATACGCGTGCAACCCCAAAAACCTACCCCTGCCTCCCCCTGTGCGCCGAGCCTATCTTGCATAGGCTTGGCGGCGCGTGCAAGCCCTGGGACGCGTGTATGTCCCGGGGCTTCGGAAAATGGGCGGTCCGGGGGTGGGGCCATGGGCAGGGCCGCGGTCTGGGGGCATGGCCAAGTGCCCCAACAGAGCGGCCTGTGTCGGGGCCTGGTCAGCCAGCGCGTGCAAGTTATGCCTGCCTCAGGCAGGCGTAACTTTCTCAACAAAGGTAGGGGGGGGGGGATTTAGTTAGGGCTGGGTTAGGGAGGGGGGGGGCCGGAAAAAAAGTTCCCTCCGAGGCTGCCAGGATTTTATAACATGTGCGTGGCAATGCGCGCATGTTATAAAATCGGGCGTAGATTTGTTCGCGCCGGATTGCACAAACAAATCTACGCCCACGCATATGTTTTAAAATCTGCCCCATAGGTTGAACCCTTCAACAACATGCAAATGCTGTGTTCTCAGTTCCCAACGGAACTGAGAACACAGCAAAACTTAAAAACCTTCAAAAAAGAGCTAAAAACTTGGATGTTTACAAAAGCCTACTTAAATGCCTAATGACACTATACTCGAACGGCTATACCAGGATAGACCAGACCATACCAGAATGTCCATATGAAAGAGTATATACCCGAATGACTGAAAAAGCCATATTATCTAATGTATGATTGTATAATTTGATCCTGTTGTAAACCGTTGTGATGGCAAAACCGAACGACGGTATATAAAACTCGATAAATAAACTAAAGAACATTGTATGTAATACTATGTAAGTATCTGTAGCAAAAATTCAAATACCCTTAAAAGGGAACTAAAATATAGTACATTGCTTCATTATGTCTGAACAGTAATAGTAAAAATAAAGCAATAGAACTATGCCATTACAAATACAAGAATTTTTACTAAATCTTGGTGACCTCCAAAGCTTAATTCCCAACCCCACCCACCCAATTCTCTACATCATACACCGTAGAACTTAAAGAATGCGGGGAGAAGCAAATATAGTTCACTTATAAAGAGGAAATACTAAGTGGGAAGAATCAGAATCATGCTAGCTTAACAGGTTAATAGAACAATGGTCATGATACTGGGGTGTTAACCTCTTTCCAAAGGATACAGTAAGACCAAATTTTATTAAATTTATGTAGTCTGTTGTTTTAAATGCTGTAACCTTACCTAATTGGTACACTTGGTCGAGTCTAGCTTTAGTAGTAATCAACTGTGGCTCCTTATGATCCTGCCATAACCTAGCTGTCTCACAGCGGGCAGCCACAATGATTTGCTGAACTAACAATCGCACATATAAATCACCGTGTGAAATAGGAATATTTAACAAACCAAGAGAGAGAGGGACCCTGTATGAGGGGATGTGTGTGTGTGTGAGAGAGTGAGCGAGCCTGTATGAGGGGGTGTGTATGTGCACTAGAGTGAGGGAGCCTTGGGTATGTGTGTGAGAGTACTGCTCTCCTCACAGTCTCTCTCTGTCCCTTTCTCTCTGACAGAGGGGTCAAACTCTGGGAGTGGAGATAGAGGAGGAGGGGAGAGATACTGGTAGGTGGAATAGTTGGGGCCTGAGGGAAAAGTGGTCAGGGGAGTAGGGAGAGAGTGGAAGGGAAACTCTTAACGGTGAACTTCTAGGGAAATTCTGCTCCAAATATTTAAAACTCAGCATCTTTAAGAAATAACTTATTTCTGTATTACATTTTAAATTAATTATTTACTGTCATGTATATTGTGTTATTCTGACCAATATAAAGTATGCAGAATTTTGCAGAATTTTACATTTTTTTGTGCAGAATTCCCCCAGGAGTAAAGGGTGCAAAATTTAAACAAAAAAAGAAAAGTTTTTATGCTTGGTTTATTTATTTTATTTTATTTTTTAATAGAGAAATAGCAACGAGACTCCATTTCAGATGGGATCAGTGATGGCAAAGCACTCAGTCTGTTTATCTTTGGAAATGTTTCATTTACAGTTGGGTTTAGTTTGAGATTTTCTGAAACCAGAAATGCACTAATAGCAGGAATAACTGATTTATTTGATTGCTTTAAGAATGATTTTCTAGAATATGCTACCTTTTTTGTTTAGTGGTGAACGCTTTTACAAAGTTGTCGTCAGTAGCGATTGAGTCCACAAATTTGCAGTCCACAAAGACATTGCCTCCTATCCCATGACATTTTAGTTTTCTTAGAAGCTTCTCATGAGACACTTTGTCAAATGCCTTAAAAAACAACTATTGCCTTTTTGGAAAGGAAAATGAAAAGAAGGCTATGCCATATAGATAATTTCAATTCCTGGCTCAAACCTGGCATAAAGAAAATTGTTTTGGATACAGTGGAGGTTAGAGCTGTGTATGGAGCCGTAAAAGGTTTTATGGTAGAGATGGTCTACATTTGTCTGTGGCAGGAAAGAGGATAGTAAGTGAGAAATTCGGATCATACATTATCAGGCATTTAAAATAGGGAGTGGGGGTGGTAGGAGGTGGCCAGCGAAATTGACAGGTTATCCCCAAGAAATATAGGAAGTGAGAAGTGAGTAATAAAATCAATCTGCTCAAATAGGCAGAAAAGATGACTAGAAATAGCAGCTGGAAAGCTATGACCACAAATGCTTGTAATCTGGGCAATAAAATTCCAGACCTGCAGGCCCTAATTGTGGAAGCAGACTTGGACATTGTTGTTGTTATGGAGACATGGTTCACTGATTCTCATGATTGGGATACGCTTATCCTGGGCTATAACTTGTTTAGGAAGGACAGAAAAGAGTGAAGAGTAGCTCTTTATGTTAAATATATCCATGCAATTGAATTGCAAGGGATGTGGGGTAGAGAAGAAACATTATGGACCATCATAAAAAAGATGGTGCTTCCATTTTTACTGGTGTGATCTACAGGACTCCTCAGACAAAAGAATTGGACAGAGATCTGATTGAAGATATCCAAAAGGTAGAAAAGAAGGGAGAATTGTTGCTCATTAGGTATTTTATTTTGCCTGGTTGTGGATTGGAGTATCCTTTTGTGGAATCTACAAGAAGCAGAGAGATAGTGGATGTCCTTCAAGGGGCTCTGTTCAAACAAATGGTGAGGGAGGGCGTTATACTTGACCTAGTGCTCACTAATGGGGATAATGCTTCTAATGTCCAGGTAGATGCCCACCTGAGCACCAGTAATCATTAGACAGTATGGTCTGATATTGTGAACCAGATATAGAGGTGTCACGTGAAGACCAGAGTTTTGAATTAATGGGGATGTACCTGGAAGAAGAACTGGAAGACTGGGAGAAAATGGGTGAGGTGGAACAACAGTGGGCCATATTAAAAGGAGCTATTACAAAGACAGCACATCTATATATTAGAAAAGTGAACAAAAGTATGTGGTTTCTTTCTTTTTCCTATCTGGTTCTCAAAAGGAAGTGGCTGACAAGATAAAGGCAAAAAGAACAGCGTTCAAGAAGTATAAAGGATCCCAAAAAGAGGGACACACAAGAATATTATTATTATTATTATTATTTATTTCTTTTATATACCGACATTCAATCGAGATATCACATCGGTTTCCAGATAACCAAGGGAATAGGGCGTAGTCCGCCCTATTTTACAAAAAACAATTATAACATATTATAACAGTGGTACATGGAACAAAAGGTTATAGGATATAGAATATATAGTGAAATCGAGGGAGACAAATCAGGAAAGCAGTTCAGAGAAGGGCAATTAAAATGGTGTGGAAGGATCTAAGTATGTATTCTGTTGGAAGAGTGGAGGTTCAAGGGAGATATGATTCAGACCTTCAGATACCTGAAAGGTTTTAATGATGTACAAATGTCCAACCTTTTCCATCAGAAGGGAAACAGTAGAACTAGGGGTTATGAAAAGGAGGCTTCAACAAGGATGACTCAGAACCAACGTTAGGAAATATTTCTTCCCGAAGAGGGTGGTGGATGCTTGAGTGCCCTTCCGGAGGAGGTGGTGAAGAAGAAAACAGTCAACGAATTCAAAGGGGCATGGGATAAACACTGTGCCTCCTGAAAGGCTAGAGGATGGAAATGAAGAGGGTGCATGGGGGTAACCTACACGGAATGGCAGTTACTACCCTTAACAGAAGGCATGGGGATTACTACCCTCAATCATAGCCTTGATGCTTTTGATGCAACTGCAACATTGCTCCCCATTTTGATGGTGGAGGGAGGGGAACTGGTTACAGACAACAACCAACATGGTCCCTGATTTTTATGGTATGGGGTAAAAAGCACTTCTGTGGCCAAGTCCCAAAACCAAGAAAGTCAAGCAGCATTGTCTGAATTATCAAGAAGGCTCCTCGCATAGTAAAAATGTTGCTAGCAATAATTTATGGGTTTGACAGTTGTTTGGTTTTGATTCATTGTAAATATTACTACCCTTATCATGAAGCTTGGGGGTAACTGCATGGAAACTGTTTAAAATTGATTAGAAGTTTAGAAACCCTTATTTAAAAACATCAATTTATACACTTTTTTGTTTTTTGGGTCCTAGTATAGAAGTGGTCAACTCTAGTTCCCTCATGAGCCACCTACTGACCTGGTTTTCAGGATATCCACAATGAATATGCATGAGAGAGATTTGCATGCACTGCCTCCATTGTATGCAGATCTGTCTCATGCATATTTAATACTGAAATCCTTGAAAACTAGACTGGTTTACAGCCCTTCGGGATTATAGTTTGGCAGCTCTGGTCTAAATTAATCCAGAAGATTATTTACAGAGGGAGACAAAGCAAAACCCAGAATAAAAATACAGACTTAATTGATTTATTCCTGTACATTTAGGGCCTATTTTACTTAAGGCTTTTCTTCCATTCTGTATCTGGGGGAAAAAAATCTCAGTAAATTGGGCTGAAATGACATTGTTGAGATGGCAAGGCAGATTCTTTCGGGCTCTGACTGTGAAGGGAACAGGGTTGATTCAGCTTGTGGTCTGCTGTGATGGTCTGCAGGCTTCTGCATTCCAGTGACACTTTGGATCCTGGAGGAGAAAGTCCTGCTTCTCCTGCCCCTTGACTCTCTTTAGAGCTGGTGACCTCGCAATAACATCAACAGTGGGGGGCTAGGGCCGAGGCTTCATTGAAGCCTGTTTGGCGATACTGGGGCCTGGATGCTGCTGTCCTGGTCCAAAGGCTCATGCCCTCATAAAATATTATAACCTGGGACTCTTGAGAGCCCCAGGAGCCCCCTCCAGCAAATTACTGGTATGAATTTGTCTAATCATGGGCTTGCCCTCAAACCTAGCCTAGTAGAGCAGATAGATTACAGAACCTGGATTCTGGATATTTATTTATTTATTTTATTTATTTATTTATAGACTTTTCTTTGCTGACATTCATGAAGCACATCATACCGGCTTACATTGAACTGAAAGGAGGAAAATACAATGAACAGAATAACATGTCATAGTTAAACGCAAATGGTGTAAGATATAAGCATTGTAAAAACATTCTGAGATTATATATAACAACATAAAAGAACTAAATAGCTATGGAGGAAAAAGGTAGAAAGAAAGAGAAACTTTGTACAAAGAAAACTTTATCTTTAACAATGAGAAAGTGGTATAGGGGTTATGAAGTGCAGCAAAGTTCCAGGGGGGGAGGGTAGGGGCACAGATGGAAAAGGAGAAGAGCAAGGGGGGGGGGGGGAGGAGAGGGGGAGGGCAGGTAGTGGAGATTCTTAGAAAGGTCCATTTAGGAGGGGTAAGTTTCAAAGGGACACCTGTGGGTAATGCAATGTTTACAAAATTGCCTGTCGACTTAAGTATGTAAGATAGTAACATAGCAATGACGGTAGAAAAAGACCATTTGGTCCATCCAATCTGCCCTACAAATTTGATCTTGCCCATTTTTTTAAAGAAAAGATTGAGAAAATACTCATATGCTTCCCCACCTCCACCACCTCCACCACACCCACAAACCTCCTCCAAAAAAACCCTCAATGCCATCCTAGACTCACTCGATGCCACCTCCCCCTCAAAAAATCGAAACCATCCTAAAGAAAACAAACCCTCCTCACACCCCCCACGGACACGATTCCACCCCCATAGCAGAAATTATTAACTGCGCACTATCTCATGGCAAAGTCCCAGACTGCCTAAAACAGGCTATAGTCAAACCCATCCTGAAAAAACCCAACCTTGACCCTGCCGATCCAACTAGCTACAGGCCCATCTCTAACCTTCCATTCCTCGCCAAAATCATGGAAAAAGTCATTAATACACAAGTCACTGAGCACTTAGAAAATCACAATATTCTCTTCCCAATTTGGCTTCCGCAGGTTCTCCAGTACAGAAACACTCCTTATCTCACTCAGACACCCTCCTTAAAGGCCTTGACCGTGGCCACTCTTACATCCTCTCCCTCCGTGACATCTCTGCCGCCTTTGATACCATAAGCCACAACATCCTAATTAACCACCTTATTGATATCGGCATCTCTGGAACAGCTCAAGACGTGACGCCACATGTCGTGACGCCAAACGTCGTTACGTCACGCCTTGAGTGGCCCAATTGCACGCACAGGGGCCGCTTTCGCCCGTGCAGGCGTGAATCTTCGCGGGCAGCTAGAGGCAGGGGAGCCGCGGTCGTCTTCGCCGATGTCCGTCTCCGGAGGGGGGCTGCAAAAAAAGTAAGTCGCTTCGTTGCTTTACACTGCCAGTCCTCTCTCCCCTCCTCCCAAAGCAAGGCTGCTTTTCGTGCCTTGCTTCGGGAGGAGGGGAGAGAGGACTGGCAATCCCGAGCATAGGATTGCCCGTCCCCTCTCCCCTCTCTCTCGTGCAACTTTTTTTTTCGCTTTTTCGCTTTTTTTTTTTTTTGCTTTTTCGATTTTTTTCTGCTTTCGTTGCTTCGGGAGGAGGGGAGAGGACTGGGGCTGCCCCAGAGACCAGCACCCATGGACGCGGCCAGGGTAGGTGAGCGGGGGCTGGGGAAAAGTTTGCCGCCTACCCTTACCCCTGCCTCTAACGCAGGGGTAAGGGTAGGCGGTAAGTTAGCAGGTTAAACGCGCGGCAAAACGGCAGGGTAAAAAAGCGATAGTTGGGGCGTGCGTTACTGTATGGGAGGGAATAGCTAATTTGATCGTTTACATGTAATATACATGCCACGGGCGGAAGGGGTTACCTGGTGATTTAAGGACGCGGTTAAGAGTAGGTTAAAGGGGATAGTGTATCGCGGGTTGGACTAACGCGGCCGAAAAGTGGGTAGAAAACGGGTTAGGAGCAGGGTAACCGCGGCCGCACTTTACTGTATTGACCTGCCTGTTAGGAATGAGGCAGCAGAGAGCTGTACATCCCTCTGCCCCACTGGATATAGTGACACGTATCTACCTGCTTGGTCTGTTGCAGCAGCATTCCCACGCCTGGCTGGCTCAGACCAGACTGATAACTAGCCACTAGTATCAGTCACCGAGAGAAAAGAATAAGCAGCATTCCAAGGTCCACTCACCTGTTTGCTGCATCTGACTAGGAGAACAATGTACATGCAAATTAAGTGCTTTTTGTGCCCTAGTGTCTGCTGCAATCATACGAGCTGGGTAGAGCTGAAGCAGGCAGGTGGGACAGGAGCCGTATGTTAGCATCCACTCTGACTAGAGATGCTTGTGCCTAGGGCTAGTGTTTGGGGCCAATTGTGTGTGTGCAAGAGCAGAGTGAGGGAGATGAGTGGGATGAGGGAAGTAGAGGAGAAAACTGACTGTGCCAGGATGGGGAAGCAGGGGAGGGGGAAAAGAAAGGAGTGAGTGAGCTGCGTGTTAAGGTGGGGAGTAGGGATGTGAATCGGATCCGATATTGGATCCGATTCACATCCGATATCGGATCCGATTCACATCTATAGAGATGTGAATCGGAACCAGAATCGGATCCGATATCGGATCCGATTCACATCCCTAGTGGGGAGTATGAATTCCCAATGTACTCCTGCCATCTACAACCTCTTAAACAAAAGTTATTAGGAGTGGGGAAGGGGGAGGCAGGAGTACATGGTGATTGCTTTTTGTCCTTGGTGATTAAGTGCTGGAGGTATAGAATGAATTTGGAAATTACATACATCATGGAGTACACCTTTCTAATCTAGTTATTTACAAATGCCACCAGAAATAAATGTCATGTTTGTGCATTAAATTTACCTGGACTGAGCAGAGGTGGTTTGGATTTAAAAGGATGTCGGCACAAATTTTCAATTAAAATTTATGTACATTTTAGCAGTTATAACTTGTGCAGGTAGGTTTGGTGGGATAAATTTGAAAGCTGACTTGTGTGTAAGTACGCTTTGAAAATTGGTATAACTTTAAATGCATTTTTTCTTTCATGTGTGGGATGTTTGAAAATTACCCCTAGACAATTATCTTTCTCACCTTGGGCTTAGTGCCTGACCTAAATCTTTGTAAACCTTTGAAGGAAGCCTTGTAGCAGGATAAAGCATGACATAGTAACAGGTTTAGAATGAAGCATTCTCGTGCTTCTTACTGTTATGCTGATAGGGAAGTTGTAGAAATTTGTGTGTCTGTACTCTGTTACATATGCAGTGTCCGGCAGCTCGTTCTTTCCAATACATCCAGTACTGCTTTTTGATTGATCTGTAGGGGTCGCTGTAGGAATATTGTTCGGCACCTTCCCATCTGTTCCCCTTCTGTCTTGGGGCTGTTCTCTATTAGCACTTTCACTTCTGGCCAGCTCAAAGATTAAGAGTCTGACCTGGCATTGAACCTATATTTCTGCTTGGACAGCATGTGGAGTATTAACCTAGGTTACCAAACCAGCCCTATTCGTACAGCATTTGTTCAGCCATGGGGAAACATTCATCTCCTCCTTTTATAGTATTTTAGAATATGAAGTGACTTCTGGATAACAGCACATGTCAGGGTCTGTCAGTAACTGCTGATTCATCTCCTACTGTATAACTGAATGTTTTTCTTATACAGTGTGGAATTTTTCATCGGGAAACTTCAGTTATAAGGTAAGTCAGAGAGAGAAAAGATGGTGGTTCATCCAAGTCAAATATGCTGTTGGTCTTTTGGTTTTCTGCCTCTCTAATTTTATTTTTCTTGTACCACCAAGTACAAAAGTTCTGAACTCCAGCTTGCTTTCAGTAGTATGCATGCAGCAAGGGTTTAGTTAGCAGTTATGTCAAATGTAAATACTCAGGTGTATACATTAAACAGAATGAAGGGTGCTAAGTCCTTAATGTATTACCGTCTGCCCAGAGACTTATGGAGAAAATATCAAAAATATTTTTATGGGTAAAATGGCATGTAATTTTGCCCCCATTGACAGAAGTGTTTTCACGTAGATAAAAATCGGCGCAAGGTGTGGGGGATGTGTCTGTGGCATCGTGGCCATATGCGTCACTGACGCAGTCAACACATTGGCGCTCTAAAGATAAATGTGCTGGCTCCGCTCCGAAGCATCGACGCACCACCAAAGGAGCGAAGCATCCACACAAAGAGGTCACTGACGCATCCTCGCCCGATCGACGCACCATCGACGTAGTCGACGTGCATCGGCGCATATAGCACCTTACCGACGCACCCGACGCAAAAACAACTAAAAAACATCACTCAGGCCACAAAAGACCCAGAGAGGTTTCTCCACCTAGTTTATCAGACACAGCTTCCACATCATCTGGTGCGTTATTGGCTATTTCTCTGACCTCCATGGGCGCCTTTGCCCCTGATCAACCTCAGCCAACACCACCAGTTATCCCACCCAACAAAAGACGAACACAGGCAGATGTACTCTGGTCCACTCTACCTCCAGTTGCAGAACCACCTCTTACACCATCTGCATCTGGACTGGCTAATCAGGCTATGTCTCAGATTACCAATATATTGACTCAATTTTTATAGTTAGTAGAAAAACTCATCTGACACCTCAACTGTCTCCTTCTATATCACAGACAGTTCCAGAGGACTCAGCAATACCAGGTCTAGCACCAAAAGACCATCCAACCTCACCTTCATCTCCGGTTGAGGAGATTTCAGATTCGGATACATCATCAGATTCGGGTTACTCTTCTGATCCAGCGGAGGTGCCCCCTGAGCCCTACTCTCCTCCAGAGGATCTTACATACTGTCAGTTCATAGAAAAGTTTGGTCAGATGCTTAATGTGGAAACAAGGAGAATCCCTGATCGCCTAACGTCAGGAGACGTTAGGCGTTGTTAACATTTTTGACACCCCTAATGAACAGGTGGCACTACCACAATATCCTGTTTTTTGACAGCGTTGATAGAGAAGTCGTGGGATACTCCGTTATCCATTCCTCCAAGATCATGCAAAATAGATCTCAAATATAAGATGAAAGATTGTCCCTTTCATTCATCAGTACAGCTCCCACATCATTCAGTGGTAGTAGAGTCAGCAGTGCAGAAGGCTCGTAAATCAAGACTCCATTCCAATATACCACGACCAGAGATAACAAAACATTAGATGACTTTGCAAAAATGTCCTTCCAATCTGGGATGCTGAATGTGCATATTCAAAACCACCAATTTTACATCGCGCAATATCTTTTCGACAATTTACAATCACTGAAACCACATCTCCAACAAGGCTCCCAGGATATCAATTTGCCTCCTCAATACCTAGAGGAAGGTTTGAGACACCTGCTAAGGTCTATTTACAAAGGATTTTATGTCTCTTCTAAAACTTCAGCGAATGCCTTAGCAGCAAGACATCTTGCATGGCTACGTTCCAGCGCAATAAGGGATGATGTCCATGACAAATTAGCAAACCTGCCATGTCATCCGGAAAACTTGTTTGGAGATAAGTTCACAGACACAGTGACGAAGCTTAAGGAGCAAAAAACAGCAGTCCTTTCGCTAACATTCTCTAATCAACCAACCACATCACGGTGTCACTATTCTTCTGTTCCATACAGAAGAGCAACTTTTAAAACATTCAAACCTTATTCATACTACAAGCCTCAATCATATCAACCGTCGAGGCAACAACCTTATCAGCATCAAACACCACGCCAGCGTGCCAGAGCCCCTTGTTAGCCACGTCAACAGGTGGACCCTCAGCCTGCAAAAACCCAGCCAGGTTTTTAAAAATCATGCTGCCACAGTCAGTCACTCCCCGTGGGGGGCAGGATGTCCAACTTTCTTCCAGCCTGGAGCCACATTACTTTAGATCAGTGGGTCTTTTCAATAATAGAGCAAGGTTACTCTCTCCATTTCCCATCCCTCCCAACCCTCCCTCACTGAGTTCTTCAGAAGCAAATAACATCACACAAAGCACCTATTCTACAGGAACTCATAATTTCCCGTCAATAGCAGGGCTGAATCAGCCATGCTGTCTTGGGCTGTCTGTTCAGGCCTGGGAGGTCGAGCTTTTCAAAGCTCTTACAGAGAGCTTAGCTCTGTGCGGCTGTGCGTGAGTTCCCGCGCTGGAAAAGCAGATTCTCCTCAATCTTTGTTGTTTTCCGCGCGCGGGAACACACACGAAGCTTCAGATTCTCCTCAGCGACCGACAAAAAATAAGTAAAAACAGTTTAAAAATAGATTAAAATTGAGAGGAGCGAAGGACATAAGAAGCCCAGGCCATTGGGGTTCAAGCCATGCGCCTGCGGCAGAATTATGTCGCTTACAAATAGGTATGAAGCCTGTTGTGTGTCTGATCCCAGACCACATACAGGAATCCTGCAAGCATTGCAGAAGGATGTCACCTAGGGCTCAGCGCCAAAGGGCTGACGAGATTGAGGTTGGCTAGAGGCTTCTATGCCCCTCCTTCTGAGTCACATTCGTCGCCGGGACCAGTGACACATCAGGCGGAAAGGAAGCAGAGAGCTGCGTCGATGGGGCCTACCTCCTCAAGCTCAAATGAGGTTAAAAGGCACAAAGAACTCTCCCATAGGAAGGGACCTTCCAACTCCAGAGTAATCTCAAAGACCTCTAAAACATCGTGGCATGCATCGGAGACGGCACGTGTATCAACGCCGATGCACCATGAGTCTCTGGTTCAAGCTTCGACGTCAGGGCATGCAATGACGCAGACTCATCAACCGACGCAGCTTCCGCAGCAAACACACCCACTGGTGCTGGCGCAACCACTAAAAACACCTCAAGACTCGACATGAAAAGATCCGTCGAAGCACCTAGATACATCTCGAATCCCAAAATCGAGGCATCTATCACCTAAACCTCATAAGAACCCGAGGAGGGTTCAAGAACCATCAAAATCCAAGCAAGGGATAGTACAGAACCCTCAGTTACTGAGAGCCCACTCAACTGAAAAAGTACTTGGGTCGAAGCATTCTTACAAGAGAAAGCACTTAGCACATACCTCGGGTGAAAAATCACCAAGTTTTCACCTGTCTCATCCAGACTCATGAGATTTCTCACCTCTAGGATTGGCGTCTGGTCAAAATAAAGGGGCGAGATCACATATGGCTGCCGAGGATGATTTATTACACGTTTCTTCGCACTCTACCCACTCTTTGTCTTCCTCCCTGGAGATATTCTCAGATGTATCATCCCTTGCACATGAACGTCATAAGGACATACAAGAACCTGTCCATATGAGAAGGAGGCTAGTGCGTAGGATTTCTCCAGAATTATCGAATCCAGACATTCAGCTGCCTCCTATTCCTCACACGGTTCTGGCCATCGGACAGACTCCGCAGATGCCAGACGTCGCCTAGCAGGCCATTACACAGATTTCAACAGTTTTAACTGGGCTTATTACTTCTTTACAAGCCTCCTTTCAAGTTCCTCAACTTCCATCTCATAGTCCACAAGGATCTTCAATACACTCAGTGGAGTCGTCTCCTCAACGACCTAGAACTCCTTTACTGCTCTCGCCTGGACCATCACTACCAATGCTAGAGCAACCAGTACAACCAAGCTCTAATAGACTGCCTCAGCAGCCAAAATTGATTCCATCTTCCCCAACATCTTCAATGGGATAAGAACATAAGAAAATGCCATACTGGGTCAGACCAAGGGTCCATCAAGCCCAGCATCCTGTTTCCAACAGTGGCCAATCCAGGCCATAAGAACCTGGCAAGTACCCAAAAACTAAGTCTATTCCATGTAACCATTGCTAATGGCAGTGGCTATTCTCTAAGTGAACTTAATAGCAGGTAGTGGACTTCTCCTCCAAGAACTTATCCAATCCTTTTTTAAACACAGCTATACTAACTGCACGAACCACATTCTCTGGCAACAAATTCCAGAGTTTAATTGTGCGTTGAGTAAAAAAGAACTTTCTCCGATTAGTTTTAAATGTGCCCCATGCTAACTTCATGGAGTGCCCCTTAGTCTTTCTACTATCCGAAAGAGTAAATAACCGATTCACATCTACCCGTTCTAGACCTCTCATGATTTTAAACACCTCTATCATATCCCCCCTCAGTCGTCTCTTCTCCAAGCTGAAAAGTCCTAACCTCTTTAGTCTTTCCTCATAGGGGAGTTGTTCCATTCCCCTTATCATTTTGGTAGCCCTTCTCTGTACCTTCTCCATCGCAATTATATCTTTTTTGAGATACCCGGCAGAGGTACATCAAGAGCCATACTCTCCACCAGAAGACCTGGCCTACCCAAATTTATTGACAAAGTGGGTACAGCTCTACATCTGGAAAGTTAGTAGTAAACCCTGAACGGCAGAAGGAAAGCTTCCCGCAGGCAGCAGAGAAGCGGCAGAGTAGCGCAGACAGGAACAGTTCTTGTCCATTTGAGTCTTTGCCAACTCAATGAGCTAGCAATCTTGAGAAGTATATATACCCGGATTGGCATGACGTCAGATGAGGGAATGCCCTCGAGGTTCGTGCCACTGGGCGTACTTAGACGTGGGTTGCGCGCGCCCATGGGAGGAGCAATGGCGTACGACTGCACCATAGCTGTTCCAGGGACGCCAGAGAAGTCTGCTCGACGACACTGCGGTAGCCATCTTGCCCAGGTAAGCGGGAAGAGCCAATATAGGGGTGCAACAAGCGGGGCGAAGTCGTCGATCACCGACGGACACAACAGTACCCCCTTCAAAGGGCGTCCACACAATGACCTACCAGGTCTAGGTTTTTGCGGATGTAGATGATGGAAATCCTATAGCATCATCTTATCCAAGATATTGGACATTGGAGTCCAAGAGTTGTCTTCTGGGCCATAACTATTCCATGACAGGAGGTATTCCCATACTCTGCCTCGTTTTCTTACATTGAGAACTGAGTCAACTTTGTATTCGATGTCGTCTTCATCTACTGGAGTAGCGTCAGGTATCTTGTTGGAGAATTCACTGAGTATCACTGGTTTCAATAGTAAGACGTGGAATGCATTGTGGATCTTTAAAGTAGCTGGTAGCTTCAGACTGTAGCCCAGTCGTTGGATAATGGGAAATGGTCCAACGAAGCGAGGAGCGAATTGAGCTGAAGGAAGTTTGTTTTAAATGTTTTGTTGAAAGCCAGACCTTGTCACCAGGTTTGAAGTCTGGAGCCTTGCGATGATGAGCATCGTATCCTTTCTTGGCTCGTATTCCTGCTTTCACAAGCATCTCTTTAGTTTGAGTCCAGAGTTGATGGATATCTGTAGCAGTAGTCTGTGCTGCTGTGGACGACACTGATAATGGAAGTGGCAGTGGTGGTAGTGGTAGTCATCCATAAACCACTTCAAATGGTGTTGATCCAGTGGATGTTGCTGGATGAGAGTTTATGGCAAATTCTGCCCATGGCAACAGTTCGCGCCAATCATTCTGTCGGGTGTTCACGTAGGCATGAATGAACTGTTTGAGTGTCCTGTTCATCCTTTCTGTTTGGCCGTTGGACTGAGGATGATATGCCGATGTGAAGTCAAGGGCTATATCGAACTTCTTGCATAATGCCTTCCAAAGGTTAGCTGTGAACTGAACTCCGCGATCGGAGACTATGTGCTTAGGCAAGCCATGCAGGCGGAAGATGTGCTTGATGAATAATCGGGCGAGCTCCATGGCGGTGGGTAAGCCTGGGAGAGCCACGAAATGTTCCATCTTCGAGAACCTGTCAACGGTTACCCAAATGGTGGTGTTCCCTCCTGATGATGGTAAATCTACCACAAAATCTGTGGCAATGTGTCCACGGTTCTTCAGGGACCGGCAAGGGTTGGAGGAGACCCCCATGAACATCCTGGCAGTGTCTTCTGTTTAGCGCAGGAAGCGACATAGGTGAACGTGTCCTCTTTCACAGTGGGCCACCAATAAAAGGTTTGCAATTTAGACAACGTCCTTCGTTGCCCAGGGTGTCCTGAGAGTTTGGAGTCATGGGCCCAAGCCAATAGCTTTTTCCTGAGGTTCTTGGATACTATAGTCTTTCCTGCAGGCACCGGATGGGTAGCTGCCAATATGACCTTCTCAGGGTCAATGATGTGTTGTGGCTCTTCGGGTACATCCTCGGAGAGGAAGGAGCATGAAAGAGCATCAGCTCTGATATTCTTGTCTCCTGGACAATACTTGAGCACGAAGTTGAATCTGTTGAAAAACAGAGACCATCTCGCTTGTCTATGGTTCAGATGCTGTGCATGGCGGAGATACTCCAAGTTCTTATGGTCTGTGAAGACAGCTACTTGATGTTGCACTCCTTTGAACCAAGGGCGCCATTCTTCGAATGCCATCTTTATGGCCAGAAGTTCCTAGTCTCCAACTCCGTAATTTCTTTCGGCAGGAGAAAAGTGACGGGAGAAAAATGAGATTGGATGTGGGACCTTAGAATCGCCAGCCTGGCTTAGCACTGCCCCTATGCCAAGGTCTGAGGCGTCAACCTCTACGTTGAAAGGTTTTGAGGGGTCTGGATGTCGAAGGCATGGCTTGGTTGAAAAGGCATCCTTCAGCTTTTGGAATGCAGCAATCGCTTCGGGAGACCAATTAGCCACGTTGGCACCTTTTCTTGTCATAGCGGTCAGCGGTACTGTGAGTGAGGAGTAATTCTTGATAAAGATCCTATAATAGTTGGTGAAACCCAAGAAGCATCTGAGAGCCTTTAACCCGGTGGGTTGTGCCCATTTCTTGATACTCTCCAGCTTCTGTGGGTCCATTTGGAAACCACCTTTGGAGACAATGTAGCCTAGGAAAGGCACTGATTCCTTATGAAATTCACATTTAGATAGCTTGGCATAGAGATGGTTCTCACGAAGCCTCTGTAGTACTCTTGACATTCTCGTGGTGAGTGGTGATGTCTTGTGAGAAAATTAAGATGTCATCTAAGTAGATAACACATTTATAGAGGAGGTCTCAGAAGATGTCTGTCATTAGATTTTTAAAGACAGTCAGATCATTGCACAGGTCGAACGACATCACTAAATACTCGAAGTGGCCATCTCGAGTGTTGAAGGCCATCTTCCATTCATCGCCATACAGCCTACTTCACTTTAATGCGAAGTAGGCTGTATGCTCTCTTCAGATCCAGTTTTGAAAAGATCTGGGCTCCTTGTAGTCTATCAAAAGGTTCTGAAATCAGAGGCAGGGGATAACGGTCCTTAATAGTTATTTCGTTAAGGCCTCTGTAATCTATGCAAGGACGCAATGTGCCATCCTTTTTGCCCACAAAGAAGAAGCCTGCGCCCGCAGGAGACTTGGACGGTCTAATGAAGTCCTTGTTGAGATTCTCCTGAATGTATTCAGACATGCCCTTGTTCTCGACCACATACAAGGGGTACACTCTGCCCTTTGCTGGCTCCGTATTCAGCTTCAGACGAATGCGGCAGTCATAGGGTCTGTGAGGCGGAAGTATATCTGCAGCTTCTTTTGAAAAGACATCTTGAAAAGATGTGTATTGAGGCGACAGGCCCGGCATTACTGGGGTGGTAGACAATCAAGGTAATGGCTTAACCTCAGTCAGGCATCGCCTATGGCAGTCTGGACCCCAACTTGGCAATTCCAGAGTGACCCAATCGAATTGAGGCATATGCTGTTGTAGCCACGGTAATCCCAGTACGATGGGGTGCATAGCCTTCTCTAAAATAAAGAATGAGATGGTCTCCGTATGGAGAGCACCAGTACGTAGACACACTGGTTTGGAACGTAGTGTTACTTCTCCCGGCAAGGGTTCTCCGTGGATGGATGAAAGAAGTATAGGAGGTGACAAGGTGAAAGTAGGGATCCGTAGATGTTCTACTAGTCATTGAAGAATGAAGTTGCCTCCTGCCCCTGAGTCCACTGGGGCAAGAGTCTGGAATTGTAGAGGACCGCAGATGAGAAATACAGGAAGAGAGAGCGGAGGAGAAGGAGTGGTGAGACCTAAGAAGAGTCCTCCCGCAGGACTTAGATCTGTCCGTTTCCCGGACATATAGGGCAATTTGGGACAGCATGACCAGCTTGTCCACAGTACGTACAAAGCCCTAATTTCTTCCGCATTCTCTCTCTTCTGACGTCAGGTGGCTGCGGCTTAATTGCATCGGTTCCTCTTCGCCGGCTGCTGGGATCGTAGGGGCAGTCCTGGATGCAGTCTTGACTCGGACTTCACTCAGAAAGGGTCTCCTAGAAGTCTTGGTTTCTTGAACTTTATCTCGAAGCCGGCAGTTGATTCTCGTTGCCAGTCTCACCAGTTCAGCCAAGGTTTCAGGCATCTCTCTAGCTGAGCGTTCATCCTTCAGGCAAGTGTTCAGTCCTTCAAATAACAGCATCTTGAGGCATCGTGGGTCCCAGGATAATCCAGACGCCAGTGTCTTGAATTCGATAGCGAAGTCAGCTAGGGTCTTGTTCCCTTGCTTTAGGTGAACCAAAGAAGATCCTGCAACAGAATATTGGGCAGGATCATCAAAAACGGATTTAAACAGTTTAAGGAATCCTTCAATTATGTGAAGGATTGGGTCTTCATGTTCCCACAGCGAAGATGCCCAGGACAGGGCTCATCCATCTAGGTATGACAGGATGTACGTAGTCTTCGCATAAGCTGTGGGAAAATGTCCAGGTTGTAACACAAAGGGCCGTATTTTAAAAGCCCTGCGCGCAAGTCCCGGGGCTTCGTAAAAGGGGCGGGAGGGGGCGTGTCTGGGGGCGTGTCCGGGGTTAGGGGGCGGTTCGGGGCAGGTCCAGGGGCGTGGTCGAGGCCTGCGGACCAGCCCCCGGGTCGGGTGATGGCGTGCCAGCAGCCCGCTGGCGCGCGCAGATTTACACCTGCTTTCGGCAGGCGTAAATCTGCCAACAAAGGTAGGAGGGGGGGTTTTTAGATAGGGCCGGGGGGGTGGGTTAGGTAGGGGAAGGGAGGGGAAGGTGAAGGGAGGCGGAAGGAAAGTTCCCTCCGAGGCCGCTCCGATTTCGGAGCGGCCTCGGAGGGAACAGGCAGCTGGCGCCAGGCTCGGCGCGCGCAGGTTGCACAAATGTGCACCCCCTTGTGCGCGCCAACCCCGGATTTTATAAGATACGCGCGGCTACGTGTGTATCTTATAAAATCCAGCGTACTTTTGTTCGCGCGCGCGTAAATTTATAAAATCTACCCCAAAGTGCATGCAGCACTGGTTAATGAAGTCTCTGCATCTCCATACTTCTCCCGAGAAGCGGGGTAGGAGCTGCTAGAGGTACAGTTGTCTTGACCGTCACCTCCGGTTCAGCCTCTTTACCTGAGGTGGAAGGGGAGTTCATCTGTTTGTGTAACAAATTAAGTGCAGTGGTCAGTCCTTCCAGCGCAGTCTGCTGTTCGGTGATCCGCTGGGCCAGGCCTGGAATGAGCCATGAGCTGAGCCGGATCCATGGAGTTGGCAATCTGTTCTTACGTGTGTTTTAGTGGATCCTTGGGTACTGTGAAGATGACCACACCCACGGGGAGGAACCCCGTGAGGAGCCACAGCACTGGGCTAGACTCTTATACGCAAAACACCGGAATTGAACTCTTTTATTATACAGCTTGAAGTAGCCACCAGGTGGCAGTGGTGAGTTGTAGTCTCAGGGACCTCGGCAAAGGGAGCCCTTCTCTCCTAGATGACGTCAGGAGGTTCCGCAGCAAGGAGATACTGTGGATGAGACAGATGAGAGATTAGAGTACTCACTCGGTGTTAGCTGTTATTGATGCGATTCCACCAGATACTTGTCATTGGTACAAGCACTGAGGCAGGGAGAGCAGGCCCTCGAGGAGCGAGTACCTGTTCCCTGAATGGTACCTGAAAATAGAACAGAGGGCCCCCGAGGAGCGGGTACCCAAGTTAGTAGTAAACCCCGAATGGTAGAAGGAAAGCTTCCCGCAGGCAGCAGAGAAGCGGCAGAGTAGCACAGACAGGAACAGTTCGTGTCCATTCGAGTCTTTGCCACCTCAATGAGCTAGCAATCTTGAGAAGTACATATACCCAGATTGGCGTGACGTCAGATGAGGGAACGCCCTCGAGATTTGCGCCACAAGGCATACTTAGACGTGTGTTGTGCATGCGCGCGCACCCTAACAGGTACCTGGGAGGAGCAATGGCGTACGGCTGCACCATAGCCGTTCCGGGGACGCCAGAGAAGTCTGCTTGACGACGCTGCGGTAGCCATCTTGCCCAGGTTAACGGGAGGAGCTGAGATAGGGGTGCAACAAGCGGGGCGAAGCCGTCGAAGACCGGACGCAACACTACCTAAGGTAGTTTCCACCTTTCATTTGAACCAAACCATAGCACTACCAATCTTTCATCCTAAACTGCAAGCAAACAACAGAAAGCGGCGTCTTCATTCCTTAGACTGTAAACGTGCTCTTGCATATTATAAACAACGTACTCAATCTCCTACCAGACCTTCGCAACTCTTCCTCTCATTCAATCCAAATGCGCCAGGTCTTCCAGTTTCAAAGGAAGAGAGGTATCTTTAAAGGATACTAATGATGCATTAGAATTAGGGCA
The DNA here is from genome assembly GCF_901001135.1 of Rhinatrema bivittatum. Lineage (NCBI taxonomy): Eukaryota > Metazoa > Chordata > Amphibia > Gymnophiona > Rhinatrematidae > Rhinatrema > Rhinatrema bivittatum. The sequence goes on along the minus strand of NC_042622.1, from coordinate 216,809,707 downwards.
TCCCGACAGTGAGGTTCCAATAATTAGAAAAGTAGTCCAAGTGCCTGTAACTAAAAACTCACCTGAGCTAAAAAATTCTAACTTATCCCTATCAATTAAAAAGCAGAATGAAAATACAAACAAAAAACAAACTTTGAAATGTTTGTATGCTAATGCCAGAAGTCTAAGAAGTAAGATGGGAGAATTAGAATGTATAGCAGTAAATGATGACATAGACTTAATTGGCATCTCAGAGACATGGTGGAAAGAGGATAACCAATGGGACAGTGCTATACCAGGGTACAAATTATATCGCAATGACAGAGAGGAGCACTCGGGAGGAGGTGTGGCACTTTATGTCCGGGATGGCATAGAGTCCAACAGGATAAACATCCTGCATGAGACTAAATGCACAATTGAATCTTTATGGGTAGAAATCCCTTGTGTGTCAGGGAAGACTATAGTGATAGGGGTATACTACCGTCCACCTGGTCAAGATGGTGAGATGGACAGTGAAATGCTAAGAGAAATTAGGGAAGCTAACCAAATTGGTAGTGCAGTAATAATGGGAGACTTCAATTACCCCAATATAGACTGGGTAAATGTATCATCGGGTCACGCTAGAGAGATAACGTTCCTGGATGGAATAAATGATAGCTTTATGGAGCAATTGGTTCAGGAACAGACGAGAGAGGGAGCAATTTTAGATCTAATTCTCAGTGGAGCACAGGACTTGGTGAGAGAGGTAATGGTGGTGGGGCCGCTTGGCAATAGTGATCATAATATGATCAAATTTGACTTAATGACTGGAAAAGGAACAGTGTGCAAATCCAAGGCTCTCGTGCTAAACTTTCAAAAGGGAAACTTTGATAAAATGAGAAAAATTGTTAGAAAAAAACTGAAAGGAGCAGCTACAAAAGTAAAAAATGTCCAAGAGGCGTGGTCATTGTTAAAAAATACCATTCTAGAAGCACAGTCCAGATGTATTCCACACATTAAGAAAAGTGGAAAGAAGGCAAAACAATTACCAGCATGGTTAAAAGGGGAGGTGAAAGAAGCTATTTTAGCCAAAAGATCTTCATTCAAGGATCCAACAGAAGAAAATAGGGTAAAGCATAAACATTGGCAAGTTAAATGTAAGACATTGATAAGATAGGCTAAGAGAGAATTTGAAAAGAAGTTGGCAGTAGAGGCAAAACCTCACAGTAAAAACTTTTAAAAATATATCCGAAGCAGAAAGCCTGTGAGGGAGTCAGTTGGACCGTTAGATGATTGAGGGGTTAAAGGGGCACTTAGAGAAGATAAGGCCATCGCGGAAAGATTAAATGATTTCTTTGCTTCGGTGTTTACTGAAGAGGATGTTGGGGAGGTACCCGTAATGGAGAAGGTTTTCATGGGTAATGATTCAGATGGACTGAATCAAATCACGGTGAACCTAGAAGATGTGGTAGGCCTGATTGACAAACTGAAGAGTAGTAAATCACCTGGACCGGATGGTATACACCCCAGAGTTCTGAAGGAACTAAAAATGAAATTTCAGACCTATTAGTAAAAATTTGTAACTTATCATTAAAATCATCCATTGTACCTGAAGACTGGAGGATAGCAAATGTAACCCCAATATTTAAAAGGGCTCCAGGGGCGATCCGGGAAACTACAGACCGGTTAGCCTGACTTCAGTGCCAGGAAAAATAGTGGAAAGTGTTCTAAACATCAAAATCACAGAACATATAGAAAGACATGGTTTAATGGAACAAAGTCAGCATGGCTTTACCCAGGGCAAGTCTTGCCTCACAAATCTGCTTCACTTTTTTGAAGGAGTTAATAAACATGTGGATAAAGGTGAACCGGTAGATATAGTATACTTGGATTTTCAGAAGGCGTTTAACAAAGTTCCTCATGAGAGGCTTCTAGGAAAAGTAAAAAGTCATGGGATAGGTGGCGATGTCCTTTCGTGGATTGCAAACTGGCTAAAAGACAGGAAACAGATAGTAGGATTAAATGGGCAATTTTCTCAGTGGAAGGGAGTGGACAGTGGAGTGCCTCGGGGATCTGTATTGGGACCCTTACTTTTCAATATATTTATAAATGATCTGGAAAGAAATACGACGAGTGAGATAATCAAATTTGCAGATGACACAAAATTGTTCAGAGTAGTTAAATCACAAGCAGATTGTGATAAATTGCAGGAAGACCTTGTGAGACTGGAAAATTGGGCATCCAAATGGCAGATGAAATTTAATGTGGATAAGTGCAAGGTGATGCATATAGGGAAAAATAACCCATGCTATAATTACACAATGTTGGGTTCCATATTAGGTGCTACAACCCAAGAAAGAGATCTAGGTGTCATAGTGGATAACACATTGAAATCATCGGTACAGTGTGCTGCGGCGGTCAAAAAAGCAAACAGAATGTTGGGAATTATTAGAAAGGGAATGGTGAATAAAACGGAAAATGTCATAATGCCTCTGTATCGCTCCATGGTGAGACCGCACCTTGAATACTGTGTACAATTCTGGTCGCCGCATCTCAAAAAAGATATAATTGCAATGGAGAAGGTACAGAGAAGGGCTACCAAAATGATAATGGGAATGGAACAACTCTCCTATGAGGAAAGACTAAAGAGGTTAGGACTTTTCAGCTTGGAGAAGAGACGACTGAGGGGGGGATATGATAGAGGTGTTTAAAATCATGAGAGGTCTAGAACGGGTAGATGTGAATCGGTTATTTACTCTTTCGGATAGTAGAAAGACTAGGGGGCACTCCATGAAGTTAGCATGGGGCACATTTAAAACTAATCGGAGAAAGTTCTTTTTTACTCAACGCACAATTAAACTCTGGAATTTGTTGCCAGAGGATGTGGTTAGTGCAGTTAGTGTAGCTGTGTTTAAAAAAGGATTGGATAAGTTCTTGGAGGACAAGTCCATTACCTGCTATTAAGTTCACTTAGAGAATAGCCACTGCCATTAGCAATGGTTACATGGAATAGACTTAGTTTTTGGGTACTTGCCAGGTTCTTATGGCCTGGATTGGCCACTGTTGGAAACAGGATGCTGGGCTTGATGGACCCTTGGTCTGACCCAGTATGGCAATTTCTTATGTTCTTATGTTCCTAGCTTACCAACTGCATATGTTTCTGTTAACAAAAGCGTTCGGAATCATTATCTACCACACCCAAAGCACGCCAAATTCGTGCCATGGCTGCTTCTGTTGCTCACTTTCATGATGTGTCTTTCTTAGATATCTGCAAAGCAGCCACATGGTCTTCGCATCGCACTACTGCTTGGAAAAACAGGCATAGGATGACGCAAAAATAGGGCGGATAATTCTCCAATAGAACACTTAATTAGTTCATTCACTTCAGAATTGTCCGCCTCCTATTCTGTATTGAGCAATAACTGACATACAAATGACCACATGCCTACTACGCTCAATACTTCAGCTGGGGACTCCCAGACAGCATGGCTAATTTAGCTGCTTATCTATGGGAAAAAAAACAAGTTTGCTTACCGTAGGTGTTTTCTGTAGATAGCAGATGAATTAGCCATGCTGACCCTCCCGCCTCCCCGGACAGTTCCAGCATTGCATATCGTCTTGCTTTGACACAGACTGAGCCTCGAGCAGGCACAGGTATAGGCAGGAGGGATCACCTCATTTAATGATTTTGGATGATCTTAGAGAGCTCCGCCACCTAGTGGCACGGAGGACGTACCCAGACAGCATGCTAATTCATCTGCTATCTACGAAAAACACTATTTACAGTAAGCAAGCTTGCTTTTTTGTATTAATTTTCTGCTGTACCTATACTGATACTGAATTGTATAGTTTGAGGCTCCAGAATCTTTCTTGTGGTCAATAGATTTGAAATGACACACAATAAAAGAAAACCATTAATGTATTTAGAGAGGTCTATCAAGTATGAAAAATGTAGTTTCTGTATAGTTTTTTTGTTTTCTGAGAGGCCTATTTTCTCGGTTCTTTTCAAATACCTTCTTGTGAAATTTTTTGATTTGTGCTACCAAAACATTTTTTTCATTAAACTTTTTCTATAGGAAATTACACCTTTTTGTGGGTAAATGAAGGTTGTAGCACTTTCTTCCTCCTCAGGGAGGAGGTGGCAAAAGCACTGTGTGACACTGCATCTTAACTGCTGGGGACAAACTGCCTACCCCTTAATCAAAGTGTGTGATAATCTGTGCTCTCCAAAGGCTGGTGAGCAACCTATGACAGAGCGAAGGCTGACTCTTGCTGCTGTCACTCTTTTTTTTTTTTTCCTAGTTTTTCTTTTAGCTGCTTGGTCATAATAAAGATTGAATTACTGCCAGAGGAAAAAAAGAACATTTTGTCAAGAAAATGAATATATGAATCTAGCACTTCTGTTTATTTGCTTACAGCCAAAAAAAATTTTTTTTTGCATTTTCTGAGTAATTTTTTTTTATTTATTTATAATTTTTCATTTTACACTTAATAATCCTTCCATATAGGATTGTATCACATTTTAATCACTTTTACATTATTTAAACATTATTTAAACCAATAAAATATCTGAGATTGAAAAAGAGGTTCAAACAAACGCTAAAGTCAACTCAGCAATTATAAAAGAACAACTAACATCTTCGAGACGTCTAGAATTATTAGAAAATGGGCTGAGAAAGTTGAATGTGAGAATCTTATGGGGGAAATGCCATATATTACTTTAAAAAAATTCTTAACAGCCTGGGTTTTTCTGAGCAAAATATTCCCTCTATTAATTCTTGCAGGTTTCTAACAAACCGGGCAACTGTTAAAAATGAGAATGTGAATATTGAATTACCATCAAACTTGACTGGGTTTCTAGAATCGTCCAATGTGGAAATAATTGAGAGGAAAGTTCTTTTGGTTTCATTTATTACAACCCAAGATGTTATGAACATAATGAGTAATTATTTTAGGAAATTTCCTGTGAACTTTTGTGATCAAGAAATTAGGCTATATCCAGATATGGCCCGATTACCCAATATCGCAGGAAAGAATTTTTATCACTCAGACAAGATGTCATTTCTTTAGGTTTTGTTTTTTCATTGCGGTATCCCTGTAAATGTATTTTAGAAAGGAGAGGAAACATTTTGTGTTTTTTCAAGTTGATCAGTTAAGGCAGTTTATTGAAGCCCGAAGGCCAGTAACATCTTCTCCCAACGCTTAGAGATAGGTCTATTTTGAATTTATCTCTGAGAGTAATTTTAACAACGCGAGAATCTGATGCAGCAGCTACACACACAAATTGTGCCAATTTTTAATGCAAACTTATGCAAAAGTACACAGAGAAGCTTGCCTGCACAAAGTTACATCTGTTCTTTGCACTGTGTAACGTGTGTAGGTTAATTTATATGCATACTTTTTAAAATCAAAAGTGCACATATAAATCCAAACTCCACCCCAACTCTGGCGTTCCTCCACCTGAATGCCTTCTTTTTTTTTTTTTTTTTTTTTTTTTTTTATACATGTAAAATTGTGCAGGAGTTTTGCATATATCATTACTTGCTCAAACCCTGGTTAATTTTATAACAATCAAAAAAGGACCTTCATATCACTTCATCAAAAATAACTTTTATACATATAAAAATCTTACTTTCCTTTAAGTAACAGACTTTACATGTGAAGAAAGCTATTTTTGATAGATTTTATGTGCATATAAAAAATTATAAACATTGAAACGGTACTAATGATTATATACCTTTCCACAAGACGTTTGCTTGCTTAATAAAATCTCCACGCTGATGATATGAAGATTATCCCTAAATTAATTTTAATATCGGAGACTGCCTGTTTTCTGCCACTTGAGTGGTTTCTGCAGAATAGTGACAGAATTGTTTAACATCCTTGTGAAGTATTGTGTAATTGGCAAATACGCAATATAAGACCGAGATACTGTTCGGAGATACTGTACCTAAAGCTGCTGCTTTTGCTACTACTTTCTACAATGCTACTAGACATGCTCTGCATTGTACAGATACATATGTGAGATCTAGTCCCTCCTCTGTGAAGCTTACAAACAAATAAAATGAACTTCATGTGTGCTTGATTCAGCCCTGTCCTTTTACTGCAGTAAAACTCTTGCTGATTCGTTGACTCTTGAGTTTTCCCTCCCTCTGTCTGTGGGATGGTACAGGCATGACTGTATTGGAAGTAACATGGTAGGAGGGTTCCCTAACCCTAGAGCCTCTGATGATTCATTCCATTGACGTCAGTTTATCAGCATCAAAGGGGTTGTTGCTTAGCTGCCATGCTGAAGCCTCTCTTTTGTTACTTTATTGTACAAATCTGTGAAAAACCCACATAATTTTACTCTGAACAACCCTATCACTTCTCAGCCTGGATGCTGATTATCAAAAATGTCCAATAATTTGTTGAATATCTGTGTGGATTCAGTTTTAGGATGAAGGTACGGACACACTTGAAACTAAAGTCTTATTTCCTTGAAAAACACCAAAGATTGAGCATGATTATCCCTGTTAAAATACTGAAAAAACTGGGTTTTTTCCCTTTTTTTTTTTTTTGCTGCAAACTCACAGAAATATCCGAAGATTGTGCTGCTTTTATCTTACATTCTACTGCTAATGTGACAAGTAGGTCTAACTCATTTCTTATCATGTAACTAAATGGGAAGGATCAGAACTGTGAAGCCTGGTATGCCGGGATACTAAGGTTAAATTTCACCTCTATCATTTTATTTTACTTTTTTTTTGTTCAGATTTCTTGACTGCCTTTTCCAAGCAGGCTATTGAGTAGTGTATAAAAAACATAAATACAATTAAACACAATAGGATTAATTAGAATATAATAGTCAGAACCAAAACAAACCTGTTTGGTTTTAGTTTTACTCTAGAGAGTATAAATTGCTCCAATTTTGCGCCATAGATAAATCTGCAGCATGATTTTTTATAATCCTTATACCACCTCTTCCCCTATTCAACCCTGTTTTCCAAAGAGCATGCTGGTGTAGAAGTAACTGTTGCATTGCTTCTCCAAAAATGTGGTTGTATTTGTGCTTTGGGAAATATTTATGAAACCAATCTTTTTATTTTTGCACTGGCCAACCTAGATATAAAGCTGTAAGAGGTAGGAACATAAGACCATATTCTGAATGCCTGAAATGCAAAAGCATACTTTAAAATGGAAATATTTTTCATAATAACAATTTTATTTACTGAACCATGAATAGTACCTTGCTTAGCACTGTAACTTCTTTACTATGTGAAATATAATGTTCCTGGCACCAGTTTCTTCTCTAGTACACACTGCATGTAGCTGTTGAGCAGTCAGAAACATGATGATGTTGTACACTATCCTGGGGAGAAACACTAGTTTTGGCAGGTATCAGAATTTTTGTGCAGAGCAATTTTAATATTAGTAATTAGGAGGCCATTCTAAATGAGCTTGCTATGGAAAGTGGATTATAATAAAATGAAAGGGACTTCCTGAATGTCTCCACCCAATGCCATAAAAAAGTTGCATGGCTGCCTCCTGCTTGGAGATCATAAAATATGTTCCACTGTAGTTTCACTTGGCATAGGTACAAAGCCTAGTTTTCCATCTTCCTTTTTAGACCTTCATTTTTAAATCATTTGTAAAGATATGATTTTTGGAAAATCATGTAAGTCTAAAAAGTAAATGACTGTGGTTTAGAATTATTAATCATTTTTGGATATTTTTTTAACCTGCCTTTCCAAATAATGCCTAAGGCAGCTTACAGCATTTTTAGTATTCAGATACAATAGGTTCCTGGCCCAAAGAGTTACAATCTAAGCAGGTGCCTGAAGCAACAGGAGAGTACGTGACTTTCCAAGCTCGCAAGGATTGTCAGTTGGAGAAGTGATATTTAAACCCAGTCCATTGCTTTAACCACTGAGCCACTTCTTCACATTTTGCATCTTTCAGTATGGCTTCCTCCATTATTAACTAGAAAATAAGCCCAAGGATATGAGGAGACTCTGTAAAATTCCATGTGATTACATTTTATGTCCAGTAATTTCTGCAATGGCTAAGCCAGACAGAGAGAGCAGTGCAGGAGGAACAGAGAATATTACAGTAGTATTTTATAAACATGTCTGGGCTGGGGAAATGAAAGACCTACACAACTTTATCTTTTAACTGCTTCCTAACAGGTCGATACAGTAAAGTGTGCTCCGTCGGAGCGCACTGTCAGCCTGCTCTGGACGCGTGTTTTCCCTTACCCCTTATTCAGTAAGGGGAGGAAAACACGCGGCCCACCCGCGGCACCTAATAGCGCCCTCAACATGCAAATGCATGTTGATGGCCCTATTAGGTATGCGCGCGGGATCCAGTAAGTAAAATGTGCAGCCAAGCCGCACATTTTACTCTAAGAAATTAGCGCCGACCCAAAGGTCGGCGCTAATTTCTTCCAGCGCCAGGAAAGTGCACAGAAAAGCAGTAAAAACTGCTTTTCTGTGCACCCTCCGACTTAATATCATAGCGATATTAAGTCGGAGGTCCCCAAAAGTAAAAAAAAGTAAAAAAAAAAAAATAAATTTGAATTCGGCCCGCGGCTGTCGGGCCGAAAACCGGACGCTCAATTTTGCCGGCGTCCGGTTTCCGAGCCCGTGGCTGTCAGCGGGCTCGAGAACCGACGCCGGCAAAATTGAGCGTCGGCTGTCAAACCCGCTGACAGCCGCCGCTCCAGGCCAAAAGGAGGCGCTAGGGACGCGCTAGTGTCCCTAGCGCCTCCTTTGGGTGACGTTATCCATCGCCTAATTTGCATACTGGATAGCTCGCACTGGCGAAGGGCCGGTGCGTGCGCCGGGAGAGCGGGCGTTCGTCCGCTCTCCCGCGGTTTTACAGTATCGGGCTGTAAGGAAGTTGGAAGATCTTTGTTCTTTCATTTAAAGCTATTCAGGTCAATTTTCAGAAGCTGTCTAATTGCCCACCCTTTCTCAAGATAAAAGTACATGATGGATCAGGGATCAACAATGTGTGTACTTTTACATGGGCAAAGGTAGATGGGCTTGGGGACAGGATTGGGTTGGGGAGGCAATAATGCATGTAGTTTTGTATTTTCAATTCCACACATATTTTCCATGGAAAAATCACACAAAGGTGCAAATCTTTGCAGGTACACATGTGGGTGACGTTATCCGATGGCACCAACATGGACCCAGCTCTCAGAACTCAGTAACAGTCTTACTAAGCATGTGCAGGAGTGCTACCTCATGAGTCCCTTCGTCTTTCTTCATCCAAGTTATAACATGGATGTGTTTTAGTCTCTCTTAAAATGTTTTCCCTTTTGGCCTTGTTTTCTTCTTCAGTTTGCATTTGTGATTCCTTTTTTTTTTTTTTTCCCCTATCTCTGCCTTGGCAACCCCTCAACAGAACTTTTCGGTTCTAAAAATGAAAGGATATGGAGACATCCAAGGCACAGGAAGCCTGCAGTTAGCTGTTTGCAAATCACAGACACCCATTCTGTCTGCTACAGCTTTCTGGGTTCGTATCATGATTTTTTCAATTTTATAGTTGTGACTGGATGTCCTTGAGGGTGCAGCAGTATCACAGGTAGAAGATGAAGATCCTGCGGAAGATGTGAAGTCTTGGTGCGAGGCTGGGCAGAGAAGCCACTCCTCTCGAAGCAAGGTCTATTTGGTTTATGAGCACCACAAGAAGATGAAGTGAGATTCAACTCTCTTTCCCCACAAGTCACAAAAGGTTCCTATTCTCCTGACCCTCGCTCCTGAGACTGACATAGGTCACGGGTTGAGTGAGGTAGGGAAGATAGTGGTGCCAGATGAGGTACTGAGAAGTACCTAAGCAGTGTGAAGGATCTCTGGGGCCATTTCCTTTGGCACCAAAGAAACCAGTGCTGTCAAGCGTAGTTCCTTCCTTGATGCCAAGATGAGAGGTCGCCTCCTCAGTGCAGGTGCCTTCATCCTTAATGGTATGGAAGATTCCTATTGCACCATGTCATTTTATTCTGTCTGGACCTGATGCAAGCCCTAATGCCATCTATCTCATTGGTGCAACGTGTGCATTCTGGGGAACAGTCAGCCTGTTCAGCGCAGAATGCTAAAGCTCTTTCAATCTTGTAGGGTTAGAGCGGAGTACCTCTACACACGAGTACAAGAGTCCTTGAACCATGGAAGGCAGAGCTATGGCACAGAAGGTAGTTTTACCAGCACTGATGATCAGACCTGGTGCTGGTTAGTAAATAATACATCATACACCTGTATAGAAATTTGACTATTTATTGTAACAAAATTCTAAAATATCGCAATTAATATATCAACACAAACTCCACACATTCCACCACTCATTCACAACCACTCACAACAAAGACTTATTGCACATATTATCCCTTTCCAAAAAATACAATCCTAAAAATGTATCTAAGGTACTATTGCAGTGGTTCTCAACCCTGTCCTGGGGACCCCCCCAGCCAGTCGGGTTTTCAGGCTATGCATATTCATTGTGGATAGGGTTGAGAACCACTGTACTATTGCAACTTGATTGGTATACACAAATAAATTAAATCAAAGCTCCATCAATATCTTATTGTTCTTTTTTTGTTTATTCATCCAAAATAGGTGATGCAATCCTCTCACTCTTCTTCTTCTATATATTCCTTCTATATATTTGGGAACATATTTGCCAATCAAGTTGCAATAGTACGTTAGATACATTTTTAGGATTGTATTTCTTGGAAAGGGATATTATGTGCAATAATTTTGTTTGTGAGTGGTGGAATGTGTAGAGTTTGTGATATATTAATTGTGATATTTTAGAATTGTTACAGAAATATTCAAATTTCTATACATGTATATGATGTATTATTTGGGAATGTAATACCTGTTTAACTCTTGTGTTTGTGTGTTTAGCTGGTTAGTAAATGGCATTGGTGTAACCAGCACAAAGGGAATCGGAACCCACATCTTCTACAGTTGCAACCACTGCGGCTCTGAGCTCCTATTTGTTGCAGCTGGCATCAGCAGCTCTTGGTGAGGATGAATCAATCTGGGTTTCTAAAGAGGATGTCTCTCCTCCAACTCCTGTGTAAATGATCTCTCAGCCAGTGGGAGCCCAGCTACCAGAGCTGCCTCCTTAAACTCTGAAGACTAGGAGGGAACCTCTCCTGTCCAGAATGGAAGAAATTCTCCTGCATGGTGGGACCATTCAGTGTCCCCCAGAGGTTCATATCTCACTTCAGGGACCTCAACTGGTGACATTAAGTCCCTGCCCTTAGATAGTAGATTCACCCCCTCCAGTGGAGTCCTTTCATGGATCAGAAGGGGAAGATGTTGGGTCCAGCTCGTTCTGAGTTCCTACAGACGTTTTCCCCTCTGTTAGATTCCTGGCTCAGCATACCCCCATGGTCAGGGGAGGAGGACTCAACGAGAATTCCTTTAGATCCCCGGCCACACTTGCTTCAGCATACATCTCCTCTGGAAGATCTCAGCTACTCATACTTGTTGGATAAGCTAGTGAAGATGTTGTCCATCAATGATAGTAGTGACTGCTGTGTTAGTCTCCTTGAATGCTTCAGTACTAGGAAAGAGCAGGACCCAAGAATGGATGTCTTCGGGCTGTTGCAATTTCGCTAACCTCCAGTGGACTCTATATCTATTCCAGTACATAGCCTCCTCAAGGACTGCAAATGAGAATTTGGCAGGCTCCAATATCATGTCTTCTGGTATCCCAAAAAGCTTGGTCTGATGTATAGATTCCAGGCTTTCCCAGGCTTTGGCGTAGTTCAGTTACCACACCATTCCGTGGGGATGGAATCATTGTTGAAATATGCAAAGTGCATCAGAGATCTTGCTTAACATACCTCCTGGGAAGGATCGAAAGGAATTAGATGCATTTGGGAAGAAGGTCTTCCAGAAATTCAAGCTTAGTGCTCTGATTTCAATTCACCAGTTGCTCATGGTGTAGTATCCATATGAATGTGTGCAAAAACTAACGCCTTTGAAGGTATTGTCAGATCCTGACCATGCAGAGTTTTGTCAAGCTATGGAAGATGTGAAGGAGTGTGAGAAGCATTGTATCAGCTTCGCATACAAAGCTTATGACACTATGGCCAAAACCTCAGATACTTCTATAGGAGCCAGAAGGCTTAAGAGGTTACGAGCGAGTGAGCCAAGACCATCTGGTGGAACTTGTTTGGGGTTAAATTGCAAGAGATGGTGGCTCTGATTAAGGAGCATCAGTTCATTCTGTAGTTGCTGTCTGCAGCAGCAGGGGACCAGTCGGCCCCAGCCCAATGAGAGTACTTTTCCAAGTGTCTGTTTTTCCAAAGAAGGCCCTTCCACTCTTTTCAGCATTATCAAGCTTCTCCTGCTCTCCAGTAGCAGCAGCTGCCCATGAGAGAGTGACAGAGGTAGAAGTACCAACTGAAGGCCCAGTAGCAGTTACAGCTTAAGCCTGGGAACAGTTTTAGATGTTCTTGAGGCCTGCCGCCTCTGGTGGAAGGAGGAGTCCAGTCTTTCCTTTCAGAGTGGGTCCACATCACTAAGAACAAAATGGGTCCTGAAGATTATGGCTACTATTTGTACTTATCTTAATCCCATCTAGTCCAATAGAGGGAGGTCTTTAGTTGCAACCCCTTCTCAATCTGTTCAGCAGCAATTGGAAGTAGCCTCTCTTCTTAAGCAGAAAGTGATTGAACTTGTTCCACCTCAAGAATGTGACCAGGGATTCTCTTCCTGATATTTCCTCATCCCCAAGAAATCTGGAAGATTGAGGTCTATCCTCCCTGCATTTCACAGTGTGGAGTTTAGGAGGAATCTCTTACCAGCACTTGCACATGTCTTCTGCTCTTCAAGACATATAATTCTCATCGAAAAAAAAAAGTCAACTAACCTTCGATTTTTTTCAGGCAAAGTGATCGCGCTACACTTCCTGGTGTACATCAATGTGTCTTGACCCATTAATTTACCGCCTGAACGGCTTCTCTCCTATCTCCATCTCCTTACAGCAGTGACCTTGCTGTATCCTCGCTACGATTTCATTTAAGCTCTACAACAGCTTATCACATTCATCTAAACGGAGAGCCTGTTTCATGCCCTTCCTTAGTATCCAGATTCATAAAAGGAGTACTGCAACTACGTCCACCTTTGCATAATCCCGGGTGCCGTGACACATTAACGTACTTCTCGATCAACGGATGCTTTCACTTTTGAACCTTTGAATACTTATCACCTTCACTTTCCCAGATCGTCAACTTGCCACCTTTCCTCCAAGACCTCGGGCGAAGGCCAATGAGAAGGTGTCACCCAACTGGGATTGCAGCCGTGCGCTAGCATGCTGCAGAGCGCACTCTATCACCCACTCGACCTTCACGCCTGTTTCTTTCACTCAATCTCAACGCGAACGGGTGTCCAGTGATAAAGGAACTCTATCCTCAGGGATATCTAACTATATGCAGTTTAGCCATAATATAGGTTCACACACGCTATTTGCGACCCTAAAGGGCACATCACGTATGAGCAGTGGCAGCCTCGATTGCCTTTCTCCATCCAGTACCTCTCATAACCATTGATGACCAACGACATGGTCATCGCTTCACATTTTTCACATTCCACCACTGTTACACAAACAGACGGCGGATGATTCCCTTTTGGAACGGACTATCCTATAGAAGTGCACAATTTCCAAATGAATACAGACTTCCAAGGAACTGTCCGCCATTATTATCGTATTGAGCCAAAAAAAAATTAATTAAAAAAAAAAATGTTATAACACACTATCTGCTCAATATGTCAGCAGGGGACTCCCATACAGCATGGCTAATTCAGCTGCTTATCTACGTGAAAAGAGCAAGTTTGCTTACCGTAAACGGTGTTTTCCGCAGATAGATGAATTAGCCATGCTAACCCGCCCGCCTCCCTGGACAGTTCTGGCATACCTTCATTGCTTTGATACCGACTGAGGAGCCTGAGGTACTCCAGTCAGGATACAGGAGGGAGGGAGCACCTAGCTAAAAGACTTTGCTAGTCTTAGAGAGCTCTGCCACCTAGTGGCATGGAGGACGTACTCATACAGCATGGCTAATTCATCTGCTATGTACGGAAAACACCATTTATGGTAAGCAAACTTGCTCTTAGAGTGGAAGAGAAATAGTCATGTTGTGGGAATGCATTACTATACCAGCAGTACAGTATGGTTTCTGTGTGTTTTCCCTTGGATATGTAAAAATATAAATCAACAATTAAGTTTTAAGTGAGTCTCTTCCATTAAACTAACAATATATTTGTAGCTTTCAAGAGCTCTGCTTTCAAGTAATATGGCTGCCATATTAGTCTACTTGGAGCGGGAACATAGTTCTCACAACTAGAAATGTGTTTATTTTTTAAATTGTTTTGCTACCAATTTATTTGTTGATCTTTTATTTCTCCATGTAGAAGAGGATAAATAATCATGTTTCTACAAAGTAGCCTTTTGCTGTATGTAACCCCTGCTCTGGAGAGCACTGGATTCTATCAACTGGGGTGGGGGAACACTGTCTTTCTTTGGGTCCCATGGAACGGGGCAGGCTCTCCTGCAAGGCCAGTGGGGCAGAGGTTACTTTGTATAAAACAATTCACACAGTCCAGACCAGGATGGTGCTTTAAATAGAAAAAGTTCACTTAGAAAATTAAGTAGTTCAGCACAAAGAAACAAAATTCAAAAACCACAGCAAAACAGGTAGAAATGGCAGAAAACAGTTCAAATTCAAAACTTCACAGTCCAAACTCCTTCACTTAGTCTCCATACTTCACTTCAGATCCTGAACACTGTAAATTACTCCCAGAGTTAGCCCTGTGCTTCTTTGTCCCAGGCCTTTGTGATCCCAGAAACAAGTTAGTCTCTCCTGAAAAGTTCCCAGATTACTCTCAACGTTTACAGAAATAGCCAAGACAACTTCTTCCTCTTTCTTCAGGCAGTTGAAGTTTCCCAGTCCCTTCACTGGAACACCAAGACAGGAACATAGCCTCTGCTGTCCCTCTGGCCCCCAGCACAGCTACTGCTCAAGGGCTTCAAAGTCCCCAAAGTCTTCCAAACTCCTCTTAGTGTTTGTGAGAGTGCCAGTTTCAATTTCCCATTTCTTCTTTAATCCCTAATCTGTGCCTTGTGGGAGATGGTTATATTGCCCCCCCCCCCCCCCCCCCCGCTTTTTTAGAAGAGCTACTACCCTATCACTCAAATAGCTTTCTCTTACACCCCTTTGACTTCCTGTGAACCCTCTTAGCTAGAAGATTCCCCATTGTAATAGACAAAAGGACACTTCAAAACACCTCTGACCCTTTACTGAACCCTCCAAGCTGGAAGATTCCACATTTTCACCTATAAACCACACTCTAGTGTCTAAGCAGGGACCACATCTATATGGTGTATGTACACTTCTGCTGCCTTTCTCCTCCTTTGTTTTAGGTGTCAAATGTGGAAGGTTTACTCTTTATGGGAGTGATTTTCAGATTCTCTGTACTGGGACAAAGTCTGCAAATACTTTTTACTCTTTGACTTTGCATCAATTTTCAGCGAAAGAGAGTATTCATATTCTTTCACTTTGAAATTTGCTGCAGGTGCACTGGTACCTTCATTTGGTGTGGATACTTTTTCCATTGAAAATAACAGCGCAGAGAGTTGGAGATGCAATCTTTGTGCATTATTGTCCTCCTCCAATCTAAACACGCCTCTAAATTTGGCTCCAAGTGTGCGCATTGTGAAATAGCATAATGTACTTTTTGCCACAGTGAAGGAGACAGTTTTCAGATAGACTGTCAGCACATGTCAAATTGCTATTAACTTATCTTCACTATCTGTTTAGCTGTTTAGAGGGTAATTTTCAGTAGTCTGCATAAGGCCAAATTTTCAAAGCGATCTTATGCACAGACGTTTGCTTTAAAAATGAGCCAATATGTGCAAAACGCAGCACTGCATGCATGTACATGTTCACATCTGCTTGTTAGCAAGTGTCAATGTATACGAGTAGATTTATGCACATACTTTCGAAAATCGAAAGCTGTGTGTAAATAGTATTTTCCGTCAATAGCAGGGCTGAATTAGCCATGCTGTCTGGGAGCATGTACGTGACCGAGAGTAGGCGGAGTTTTCCTCAGTGAGTCACAGAGCTTTGCCTCTGTGCAGCTGTGTCCATCAGGCTCTTTTTTTTTTTTTTCCACAAGCCGTTTGCCGTTTTGCACGCAGGGTTTTTTCCTCTCACATTTTTCCAACTTTTTTCGAGTTTTTGCTGTCACAATGGCTCTGAAGCCATCGGGATTTAACTTTGCCACATTGGCAGTATTTATGTCCATCGCTGATGGGCACTACTATTGCTACATTTGCCTCGGGCCGGACCACAACCAAGCCTCTTGCCGAGACTGTGGTTGAATGTCCACCCGGGCCCACCGTCAGCACGCCGAAAAAATGGCGAGACTGCAGATCAGGCTCCTATGCCCCGATGCACTCCTCGCTGGTACTGGTGAAGAAAAAACAGAAGTCGTCGATGAAGAGGGCCTCCTCACTTGGTCCACGGAGCCCTCTCTGCGCCATTCTGGGTGCCGGGCCCAGGTTTGATAAACCTCCTACGCCCGATAAAAGAGCCCAGGCATCTACTCAGTTGCCTCCACGGGACAAAAGAACCCCAGATGCGTCGATCAGGACTCAGGGACCTGTTCCCAATCGTCCGCGCTGTTCAGCACCGAAGCCGTCGAAGCGCTCGACATAACCAGAGCGTCCAACGACTGCAGCGCACTTGGCGCAACTGGCACGCATGGCGCACTTGACGCACTCGGACCGCACGGCTCACAAGAAGCGTCTGCATTTGACACACTGCACGCGCCCGACTCACACCACGACGCAGCCCGGCCATAAGGACCATTCACCGCATCCTAAGCAGTTGGACCAGACCTAGCATACTCACAGAGCCCCATCCACTCATTCTGAGCACTCTGGTCACTCCATACCACTTAAACGGCCACGAGAAAGCCCTGACGTGGAGGTAGAGTTCTTGTCGAACCCGGATTCCATATCCTCAAGAGGTCCATCGGGAAGTGGAGACTCCTCCGACTTATTCTCTGTATCCCGAAGCAAAAGGTTGTCTCCTCAGATGCAGGTACCGTCTCTGATCATTCCACCGGGTCCTCAATTAAAATGCACTGATGCACAGGATATTCTTCTGGCAGCACTGCCTGCAAGACCTCCATCAATTGTCGGTCAGATGCCTCCACAACCAGGTAACCTAGCAACCAGAGCCATGCTGCAGATTTCACAGGCAGTAAGCGCTTTCTTTAAGGATATGGAATCTATGCAAGCAGGATCCAAACTACCGGTGACATCTCCTGGCGATGATGACTCCTAGACCAGCTGATCCAGCTAACTTTCCATCTCCAATTCCAGTTCCCCCACACAGTCCGGATTTGCAAATCTCATCCACATCATCTCAGAGTTCCTCTACAGGCATGCCCTCTTATCCACCAGAAGGATTGCCAGAACCATATTCACCACTGGAGGATCTCTCCTATGCAAAATTCATTGAAAAGGTAGGAAATCTACTTAATGTGGAGACTGGTAAAATTACAGACCTCCAGGCCGAGGTGTTAGGTATCTTAATCTTTGAGATGCCACCAGAATCGAAGGCTTTACCACCCCATTCAGTTTTGGTCGGAGTCCTCCACAAGATGTGGGAAACCCCTTTTTCGACCATGGCCGTATCATGAAAAACGGATCTAAAATATTGAATGAGGAACTCTACCATCTACGACTCCACCCAGCTACCCCACAATTCCATTGTGGTAGAGTCTGCATTGGCAAAGGCAAAACGATCAAAACTTCACGCAAATGCACCTCGGGTAAGGATCATAAATGCATAGATGACTTTGAATGTAGGGTGTACCACACTTCCATGTTGTCCACGAAAATCCACCACCATCAATTCTATCTGACGCAGTACTTATACAAGTGTCTACAGAAGTTACGTCCAATTTGTCTCTCGGCTGAGAATATCTTGCTGCAGCCCTTCCTAGATATGGAAGAAGGCCTACTCCATTTGCTTCGGTCAGTTTACGAGGCATTCTAATCCTCTGCGAGGTCTTCTTCAGCCATCATTGCTGCCCGGCGCATTGCTTGGTTAAGGGCAAGCGCGATTCGTGAAGATGTCCATGACAAACTGGCGGACATACCTTGCATGGGAGACAACTTTTTCGGTGATAAATTTGGGGAAACAGTTTCCCACCTAAAAGAGCAAAGTACTGCAGTGCTCTCTCTCACTTCCCCCTCAGAACATCATGCAGTGCCTTCAAAAGAAGATCCTACCCGAGTGGACAATTCAGACCCTTTCCTGCATATAGGTCACCACACTATGGTCAGCCAAGACCCTCAAATCAACCCCATTAGTCACAGGGACGGCCATGCCAACAACGTCAGCCTAAGCGAAGCCTGGCAGCTCCACAAAAACTGCCGCCTGCTTTTTGAGTCTCATCGAGCCACCCCCTCCGCCATTTATAGGAGGTCGCCTCCAATATTTTTACAGCAATTGGGAGTCTATCACCTCAGATCATTCAGTTCTCGACATCACCCGAGAAAGTTATCACCTGAATTTCATGGCTCTTCCATCCCTTCCTCATGTACCACCTCTTCGAAGTACATCGACCCAATTACCATCCCACCGGACAGAAATCACAAGCCTTCTACTACAAAGGTCTGTTCAAACAATCCCTCATCAACAACAGAATTAGGGATTCTATTCCCAATACTTTCTCATTCCAAAAAAGTCAGGGGGCCTTCGCCCCATTCAAGATTTACGGAACCTCAACAAACATATTCAGAAAGAAAAGTTCAAGATGACCTCTCTCAAAAACATCCTGCCTCTCCTGCAACCCAATGACTGGATGTTTTCTATCGACCTGAAGGAAGTGTACTCCCATATACCCATGCACCCCTCTTCCTGGCGCTACCTCTGTTTTCGAGTTCAGAACAGACACTATCAGTACAAGGTCCTACCTTTTGGCCTGACCTCAGCCCCAAGAGTATTTACAAAATGCTTAGCGGTGGTGGTGGTGGTGGCTCATCTCAGACAACTATCAATCCAGATATTTCCCTATCTGGACTGGCTATTAGTGGCATCAGACCAGACTACTCTACAGGCGCACACAGTGCGCAAATCAATTGCCTACAAACCCTGGGATTCCTGATAAATTATGAAAAATCGCATCTACAACCTACCCAGTCACTGCATTTCATCAGGGCCCTCATCAATACAGTAGAAGAGAGCCTACCTTCCACAGGACAGAATTCTAACTCTCTCCTGCCTGGCGCAGAAGTTATGCAGCCAATCTCATGCCTCGGCACGCCAAATACTTTAACTGTTGGGTCATATGATGGCAGCTATTCATGTGGTTCTCCACACGAGACTACACATGTGCTGCTTACAATGGGGCCTAAAATATCAATGGTCTCAGTTCCTATAACTGCTAACAACCAAGATACACCTAACCGGACCAATGATCATGGACATTCAATGGTGGTTCTCTCCCACCAACCTATCCTCAGGAGCCCCCTTCCAAGTGCCTCCTCATCAGCTGACACGACAGATGCTTCCAGGAAAGGTTGGGGAGCCCATCTCGCCAATCTCAAAACTCAGGGGTTGTGGTCTCCCCAGGAATCCAAATACCAGATCAACCTCCTAGAATTACGCGCAATTTGGAAAGCACTACGGACCTTCTCCTCTCAAATCCAGGGGAAGCTCCTCATGGTGTATACAGACAATCAAGTCGCCATGTTTTACATAAACAAAGAAGGAGGGTCCAGTTCATGGACACTCTGTCGAGAAGCACTTTGCATACTCCATTGGGCGATCGCATTCCAACGTATCACTCCAGGCCACCTACCTACCGGGTCTGGACAATGTCATGGCGGATCGCCTGAGTAGTGTTTTTCACCCGCATGAATGGACTTTAAATCTAGAGGTAGTCCTCACCATATTCCAACAGTAGGGCTTCTCAGCAATCGACCTCGTTGCCATAGAAGACAACTGGCAAGCACAAGTCTTTTGCTCCATTTACCCCAGCAACCTTCGGTACACCCTGGACGCCTTCCTCATTCCTTGGATGGAGAACTTGCTGTACGCCTACCCTCCCATACTGCTAATATCAAGGACAATTCAGAAATGTATTCAAGACATAGCGGACATGATTCTCATAGCTTCAGCTTGGCCGAGACAACCATGGTATGCGTATCTCATTCAACTTTCCATACACCCACCGATCCTGCTGGGGGCCCACCAACAACTGCTAACACAAGAAGGAGCCTCCCTCCTCCATCCAGTGCATCAATCCCTCCATTTTACGGCGTGGAGATTGAAAGGCAAATATTAAACCACCTCGGTCTACCTTCCCAGGTGGAAGATATACTTATAGCATCCAGGAAGCCTTCAACCAGACGCAACTATGCAGGGAAATTGCATCACTACGCTGCATGGTGCAAACCACAGAAGCTAGATCCATTCTCCTCTGCCGCCATACATCTACTGGAGTATCTCCATACTCTTTACCAAGCTGGTCTGGCTACCACATCAGTTTGCGTGCACATCAGTGCTATTGCAGCTTTTCATCACTCTCACAATGGCCTTCCCATTTCCAATCATCCTTTGGTCTCCAGATTCATGTGGGGCATGCTTCACCTCTGACCGCTGGTGACAAAGCCACCTGTACTCTGGGATCTGAACATTTTCCTAGAACAGCTCATGATGTCTCCCTTCGAGCCTTTAGATACATGCCATGTAAAATACCTCACCTGGAAAACTGTATTTCTGGTGGCCATCACATCAGCTAGGGGAGAGAGTGAATTGCAAGCCTTGGTTCACTACCCTCCTTACTTAGTTTTACCACAACAAGGTTACCCTTCGACCTCATCCCACCTTCCTTCCCAAGGTGGTCTCCACGTTTCATGTTAATCAGACCATCACTCTACCAATCTTCATGCCGAAGCCTCATCACAATGAGCGAGACAGACTCCTGCACTCGCTAGACTGTAAACGAGCTCTAGCTTACTAATAAACAAAGAACTCAGTCTCCTTCCAGACCTTCTCAGCTCTTCCTTTCCTTTAACCCAAATGACCCTGGTCAACCAGTCTCTAAGAGAACCATTGCCAGTTGGTTATCGTAGTGCATTCAGTTCTGCTATGACAAGCGTTCAATCAAACTCGACAAGAAGCCTCAGGGGCACCAGATACGCGCCACAGCAGCATCAGTTGCCCACTTGAGACAGGTTCCGTTACTTGGATATCTGCAAAGCAGCTACTTAGTCCTCCATTCATACCTTAACATCACACTGTTGTCTTCAACAACAAGCGGCCTCTGATGCGGCACTAGGCTCAGCAGTCTTGTCAACCCTTCAAAACAGATGAGACTGTCTACTCTTCCTAAGGGTTGGTGTCCTGACCATCTAAAACATACTACATGGACACAACCCGGAAGCTTGGGACTCCCAGACAGCATGGCTAATTCAGCCCTGCTATCCAGGATGAATTAGCCATGCGATCCCGCCCTCCTCCCTAGACAGTCACACACAGAGACTGAGGGAAAATGGAGGTTCGCGCGGGAAGACGACCGCGCAGCTGCACAGAGTCAAAGCTCTGTGACTCAGTGAGGAAAACTCTGCCTACTCCCGGTTGCGTACACGCTCCCAGACAGCATGGCAAATTCATCCTGCTATCTACGGAAACACCGTTTACGGCAAGCAAACTTGCTTTTTTTTCTACTACGCATAAATGTATGCATAGGGTTAGAATCGTTCTGCATGTATTTTAACATGTACAGCTCTCATTGTAAATCCTTTTGAAATTCAGATCCTTAAAAGCATACTTGCCATGGGACTTGGCAGTGAGTGGTGTGTATTTCAACCATCTTTTTGCTGTTTCTGAAAGAACCCATTGCTTCTTGCTCATGTACAGTCCCTTATGACTGTTTTTCTGCTCATTTCAATCCAGTTATTGTTTTTCTGTGAACAATTAGGAAGACAAATTTCTGCATTTTACTGGCAGGTTAGCATGACTTCCTGTAAAAAGGAAGATAAGTCTGCCTTCTCTTTCCCTTCATTCAAACCCTGTTTTCAGTAGCAAAGTGTGGGATTTGCTGCTTGATTGCAAACATTCACATGCTCATCACATACAGCAGAGCTTCTGCAAGGTGGTCACATGCACTCCATGACTCCTTTTCTCCTCCACCACAGCTGCCCCCTCACTCTTCCTCCATCTCTTATTTTATCTTGTAGTACAATTACTTATAATGAGCTCAACAAGTCTGTGCAGTCATCGGCATACAACCAGTTGCATTGTAATGCAATGAATTCAGAAAGAGAACTCCTTGTCTCACTTTTATTTTTAGCTGAATTAAGTGTGAGTTTTGAACTCGCTTACCAGAAATCTATTTTTGATTTTTTTTTTGTTTGTTTTATTGTTTTTTTGTTGTGGCTGTGTCATTCTTGTGTCTCACTTTTTTTCAAAACAGCCCTAATGAAAGCAAATTTAACTTTAGGCAAATGATAAATACTGTCACGAGAGCTCAGTATATACGGCTGTGCTTGTACATTTTAAGATTGCTTTCTATTTCTTTCTGACTTGCAGCACGTGGTTTGGAGCACTATTTAGAGTCATGCATATTTATAGGGAAATTTCAAGCCACAGTTGAGTCTGATTCAAGTATTCAGTTTAAAATCTGTAGCTTTTCATCTATCATAGAAAGATGTTTTGGACACATCTCCAAGTCAGATACTATTTCTTTTAAAATAAATCACTAAGAAACATTTCAAAATAAAAATACACAAATAACACTTAAGTACTCGTGTGTTTGGGAGCAATTCACTTTAAATGTTTTTTGATATGAAAACTTTAGTGCAAAGAAATTGGTTTAAGCAGGTTTTGGGGGGATTGTAAACATAAATAATTACCAGTGTGTTGTGGGTGTTAACTTTAGATGTAACATTTCTGCATGGGGCTAACCTGGTTGGAGTGTGGGTTACTACACCAAACTGCTTGCTAGGCAGATTGGATGGAACATTTGGGTCTTTATCCACATCGTATATTATGTTACTATATTAGTGTGTTCTACTGTAAGTATATAACAACTTGTCACAATGATTTCAGTCTGGGAAACTCTTGGGAGAGGAATCACAATTGACTGGTTGCTCCTGTGAGATGCTGCAGTCAGAGAATATTTTAGAGCGCGTACTTGAAAGAAGCCGTACTCACAAAACTTAACTTGCGTAGTACAGGTGGCAGTAAAACGCTAGGCATATAAAAACGTCCTTTTTAGGCTTTCATTTACAAAGTAGAAGAAATGCCTAATGAATAGATTGTGTCCATCCTTCTTTCTGTCTGGGACCTCATTTTAGTGACAAACCACAGAGCAGACAGAGGAAATTTGAGACAACTTGGAGAGGTAGAATGCTCTGCTAGCCTTCGTTTCCATTTGGTTGCTTTATATTCCAGTTGGCATTAACACTTGCTTACCTGTATGTGTCTGAACTAAGCAGCATTTATTTGCACTAACCTCTATCAAGTAAATTTTCAAAGGCCCATGCACGCAAATACCAGGGTTTACGTGCGAGGCTGGGCCTTGGGCACGTTGCACATGTTTTATAACTGGCCCGGTCTTAATTGGAGCAGTCTGGGAGGGAAATGGGGGAGGCCCGATTGCATCGCCTTGCGGATTTACAAAAAAATCCCCCCCCCCCCATGTGTGCCGCCCACACATAAGGGCGCCGCTACCGGATTTTATAACATGCACACCAGCGCATGTATGTGTGCGCTGCTTTTAAAATCGACCCCTTTGTGCATGTAAATCTCATTACCGCCTGGGAAATTGACTTAGCCCCATTGTGGGAGTACAGTTTTTTTGGTTTTGTTTTGTTTTTTCACAGTATATGTAGCCCCACTGGGGAGTTCAGTTACTTGTAATTCTAACCTATATTTTAATCAGGAGAAATTGGTATGCAATATATTTTATTTTTTAAATCTGTTTTAGGAATATCAAAATGTACCTCATCACCTTGTGCATAGGGTGGAGAATTTTACAACTCCTTGCTTAGCAGTAAAGTCTGCTTGCAAGTTATATCCACAGCCTTTACCAAGGATTTTCAAAGCAAACTTGCATGCACAAACTCACTTTGAAAATTCCTGGGCAAGTGACCAGGTCCACGCAGCAATTCACTCATGTAAAGTTAGACTTTCTCTTTGGAGGGCGTAATTTGTGCGCATAAACTCACGAGCATACTTTTTCAAAATAAAAAAATGCATGTGCACTTATCAACTCTGCCCATTCTGAGTTAAGCGCTTTTATGCGAACACAGCCCCTGCTCGATTTTGTAACAGCCGTTTACACACATAAAACCAGATTTTATATATGTAAATGTCTTGCCCACATAGGGCTGAAGGCTGTGGTTGCTGTATATACAGGCCTGGATTTAGGCATAGGCAACTGCCTAGGTGCCAAATATGTAGGCCAAGGAGGAGCTTGCTTCTTCTAACCTTAGGGCAGACTGCTGGCACTGCTTTAAAGGGGCACCACTGTGGTACTCTGCCTTTGGACACCAAAATTGTAAATCCTGCCTTGTGTGTATCTGCAAATTTCAGCCCAAATTTCAAAGTGGACTTATGTGCATAAGACAGCTTTGAAAATTCCTGGAAGACCCTGCAACACACGCATAATATTACACCTGCTCCCAACAAGATGTAGCTTGGTATGTATAGATTTTACACACAGACTTTCAAAAAGCAAAAGCATGTGCAGAAATCCATTCACAACCACAATTCCGCCACCTGGAATGCCTCTTGTGAGTGTACATAAGCACTACGTAATCAAGTTACTTGCACACTTTTACACATGCTGGCCCAGTTGATTTTCAAAAGGCCATTTATGCACATAAACTGGGTTTTGCACACACATACACCCCTTTGAAAATCTACCTCTGAGGGCAATTTGAAAAACCAGTTTCTGTGGGTAAAATGTTTTTTTGCCTTCATAAAGCAGCTTTTTGAAAATTGCTTAATATTATGCATGTTCTACCTACTTTGAAGGAAAGCATTCCCCAATGTGTGTTTAGGTTGGAGGAGAAAAATAAACTCACAAATTGCATTTTTAAATCAGCATGTATTTATTTTCCTTTACAATCTTGCCCACACACAGATCATGTACAAGTTCAGCCATGGTTTGTACCCATGGCAATAACCAAAGCAAAATTCCCATTATTTATTTATTTAGAATTTTTTATATACAGACA
This sequence comes from Rhinatrema bivittatum, assembly GCF_901001135.1. Lineage (NCBI taxonomy): Eukaryota > Metazoa > Chordata > Amphibia > Gymnophiona > Rhinatrematidae > Rhinatrema > Rhinatrema bivittatum. The sequence continues at coordinate 216,784,486 of NC_042622.1, read as the reverse complement.
GCCGTTTGCACATCGTATCTGTTTACAGATAACTTAAAATTTTTTTGGCAGTGCCATTACATAGAACAATAACTATGCGAACAGGAAAATAACAAGATAACATGGAAACTAGGTAACTATTTACAGCAAAAAACTCAATTGTATTCCTTCTGAGTCAACTCTGTAGGTACATCAAACTGTTTTGTCAGACTGTAAAAACGTGTTAACTGGAACCATTGCTAGCACAGGAGAACTGCCCTGGGTTCCCAGGAGTGGAGTGTAGTCTAGCGATTAGAGCAGCAGGCTACAACCTAGGGAAACCAGGGTTCAAATCCCGCTGTCGCTCCTTGTGACCTTGGGCAAGTCATTTTACCCTCCGTTGCCTCAGGTACAAAATTACCCCTAGATTCATCATAGAAACATAGAAATGACGGCAGAAGAAGACCAAACAGCCCATCCAGTCTGCCCAACAAGCTTTCGCACTTTTTTTTTTCTCTCACATACTTATGTTTCTCTTGGCTCTTAGTAACCTTTTTTTTATTCTAGTTCCCTTCCACCCCCACCATTAATGTAGAGAGCAGTGTTGGAACTGCATCTAAGTGACATAGCTTAATTTAGTTAGGGGTATTAACCACTGCAATAAGCAAGCTACACCCATGCTCATCTGTTTATTCAGACTGAGTACTTTAGTCCTTGTTGATTGTTGCCTGAATATAGATCCACCTTTCTTCATTCCCCCCTGCCGTTGAAACAGAGATCCATGCTGGCTATGTATTGAAAGTGAAATATCAGACTTGCTCCCCTGCCGTTGAAGCAGAGGGCCATGCTGGATATGCGTGAATTGTCAAATTTCCTCCCCTGCCGTTGAAGCAGAGAGCTATGCTGGCTTTGCATTGAAAGTGAAATATCAGACTTGCTCCCCTGCCGTTGAAGCAGAGGGCTATGCTGGATATGCATTAGTAATGCATTAGTAACGCTTTAATGCCCGCGATAAGAAAAAGGGGTGTGTTTAGGGAAATTTTAGAATTACCACACCATGCGATAACATACCACTTCGCATCAGAGAGAGAGAGAGAGAGAGACTATCTACAAGGCCCTCATAGTAGTCAAGTATTTATATCTCTGTAGGAGGACCATGTAATAGGTCTAGGTGAGGTGTTTAGGGTTTAGGGACCAGTTTCTCATGTAGAGTGAGACATGCGAACAGCACAGAAGACCCTGACAAAATTTCATCTTTGTGAGACTTTCCTCACTCCAAATGATGTCAAATCTTCACCAAAGTGTACTGTGCTATTTGTACATCTCACTCTACATGAGAAACTGGTCCCTAAACCACCACCAACACCTTACCTCAACTTATTATTTGGCCCTTCTATAGAGAGAGAAATAGTTGTACACTGTGAGGCCCTCCCCAGAGTCTGTCTCTCTCTCACTCTCTCCTCCCCAAGCCCAGAAATGGCTGAAATGGAATTCTAAAAATTTATTGCGAATTGCATTATGACCATTTCAGGCATATTGCACAGCCTAATTTCAGGAAAAAATATGTAGTTATTTCCAGTGTTAACACATGCTATCGCATGATGCGATATTGCCCCTCATTTTCCTAAATCCCGCCCAAACTCCTCCCTGAGCCCACCCCTCCCAAAAATTTGTATTCGCATCATGCATTTCTCTTCGTAATGCATGTGTGCGTTAACACCATAACGCGTTTTGATGAATGACCCTATTAGATTGTAAGCCCTGTGGGGATAGGGAAATACCTGTAGTACCTGAATGTAATCCGCTTTGATGTACACTTTGAACTGCCAAAAAGCAGAATATAAAATCTAAATAAATAAATATCACAGGTGACATATACAGCATTAGTTCTCTGCCATGCAAGTAATAGTTGTAGTATTGGGTAGGGGTGTGCATCCGTTTTCGACGTATTGGCGATCCGCAACGTATTTTGTCCTATCTGTTAAATACGTGGGGAGGCGAACGCATCGCAACTCCCCATGTATTTAACGGATTTTCTGTTTAATTTGGTGTGCCCAGCGGCGCGCGCTTTTCTTCGCCCCCATTAGCTACTTACTATCTACGATTTGCACAAAATGGCAGCGCCCCTGCGGTAACCATGCCGACCTGTCCGATCCTTTCCTGTGAGTCACAGTGACTCACAGGAAAGGGTCGGACAGGTCGGCATGGATACCGGAATGCAGCGTATCCGCGCTGACATTGTCTGAGCTGCACTGAATGCAGCCAATAGCGCTGTCATTCAGTGCTCTCTGTCGATTTTACTGATGAGCCAGCAGTATATAAACATCAGCAGGAGGAGCCACGCACTTATTTCCAGCGATGCTGTGGGGAGGTGGGCTGGGTGGAAGAGGGAGGAGGCTGAACTAAGAGAGAGAGGCTACTAGTAAAGGAAAGAAAATTATTCTTTGTTTTGCTGCAGTGCCAGGGTCAGCTACAACTACTACTAGTCCTGTTTCTTTCAAGCTGTTTATTTTGGTCATCTCTGACTGAGAAGAGAAGCTGTGCTAGGTCAGCTAGCACTGACCACCATTTAGGGTGTTGGGCTGGCTTGGAGAGATATATTATTTTCAATTTTATCCATTTTTCTGGAGTGACAGAAATTCCTGCTTTTTTAAATTCCAATTACTTAGTCTCTCAGTGCACTGGGCTTCACTGGGCAGTTTAACAGGCTGGGTCTGTGCAGTCAAGTGCCCAGGGAGTCTACCTCTTTTGTGCTTACAAGCAAGCAGCGTCTGTGTGCACGCCACGCACATTAGTGCACAGCCAGGTACCGTGACAGTGGGCACTGTTACTACTCAGTCACATTAAATCCATAATGTCAGGGAAAGAGAGATGTAATCGAGTGATTGGGACTGGCAGAGGAGGCACCTCAAAAGACACTAGTGCAACACCACCAGTACAGCTAAAAAGGCAACTGTCGCAATCTAAACTCTTTGTAGGGGATGGCAGTTCCATGCCAAAAAAAATGAAATCTGACCATGATACATTGCCATCGCCACCACTTGTTTCTGGCCCTGTAGTTTTGGAGGTGAGGGAAGGGGAGGCAGAGTCATGCCAGACAAAATGTAGACACCCAAAAGCAGCAGGGGGACAGAAGTCTCGACTAACACTTAGCGTTGATAAGGTAGCGCCGTCACTGTTGCTTCTGATTCAGATGAAGAATCTTCTTGTGTGGGATTCTCATCAGAAACGGAAGAAGTAATAGCTGACGAATCTTCGGTAGAATCAGTTAGTCCTGTCTTAGCCTCCAGAAATGTGCAGCAGGGGAGAGATGACAGTGATAACGAGGAGGAGGAAGAGCAGTCAGTATGGGCACAGAGGGTGACTGATGCCCCCTCTGGCATTGCTTCTCAGGGTTCACCCACTACCTCAACTCCAGTGCCAGCATCCACCCCCAAGGTGTTAGAGAGGGGAGGATCACGAAAGACATCTCCGATCTGGAAACACTTTAAAGTGACGGAAGACCCGCGTTATGCTCGGTGTAATTACTGTGCCAGGGATATTAGCAGAGGCAAGCAAATGGGACATCTAACTTTGGCATGAACCATCATATGAAGAGGCAACACCCAACAAGATTACTGCGATCTGGGGATGGTGGCAGTTCCAGTCGGGGGACCCCTTCCAACCAGTGTGCAGTGGTAGGAAAGCAGCAGAGTCAGCCCACGCTCTCATCCCCTTCTAGCAGTCAGGCGGCAGGCCAGCAACCCCCTGACATGTGGCAGAAGCGACAATCCACCGAGGAGGAAATGGGGTGGAGTGCGGTAACGCTATCCCGGGGTAGGAGGCAGGCAGCCTCAAAAGTTGTAACCAGGATCATTGGGTAAATGATTGCCCTTGATGACCTGCCCTTGCAGCTAGTGCAGAATGTGGGTTTCAAGCGTTTTTTGAAGGTTGTACTTCCAAATTACAAAATCCCGTGCAGAACCACATTTAGTAGAAAGGTCATCCCCAGCCTGTACAAGCAGTGTCGCAGTCGCATGCAAGCACTGCTAGCTAAGGCAGACGGAAGAGTGCATTTCACCTGCGATATCTGGACCGCCATGAATGCTGCACACTCTTACCTCTCCTCTCTGACAGCACACTGGTGGGACATGGCTGAGGCAGGGGCAGCCAGCAGCTCTATTACTGAAGAAGTATCAGGATGGAGGTGGGCTTTACTGCACACCCACCTGACGGACCAGGCCCATACCGCAGCCAATATTTTAGCATGCATCAGACAGATGCTGGAGGGCTGGCAACTACACCAGTGAGACAGGAAAACGCAGGCAGCGTTCTTTGTCACAGACAATGGTGCAAACATGGTTAAGGCAATAACCGATGGGCGGTTTAAGAACATCCGATGTTTTGCACACACTCTGCACCTGGTAGTGAAGTCAGCTCTGGGCTTGGAGTCCAATGACAAAGAGAATGAATACCTGCATAGGTTAATACAGAAGTGCAGGAACATAGCAGCACACTTCCACAGAAGTGTCAAGGCGAGGCAGGTTCTCCGACAAAAGCAGACTGATTTGGATATGCCTCACAAGCATCTCATTCAAGACATTGCCACCCGGTGGAATTCCACCTTTATGATGCTGGAGAGGTTACTGGAGATGCAGACACCCCTTCATGAACTTTCTGGTACAATGGACATAGGTGTGCCGAATCCCCTAGGGCATCATGATTGGTTAGTCATGAGTCAGCTGGTAAAAATCCTGCAGCCCTTCAAGGATGTCACGGAGGAGCTGAGTTCCAGAAGTGCCACCTTGGCTGACATCAACCCTATAGTTAATTTCCTGGATGAACATTTGGAGGCCTTTAAACAGGAAGAGGGAATGACTGCTGAGGTGCTGCAGTGTCTGGACGTTTTGCAGCAACAGCAGGTGCAGTTAGTATAGCTGTGTTTAAAAAAGGATTGGATAAGTTCTTGGAGGAGAAGTCCATTACCTGCTATTAAGTTCACTTAGAGAATAGCCACTGCCATTAGCAATGGTTACATGGAATAGATTTAGTTTTTGGGTACTTGCCAAGTTCTTATGGCCTGGATTGGCCACTGTTGGAAACAGGATGCTGGGCTTGATGGACCCTTGGTCTGACCCAGAATGGCATTTTCTTATGTTCTTATGTTCTTAGGTGAAAGACAGATTAAGGCCTTTAACAGATGACCGCACATACATGCTCGCCTCTGTCTGTAATCCCCGTGTGAAAGGTAAACTCGCCCTACAGTCCAATTGTCTGTCATTTGTGAAGGAGCTGCTGTTAGCAAAGGTCCATGAACAGGAGCACCATAGGCGGAGACAGATTAGGCTTGAAGCAGAGGTGGAAACAGCAGGCACGTCAGAGAGTTGTGCTGCTAGCCCAAGCAGGAGCAGCACTGTGTCAGCGACAGATAGTACCTCCTCCTCCATGTGAGAACGCCCAAGGCATGTTGCCCATAAAGATTCATCAGTTGTGCAACGGGCGAGAGAGAAAGCAGCTGGATTGAGGGACTCTGAGCCCGCCCAAGCACAGGAGACAGCAGCACAGCTGTCAGTGACATGGTATCTCTCATAGCCGATAGAGAAAATGCAGACAGATCCGCTGGCATATTGGGCACACAAGTCCACTGTCTAGCCACACCTAGCCAAAGTGGCTCAGCGATATCTGTCATGTCCACCAACCAGTGTGCCCAGTGAACGTATCTTTTCAATGACAGGGGATATCATGAGCCCTCACCGCTCAAGGCTGGCACCAGAGTTGATGGAAATGCTAGTGTTTTGAAAGTAAACCTGCCTTTGCTTGGGTTTCCAAATTTTCCCTGTGAATGGCAAGATGAATAAAAGCAATTCAAAGCCTTGCAGCAGCTCCAATTGCCTCCTATGCGCCAGATAATATAAGCACTGCAGCACATGTACCTGACATGAAACGCTGTGCCTGACCATCAACTGTCCAGGCCTTGTGTTCCTACAAGTGTTTGACCTCCATTGCTGTGCCTGTTCATCCAGGCCTTGTGTCCCTAGGTGGGATTGACCTCTGTCCTCGACTGCTTTGCCTGTCATTCCGGGCCTTGTGTTCCTTCAAGTGTTTGACCTCGATTGCTGTGCCTGTTCATCCAGGCCTTGTGTCCCTAGGTGGGATTGACCTCTGTCCTCGACTGCTTTGCCTGTCAGTCCGGGCCTTGATTCCTACAAGTGTTTGACTTCGATTGCTGTGCCTGTTCATCCAGGCCTTGTGTCCCTAGGTGGGATTGACCTCTGTCCTCGACTGCTTTGCCTGTCAGTCCGGGCCTTGTGTTCCTTCAAGTGTTTGACCTCCATTGCTGTGCCTGTTCATCCAGGCCTTATGTCCCTACCAGGGCTCCACCTCTAACGCTGTGCCTGTCTGTCCAGCTTGGAGCTAGGATTTAGTTTTCATGACCTTCATAATACGGGCCATTTTCCCAAGCTGTTTCTTTGTTGCTACATTAATGTTTCTAGTGCTATAGAAAACTGGTGGTAGTTGTACTCTAGTTCATCCTCTGTGTTCCCATTGTTTACAGAGGCACTGTACGGTACAAAGTCAACATAGGTTGATATTGCAGATTTGGACTTGAGTAGCAGTATTCTTATTTCTGAGAGCTCTTCAAGTTCCTTTGTCATCAGCTGAAGTGCGTAAGTACAGTCTGTATACACTAGACACCAACGGTATTCACTAGATGCCAACTGAAACAACCCACTCTAGGGGTGAACCTGTTCTAGGGAGTCCTTTCCTGCACAAAGGAAAGGGAACTCTCTCCTGGGCCAGCTTGTCTTTCCCCTATCAAAACCACAGGGACCAGACTACCTCCACTCTGCCAGCCTGTCTTGCCCCTATCAGCTTTCTGCCACTCTGCTTTGCTGCCATACAACAGATGACTCACTTAACTCCTTGTAGTGTTCTTGCCACTCTCATGGTTCCTCAGTGTATTGGTGCTAGTCTATCTGCATGCTATGTTCCCCCTTCATTGTGCTGTTGGATGTCAATGCCACTTGTCTTGCCGCTTTGCCTGTCGTGCTGCCTTCGATGGTTCATGCATCTGCTATCGGTGCTCTCTTTTGAAGCTGTGGTGTGTTTTTGACATTCTCACTGCTGCTTTGTGCCTCTGTTAAAGCACACTTGCAACTTCTGGTACCCCTTTGCACCTTTATAGTGCCTTAGGCTATTCATGCCACTTTGGTGCCACTTTGCCACAGTCTAAGTACCTTGGAGCTCTTTTGTTGTTGTGATGATTGCTCCCCAGAAGTTTCATGAAAATTGATAATAAAACCCCAATTCTGCAGCCAAAAATAGGCTGGAAATCCTTCCCCCATTGACTTTAATGGGAACCGAAAACATATTGACATATCGACGTATCGGATTCTCCATATGTCCGAATGCAACGGAAATGACCCCCGACGAATACGTATCATGAATGCAACGAAAATTTTTTGGCTGCACATCCCTAGTATTGGGTCCCTGCAGTACAGGCAGCAGCTTCAGTGCTGGTTCACACAGTGTTATACACTTGCGGATATGATGACTCACTGATCTCTAGGTGGATATGTAATGTCTTCTAAACACACATCTAAGGAAGCAGTTTTAAGGCTACAGCTTTTTCTGGAGCCAAGGGTGGAAACACCAAATAATAGCTTGTGTAAATATTTAACCTTGTACTGTTGCAAGAAGTATTTTTTTAATGCATTTACTATCCAAAAATAGAACCGGGGTATGACCATAATGGAGTGATTAGCATGCAAATCCTCACTGCAAGGGTTATGTGATTTTTAGTAGCTTACTGTACCAATTCTTGGCAAATATCTGAATTAGATCATAGATTTACTTATATATCACTCTATGTCTCTTTAATTTCTTTCTTTGTGCATCTTTCTCTAGAATGTAGATTATATTATGTCACCTGTCTGAATTGTCAAAATCAAGGTCTCTTATTTGTGTTATTTTCTACAAAGTTCTGTGAAGGTAATGGCTTTTGTAGTAGGTTCTTTATATATTAAGTGCATATACTCTAAAACAGTGGTTCTCAACCTTTTTTCTGTCGGGACACACCTGACAGATGGTTCTCACATGCGTGACACACTGACCCATGATCGTCACAGGGCTAGATGTAAATGTACAGTTTGCATCCACGGGAACCCCCCTGATCCACAATAATGGATGTAAAGCAGAATTATGACATTCCCCATTCAACTCATCTACAAAAAAGATATTCTGGTTCTGGTGTCATCTCAGTAACAGCAACTCAAACTCCTTCTACTTTCAGGCTCAATAGCCCTACTTATGAAAAGACAGCAGTTTACCACCAATGCATGTCCTCTTGAGAAAACGCAACAAATAAGACTGATAAAACACTTACATGCTAGTAAAATATATCGGTAACAGACACAGAACCGACCTAACATACTCCCAGGATCTGTAGTAATGCACATAAACTAATCCACACACAGTTACACCTGTATTATGGAATACACTCAAACAGGAGCAACCCTATCTATGAAAAGGCAACACTATAAATATTAAAATCAGGCCCTAAAAACCAATACACCTCTTATTAGGAAAACAGAACTAACAAGCAGCTATAGATCCCCACACAGAAATAATTGTAAAACTATACTAATAAGCAGAATAAATGTTTCACAACAACTATGAACAGAATAACATCCAACAATTAAAAACTCATAAAAACTATTAAAAATTCTCCAAACACCAATAAAATATTTCAAAAAAAGCAGACACATCACATAATATTAAATAATTAAAATGGCAGTCAATCAAGAAAAATAAACTTAAAAAGCCACCTTTACTTACCCCCTCCAGCAGCTGTCCTACTCCTCTTCCATGCAGGCTGTAGCACACACCAGAAGCAGCAGTAGTGGCTAAGCTCTATACTCATGGTCCTCTTCCTTAGGGCCCATGTCTCTCACACACACACACCATACCAGTCATGCCCCCATGACCAGTTTCTGTCTCTCACACACCAATCATCTCCCAGTCTTTGACAAACACACCAGTCACCTTCCTGAACAGTTTCTCTCATGCCATACACACACACACAGGCTTCCCACTCCCGTGTTCCACTTACATATATGGGCTTCTCACTCTCATAATCACTTTCTCTTTCTCACATACACTCACCAGTCTCTCACTCCCATGCTTGTTCTCTCCACATGCACAGGCTTCTCATTCCCATAATCACTTTCTTTCTCTCACACATACACACACACCAGTCACCTGATCTCTCTCATGCATACACACACACAGGCTTCCCACTCCCATGTTCTCTTTCAGATATACAGGCTTCTCACTCCCGTGCTGTATCTCACACACTCCCATGCTCACTCTTCACATGCACAGGCTTCTTATTCCCATAATCACTTTCTTTCTCTCTCTCACATACACACAAACACACACCAGTCACTTGATCTCTCTCATGCATATACACACACACATAGGCTTCCCACTCTCATGTTCTCTTTCAGATATACAGGCTTCTCACTCCCATGCTGTGTCTCACACACACACAGGTTTCTCACTCCCATGCCCACTCTTCACCTGCACAGGCTTTTCATTCCCATAATCACTTTCTCTCTCTCACACATACACACACACCCGTCACCTGATCTCTCTCATGCATACACACACACAGGCTTCCCACTCCCATGTTCTCTTTCAGATATACAGGCTTCTCACTCCCGTGCTGTATCTCACACACTCCCATGCTCACTCTTCACATGCACAGGCTTCTTATTCCCACATACACATACACACACACCCGTCACCTGATCTCTCTCATGCATGCATACACACACATACACAGGCTTCCCACTTCCATGTTCTGTCTTACATACACAGGCTTCTCCCTCCCATGCTGTGTCTCACACACACCCAGGTTCTCACTCCCATGCTCACTCTCTTCACATGCACAGGCTTCTCATTCCCATAATCACTTTCTCTGTTACACACACATACACACACACCAGTCTCTCTCTCTCATTTCCATGCTCGCTCTCCACGTGCACAGGCTTCTCATTCCCTGAATCACATTCTCTCTCTCACATTCACATACACACCAGTCACACCGTCACCTTACCAACCAGTCTCTCTCATATACATGCACACACACAGGCTTCCCACTCCCATGCTTTCTCACATACCCAGATTTCTCACTTCCATGCTTTTTCTCTCTCTCTCTCTCACACACACACAAACACACATCCCTGACTGTCTCACATACACATCAGTCATCTCCTTGAGCAGTCACTTTCATTGTCTCTCACATATACACATACATCAGCTCTCTGACCAGTTTCTCTCAATCACACACATACTCTCGATCAAATACATTCTCTCACTTACACACAGGCTCTCAATCACACACATTCTCTCACACACAGGCTGGCTGGCTGCTTCTCTCTCTTTCTGTCACTCACTTCCTCTCTCTCTCCCTCCCCCCCCCCCCCCCCCCCCCCCCCCCCCAACGGTAGCTGCTCCTCCTCCTCCAGCCCCCGCAGGCCAATAAGGAAGAATTCCATCGATCGCGGGAGGCTCCTGCTGCTCTCTCCTCTCCCGATTACCGTCTGCTGCAATAGCTTGGGGGCCGATGCTGCAGCGGCCGCTGCTACTTCATCACGCGGCACGGCCTTTCTTCTTCCCGCGCACCGCGTATCACTTCCTGGTCCGGGGGGGGGGAATGCAGGCGCGGGAAGAAGAAAAGGCCAGCCGCGGATGCCACAGATTTTTTTTTTTTTTTGCACCGCTGCCGTTGCCGCTGGGCTTGAACGTGCTGATAGCCCGGCGGCAACGGCAGCGGTGCAAAAAAAAAAATAAATCTGTGGCATCCGCGGCTGGCCTTTTCTTCTTCCCGCGCCTGCATTTCCCCCCCCGGACCAGGAAGTGATACGCGGTGCGCGGGAAGAAGAAAGGCCGTGCCGCGTGATAAACTAGCAGCGGCCGCTGCTAGTTTATCACGCGGCACGGCCTTTCTTCTTCCCGCGCCTGCATCCCCCCCCCCACCCCGGACCCGGAACAGGAAGTGGTGCGCGGGAAGAAGAAAGGCCGTGCCGCGTGAGAAAGGCCGTGCCTGCTAGTTTATCACGCGGCACGGCCTTTCTTCTTCCCGCGCATCACTTCCTGTTCCGGGTCCGGGGGGGATGCAGGCGCGGGAAGAAGAAAAGGGCAGCCGCGGATGCCACAGCTTTTTTTTTTTTTTTGCACCGCTGCCGTTCCCGCTGGGCTTGAACGTGCTGATAGCCCGGCGGCAACGGCAGCAGGGAAGAACGAGCAGCGGGAGGGACCGGGAGCCACGCGACACACCTGCCGGTGCTTGGCGACACACTGGTGTGTCGCGACGCACCGGTTGAGAACCGCTGCTCTAAAACACATCACTAGTAGACTCTGTCATTTTTTGGAATCCAAATAAGTTTGAACTGAAAGTACACCAGAGAGAATTATAGGGCTATGCAGAAAGGCTTAATATGGATATTAAGATGGTCTGTCAACATGTTAACATGTATGCATTAAATCTAGCACCTGCATGAATGTAAATAAGGGAGCATCATATGCAAATGAGGCTTTACTAGGCTTACAGTAAATAGCATGGTATGCTGACTTTCACCTGTTGTTTACTGTGAGCTCAATAAGGCCAATATGTTATCACCTGTCTCAGACCAAATGTTAAATTTTGTCAAGAGCACTGTAGCTCAGATGTCCGCCTGCTAATAGGTATTTTCACTTCAGATCTGTTAGCAAGGGAGATTTCCTGCCCCCTGAACTCTGGTGATGAAAACCTTTTCCCTTTCCAAATCTCCATGTTCCCCCAGCTCCCTATCCCCTCTCCCCCAGCATGAAGATCTGACCCACCTCTCTGGAATGAGTTTACCATTCCAGAGGTTTTGGTGCTTCATAGGCAAGAAGGACATTAAAGCCCTCATGCCTGCACCACTGCAGTCACTGAATGATGTCACTAGGGGTACTTCACCCCTATTGCATGGCTCCATTTTTTATGCCCTCAGCCAGCTAGATCTGGGGATGATGTAGAGTAATTTAACCTAGAACTACTATATGACAGTGTGCAGCACTGCCCCAAGACTGCTAGGCCTGCCCATCCTATGACTTTAATCTATAGCCCATGTGGTGTGATATGTTCTCTGAGGACAAGCAGGATGGCAGTCCTCACATATGGATGACAACATCCAATGGAGTCCAGCACAGAAAATTTAAGTCAGAGTTTCTAGAGCTTTGATTCAGACTCTCTGAGCATGCACCAGCATGCAATAATTACCACATGTCCACTCGGGCTCTTCTCAGTTTCTTCTTTTCCGCGGAGTTCAGTATCTCTAACTTTTTTTTTTTTTCTCCTCTTGGTCTGAATCTGTCAGGTTTTTCAATGTTTATCAGTAAACTTCTTTTTATAGTCTATCCCCTGAGGTGATGGTGTGCTCGGTGCCCACTGGCCATCGATGGCTGCCACCATAGATTTCGACATTGAGTCCCTTTTCTTTCATGTTGGCATGTCATCAGGCGGTTTTAAGCAATGTCCTGTGTGCACGAGGACTGTATCATAGATCCTGATGATAAATGTCCTTTGCCTGGGAGCATTGCATGACAACAGGAGCTGCAGCAAATGTGCCTAGATGACCCCAAAAGGACGCCAGGCCTGGCTAGACAGGATGGATCTGCTTTTTGGGCCCAGGAAGTCCAACCTGCATCAGAAGCATCAACATCAAGGGACCTCTGAGCCACACTGATGGCAATCAAGCCATAGACATCGGCAGGGCCATCTGTTCCAACAGCATCTGGCTTCTAGGTATCACCCACCTCCTCCAAGTTGAAGACCTCGGGTTCATCATTTTCAGCCTTGGCACCAGGGAACCAAGCCAAGCATAGAGGGAAGCCAAAGAAGCATTGGCATTGGCCCCCATTGAGACATGGTGCCGGACATGGGGATACACCAGCCTTGGCTGTGATTCCCCCGAAGTGACCCCAACGATGAGGAGTGAAAACCCTCCACGGTACCCAGGGGTTATCCATGGATTTCACTGATCCTCTTCTCAGTTCCGAAGAGGATCTAGCCATGGGTGGGGGTGGCAGGTATCCTTCCACATTCCTTGGGTCCAAATTGCCCTGACCAAGGATGCGTCCACCCTTGACTGGGGAGCCCATGTAGATGGACTCAGCACCTAGGGTCTCTGGTCTGCCCAGCAACATCTGTCAGATTATCTTCTTGGAGCTCCATGCAATCAGATATGCACTGTGAGCTTTCAGAGATTGTCTGGATCAACACAATTTTGTTGGACAGCCAGACAACCAAGTGACGATGTACTACATCAATAAGCAGAAAGTTATGGGCTCTTACCTCCTGTGTCAAGAGATAGTTCAGATTTGGTCCTGGACCCTCTCCCATGGGATGAGATTCAGAGCAACTTATCTGGCCAGTACAGAGAATGGGATAGCAGATAGACTGAATTGCTCCTTCAGACCCCATGAATAGTCTATGGTCCAGGAGGTAATGAATTGGATCTTCTGCCTCTAGGGAAGCCTGGAGTTAATCTGTCCATGGTTTCTTGGAACAGGAAGGTACCTCAGTTCTGTTCCATGTTCAGGAAACGCAGCAAGCTAGCCTCTGATGCATTTGCCCCTCATTGGAGCCAGGGTCTCCTGTACGTACGTGAATCCTCCAGTTCCACTGGTGGCGAAGATGTTGTTGAAGCTAGAGGAGGATAAGGGGACTACGATTCTCATAGTCCCCCATTGGCCAAGGCAGATCTGGTTTCTACTCGACGTGAGTTGTCCATCTTGAAACCGGTCAGACTGGGGACTTCCCCAGATCTCATCGCCCGAGATCAGGGCCAGTTGTGACATCCCAACCTTCAAGCCCTGTCTTTACAGCTTGGATGTTGAGAGGTTGATCTTGCAATCCTGCAATCTCTTGAACAATGTGTCTCGTGTCCTCCTGGCTTCTAGAAAACTTTCTACCAGGAAGTTCCATGGACTGAAGTGGAGGAAATTTTCCATATGGTGTGAGCAAAAGGCCCTAGATCCTTTCTCCTGCTCATCATACAAACTGTTTGACTACCTTCTACACCTCTCTGAAGCTGGTCTCAAGACCAACTCTGTTAGAGTTCATTTGAATACAATTGGCGCATATCATCATGGTGTAGAAGGTAAGCCCATCTCTGTACAGCCTATAGTTGTACGCTTCATGCGGGGGCTGCTTCAGTTGAAGTCTCCCCTAAGGCCTTCCGCAGTGTCCTGGGACCTCTGTGTGGTTTTGGCTCAGTTGATGAAAGCTCCTTTTGAGCTGCTGCGATCCTGTGATTTGAAGTTCCTGACCTGGAAGGTCATGACTTTGGTGACATTTGGCGAGTTCCAGGCTTTAGTGATTTATCCACCTTTCACTAAGTTTTTTCATGATACAGTGGTCTTGTGCACTTACCCTAAGTTCCTGCCTAAGCTGGTGTCTGACTTCCATCCTTAACTGGTCCATCATCCTACCAACGTTCTTTCCCAGGCCTCATTTGCACCAAGGCAAACAAGCCTTGCAAAATTTGAACTGCAAGAGAGCCATAGCCTTCTATCTGGAGAGGACAGAATCCTATAGACGGTCCACCCAGCTTTTTGTTTCTTTTGACCAGAAGAGGCTGGGGATCGCCGTTGCCAAGCAAACACTTTCCAGTTGGCTAGCAGATTGCATCTCCTTCTGTTATGCTTCAGCCAGATTTCATCTTGGGGGTCATGACAAAGCTCACTCTGTTTGAGCCATGGTAGCATCAGTGATTCACTTGTGAACAGTCCCCATGGAAGTTCCATCCACTCATTCATATCACCTTGTTTGGATAGGATTGGCTGACGTGACGGGTTTGGCCAATTTGTCCTTCAGAACTTGTTTGAGGTTTAGAACATAACTCTGTTTCTGCCTAGAGCCCGTTATTTCTGTTCAGGCTGCCCCCCTCCTGTTGCCAATAAAATGTTGTTGTTGTGCCCATTAGCACCTGTAGCTAGGGATTCAGCCATGTGTGAGGACTGCCATCCCACTTGACCTCAGAGAAGGCAGCATTGCTGATCTGTAACAGGTGTTCTCAAAGGCAGCTGGATGTTGGTACTCACGAGACCCGACCACCTTCCTGTGGAGTTGGGTCTCCACTGGTGGGTTTTGTGTTTTATTATTTTATTCATAATTCTATAAGATTGAGGGGCCCCAATTGGATATGTGCCAGAGCATGTTCAAAGAGGCTGAATCAAAGTTTTAGAAATTGTGACATAAATTTTCTGTGTCTGTTCAATAGGATGATGTCACCTGTGTGACGACTGACACCTGTTATAGGTAAGCAACTCTGCTAGTCGCCTGTGATGAAAAAATCAAAGGTCAAAATATATACATCACATTAGCTATTTGCTTGTTAAGAGTCTACAATTCAAGTAGGTAAGTGAAAGGAAGTATTGCTTAGCCATTGACTTTTATCTTGCTTATAATTTTATTTTTTATTCTGTAGAGGGATAAGTTAGGGAATACTTTCTAGCATTAGCACACAGAATAGGTCAGGCTTGAATTTTGTACACCACAATTGCCATTTATAAGTAAATATTAAGTCCATATTGAATCCAGACAAAGCAGACTTATGTACACAATTTTGTTTCATTGTCTTCCAAAGTTATTTGTTAAACAGTACAGAAATGTGTTCATCTTTTATGTGCATTAGCACTTGTAAAATAAAATAAGTTTTCCATTTGAGTTTATCTACTTCCCATTTGCCAGAAAGTTTTTCCCATCTCTGTTGGAGATATTTTTGGAAGCCTGATGCACCACAGCCTACAGGTGGGAATTGTTTCTGAGGGTGGAGTGTGTTGTGTATCATTTCTTGACAGAACTGTATGCCTCATTCATCTAGGTGAAACATGGATATTTTGGGATGTCAAGGAAATAGTTTAAGCCACCCACAAATAATTCCTGAATAATGTGCTCCACCAGCAGAACGGTCATGCTTCCTTAAACAACTAAATATATGGCACTTAGCTTTCTGTGATTGCTTATTAGGACTTCCCAAACCAGTCCTGGTGAGCCCACAGTCTGGTTTTCAAGATATCCACAATGAATATGCATAAGATAAATTTGCATATATTAGGTCTCCAGTATATACAGATTTCATGCCTAATCAGTGTGGCTATCCTGAAAAAAATGTGATTGTGATGAGACTATTTTATATTGATTACTGTATTTTTTTAACTGTGATGTAAACCACTTTGGGTTCATATTTATGTAGTAAGGCAGTATAAAAGTAATTTTAACACATTCTCCTGTTTCCCACCCTCTCCCAGTGTTGAAAAATTCCTCCAGGACTTAACTCATGGGACAAAATACACTAGCTGTGATCTCCCATCATTGCCTCTGCCCAATAATTTTTTTTTTTTTTGTGGGGGAAGAGTGGCAGGAATATTTAGTGCAGGGGTCAATTCTGGTCTGCGAGAGCCACAAAACAGGCCAGGTTTTCAGGATAGCTGCAATCAATATGCATGAGAGGGATTTGCATGCACTGCCTCCATTGTATGCAGACCTATCTCATGCATATTAATTGTGGATATGCTGAAAACTTAGCTGTTTGAGGCTCTTGAGGACCGGAGTTGGCCACCCCTGACCTAGTGATCATATTTCTTCCCTGGCGAGTGCACACACTGCCTGCTCCCACACTCCTGTGCAGCCCTCTCTTTCTCTCTCCTCTTCCACTTCTGTCTCATCCAGGTACAGTTCTCTTTCTTCTCCTTCAGCTCCTACCCCCTTACTTTTCCCGTCTTTCCCCTCGCCTCTTTTACTGTTTCTCACTTTCTTTTCCCTTCCTCCCATCTGCTGAAGTACTCTATCTCTCCTCCCAGGATCCACTTCAGGCTGAAGATTTGGTCTCTTCCTCTTGCCATGGGCACCAG
The DNA here is from genome assembly GCF_901001135.1 of Rhinatrema bivittatum. Taxonomy (NCBI): domain Eukaryota; kingdom Metazoa; phylum Chordata; class Amphibia; order Gymnophiona; family Rhinatrematidae; genus Rhinatrema; species Rhinatrema bivittatum. The sequence goes on along the minus strand of NC_042622.1, from coordinate 216,767,602 downwards.
ATGGGCCTGAAGACACTATTTTACTTTCTGAAAAACTCTCCCAGGTGAGCAGGCAAGTAGTTTTTCTAAACCTTGCTGATTGAAGATGATGGCAGTGAGTCAAGCAGAACTCTGTTAGAATAGCACTAATTAGTTAGGTGAAGGTCAGTGAATGAAAGTTCTGCAGGAGGGTGACTGCACTGAGAACTGGCAGAAAAATTCTATCTTCTGCCCATTCCTGCAACAAGTTTGTTGCTAATGGTCACATGTGGCTGGTAGTTTTAAGATTCCCGCCCCCCCCCCCCTTGATAATATCATGCTTATAGCACTGGAGCAAGAGCTTGCAAGTAGAAAATACTACTCGAGGAGCTCAAATTTGTCTCAGGTTATGGTAGATTATCTTCATATTTTTCATTCATGGTTCCATACATTCTTTTCAATATACTGTACATTTTTAGAACCTTGCTTTTTATGTCGTCCTGATGAATCAGTGGAGTCAGAGGTCAGGTTCTAAATCTAACTTCAGTTTTACTTCTGGACCAAATGGAGACAAAGATCCTGCAAAGGCAGCACTCAGTCCTTGAGGCGCACATTTTACTCTCTTTCAGACAGCACCGGGAAAGTGTACAGAAAAGCAGAAAAACTGCTTTTCTGTACACCCTCCGACATATCATAGTGATATTAAGTCAGAGGCCCCAAAAATTAAAAAAAAACAAAACAAAAACAAAGCTGCTTTAAAAAAAAAAAAAAAAATCTGCCTGCGGGTTGGAAATCGGATGCTCAATTTTGCCAGCGTCTGTTTTCCAAACCCGTGGTTGTCGGCGGGTTTGACAACCGATGCTGGTAAAATTAAGCGTTGGTTGTCAGACCCGCTGACAGCCGCCGCTTCCTCTAATAAGGAGACGCTAGGGACGCGCTAGTGTCCCTAGCGCCTCCTTATTATCGCTGGCACTAATTTAAATACTGTATCGCATGCCCAGGAGAGGTGCCTGGGCGCCCATTGCGAGAGTGGGCACTCACCTTGGAGCTCCGGCTCTCCTGCAGTTTTTTTTTAATCTGCCTGAGTGTGAGCTATCTATTTCTATAGGAGTCCTTTGGGTTTGCTTCTGCGACCAGAAGGGTTATTTCAACCACATTCTCTTGTGTGAGCAGAATATATGAGGCTGATTAGGAGAAAATCCATAGAGGGCTTTGGTGCCTTGGTTTCAGATTCTCCTTCCTCCCCCCCCCCCCCCCCCCCCCCCCCCCCCCCCCCCCCAAATACACACAACCATCTCATGTATTAACAGCAGCATGGGAATGGCCTGGATCTTTAAAAGAAAAAGTGTTACAAAAATACAAAATATTCTGTGTCCTCTCCATAGAGTGCGGTGTGCACAAGATGAGTCCCTTCATGTATTCACTGCACAGAACATACATAGACCAACTTGGTGCATTTTGTAAATTCAGTAGAGATGTGCATTTGTCTGGGACGAATTGGACAATTTCAACGAAATTGTCTAATTCGTCCTGTTTTAGCAACCCCGAAAAATGAAGCAAATTTTCCCAAAATTTCATGAAAGTTCATTTTTTGGGATTAGTGCACTCTAACCCAAAATTCGGGGCGGCTGAAAAAAAAAAAAAAGGCCCGAACCGCGGGAAACCAAAATTTCAGCAGTTTGACTGATCGTTCTTTGATGCATTATAATTTATTGTATCAAAGAATATAAATTATCGAGTTAACATAAGAGTTTTGATATTTTGGTTGAAAGACATCAGCAACATCTAGCTCAACCATCTCTGTATTACCCACATTTGAGCAATTATTTAGAGTGATCCAGAGGAAGATAAAAAGCCTGCAAATCTTCAGCCAATTATATTTCCTTTGGTAAGAAGGGTAATCTTGGTTTCTAATGGAATTTCAAGCAGTTTTTATGGAATGAAGGAGAGTGTTGTGATTGTGAAATGGAAATGCTTATGATTTGAGACTGAAGGATCTAAATATATGGGATACCCTGGTGGAGAGGAGAGACAGGTGACATGGTTGAGCTATTGACATGCCTGGAAGGTATAAATAATGCATAAGAAGCAAACCCTTTTTAGAGGAAAGAATGCTGTAATATGAGGCTCCACGCAGGAGGGCTATGCAGGAACAGGTGCTTGAAATAGCATCCCAAGGGAGCAGTGGAGACAAATGGTAACTGAGTTAAAGAAAGCTTAGGATATGCAGAGAGTTTCCTAGATGCAAAGCAGTGAAGGAAAAGAGAAAAATCAACCAAGAATGAAATTGGGTAGACCAGATGGGCCTTCTGGTCCTTTTCTCTGTTTCTATATTAAATAAGCAAGCAGAGTAAGACCAGAGGAATGTCCTACTAGCTGAGCTCAGGGAGCAGCATGCTAGTGCTGTGCTAGTGTACTTAGTCTGGAGATGGAGGATTGCAGGTTTACGTTTTTACTACTACTATTTATCATTTCTGTAGCATTCCCAGATAGATCCATTGTTGGAGCAAGAGGATCTGCTATCGGTAGTGTTACTATGAGTGTGAAGTTGGCAGCAGAATTTATGGTGGAAGAAGACAATAAGGGGTAGATTTTAAATGAAGCGCACACATCACGGAGCGGACTGGGAGGGAACGTCCCTACCCCACTACCTCACCTTCCCTACCCTTCGCCTCTAAACCCTTTATCCTACCTTTCGATTTTTTTATTTTGTTGCTTACTGCCCCAACAGAGCAGTAGCAATTTGCATGCACCTTCTGTCCCTTCCCCAGTACAGCGGCAAATGGGGGTTACCAGCATGGCTGGGCCCCTTTGAAGATGTGCAGGGTGCACACAAGGCCCAGCCACACGTGTAACCCGTTTTTTGCGTGCGCGCGGGGGATTTAACATTTGGCTGTAAGAGTATTATGTCTCGAGGAAAAGGAGTGAGCACTAGCACTGAGATTAGGGAGGCATTAGGCACAGGATCCTGGAGAAGCTGTGACCTGCACACTGAGTAGGGAAGGCAGAATTTCAAAAGGATTAAAACTGGATTGTATGCATGTAAACGCACTTTTGAAAATTGCTACAAATTTTTTTAATTGCATTTTATTTTCACAAACAATGGAAATTATTATCCAAAACACAATACTCTATCTCAATATGCATGCAACATTATCGAATTGATCAATTACCCCCCCCCCCCCCCCCCATAGAGCACCTGAATTACCATTGGCAGGGAACTGGTCCTTAAAAATCCTTTGATCATACAATTTATGCTATTGAATTGTCAATAGGTTTTGTGCACGTAAGTGCACTTTAAGCATGTAAAAGGGCTTTTGACAATTGCTATAATATATGCTACTTGCATGTAAATCCTTTTGAAAATTACCCCCATTGTACAATAGTTTCTTCAATATCAAGTCCCCTGCTGCTCTGAAAAAAACATTTGTATGTTCTGTGAACAATAGAGCAGATATTCACGTGTAGAGAAAATAATTAATTGGCTTGTCTGGCAAGCTAGGAGTGGCTGCTTTTAAAGTATGAAAAATATGTGGAGAATGCGAAAACTAAAGACATGACTACATATTTTAAAAATGATTTTACTTCCTGTCATTAAAATGGAAATGAGGTCCTGGGTGGAGGCTGCATTGGCTCCTTTGAAGAAAGAGAAAGGGATTTGTTGGTCAACATTCCAGTTTATAAAAGGTAAATTATTAATATAGAGGTGTCATGCCAGCAGTTTAACTTAAATTCATTCATGCTATTGTAATGAAAACGTGTTCAGACAAGACAGTATAATGCTGCTGTTCAAGGTGTAGCTGGGGAGGTTATGCTTACATTTTATAATTGAGTTTGCCCTTTATCAGTTGAATTCAAGGTGGAGTTGCTCGATACCAAAATGTTTTGCTGCCTTTTTGAATTCCAGTGAATCATTTTGATACAAACTCTAAAAACTCAAGCAATTATGGACCAGTTTTCAAAGAGATCTAGCTGGCTAGATCCCACAGGGTGAACATTTCTCCCCTCTCTTCCCCCCTCTGCTAAGCTGGTAAATCGGCAGTTAGATGGGTGGTCTTGGGGGCAGGGGAGATGAAGTTAGCCGCCTAGCTCTGATTTTCAGAGCTAACAGGCTTACTTTAGTCAGCCAGTTCTGGGCATAGCTATTGCAGATTTATATTTAGCTGGCTAGGTTATGGCTCAAAATCAGCTTAGGAGAACTTGCTAAAATATAGCCAGCTATTTTAAACACTCTGCCCTATACTGAAAATCATATATTTGGAAGTTAATTAGTAATGATAGTTATGTCTCACTAAAAGTTTCAGAAACTTTGCATTAAGGCTTGACATTGTAACCATGTTCAGGCCAGCCTTACATTCAGGCCTTTGATTTCCCAAAATATTGTCTTGAGTTCTGTAGTTCAGTTCAGCAAACATTTGTGTCTCTGCAAGTTATTTTTTCTAATTATTTGATCTTGTTCTGTTTATATTGTCCTTCTCATTAGTATCAGTGTTCATTTAGGGAAGCTGGTTGTTGGAGCAAAGAATTTTTAAGTTTCCTCCCTTATTCATAAAGTTAGAGGAGAGCAAAGCAATGCTGAGTACAGGAAGGATGTGGGACAACCTTCACTGGTAGAAACATTCCACAGTACTCCTGTGTAATAAACACATTTGTTATCAGACAGAAAAAAATAGTGAATTTCCCTCTTATTGCAGCTGTTTATCATAAAGGAATATGATACAGATAAAGGCCTTGATGTCTGCATAATTTCATTCCAGGGCAGTGCATAGATCTCAGCTGATTTTTGGCTTTCCCTTCATTTCCTTTACAAGCAGGATACTTCTGTACTTATCCACAGTTTTCTTGAATTATATCACTCTCTCTTTCTCCACTCCCTCCCTGGGGAATCCATTCCATGCATCCTCCATGCTTTTTGTGAAGAAATACCAGTTTGCTCCTAAGTCTATCCCCTTGGATCCTCATACCATGACCTCTTGTTCTAGAGCTTTCTTTCTCATGAAAATGGCTTGCTGCTTGTACATTATTTATACCTTTGAGATATTTGAATGACTTTCCTCTCTAGGGTATGCATATTGAGATCCTTAAATCTCATTTCATAGGATTTTTAGTATTTTAAAATTAAATAAATATAGCGTTCAGAGCTTTAATACTGGAATATGGCACACAAATGTTTCTGATTTTGCAATGATCTTAGCTCCTTGTTCAAATGAGAGACTATTTTGAAAATGAGTGGTTTCTACACAGGGAGGGGTAATTTTTCAAACAACCTGCTTATTGCTAAATTCTGCAGGTTCTTTGTACCTGCAAACTTTAACCCAGATTTTCAAAGCAGATTTATGTGCATAAATGCAGAACAGATTTAAGCAGGCTTGTTAGAAAAGTATCCACTTTGGGGGCCTTTTTGAGAAAGCATTTAAATACATAAAACCCAGTTGTATGCATGTAAATGAAGGGCTTTGGAAAATGAAACGAAGGGGCTTATGCATATAAAAGTACACCTGATTTGAACAGGGCCTGGAGAAGCATTCCAAGGGATGGAGGTGGTGCAGAGTAGTATGCACATAAATCTCCATGCAGAAGGTTACACCTGCTTAGGAGCAGCTAGACCTCTGTGCATATATGTCCACACGTGTAGCAGGGCAACCTATGGATTTTCAAAGCATGCCTATTTTACACCAGTTTTCCAAGGCAAAATATGTACATACTTTCCTTTTGAAAATCATCCCACCAAAACTACCTGCTCATTTACAGCTGCTAATATGTGAACAGAATCTCTTCAGGAAAATTTATAGGCAGCTTTAGAAAATGCAACAGTATGCACATAAGGGCCAATATTCTCCACCCCCATCCCCAGCAATACCACTGCTCCCTACAGGTAAACATAGATGTATTTAAAGGTGAATTTTAAAAGCCTGGCATGTGGCAAACCCAGGAGATAGTGAGCATGAGTTGGGCTCGTGCACACCGAGAGGATTTTATTAGCCGCCGGGATTCGCACGTACATGCCATTGGGCGCACAAAGTTTCCAGAAAAGGGCATGGGTATGTCCTGGACAGGCTATGGCCCTTCAGGGGCTTTACCATGAAATTTGCATGTACATTCTTACATGCATTGGTGCTCACCAGGAACCCCTACCACATAACTTTACTTCTGCTATAGATGATGTGTAAACTTTAAAACAAAACACTTAGGCAAGTCAGCAGGGTTTTAAGGGACAGGGCTAGGGGGTTTGGAAGTCCTAGCCCTTAAATGAACAAACTGGGAAAACTAGCACTGGCTTTGGTGCGCATCCATTCTAAAATTTCCCTACTTACCCGGTAGAAGCGGGATTTGCACGCACATGGCTCATGTCCATTTAAAATTGGGCACACATGTACACGCGTCCAGCCTATTTTCTAAAATGCGCAGATATACACACACAAAATGACTGTCTCCCTGAGTACGGGTCGACAAACACATGCACATGTGTGCCTGCACGCTGGTTTAAAAGTTACTGTCCTAGGATGTACACACCTAACCACATATTGGGTAGGCATTTCGTAAAAAGCCATTTCTGTGGGTAAAGCATTGCTTTACCCACAGAAATGGCTCAGTTTTGGCTAAACCGAGACACAATCTTGTAATCATATACCACATAGTTAACCATGTCTCATAATTATTTTTTTAAGTTTTTCTTCACAAATAAAATTCAGAAGCAGTACTGAAGAAAAATAGCCCAAGATAAAGGTTGTACTTATTTTATGGTGTTCTTATTCAATTTGTGTCCTTCTTACAAAAGAGAGTTGTTTTGAGGGATCAGATATGGCTTCACAGTTCTAGCAACTTTGGTACACGGTGGCGATAGAGAGCTGAAATCTCAAATCAGAGACCCCCCCCCCAGGTGTTTCAGTGAAAGGAGTCCCTTCTTCAGAGGCCACAAAAAGCTGCTGCTACTGCAAAAGTCAACAACTTTATATCACATAAATTTAGTGGAATAACAAATGAAAAAAAATATGGACCCAAGCTTCAACATGCATTTTTCATTTATAATAGTCTCATCTCATAGAGATTAATCTATGGTGGGATTGAAGCCTTTTTAAAGAGGCCTTCAGTCCAGAGAATAACCAATCACAAATAGGACTTATAATACAACAGCCAGTCAGGAGGCCATGAAAATTAAATAGGTGAAAAATGCCCAGTATAATCTGAAAATGTGAGGCAGTACTATATTCAGGGGCAATTGAATGTGTGTATATCAATTAAGTGGACAGTATTTTAATTGGTTATTCCCTGCCACTCCCCACAAAAGCAGGCGGTGGATTGTACAATGTCAAGGCTCCTCAGTTTGAGGGCTCTGGTTCCAGTATCCATGTGTCAAGAAAATACAAGTCTATATTCCATCTATTTCGAGGTGCCCAAGAAGGAGAGCTCCTTTCGCCCCATCCTGGATCTCAAAGGGATCAACTGTTATTTGCAGGTGGCTCTCTTTTGTATGGAAACATTGCGCTCAGTGATAATGGCCATACATTTGGGGGAATTTCTGACTTCCTTGGATTTGTCTGAGGCATGCCTCCATATTCCTATCCAATTGGAGCACCAAAGTTTTCTACGTTTGCGGTGCTGGGGTGCCATTATCAGTTTCGGGTGCTGCCTTTTGGTCTAGCCATTGTTCCCAGAACCTTTTTCAAAGGTTATGATAGTGGTGGTGGCGGCAGAGCTGAGAGAGGATGGAATCCTTGTACACCTGTATTTAGATGACTGGTTGATTCAGGGCAAGTCTCTGGAAGGGGAGCCATCTGGTGACCTGCAAGGTGATCTCCTTGTTACAGGAGTTACATTCAGGTTCTCTAGGTATTTCTCTGTCCCCAGAGAGCTCACGATCTAAGCTTGTACCTGAGGCAGTGTAGAGTGACGTGACTTGCCCAAGGTCACAAGGAGTGTGAGGAAAGAACTCCTAATGCAACAGTAGGTTTGACCAGTCTGCCCTGAGAAATCTTTGAAGCCTAGACCCCAATTCCATCCCTCTTCATAGTGTCCACTGGTTTTTTTGTTTGTTGTTTTTTTTTTAAATCAGGCTGTCCTATAAAAGACAGAAAATACCAAATTAGCTTGTTGCCACCAAAAGTAGTTTGTGCCCATTGGCACTGTTGTGGTTTTTCCCCTTTTTATGTTCAGTGCAGTCAAGGTAGGGATTCTCCATGTGTGTGGACTGCCATCCTGCTTGTCCTCAGAGAAAGCAGAGTTGCTTACTTATAATGGATGTACTCTGAGGACAGCAGGATGTCCTCACAAAACTAAGGAATTAAACTGAAGGGGGCCTTGCTTGGATGTGTGGCAGTATGGCATGCTGCACATGGCCAGTAGGGCATTCTTATCGTTTCTCAAAACTTTGAAACAAAAGTTTTGTGCTGGGTACCATCTGATGAATATGTCCTCTTATGAGGACTGACATCCTGCTGTCCTCGGAGAATACCTGTTAAAGGTAAGCAACCCTGCTTTACCTAATATGCTGTCCATAGCATGTTACATAAAATATCCATAATCATGATTGAGCTCTTGAGCTGCTTTTGTATCTGGAGCATGTCCCACCAGGCCCCACTCATCTGTGGAAAAACTTCAGAAGGAGCCGGCTGTTGTGGTACATGTGGGAACCAACGATGAAGGAAAATGTGGGGGAGAGGTTCTGGAAGGAAAATTTAGGATTTTAGGTAGAAAGCTGAAATCCAGACCTTCCAGGATGGTATTCTCTGAAATGCTCCCCTGTTCCATATGCAGGTCCCCAGAGGCAAGCAGAGCTCCGGAGTCTCAATGCGTGGATGAGACGATGGTGCAGGGAAGAGGGATTCAGTTTTGTAAGGAATTGGGGAACCTTTTGAGGAAGGGGGAGACTTTTCTGAAAGGATGGGCTCTACCTTAACCCGAATGGAACCAGGCTGCTAGCACTAACTTTTAAAAAGGAGCTGCTTTTAAACTAGAACAAGGGAGAAAGCAGACAGTCACTCAGCAGTGCATGGTTCGGAGGAATGTATCTTTGAAGGATACTAATGAAACAGGAGAGTTAGAGCATCCCAACAGAGAGGTTCCAATACAAGCAAATGTAGTCCATATACCTATACATAAAAAATCACCTGAGCTAAAGATTTCCAAATTATCCCTATCAACTGAAAAGCAGGTTAATACAAACAAAAAAAATGCAGTTTGAATTGTCTGTATGCCAATGCCAGAAGTCTAAGAAGTAAGATGTGAGAGTTAGTGTGTATAGCAGTAAGTGATGAGATTGACATAATTGGCATCTCAGAGAATTGGTGGACAAGGGATAATCAATGGGACAGTGCTATATCAGGGTACAAATTATATTGCGATGATAGGGAGGATCAACGTGGTGGGGCTGTGGTACTTTGTCCATGAGGGTATAGGGTCCAACAAGATAAAGATCATACAAGAGACTAAATTTTCAGTAGAATCTATAGGTAGAAATCCTATGTGTGTTGGATAAGAGTTTAGTGATAGGAGTATACTACTGTCCACCTGGCCAAAATGATGAGACAGATGATGAAATGCTAAGAGAAATCAGGGAAGATAACCAATTTGGCAGTGCAGTAATAATGGGAGATTTGTTACCCCAATATTGACTGGGTAAATGTAATATCAGGACATGCTAGAGACATAAAGTTCCTGGATGGAATAAATGATTGCTTCATGGAGCATTAGTTCAGTAATAAATGAGAGCGGGAGCTATTTTAGATTTAATTGTTAGTGGAAAGCAGGATTTGTTGAGAGGTAATGGTGGTGGGGCTACTTGGCAATAGTGATCATAACATGATCAAATTTAAACTAATAACTGGAAGGGGGATAATAAGTAAATCTACAGCTGTAACACTAAATTTTCAAAAAGGAAACTTTGATAAAATGAGGAAAACAGAAAAAAACTGAAAGGTTCAGCTGTAAAGGTTAAGTGTTCAACAGGCGTGGACATTTTTATAAATACAATCTTAGAAGCACAGTCCAGATGTATTCCACGCATTAAGAAAGATGGAAGGAAAGCAAAACGATTACTGGCATGGTTAAAAGGTGAGGTGAAAGAAGGTATTTTAGACAAAAAAAAAATCCTTCAAAAATTGGAAGAAGGATCCATCTGAAGGAAAAAGCATAAGCATTGTCAAGTTAAGTGTAAAACATTGATCAGACAGGCTAAGACAGAATTTGAAATGAAGTTGGCCATAGAGGCAAAAACTCATAATAAAACCTTTTTAAAATATATCCGAAGCAAGAAATCTGTGAGGGAATCAGTTGGACCGTTAGATGACCGAGGGGTTAAAGGGGCTCTTGGGGGTTTTTTCTTGCAGAAAGACTAGATGAATTCTTTGCGTCTGTGTTTACTAATGAGGATGTTGGGTAGATACCAGTTCCGGAGATGGTTTTCAAGGGTGATGAGTCGGATGAATTGAACCAAATCACTGTGAACCTAGAAGATGTAGTAGGCCAGATTGGCAAACTAAGGAGTAGCAAATCACCTGGACCAGATGGTATGCATCCCAGGGTCTGAAGGAACTCAAAAAAGAAATTTCAGATCTATAAATTTAAATTTGTAACCTATCATTAAAATCATCCATTGTACCTGAAGATTGGAGGGTGGTCAATGTAACCCCAATATTTAAAAAGGGATCCAGGGGAGATCCGGGAGACTATAGACCAGTGAGCCTAACTTCAGGGCCAGGGAAAAATAGTGGAAATCAAAATCACAGAGAAATATAGAAAGACATGGTTTAATGGAACACAGCATGGATTTACCCAAGGGAAGTCTTTCCTCACAAATCTGCTTCATTTTTTTGAAGGGGTTAATAAACATGTGGATAAAGGTAAACCGGTAGATGTAGAGTATTTGGATTTTCAGAAGGCGTTTGACAAAGTCCCTCATGAGAAGTGTCTAAGAAAACTAAAAAGTCATGGGTTAGGAGGCAATGTCCTTTCGTGGATTACAAACTGGCTAAAAGACAGGAAACAGAGAGTAGGATTAAATGGTCAATTTTCCTAGTGAAAAAGGGTAAACACAGGAGTGCCCCAACGATCTGTACTTGGACCAGTGCTTTTTCAATATATTTATCCATGATCTGGAAAGGAATATGAGTGAGGTTATCAAATTTTGTAGATGAAACAAAATTATTCAGAGTAGTTAAATCACAAGCAGATTGTGATAAATTGCAAGAGGACCTTGCAAGACTGGAAGATTGGGCATCCAAATGCAGATGAAATTTAACATTAGCAAGTGCAAGGTGATGCATATATGGAAAAATAACCCATGCTGAAGTTACACAATGTTAGGTTCCATATTAGGAACTACCACCCAAGAAAAAGATCTGGGCATCATAGTGGATAACACATTGAAATCGTCGGTTCAGTGTGCTGCGGCAATCAAAACAACAAACAGAATATTGGGAATTATTAGAAAGGGAATGGTGAATAAAATGGAAAATGTCATAATGCCTCTGTATCGCTCCGTGGTGAGACCGCACCTTGAATACTATGTACAATTCTTATCACTGCATCTCAAAAAAGATATAGTTATGCTGAAGAAGGTACAGAGAAGGCCGACCAAAATGATAAAGGGGATGGAGCAGCTCCCCTGTGAGGAAAGGCTAAAGAGGTTAGGGCTGTTCAGCTTGGAGAAGAGACGGCTAAGAGGGGATATGATGGAGGTCTTTAAAATTGAGAGGTCTAGAATGGGTAGATGTTAATTTATTTACTCTTTCGGATAATAGAAAGACTAGGGGGCACTCCATGAAGTTAGCAAGTAGCACATTTAAAACTAATCAGAGAAAATTCTTTTTCACTCAGCGCACAATTAAACTCTGGAATTTGTTGCCAGAGGATGTGGTTAGTGCAATTAGTGTTGCTGGGTTTAAAAAAAGATTTGGATAAGTTCTTGGAGAAAGAAGTTCATTAACTGCTATTAATCAAGTTGACTTAGGGAATAGCCACTGCTATTACAGGCATCAGTAGCATGGGATCTTCTTAGTGTTTGGGTACTTGCCAGGTTCTTATGGCCTGGATTGGCCACTGTTGGAAACAGGATGCCGGGCTTGATGGACCCTTTGTCTGACTCAGTATGGCAATTTATGTTCTTATGCCTGAGGGCCTCTTTAAAATGGCTTTGATACTGCCATTTTAGGTTAACTTCTATGAGACAAGGCTTTTCCTGGAGCAGTTCTCTGTGTAGCTGAGGGAACACCTTCTGTACCTTTCTGGGCATTATTAGAACATGGTTCTGCACACTCATAATGCCTCTGTGTACAGTCTCTTAAGTGTCTTCACCATGCTGCTATTCATCACTTGTTGCAGTCTCTCCCTATTCTTGTATACAGATGAAAATATCTGAATTTTGACAGTGATTCTTTAGAGAAGATTCCTCTAAATCTTCATGGCATTTGATTCCTCAGGCACAGAAATAGTAGAGTAGCTTTACCTTCTTCCAGTGCTGGAGTAGGCACATTGAAATTACCAGGTATTTTCCCAAACATGACAATTTCTTGTGCTTGGAGACAAGTGATTCAAGTTTCCATGCACTACATTATGCAGCAGGTAATATTTATGCCAGTGAACAGTGAGATTCCTAGTTCCCAAAGGATATACCCATGAACTATAAATTTGAGGATCCCAAAGTGTAAGCAATCTGCATGGACAGGCTGCGGGAAGAGAATCAAACATACTTCTAGGGTTTTGATCCAGGATGGCAGCAGCATTTTAGGCATCTCTTGCTAGCCTGTTTAGCTGTCCCATAGTTTATGGCTATGCCTGTTTTCACTTTCTGTTGTGGTGAAGAATAAAGTTAAATCTCATGCATACCTGTGCAGCCAATATCAGGTCCGATGGGCTTGTTTTGTATATATTATGATGAGCATGAACATCGTTCTTAAGACAGGGCATGTTGGATGCCATGTTGGCCTCTCAAACATAATGCTTGGTTGTGCCAAAAGGAGCTTTCTTCTGGAGCTTATAGGTGAATAGGCAAAATATCAAGGTGCATGTGGAAGTTCTTTTTAATCAAACCAGTGGTGCCCATTACAGCTGGAACAATTTATGTATCTTTCTGCTTCCTTTTCTTCAATACTAATTGCATTTCTTAGTACTTGATGATCTTCTCTCCGTCCATACGTTGCATGGAATAATTGCTTGGTACTGACACTCCTATTAGTAATGTCATTCTTGCATTTTTCTTCTTTACCATTGAATTTCTACACAAGCTTTTTATTGGTTGTAATGGAACTGTCCCAGGTATTGCCAGAAGATGTGATGAAAGTAGTTAGTGTAGCTGGGGTTGAGAAGGGTTTTGATAAGTTCCTGGAGGAAAAGGCCATAAACCATTTAAAGCTGCAGTGTAGCTTTTTGGAGGTGCCCTCTCTTCATTCTGCCCACTTAGGTGAGACCCACAGGAGGGCCTGTGAAATAATACTCCTGAAGGGCTACATATGCTGAATTGCACTTCTTGCTTCAAACAATTACTGCAGACATTTTTATTTGAACAGGCCTTCAGTTTAGACAGTCAGCAATGCTGATGAGTGCTCCAGATTAGAACTTTTCACTTATGCATTTTTCTCAAGTGCTCCTTTTTGTTGCTTTGCTAAGGATGCCATGAGATATAGTACCTAGCAGGAGTCAGATTTTTTTTTTTTTTTTGTGATTTTGTGCTATGTTTTGAGGTTTTAGGGTGAGGGTTGTCTGTAGCTTGTTTGTTTTTATGTCATGCTGGTATATTAGTCATTTTGTTTGGTCATTATTTTATTCTCAGTTTATGTATTGTTTAATTGTAACCTGTCATGAACGTCTGATATGTGTGGGTTATAAACCTCTTAAATAAAATAGCTATATAGACTTGGGAAAGCCACTGCTTATCCCTGGTTATGAGCAAGAAGGATTGGATCTATTTTTTAGGGATTGTGCTGGGTACTTGTAACCTGGATTGGCTACTGTTAGAAACAGGATGGGCCTTCTAGATCTTTGGTCTGACCCAGTATGGCATTTCTTATGTTCTTATGATCACAACTTGTTTGTTCTCTGCCATTCTCTGAGGGTTGTGATCCTAGTGTTTTTTTTCTGGAACAGAGATATTACAGTGTTTACATGGTGTCCAGTGAATGATAATGCTACCTTATTGTGCCTTTCTGCATTCAGGCCTTCTGATATCTGCATTTCATTTATCATAGCAGTGCAGTGTCTCCTGGCCATTGGTGACTTCTTCCCCTCAGGCAAGATCAGTGTCTTCAGCAGTTAAACTATCTCCAGTACAGAATTGTTCACACTGTAGAGCAGTTTTTTCAAACATTGGGCCCCCACAAAAAAAAGCTGCTTTTTCTTTTTAATGCAGTACAATGCACTGTAATTCAAGTTATACCAAATCAAATGTTTTGTGCCCCCACCTGATCCATCCTGTGCCCCCCAGTTTGAGACGTACTGCTGTAAAAGTGTTCCCATAATCTGTTTTATTAAACCATCTTCATGCATGCATGCCATTACTAAAACAGTTTAATTAAAACAGTTCTGTACACCCTGAGCAAGAATCATGATTGCTTCTCAAGAATGCTTTTAGCTGTCCAGGAGTGCAGATGATAACTGTGTTAGTGACACTTAAACTGGATTAAGCTTGTTAGAGTGATTTAAGATTTGCAGTGTGAACAGGGCCTAAAATTCCAGGCTTAGAAAGTTAGATCTCTGTCCTTTTTCAAAAGCCCCCATACTTCCCCTTTTCTTGCCCACCATAATTGGTTATCTTTTTGTTTTATAATTTTATTTAAACAGGTTTTCAACATGATGATTAATAACAGCATACACCATTCTCTGGTTATTTTTATATTGTATTACTGATATATTATTTTGTATGTGTGAATAGGGATAGAAAATTGATTTTCATTCCATATATTTCTGGTATGATATCCAGACATCTGGAGAATGTGAGGACCAAAAAAAAAAACCTTGTATTGTACTTTTATGCCAAATTCTGAGAAGTGAACTACACCAAACACTTTTGACCACCTGGCCCACCAGTGACACAAGCTAGTTTTCCCTTGTAGAGACTGTACAAAACTTGTCCTTTAAATTAAATCATGATTCACAAGTTTCACTGATTGTCTCTGTGAAACTGGACAAGTCACTTTCTTGCCTTGTACCTCCAGGATTCAGTTGAAAATGAGGTAGTTTCTTAATCTGGCTTTCCTGGTCAATACATTTTAATTTTAATTCATTATACTGGGAATCAAGGAAGATGGAGTGCTGATTATCAAAGCAAGCTAAATATGAAATTGAATCCTTTCTACAGCTTTTTAAAAATAGTTTGGATTTATTTTGCCATAATATTGGCAACTAGTACATTTTTAAAGTGTTTGTATTATCCATGTGCCAATGGTGCCCTCGGTGAAGTGTTATGAGCAGAAAGTAGCTATGTCTTGTCAACTACTAATTTTTCTCATTCCAGCATTCTTTCAAGTGTTTGGATTTAGAACCGATGGCAGACAATGTCAACCACTAACAACATAGCACAGGCCAGGAAGCTGGTGGAGCAGCTCCGTCTTGAAGCTGGCATCGAGAGGATCAAGGTAAAACTTTCCTATAGTACCATTAGCAAAATATAAGATAAACATAATGAACAGGGGAGCTTTTTCTTTCAATGTAGAAATAAAACAAGTATATTTTTGCTGACTGCTGTAAAATAAAAATGAAATCTAGAGGAAAAGATGGATGAGATCTCAAAAAGATATAGTTGCGCTGGAAAAAGTACGGAGAAGGGCAACCAAAATGATAAAGGGGGGGGGGGAATAGAACGGCTCCCCTACAGACTCCAATATTTCTCAATAACAACCAACAAATTGCGAACTTTCTTTGCTAAGTCAATCTCGGAGTAATAATTGACAATGAACTAAACCTCAAACAACACATATCATTAAAGGTTAAGGAAGGATATGCTAAACTCATGATACTAAGAAAACTGAAACCATTACTATCCTTACAAAATTTTCGCACTGTACTTCAATCTCTGATTTTCGCCAGCACAGACTATTGTAATGCCTTGCTACTAGGCCTGTTAGACCGGTTAGCCTGACTTCAGTGCCAGGAAAAATAGTGGAAAGTGTTCTAAACATCAAAATCACAGAACATATAGAACATATAGAAAGACATGGTTTAATGGAACAAAGTCAGCATGGCTTTACCCAGGGCAAGTCTTGCCTCACAAATCTGCTTCACTTTTTTGAAGGAGTTAATAAACATGTGGATAAAGGTGAACCGGTAGATATAGTATACTTGGATTTTCAGAAGGCGTTTGACAAAGTTCCTCATGAGAGGCTTCTAGGAAAAGTAAAAAGTCATGGGATAGGTGGCGATGTCCTTTCGTGGATTGCAAACTGGCTAAAAGACAGGAAACAGAGAGTAGGATTAAATGGGCAATTTTCTCAGTGGAAGGGAGTGGACAGTGGAGTGCCTCAGGGATCTGTATTGGGACCCTTACTGTTCAATATATTTATAAATGATCTGGAAAGAAATACGACGAGTGAGATAATCAAATTTGCAGATGACACAAAATTGTGCAGAGTAGTTAAATCACAAGCAGATTGTGATAAATTGCAGGAAGACCTTGTGAGACTGGAAAATTGGGCATCCAAATGGCAGATGAAATTTAATGTGGAAAAGTGCAAGGTGATGCATATAGGGAAAAATAACCCATGCTATAATTACACGATGTTGGGTTCCATATTAGGTGCTACAACCCAAGAAAGAGATCTAGGTGTCATAGTGGATAACACATTGAAATCGTCGGTTCAGTGTGCTGCGGCAGTCAAAAAAGCAAACAGAATGTTGGGAATTATTAGAAAAGGAATGATGAATAAAACGGAAAATGTCATAATGCCTCTGTATCGCTCCATGGTGAGACCGCACCTTGAATACTGTGTACAATTCTGGTCGCCACATCTCAAAAAAGATATAATTGCGATGGAGAAGGTACAGAGAAGGGCTACCAAAATGATAAGGGGAATGGAACAACTCCCCTATGAGGAAAGACTAAAGAGATTAGGACTTTTCAGCTTGGAGAAGAGACGACTGAGGGGGGATATGATAGAGGTGTTTAAAATCATGAGAGGTCTAGAACGGGTAGATGTGAATCGGTTATTTACTCTTTCAGATAGTAGAAGGACTAGGGGACACTCCATGAAGTTAGCATGGGGCACATTTAAAACTAATCGGAGAAAGTTCTTTTTTACTCAACGCACAATTAAACTCTGGAATTTGTTGCCAGAAAATGTGGTTCGTGCAGGTAGTATAGCTGTGTTTAAAAAAGGATTGGATAAGTTCTTGGAGGAGAAGTCCATTACCTGCTATTAGGTTCACTTAGAGAATAGCCACTGCCATTAGCAATGGTTACATGGAATAGACTTAGTTTTTGGGTACTTGCCAGGTTCTTATGGCCTGGATTGGCCACTGTTGGAAACAGGATGCTGGGCTTGATGGACCCTTGGTCTGACCCAGTATGGCATTTTCTTATGTTCTTATGTTCTTACCCAACACTACAGTAAGACCTCTGCAGATTTTACAGAATGCTGCAGCTAGAATTCTCACTGGAAAATACAAGAGATCACATAACAGATACAGTCGCCACCCTACATTGGCTTCCCATAGAACAAAGAATACAGTTCAAAGCACTGTGCTTAATACACAAACTTATCCATGACGATAAAGCAGAATGGCTGAACACAGCACTTAGAGTACATGTCCCACACAGAAATTTAAGGTCAGCAAACAGAGCACTCCTTCCCATTCCTTCTGTGAAAACCGCAAGACTTACCCAAGTGAGGGAGCGAGCTTTGTCTCTAGCCGGTTCCATATTATGGAACTCCATGCCCTTTGACAGACTCCAGAGCAATCATAAACTTTTCAAAACACATCTCAAAACCTGGCTTTTCATACAAGCCTTCAAGAAAGAAAATTGATGCAGGCAATTAAGCAAGGATATGCGGCATAAAGCACTGAATGCCTAATTTAATGCTCCTTACTGACTTAGTTCAACCTTTTTTAACTGTAGGCAATCTTCAGGACACATTGCTATGAAACACTCAATCCCCCAAATAAATGCCTTTTTTGTTACCGAATATTAATGGCACCACCTATGTAATGTACGACCCATATTTTTTTGATATAGGTGCCCTATTGTAAACCATTATGATGGTGAATAACTTAATGACGGTATATAAAAACTCTTAAATATAAAGAAATATAAAGAAAGGCTGAAGAGGTTAGGGCTGTTCAGCTTGGAGAAAAGACAGTTGAAGTGGGATATGATAGAGGTCTACAAAATCATGAAAGGACTTGAATGGGTAAATGTGAAATGGTTTACTCTTTTGGATAATACAAGGACTAGGGGGCACTCTATGAAGTTAGCAAATAGCACATTTAAAATAAATCAGAGAAGATTCTTTTTCACTCAATGCACAATTAAGCTCTGGAATTCATTGCCAGAGGATGTGGTTAAGGCAGTTGTATAGCTGGGTTTAAAAAAAGTTTGGATAAGTTCTTGGAGGAGAAGTTCATAAACTGCTATTAATCAATAGGGAATAGCCACTGCTTATTGTCAGCATTAGTAGCATGGGATCTATTCAATATTTGGGTACTTGCCAGGTACTTGTGACTGGATTGGGCACTGTTGGAAACATGATACTGGGCTTGAAGGACCCTTGGTCTAACCCAGTATGGCATATCTTATGTTCTTATGTAAGATAAGATTGAGGAATCAGAAGATTAAATTTAAATGTCTACCTTGTCTCTGAATTTGCATGACTCTGGATAAAATCACTTTATCTCCCGGTCTCAGTTTACCCAGTTGTAATTGATAAAATGATTGTTCCTTTTGACTCCTGGAAATTCATTCAGTCCAAGCACTAGAAATGGTGCTACTGGACCATCAACTTCTGAAGCAAATGTTTGTGTTTCTGAAATGTGCCAGTTGGAAAATGTTTGAAGTGATAATTGTTGTCATTATTTTCAGTAAAACACCCTATGTAATTTTGAATTCATTTTTAGACTTAATATATAATTGTTACCTTTCCAAGCTTTCTCTCCTTTCAGTGTTTTGAAAGCACAAGAGATCATGTGATGAATCCAGGTTACTAGCCTCCAGTGCTGAACAATAAAATCATCCCTTACAAAATCACACCTACAGAGCATCTTAACCTACTTCCTTTCAGCTGTAACACAGATTCTTCTAGGACAAGCAGGATGGTAGTCCTCACACATGGGTGACATCATTGGATGGAGCCCTGCAAGGAAAACATATGTCAGTTTCTAGAGCTTTGACTAGGTACACTGAGCATGCCCAGCATGCCCTTATACCATGCGTCCATGCGGGGTCCCTCTTCAGTCTTTTTTCTGCGGAGCTTTCGCCTCACGGCTTTTGTTATAAAATTGACTTGGAAAATTTTTTCACATATTTTCTTTTTTGGTCATTCTTCATATCTTTTTCGGCACAGGTCCCTCTCTCTCTGGTTCCCCTTAGACTTCCAGCCATGTTTTTCGGCGGTTCAGTAAATTTTATTTTACTTCCGTCCCTGTTTCTCCCCCCCCCCGTGGTGGCGGTGCCTCAGTGCCCGCTAGTGTTGGTCGCCCGCCGTCACTGCTTCTCGTTTTCGCTTCTTCAGTTCGCTTCGTCATGGCTTTGTCTGCTTTCCATTGATGCCCTCAGTCCCCGAGGACCATGTCTATTACGGATCCACATGGTATGTATCCTCTGTTTGGGGGCATTGTATGATATCCATGGTTGCCGCTTCTGCGACCAAATGACCTCGAAGGGACGTCATGCTCGCTTCAACAAGATGGAGAAGCTCTTCGGGACGAGAAAGTCTGAGCCATTGATGCCAAAGGACCTTGAAGCACAATGTCAAATAAACTTCCTGGAGCTCTGGATGATCAGGTACGCTCTATGGGCTTTCAAGGATCGGCTGTCCAACAAAATTGTCCTGATCCAAATGGTCAACCAAGTAACAATGTGGTATGTCAACAAGCAGCGGTCCAGAGCCCAGATCTGGTCCTGGGCTCTATCCCACAGGATGGTGCTCCAGGCCCTATATCTGGCTGGAATGGAGACCATGATAGCGGACAGACTGAATCGAGCTTTCAGACCCCATGAGTGGTCGCTGGACCCAGGGAGTGGTGAATCAGATGTTCCGTCTCGGGGAAACCCAGACGTGGACTTGTTTGCATCCCCTGCAACAGGAAGGTGATTCTGTTCTGCTCCCTGTACAGGTCAGACAGCAAACCAGCCTCTGACGCCTTTGCTCGCCATTGGGGCAAGGGTGTTCTATACACGTATCCTCCAATTCCTCTAGTAATGAAGACTGTCCTGAAGCTTTGAGAGGACTGAGGGGCTATGATCCTCATAGCCCCTCATTGGCTGAGACTGGTTTGCTTTCCACTCCTTTGGGAGTTGTCCTTCCGGAGACCAATCAGTCTGGGGGACATCCCCAGATCTCATCACGCAAGGTCAGGATGTTAGACCTCAAGAAACCCACCCGCTACCTCACGGAGTTGTGTTTCTCCTATTTTTTATTATTTTATATTTTATCATAATTCTATATTATGAGACTGGAGGCGTGGACGCGTGGTATAGAGCATGCTGGGCATGCTCAGTATACCTAGTCAAAGTTCTAGAAACTTTGACATATGTTTTCTGTGCTGGGCTCCATCCAATGATGTCACCCATGTGTGAGGATTAACATCCTGTTGACCTAGAACACCTGTTACAGGTAAGCAACTCTGCTTTCACACAGGACAAGCAGGATGGTAGTTCTCACATATGGGTGACATCATCAGGATGGAGCCCAATCACGGAAAACTTCTGTCAAAGTTTCCATAACTTTGACTGGCACCTACTGGGTACCCAGCATGGCACTAACCCTGCATCCAGCAGGGGTCCCCCTTCAGTCTCTTTTTTTTTTTTTTTTTTTTCTGTGTGGCTATGGAGCTCTCTAGAGATTCCTGACAGGAATTTTCCTCACAGAACCCTTGGTCTGAACCAGTATGGCATGTTCTTATGGTACGATGCCTGTATCACGGTGACGTAGTGACCAAGCCCGTGATTGTGTAACTTTATTAGAAAACGTAAAAAAAACAAAAGGGACACACAGGGTGTCCCCAGCTTCAGAACAGGGTTCCAACTGTGAAAAGGTAATAAAAAGACACTTGGCCACAAATTCAAGTAAGATTGTCAATAAAGGTTTTAGCTGCAAGGTGTGATCTTCAAAAACGTGCGTCTTGCCCCCATGCCAGATCTTGAGGCAAGCAAGAAACTGCAAAGCAAATTTCAAATTCTTCTGCAGCAGAGAGGCACATAGTGGATTAAATTCTCTGTGGCGTTCTGCAATTTTTGCGGATTAATCCCAAAAGAATCAAACTTTACTGTTCTGAAATGACATCTCCCGATGTTTATGGTAGGCTTGTAGGATTTGTTGTTTGTGCGCCCAGTTTCGAAATTTTGCTATAATAATATGGGGCTGCCAAGCCGATGTGGTCTTTCTATTTTTAGTAGACCCTGTAAGCATGAAATTCTCCCTTCAGCCATCTCTAATAGCAGGGTAACTTTGGCAAGCGAATCCTTGCGTTCTGAAATTCTGTTCAAAAATAGATTTTATGAAAAATCTTTTTATTATTATCAAGCAAGAGAACATCAGTCAACAGTAGCTGAGCAGGACAACTCCAAGAATTATATAGATACATTACAATAAGTCAGAACTAATACATACAGAGAACAGCAAAGCCACTAGTCTGCAATGCTCTCCCACCTGGTATAACACCCTCCCTCTCCACCTTGATATAATAAAATAGAGGTAATCAATCTAACTGCAGAGAATTGACTTTTTGTCTTATGTAACAAGTTGTTTTTCAAGAGTCTACATTTTTACTGCATGAAATTTTAAGCATGAAATTCTCCCTTCAGCCATCTCTAACCATGGCAAGTGACTTCTGAAATTTTGTTCTGAAATAGATTTTAATCTGGTGACCAGAGCCTCAATCACTGCACCGGTCTCTTTTAATGTCAAGAGTATCCATAGCTTGCATGTTCAAAGAGGATTCACTCTGGTTTTTCAGAATCGGTGGCCATTTTTTCGGAGGTTCCTTTCGGCTTTTTCTCTCATTTTTCAACCTTTTATAGGCATATTTACCTGAGATTTATGCATGTACGTCCTCCGCTGTAGCTGCCCAAATTAAGCTGTTTGAGTTCAGATGCCGCCAGATTTAATCAATGTATGGGGGATGGTGTCTGGAGCCCTCACCAGCAAGTCTGATCCGGCTTACCACATCACATGGCCTCCAAGTGTGATTTCCTTAAGGAAGGGATGTCCAATAAATTTTTCCAGTGAGATCTCAACAGCTGCGAAGGTGAATACAACTTTAGCACTGAGCATAGACAGGCAGGAGCCTTTGCATTGATTTAAAAGCTAATGTTAAAATCTTGAATCCAATAAGCCAAAAAACTGGCAAACAGCGCAAAATGCTAAGGGCCAGATATTCGTACCTACGAGCAGGCGTAGATTTGTGCGCGCAACCAGGCGGGCACAAATCTACGCCCGATTTTACAACATGCGTGCGCAGCCGCAAGCATGTTATAAAATCCGTGGTCAGCGCGCGCAAGGCAGTGCACCTTGCGCGCGCCGAGCCCCCTAGGGGAGCCCCGATGGCTTTCCCCGTTCCCTCCAAAGCAGCTCCGAAATCGGAGCAGCCCCAGAGGGAACTTTTCTTCCGCCCCCTCCCCCCCCCCCCCCCCCTTACCTTTATCCTATAAGTTGCGCCTGCTTCCGGACAGGCGTAGGTTGTGTGCAAGCCAAAGGCCGGCCTGCGATCCCGGGCACAGCGGCAAATGGCCCCGCTCCCGGACCTCCCCGCTCATGCCCCGCCCTTTTTTTCAAGCCCCGGGACATATGTGCGTCCCAGGGCTTGCGCACGTCGCCGGGCCTATGCAAAATAGACTCGGCACGCGCAGGAGCAGCTTTTCGGGGTACGTGCGTAACCCTTTTTTAAAATCCGCCCCTAGGTTTTGATGAGAAATGTGATCCCTCTGATGCGCTCCTGCAAGCATGCGTCCATCTGCACTCCTTACAATGCTTTTAAAACTGAGGCTAACAGCCTCATATTGCAGTAATCAAACATGGATAAGGTTCTTCCCCCTAGAATCCCAGAAGGAGTTCTAATAAGCAACCCCTTCAGCAGCAAATATTGAAAAGCTGGCTATTGATTGCACTGTAGGTCACTTCCAGCTCTCTAGTTGACCTAAATTTGCCTTAATCAAATTGTCGCATGGTATATAAATTCCTTACTTTGCCCAATATGGGAAGTTACATCTTGTAAATGCAGTGAAAGATCTTTATCCCACAAGTAACAGTGAGAGAACAGAAGAGAGAGCTGTGGTTCATACATTTTTCCAAGTATCGGGCCGATGCAGTAAAGTGCGCTCAGGCTGAGCGCACTGTTAGCCCGCATTTGGCCACGTGTTTTCCACGCGCTATTTTTACTCCTTATACAGTAAGGAAAACGCACGGCCAACCCCCCCGAAACTAATAGCGCCCGCAACATGCAAATGCATGTTGATGGGCCTATTAGTTAGTCCCTCGCGATACAGAAAGTAAAATGTACAGTGAAGCTGCACATTTTACTTCCAGAAATTAACTCATGCCCAAAGGCAGAATTAATTCAGACTGCACCGAGCAAGTGTACAGAAAAGCAGAAAAAACTGCTTTTCTGTGCACCCTCTGACTTAATATCATAGCGATATTGTCAGAGACCCCAAAAATAAAAAAAAAAATTAAAAATCTGCCTGTGGGTTGGAAGACGGACGTTCAATTTTGCCGGCGTCAGTTTTCCGAACCCATGGCTGTCAGCGGGTTTGAGAACTGGCGCCAGTAAAATTGAGCGTCGGCTTCAAACCCACTGACAGTCGCCGCTTCTGTCAAAAAGGAGGCGCTAGGGACGGGCTAGTGTCCCTAGCACCTCCTTTTACCACGGGCCCTCATTTACATATTTTTTTTCAGAATCGCGCGCCCAGGAGAGTGGCCGCTCGCCGGCTCTCCCACGGGTTTTTCTGTATTGGCCCGTATGTAATCTAGCCCCAGTAAAGGGGCATTGTCCTAAGGTGTTAACAGTTGCTTTCAGTATTATCAAAGGAAATAAGTGAAACCCGTTGTCCTGAGCCCATTCTTTTTCTATACCAACCCAGTGTGGGGTTTTTTTTCTGCCTTACTATGCCATGCAGTGACAATCTTTAGGTAAACTGCTACTTGGTATTGATGAAAATTGGGAAATCCTAGCCCATCCCTCCCCCATTTCTCGAGAAGCATTCTGTACAATGCTTGGCCTTGTTTTCTAGCCATATATTTCTTAGTATTCTTATACCTATGGAATTGCGTGGGAAGCATTTGAAATGAGGGAGGAGAAGGTGCAAAAGAGATTCTGGGAGGAAGGAGGCATAATGGAAACTTTCTAAGACTGGCATGGACCTGCTGAGCCAGCAGATGGGGCTGTATTCAGCATGGTCCAAATGTGCAAGAGAACAACACAAAGAATTAGCGGGTAAGAGACATGCCTTTGGTTTGGACTGTGACTCTATGGTAGTCTGTCTGTTTTCAGAAAGAGCTTTTAAGGGTACAGCAAGAGATTTCTAAATTAAAATCATTTGCCAGTGACATCAGTTATGAAACCTGTTATTTCAGTAAAATTTCTTAAACTATTTTAAAAATGTTGGAAGTTGGGAAAATAAATGGTTTGCAGTGAAAGGGTACCCAAGGGACTGCAGGCTTTGGATGGTGTATAAGTGAATTGCACTTGTAAAAGGGTGGAATCCATTTAAATGATAGGGACAAGCCAGCATAAGCACCGTTCTAGAATATCTGGCTGGTCTTTTTTTTTTTCTGTCTTGGTAGTTTCCTCCTCCTCCTTTGAATGCCCAGCTCAGTTGGATCCAGGGCTGGGATCTTGGTGATATGAGCCTTCATTTTGAACTGCCCTGGGATTTTCACTGTATTTTATAATCCCTTTTCAACACAGTTAATCTGGGCCTTGCTGGAGGTCATGCACCATACTCTTCTGAAACTCTGCAATAATCAATAGACACTCTGGAGCAATGATTATAACTCCTTCCCTCCTTTGAAAATTACCTCAGTTTTCATGCAAATGTTTTGTCCTCTTTCTTTGCTAATATGTCATTTGCAATAAACTTATGAGAGCAATTTTTATGGGTAATATTGGAGGCTGGAAAAATGTGCCCTCCCCCTCTGCGGATAAAAGTATCCATCCAAGTTTCACAATGTGGGTACCTTTGTCCGTGCTGCACAGGGGTGGGGGAAGCAGCATAGGAGGGTGGAACTGGCAAAGAGGGGATTACATTTTGAATTCCCTATGCTTGCTTTATGGTGCAAATTTTCCACTCGCATTGCCACCGGCCTCAGAAGGTTCAAAGGGAGACTCTGCTTACAGGTCCACTGGTGCCTTTATACCCTGCAGACATTTTACAAAACAGCCCAAAGAGCTCCACTGAACGGTGTCCCACTCACCAGAAAGGTTTCAGATCAAGAAGTTCAAAGTACTGAGTTTGTATGTGTTTGGAGCGATCCCGATCTTTCCAACTATAAAGATTCTCAGTTTTCCTTTTTACTTTGCAGGTTTCCAAAGCAGCAGCCGATCTAATGAATTACTGTGAGCAGCATGCAAAAAATGACCCTCTACTGGTTGGAGTACCTGCTTCAGAGAATCCTTTTAAGGACAAAAAGCCCTGTATCATCCTATAGCTCCGCTCTTGTCAGCAGCACTGCTGTTCCGTATCGGTTCAATACATCTTGAGTCTCCATGTGGAGGATTAAAACGCTAAATGGTCTAAAATAGAATTTAAATTAAATTTGATTAAAAAAAAAAACAATTTGCGTGTTTCAGAAGGTTTAAACTGTCGAATGAAGAGCAGTTTATAAAATCTTAGGAGAGGGATCATGATTTAAATTAATAAAGGATGGGAGCATTTTTCATATTGATATTTGGATCATGGCTTAAACTAAACTTTGTTAAACTGTAACTTCTTTGTGTGTCTGCTTTAAAGGAGGACGTTATGGAGTACATTTATGAAGGATAAGGACACAGTGGGTGGGTTTAAGATCAGGTACAGTATTTCTGATGAGCTTTGCAGCATCAGCAGCTAATTTTGGTCTTCATTTCTTGAACAGATATAGTAACACGTCAGAGGGTATGTGAGGAGGAGGGTGCTTTTTAATATTTATTCCTTTGCTCCTCTTTGTTTTTCATTCATATGCACTGCTTAGTTGAGATATAGGGAGCTTTTCAGTATTTGATGACTGTATTGTAATTTATCATAATCTCTTGAAATACATAAACTTTGCCATGTGTCATCACATGCACATACAATGGTATTTGTAAGAATCCAGCCTAAGACACCCATTATAGAGATTACATTTTAGCTATTTCAGTCTTATCAATATATTGTACTGTGGAATTTTGATTATTTTTTAAGCACAGAGAAATGTTGGCAATTTGGGAATGCAAAGCTTTTTGTACCTCTTTTCTTGGGTTTTGATTCTGTGCTTTGTCACCACTATTTACCAAGCAGAATCACAGCAAAGACGATTTTAGGTTCCTTATAGAAATCTTTTACAGTTTTAAATCTAAAATTTCCGAGACTGTTGGTTTAAAATATGAGGCCAGATATTGATTAGTACATATTTTTCTCTATACTGTATAGTGTAAAATCATGTAAAAATACATTGTTTTAGGTAGAAAATTTTCGATAATTGAATTCTATTCCTTGGACCCCCTTCTATTCAGGAAAATGTGAGATTAAGAGAAATCAGTTGGTCACTGTCCATTTGACCACTTCTCATTTTACCATACACACAGTACAAACTGACGCCCGAGATACAGGGAAAAAGGGGTGCAGTGAGGTGAGAGAACCACAGGCTGCAGCTCACATACACAAGTATGTAGCTTGTCAGAACCTGGCCAGCATCTCTAGGTGCTGGGTCCCTGCAATATGGCCTGGTCTAGGCTTGTGAGAAAGGGACCAGCATTCAGGAAGCAAAGCAAACTATTTTCAACCAAGCATTCCAGTAACATCAGTTTACCTGTTTCCTGTACCTTTATAAGTCAGCTGGGCTTTGAACAAATCCTCCACCAGTAAAACATGGCATTCCTTTACCAGGCATGGGATATGAAAGAGGATGATCTATGCCAACAGTTATAACCAACTGTCTGGGAGAAAGCTGGAGTGAGAGAGGAAAGCAGCAGAACTCACATCACACATGCATGTTGTACATTAATATTTACATAAAAAATGTACAATCTCTTTGAGATCTCACAAGTAAATTACAATCCCATAATGGTGAACCATATAGAGGGAAGCTTGTGTGCTATTGTGTTTTGCGCTCGTTTTTTTCCTAACATAGACTCCTGAGCTTGTTAAAAATGTTAGCAAATCCCTATATTTCCATCTCCTCTTGCTTTATGGTTTCTAGCCTTCTTGTAGATAGTCAATAGATTTCTTTCTCATCTCATTTAAAGGTCAGTTTTCAAAAGGTTTAGATGCCAACCTTTAGGAATTCAGCACCTAAATCAGCCTTTTTGAAAACTTACTAGGGCTGAGCACCTAATTTACATTCCTATAAAGTGGGCAGCTATGGGGAGGATGAGGGATTAGGGCAGGGAAGAACAATTTGGAACGTAACACCAATTTTTTAGCACTAGACATCTAACTTAGGGACCTAAAACTAGATAAATAATTTCAGACCTAAATCTAGGGATATGTTTAGCCACCCATCATAGCTAACTAAATGAAGCACTGAGCATATTTTTGAAAATTGACCCCCAAGTAGTTGCAAGGTTTCTTTTTTTTTTTTCAATTTAATAGGCTTTAGGCTTCCATCTCTGCGTGCATGATGGTCACTAGGCAGCCTTCTTTTCAATTAATTTAGTCCTTATCTCAGTAAGTGGTTACTAAATTTCTTCCATTTCTAGGTGCTGGTCCCTTTCATTTTGTTTTTAGTGCTTAGTGGGAAACATTTTCTGAAAATACTGAAAAAATAATTTAAAATGTATTTTTCCCTTTTGGCTACTGCATTTACACACTAGGAAAAAGTATTGTGGTTGCCATGTTAGTCTAATTGAATAAGTAGAAACAAGGATCAACAGACAAGTTGCAGGTGAGATCTTTTTATCGCACTAATTCATTATATTTGTAACTTCATTTTCCAGAGCTTTTCTGACCTTCACTGACTCCGTGAAGGGAGCCAAGTTCTCAAAAACTAGTCACATATGTATTGAGTTATTTACAAAATAAAGCCCCTTGAGCCACCCGGGCCAAAAATGCACTGTGAAGATTCAGTGGGATAAGCAGAACCCAATATGAGAACAGAAATAGTAGAGCAAATAAAGGCAGGTGCTAGCACTGTCCAGTGAAGTACATGTGGATAAGTCTCCTGCATTACTACATGATAATGCAATTTAAAAATGCTTTCAGACACATTTAGCTGCTTTGAATAGCAAGAAATAATCTTCATCCTCCCCCTCTCTTCATTTTATGTGAATAGATTGCTCATGTCTTTTCTCGGAGTCCTCTGTCACTTGGTACACATCTCTGCTTTTATTTGCTTCTGTAACAAATTCTTAAAACCAGAGTTTTTAAAAGTACCAGGGAGAATGCAATAATACAGCATATTTAGAAACCATGGGTTCAATAACTCTATTCTACTTTGCTTTATCAGATGGCTTGACTTTAAAACAAATATAAGCATTCATCATATTAACATATCAAATTTGAATTGTCTGCAGTAGTTTAACTTCTGAATTTCAAGGGATCCTGGACAAATTGTTGGGCTAAAAGATACATTTCTTTGTAATAGTTATGGCTCTAAAGCAAGAAAATGTAATACAAGATTACAAAGAAAACACAAGACCAATGCCCTGAAGGGTAGCTTGCAGGCTAAGGTCATTTAGCGTGCACAAAACACAGTGTGCTATTCATAAGCATCTTAGCATGCACACTAAAAGGGGGGTCAGAAGATGTTAGCAAGTACATACTAAATTATCATGCAAACAAAGGAACACTATATTCCTAAGCCTGTAATAGGTGCCTGGAAAATACTGTGGCATACTCTCCTCTACCCACTATTTAATGCCTAAAATGTACTACCCACCTTGGACTAAGTGTTAACTTTTCAGTGTGCATGCTACTAAAAGGATTCAGCTAGCAGCAGGCATTGAGGCAAAAGATGGCACTGTAAACGTTTTATCCTGGAGCTAGAACATGTATGTGCTGGCCATTACAGTGCTTAGTCTGTCCAAAGACGACAGCACGTGTTGGGAGACCTTTAGCTGGAACAGCTGTCAACATGCCATTGCTGTGCCAACACTAGATGCTTTTACAGGGGGAAATGCTCATATGCCAGTGTCCTCCTGGCTCAGGGCTGGTAGGTTGCCCTCCCTGGTATTGATGGAACGGATGTTCTAGGTGTAGCTGAAACATCTTCTGATGCCAGGCCCTAGCAGACATCTGGGGCACATGGTTTGGTTCTTCCATTCTTTTCTCCTGGGGTCCAGATATTCTGCTTCTGACTTTTTTGTTTTTAATACAGATCTGCAGTAAGGAGGCTGCGCATGCTCCGATTAGCACGTATCTGCTGTTTTTGTCACTCAAGCTATTTAGCACTTAGAAGCTATAGGGTTGATGGGTTAACGTGCTCGCTAATAGTGCCCTTGTAGTATTAACACTATTTTTCTTTTAGCAGGTGCACTAAAAAATTGAGGTCATTGCCTGCTAATTTGATATTTTTGTGTGTATAATTAAATTTTTAATGACGCACATGCTAAATATTATAGCAAGTTTAGTGCAGAGTTTCTTATATAGAAAGAATTACCCACTTTACAAGGCAGTTTCAATTCCAATATGAAGTAACTACCTGCACACACAAGATTTTACATAACCAAAGGGGGAAAGGGTGCTAGGGAGAGGGGGAAAGGTGCTGCCTTCGGCTTAGATATACAGTTCTTTATAAAATCTCAGTTTTATAACCGTTAAATAAGGTACAAACAGAATATTATCTTCCCTAAAACAAATACATACACAAAACCCCACTCCCCCAGTACTATTTGTCTTCTCTTTCTCTTATTCTTCTCCTGTTTTGCAGTCCCCATAAACTTTAGACGGTTGCTGAGAAACGTAAAACTTTGTATGCTAATCTTTATTTAGCCATTGTGATCTGTTCTCACCCATTTCGCTACCACCTTTACCATCCTCAGCAAGATAACCAGTGAGAAGGAAGGAAGCCTAAACATCTTCCTCCTTTTTCTTTATCTTCAAGAATAATCCATTTTTATACTGTAGATAATACAAGCTGTATTTACAGTATATGTAGGTTACATTCTTCCTTTATTGTTGGTGTAGTTGCCAAAAACTGAATAAAATACAGCACTTTACAAGCACTCTGTAGCCTGAGGAGGAGCATTGTACACTTTATGTTCCTGCCAATAGCAAAGAAATTAATCCTGGCTCTGTTTTTCCACAATTGTTATCAGATCTGTGGTAATGTATTGTGGCAGGGATAGGAAATGTTAACTTACTCTAAATGCCAAGTAGAAGGATTTTACACCCAGCCTTGTGTGCCACCGTGTATCTGCTCAGGAAATATTTCTGTGAGTTTCTTCACTTACCACATTGTTGTTCTATAGCAGAAATCCTTTAAAGTCAGTTACATTGTAACAAGATATTTTGATACTTTTAATACCGAAGTGTACAACACGCAGATTGCCAGGATGTCTTGTGAGGCCCACAGCAACTCAGGTGCAACAGAAATTCAACTGTAGGACAGAGCATCTCAGAGGAAAGTGCTTTGCTTTCCTGCTTTGCTGCTCTTCCCCCCCCCCCCCATGACCTTCAGGATTTAGCATAGGAGAAGGGAAGTCAATAGGGAGCAGGAACAGAGTTCAGGAGCCAGAGGTATTCTTAGTTTCCTTTGTAGCTGTGCATTTTAAATCAGCTCTGAGAGTAAAAGAGAGAGAGCAAAGCAGGCAAAGGAGAGAGAAAGACCAAACCGAGGTTACTGGGCAGAAATGAGCAAAGTGGGGAAGTGGACGGGACAGAGTAAAAGGGTTGAATGTCAGAGAGCACTGCTGCAAAGATGAGGAGCTGTGACCCCAGGGCTCTGTACACAGGAAGGAAGAAGAGGGATACAGCCAGACCTTGTGATAGATAGCTAAGAGGAAAGAATAGGGGTGGGGACGGAGGACGTCAGCATTTACTGATACACATGGAGGTGCCAGAAATCACGGTGCAGGTGCCAATGATTCTTTCCCAACGATTGGTTTCATTAAGGTGGGTCACTTCCTGTTTTCTTCTGCAGACCTTGGTGGCAGCTACTTGCACACTATTTCTCGTTAGGAGGCTTAATCCTCTTCAGCCACGGTTAGAACCCAGTTTTGTAGCCTTTGGGGGTCAGGTGGCAGGGCATTAACACTCCTCCCGCCACCTCCGCATATTGTGCAAGTTCTACGGTCTTAGACCAAAGGCCATAGCGCAGACCTTACGTTTGATCTTCAACAGGAGTTTGAGAAACACAAAATTAAAGCTAGTTTTGCAGATTAACTTCTGACCAGCATTTTGATGAGGAAAAGAAGTTGCTTCCAAGCGCAGGGCCACTGTTGAGTGATAGGGACTTGAAGAGATATAAAGAGTTTGATTTAACCACTATTTTAATTGATCTGTAATTTTTTGCAATCTGACTCCGCCTCCTTAGAAAATACTTACAAAGTCAATGACCTTAAAACAAAATCCTGTGTATTGTATAAAGTATGTGTGCTATCAGACGCCCTATTTTGCCAAACTTCTAATGTATTGTTGCCAAACACAAATTTTGTAGATCTTTATTTTGATAGTGATCTCAGTGTATATACTGTCAGTTCTCACATTTTTATTTGAGATTTATTTCCAGTGTATCATACACCATTTCCTTGCACAGTGTTTACTATTTTGTGGAACTGTTACAAAGTGTATTAATAGCAGAATAAAATATCACTTTTCATTTTAATTAGTGTCTTACCTTCTGTCTGTGTCCACCAGGCACTTATGTATGACTGATTTTGCTTGATACTTGTAAACTGTATCTTAACTGTAAGTTTCTGTATTTCATGCAGATGAGTTTTCCTTGGCATTCCCTTTTGAATTTGTCATGCACCTCCCTTAATTGATACCATTGAAACCCTCACTATTATACTGGTTTCTTTATTTTTCATTTGTGTAGCCCTTTTCTCCATCTTGTTTTTATGCTGAACCCTGTAGACCTTTCTTTGATCTGGAGATTCATTCACCTCATTTAGAGACTGATGCAATAAGGTGCGCTCAGCACTGATCGCAGTTGAGCCCTTCGTTCTGCGCACTTTTTTTGTGTTCAGTCTTTACTACCAATGCAATAAGGAGTTTTGTGCCCAACCTACAGGCCAATACAGAATGGTGTGCTCAGTTAAGCACACCGATAAGCCCCTGTTTGGCCGCGTGTTTTACACGCTCTATTATTACTCCTTATATTGTAAGGGGTAATAGTGTGTGTAAAACACGCGACCAACCACGCGAAACTAATAGTGCTCATCACAAGCAAATGCATGTTGATGAGCCTATAGTTATTACCCCGGAATACTGAAAGTAAAATGTGCAGCCAAGCCACATATTTTACTCTCTGAAATTAACGCCTGCCCTTAACCTTAGAAAGCACCGGGAAAGTGTACAGAAAAGCAGAAAAAACTGCTTTTCTGTACACCCTCAGACTTAATATCATGGCAATATTAAGTTGGAGGCACCAAAAATAAAAAAATAAAAATAAAAATCTGCCTGCCAGTCGGCGGGTTCGAAAACAGATGCTCAATTTTGCCGGCGTCCATTTTCCGAACCTGTGGCTGTCAGCAGGTTCGAGAACAGACGCCAGCAAAATATAGTGTCGGTTATCAGACCCGCCGTCAGCCGCCGCTTCTGCTAATAAGGAGGCACGAGGGACACGCTATTGTCCCTAGCGCGTCCTTATTAGCACGACACCTAATTTAAATAGAGAATTGTGCGCCCAGAAGTGCCTGGGCGCATGTCGGGAGAGCGGGCGCTCAACTCGGAGCACCGGCTCTACCGCATGTTTACTGAATCGGCCTGAATGTGCCTTTCTGTTAGCACCCACACATGGAAATTCCATGCTAATGATGGTATTTACTATTACCCCCCAATGCAGAGATGTGCACTGGTTTACCTGGTGTTTTTTCTTAGCACTGGAAACTTAATTTCTAGTGTGAGGTGAAGTTTCCAGGGCTAATGTTAGTCTTTCGGAAGCTGGCATTCCATAACTGGTCCCAACTGATATCCTCCAGCTGTATCTCGAGTTCCTCATTCCATTTTAAGATTAAGGAATGAACCCTATTTAAGTTAACAAAACTCTCTAGCATTGTGGTACAATAAAATGATTCTACTTTTTTTTTTTTTGGGGGGGGGGGGGTTGTGATCTATTAGTACATAACATCTGGTTTCCTAAGAGAAATTATTCTATTGGGTTTTTTTGTGATCTATTAGTGCATAATAATATTTGGTTTCCTAAGGGACCAATCTTTGTTCTGAATACTCATAAGAAAATCCTGCAGCTGTTTCTGCAGGAATGGCACACTTTTTAACTAAATCTTCAAATGTGTTTATGCTATCACTGGAGCATAACTGCTGCACAAACACCAGCCCTCATTCCTCCCAACATTGTAAGTGAGAGGAAAATAAACCAATAACTGTCTGGGTTTCCCCAAATATACAACAAGGGTGAAACCCTACTATGTTCACTCATCAAGAACATACTTTCTACTAAATAGACAAGATGTGAGTGATGACTGGGATACTTCTACATATTTGTCGAGTCAACAGTGAAACAGGATTGCTGGTAATATTAGAAAATATTCAGTTTATCTATAAATCCTGCTTCAGCTGCCTTCCAGGTGGGTAAAACTTTGCACTCTAACCAGGTTTTCATCCAGGATAATCTGGCTGCCCAATAATAAAACTAAATTAGGTAGACACCCCCACCCCCTTGTCTTTCAGCAACCAAAACGTTTACTGATTAATTTGTGGGTGTTTATTGTTCCAAGTAAAACTGAAAACAATATTTCTTAGCGTTCAACAGATGAATCCAGAACCAGTGGGTTATGCACCTGTACCAGCAGGTGGAGATGGAGCAAAGCTGACATCACGGTATATATACTCCCACAGTGGTGGATATGCATCTCCCTACTGAGGGATTGCTTTAAAAAAAAAAAAAAAAAAAAGAGATAAAGGAGAAAATATTAAAGGAGACTATACACATCACTCTCCTGAGGTGATACCAAAGGTTCCTCCCTCAGTTGAGTTTCTCCTGGGGTGATATCCATTCAGACTCCCCCAAGTTGAGTGCCTTGGTCCGGCAGCTGGCTCCCGGCGTGGGACTTAGTTGATGGGAGATCCAGCTGAAAGGCTAGCGGTTGCAGGAAGCCATGTGCAGCAATGAAGGCATTAGCCCTCTCCCCCTGCAGCTGGAGACCGGAGCTATACTCGGCCAGGATGGGCTGAGCTCAGGTAAGGAGTTGTATGTATAAATAAATAAATAACAAGAGTAAGGGGATAAAGAATTTAAGGATCCTCCCTTCTGGTCTCCAATTTCCTGCCTCTGTAGATCACAGCAGGCTGGGTTAGGCGGCCTTTTTAGGTTAGGCCATATTCTCAGGCTTTGCCGTGGCACAGCGTGGTAGACTATGGCAGTGTTTGTGTGTTTTTGTTCTGCGTATGTCCGTCGCACATCCTAGGCCTGTAGTCTGTTCGCAACTGTGCATCCAGATGGGGCATCCACCTGGCAACATACTTGGACATCCAGGAATTTCTGGGCATCCAGGTTTGTGCGTCCAAAGGTTTTTGATGTCCAGGTTGGTGTCCAGGGTTAAACATTCCTTTTCTTGAGCGTCCTTATTTTTAGACACACAGCTGTTTTCAGATGGTGTTAAGCTTGTTGATAGTGGACGCATACCATGGCACCAGTAATAAAAAAGCCTGGGCACCTTGTAGTGTGTGCTGCTTGCCATATTAGGGCATCGCACCTTGGTGTACTCTCTCTAATTTTAATTTAAGTTTATGATTTTACTGATTTTATTATTTTATTTCTTGTAAACCGTTATGATTGATCACAGACTGACGATATACAAAAGTAATAAATAAAACAAACTGTTGGCACTGCGTGGAGGCTCGGGGGAGTTCTCCGGAGGCTTTTGCTGATTTCCAGCCCTTCCCCAAAATAGCAGGACTGGGACCGGAGTGGGAAGTGGTAGATGTTCACCTAGTTTTGAGGTCCCTCTAACTGGATCATCAGCAGGGGGATGAACACTGTGGGTGCTAGACTGTCGCTCCCTGCCTTTGCCATGGATCCTTTCTATAGGCACAAAAGGTGGCTTCGACCAAGGTTGACAGTCTAGGATTGCAGACTGCGAGATCCT
The DNA here is from genome assembly GCF_901001135.1 of Rhinatrema bivittatum. NCBI lineage: Eukaryota > Metazoa > Chordata > Amphibia > Gymnophiona > Rhinatrematidae > Rhinatrema > Rhinatrema bivittatum. The sequence continues at coordinate 216,732,121 of NC_042622.1, read as the reverse complement.
GCAAGACTGGCGGAGTGGGCAGGTGTCAGGGTGAGTCTTTCCCTACTGTATGGTGTCGTCCCCCCCCCCCCCCGGAATGGAGGCCATTCCAGAATTGATTGATCTTGAAGCGAATTTTAAAAGGAGACTGGTCTTGGAAGGACTGCATCTCCTGGACCCAGCTGAGAGAGAGAGCAGTTGCACCTTCCGAAAGTGGATGCACTTGTGTGTGCTGTCCCAAGCAAACTGCTATTCCTATAGAGGGAGGAGTGGCCTTGAAGGTTGCATATGATGGAAGAATTGAGGCCATCATTAATGGGAGAAGCATTTCAAGCAATGGCAATGATTTGCAGATAGTTTCTTCTTGTTCCCTGTGGCTTACTCTTGTTTACTTCTCTCTCAGGAGCTCGATGAATCAGGTGTGAATTCCAGGGCAGTAATGGAATTAGAAGCCACCTTTTTGGCAGATGCGGACTGTGATTTGGTCAGAGGGGTGAATTCGTTGGTAGAGACCAAGCATCTGTTATGACTGAGAAGTTGGTCTGTCCATACAACCTTCAAGTCTAATCTTATGAAGTTGCCCTTAAAGACTCGCTTTTGTTTGGGAGCAAGTTGGAGAAAATCGCCAATTAATGGGACAAGTCCCAGGTACCTCGATTGCCGGAGGATAAGAAGCAGATGCCCCATCCCTTTAGCATCAGAGGCCATTCTGGGGGCTCCATACATTTTCGACCCTACAGAGGAGCGGCTTTTCAGAAGATTCGACCTTTCGGGAGGTCTCAGTCCTTTCGTCCCAGACAGCTCAGTTAGGGCATAGACTCAGGTAGTGTAACCTCCCGAGCCTCTAAACGAAGGTGTACTGACCCACCCCCGGGAACAGGAGATAGGGGGTCTCCTCTCGCTCTCTCTTTTATCAGAAGTGGGTCGATATCTCATCAAACCAGTGGGTCCTGGAGATGATACAAGTTGGATATGCGCTGGTGGTGTTGCTGTGTTCATCGGGACATATTCATGGTGTTTTCCTGCCCCTCCCTGCAGAAGAGGCAGAAAGTGGAGCATTCGTTGTCAAGGTTGCACGGTCTGAGAGCTGTGGCTCCAATGCCTACATCTCAGGAAAATAAGGGTCGATATTCAATTTTTGTCATTGTGCCCAAGGAGGAGTGCGCTTTTCACCTATCCTGCATCTCAAGGGGATCAACCAACATTTGCTGGTGGCTCATTTTTGCATTGAAACCTTGGGCTCAGTGATAATGGCCATACAGTCGGGGGAGTTTTTGACATCCTTGGTATTGTCCAAGGTGTACCTACATATCCCCATCTAGCTAAAGCATCGTTTTCTATGCCTCGCAGTTTTGGGGCGTTATCAGTTTTGAGCGCAACCTTTTAATTTAGCCACTGCACCCAGAACCTTTTTCTACAAGGTTCTGGAAGAGAGCCTGAACTCTGTTGAGCGTGGTAAACCTGGCCAAGAGCAGTCTTCAGTCTTCCAAGTTGGTAAAGTCTCTCTGTGTCTGGTTCGACATGAAACAGGGCAGGGTATTCTTGCTGGATGGTCATATTCAGATGTTGATGTATTATTATTATTAATTTTTATATACCGAAGTTTCATGAGAACATATCACATCTGTTTACATTAGTTAAATATTCATTTAAAAATATTTGCATTTCCAAAATTAAATGAAGAGAAGTAAATACAAAGTTTCATAATCTAATAAAAACAAATAAAATAGTAAAATAAATAATTATAACATTTAAACAGTTAAAGAAGCAGAACAGTAAGAGCAGAGATAATACAATTAACTAATTATTTATATTAAAGGGGGTATATAATCCTTAGGTTAAAACTCTTGGATGGCTTGTTTGAATAGCCATGTTTTAATACCCTTTTTAAATATTTTAATGTCTGATTCCATCCTTAGTACCTGTGGTAGAGAGTTCCACAGCTGCATTTATTGATAAACACAATACACCCGACAGTGTGGTCCTATCTACAGGTGCTTGCATTGATTGGTGGTGACCCTGGAAATGGTACTGTGGGCGAGGGCGCATTTGCATCCTCTTCAGTACACTCTGCTATCTAATTGGAGCCCACAATCTCAGGTCTATTCGCTTCAGCTTCATCTACCGATGGAAGTTTGCACACACCTGAGGTGGTGGTTTAAAGCAGATCATTTGAGAGAGTTTCCCTAGGCTCACTGGACTGGCTAGTGCTCATGACAGATGCAAGCCTTCAGGGTTGGGGAGCTCACTGACCGGAGCTGACAGCACAAGAGCCCTGGAGTGCAGAAGAGTCTCTCTTGAGTATCAATCGGCTGGAAGCCCATGCTTGCGGCTGGATGATCGGTTTCAGGGTTGAGCGGTATGAATAATGTCAGAAATGTGACAACAGTGCCTTGCATCAATTGGCAGGATGAAACCTAGAAGCCAGCAAGTGTCACAAGAAATAACCCAACTTATGGAATGGGCAGAAGTGCATCTTCAGAAGGTCTCAACCTCGTGCATTGCAGGAAGAGACAATATAAGAGAGGACTTTCTCAGCAGACAGAGTCTGGATCTAGTTAAATGGGAATTGTCAAACGAGGCTTTTCAGCTGGTAGTGGATCTCTGGGGCCTTCCATTTCTGGAACTACTAACAACTTTTCGCACTGCAAAGATTCCTTATTTATTCGGTTGCAGGAGAGATTTGAAGCTCATGGGCATAGATGCCTTCATGCAGGAGTGGCCAGAGGGCAAGCTGCTGTATGCCTTCCCCTATAGCCTATGTTGGGCAGGATGATTCGGAAGATTGAGAGTCACAGGAGAATGGTGCTTCTGGTGGCACCAGTTGGCCCAGGAGAACAAGGTATGCAGATCTGCAAAGGCTCCTAGCGATCTTTCCCTTCCGGCTTCCAGTTCACAGGGATCTGCTGCACCAGGAGCCTGTTCTTCATGAAGATCTGACTCAATTTTATCTGACAGTATGGCCCTTGCAAGGGCTGGCTTGTTAAAGCATGGATATTTTACTGCAGTGATTGCTACCTTGCTGCAAGCAGGAAAGTTTTCCACTTCATTGGCTTACATGCGGGTTTGTCGTGTGTTTGAGGCTTAGTGTGAAGATTGAGAGGTTGTTCATTTAGTTCAGATCCCGCTCATTTTGGAATTTTTGTAGGATGGATGGAATGCATCCTTAATACCTTGCAGGTAAGGATATCGGCTCTTGTCTGTTTCAGAGGTCAGGTGAATGGTGGACCCTTGTCAGCTCATCCAGATGTGGCCCATTTCTTGAAAGGAGTGAAACATCTTTGTTCTTCCTTGTGATTACTGTCCTTGAAAACTGTGTTCTGCGTGCATTGTTCAGCATGTAGAGTATACGGTCTGTAGGCTTTGTCTTGACAGGAGCCATTCCTTCAAGTGATTCCAGAGGCAATACAACTGTCTATTGTTCCTTCTTTTTGCCCAAGGTGGTTTCACATTTCATCTGAATCAGTCCATTTCCCTGCCGGTTTGGGACAGGCAATGAGATGTGGGGGAATATCGCCTGTTGCAGCCCTTGGATGTCAAGAAGCATATCATAAGGTATCTGGAGGTTTATAAACCTCTTAGGAGGATGGCTGTTTGTTCTTCATGGTGGTAGTAAACAGGGCGAGCCGGCTTCACGGGCTACAATAGCTTACTGGATTAAGGAAGTTGTCATGGCCACATATTTGGATGCTGAGCAGCTGTTGCCTAGTCCAATGGTCTCCAGCAGTGTCATGGGTGGAGGTTAGATTATCTTCTGTCGTCATTTGCCGAGCTGTGGCATGGTCCTCCTTGCACACCTTTTCCAGGTACTATCATCTGGATGTGCAGGCCCAGGAGGAAGCAGCCTTTGCATGTGCAGTTTTGACTGGACCGCAGGCAGCCTCCCGCCCTATTTGAGAGTAGCTTGGGTACATCCCATGGTTCTGGATTCATCTGTCTGGATGCTAAGAAATGAGAAATTACTACTTACCTGATAATTTCCTTTTCTTTAGTACAGACAGAAGAATCCAGCATCCAGCCCTTGGCTACTGAATGATTGTGCTATGGTGGTCCTGCGTGGTTCGTATTCCAGGGAGTACTGGTAAGTGTCAATCTAGTCCCTAGAACAGCTTTCATATATTCTTTGTCTGAGCTTAGTGTTTCTTGTTCACTGAGTGCTGGAATGGATATCTGTTGAATATTCAAGTTTTGTTAGTCTGTCCACATACAAAGAATACTGGCAGGCTGATGTCACTGCAATAATATACATACTGTGATGTCAGCTTTGCTCCATCTCCATGTGCTGGGAGAGGTGCAAAACCCACTGGTTCTGGATTCATCTGTCTGTAGTAAAGAAAAGGAAATTCAGGTAAGTAGCAATTTCTCCTTGTAACTTTTTTAAAATCCTGTTAGGTAAGAGCATGGTAAGTGCTGGAATAGATAGATGAGCTTGGGGAACATATTAATCTTAATATTTATCCTATCTGACCATGATAAATACAACTCTTTCCATTTATTTGTTGTGTTTAATTTTCACTATAATAGGATAATTTTTAGACAATAAATCCTCAACCTTTGTTACAATGACAACTAAATATTTGCTTTGATGTTGATTTCTTTTCAAGATTGTTTGCAAGAAAAAGAAATACAAGTTGAAGAAACATAAAATAGAAAAAAAAAAATACAGAGAAGGGCAACAAAAATGCTAAGAGGATGGAAAGGCCCCTATGAATAAGCTTAAATAGGTTTTGGTCTCTTCAAAATGAAGAAAAGGCAACCGAGAGAGGATATGGTAGGGGTTTCTAAAATCAGGAGGATTATGGAATGGATAAATAGGGAACAGTTATTCACTCTCTCAAATAGTATTAGGACTAGGGAATGCTCTATGAAAAATAGCAGGTACCAGATTTAAAACAAATAATAAAATTGAAAATATTTAATATCTAAAACAAGTATTTTTTGTACATCGTCAAACAAGGCTGAATTAGCCATGACATGTTGCTCTGCCTCCTCAGTCTCTGTGCCTTTCTTCAATTTTCTGTAAATTTATTTAAGTGTTGGCAGCCCCCAAACAACGCTTTTCAGTGCTACTTAAAAAAATAAATATTTTTTTCTTCATGCTATCTGGCAAGAAAAAGCTCAGTGAGCAGCTTTAAAGACCGCCATCGGTGGTAGAAAAATGTCCATTACTGACAGGCATGAAATCCTTTACTGCTACCTTGGTCCGAACCACAGCCAGACCAACTGTGCCACTGTGGCTGGATGTTTCCAGGTTCCCAGAAGTTGAGAGCCTGGAAAATGGAGGAACTGTAAGTCTCGCAGAAGTGCAGTATGGACTTAAACTGCTGCCAGTTAGCTGGATAACAGGAATGCATCAACCTGCCAGGGATGCCCCATCCCCCCTTCCTGAATTAAAATGTACATTTCCTAGCGTGTAGCAGATGGACTCAGGACCAATGGATATAGTGTACTCCTGCTAGCAGTTGGAGACGGATCAGATTTTAATCTGACGTCAGCCCCTAGTACATATACCCCTGCAGGAAGTGCAGCTCTTCAGTATTTTCCGTCTCCATAGCAGTTAGGGACTATCTGCACGCTCTCACAGCGTTCGAACAAATTCAAAGAAGAAAATCCAAAGAACAAACCTACCTGAAGACGAGCCCCGCTCTCCTGCGGTGATACCCTAGGGTCCTTCCCCCAGTTGAGATTCCCGAGGTGATTTCCGTGGTCCCTCGGAGGTAAGCCTTGGTCCAGCAGCCGAATCGTGGCGAGGACCTAGCCCCCAACCCTCAGGCACGGCTGAGAGGCAGCGGGTGCATCCTCGAGCACGGCGGTGAAGGTATTTGCCCTCTTCTCCCACAGCCGGAGACCGCCCGGGACGCAACCGGGAAGAGCCGAAGACAAGGTAAGGTAGAAATCTTCTGCTTGCACAGGTCGCCAGCCGGGACCAGTGCCACCGGGTTGATCTGCCCTAGCAGGGCCAGGCCCCGGTTATTTCCAAGAGTCTACCCACGTGGAGACTCTCAGAGGGGGTCGCCATATTGGCCCTATTCGCCGCATCGTTCGCCGCTTGGCCCGAGCGCACATCTCCGACCTAGGCGCACAAAGCACGTGTGCGCATAGCCTTACACGCACATCAGGTCTTGCGCGCATAAGTTACACATGCAGAGCCAGGCGCATATCTACGGCTGGGCGCACAGCTACGCGCACAACTACACGCTTACCTTAAGCGCACCGGTGCTCATAAGAGTTTACGCGCCGACAGCCATGGCACCTCCAGAAACAGAGATAAAAGCTCAAGGCCTCTGCCCAGCATGCCACATCAGAGCCGCACAAAGCGAGGAGGCCGACGCCCTGTGCACCTAGTGCAAGGAGGCCCTGGGAGATCCAGTTCAGGGCCAGTCCCACCCAGGGCTGAGTTCTAGCTCCTCAGGAGGTACCCCGGACCTAGCCAGGGGGACCCCCCCACAGACGGGGAACCCCAAGGATCCAGCGCCCCTCAGCTTTGACCCAGCTTCGATCTCATGGGTGGAGTTCTTAAAAGGGATTCACACCTTTGTTCAAATACAAACTGAACCTCTGGCTGTCCAGCCACATGCTCCACTGGAGGACCCTCATGCCCCAGGCCCTTCAAGACCTAGGCACAGGCTTCCACTACCCCGAAGCCCCACCTATGGGGACTCTGACATCTCTGAGGAGGAAGCCGAACCCCTAGAAGAGGGGGAGCTCCCCCCGGGGACAGAACATCACCGATCCATGAGACGCTTCTTCTCAAAGGATGAGCTCCTGGACCTGGTCAACCAATGCCTGACGGAGCTCATTATCCTGGGCCCAGGGACTTCGGGGGGAACCTAAACCGAATCCCCTGCTGGAGGGTCTCCGACAGACTTCTCGCCATTTCCCTCTGTTACAAGCAGCACAACAGCTGATTGACCTGGAATGGAGTGCTCCAGAGTCCACATTCAAAGGGGGACGAGCCTTGGCAGCCCTGAACCCCCTGGACCCGGCAATCAAAGATCTTCTCACGTGCCCAAGAGTGGATGCCATAGTTTGCGCGGTCTCTAAATGCACCACTATCCCAGTGGAGGGAGGAGCTGTGCTCAAGGATACACATGACTGGCGTCTGGAGTACATCCTCAGTCATTTGACGTTGCCGCTTTGTCTCTACAAATTGCGGCCTGCTGCACCATGGTGACACGTGCCTGTTTATCACAAACCAGGAGCAACACCCCAGGAGAATACATGGAACCAGCAGTATCATTCCTCGCGGATGCTGTTTCTGACCTAGTGCGCACAGCGGCCAGAGGAGTGTCATCTGCAGTGGTGGCCAGAAGGCAACTCTGGCTCTGAAGCTGGTCGGCTGACGCATCTTCCAAAATGCGCCTCACAAGGATGCCCTTCAAAAGATCCCTCCTGTTCGGCAGCGAACTAGAGAGACTGGCCGACAAATGGGGCGAATCCCCATTGCCGCGCCTGCCGGAGGATAAGACGAAGAGAAACCAGCGACCCTTCCCCAGGTCCTCTAGGGGCAGAGGTTCACAGCGCTTCAATCCTTAAAGGAGCAACTATCAAACCCCCCGCCCTACGGGCAGGAACCAGTCCTTTTGGACCAAGCCAACAAGAGGGGAACCAGCTCGGGTTCCCCTAGCCGCACCCCACAATGAGATTCAGCCAACCCATCCAAGGGAAGAAGCCATAGGGGGCAGACTAGCCCTATTCTACCACAGATGGGTCGAGATAACTTCGGACAAGTGCGTCCTAGCTATCATTCGAGAGGGATACTACCTGGATTTCCTACGAACCCCTCCAGACAAGTTCGTGGAGTCCCCCTGCCACGACCCCTTCAAGAGGGCGGCAGTGGAAGCTACACTGTCCAGACTATTAGCCCTCGAGGCCATAACCCCAGTGCCTCCACAGGAAATAAATACTGGACATTATTCCATTTATTTTATCGTCCCCAAGAAAGAGGGAACATTCAGACCTATCCTGGACCTCAAATCGGTCAACCGCCACCAAGATTCCCCACTTCCGCATGGAAACCTTACGATCCGTTATAAGGGCGATACAACCAGGAGAGTTTCTCTCATCCCTGGATCTTTCGGAGGCCTACCTGCACATCCCAATTCATCAGGAACACCAGTTCTACCTACGCTTCAAAGTCCTGAACCATCACTACTAGTTCCGGGCACTACCCTTCGGGCTAGCCACAGCACCCCAGACGTTCACCAAGGTAATAGTGGTGGTGGCGGCAACAACACTGAGGAAGGAAGGAATCCTCGTTCACCCTTACCTAGACGATTGGCTGATCAGGGCAAAGTCACCGGAGGAAAGCCACCAAGCAACCAGCAGAGTCATAACTCTACTGGAGAGCCTAGGATGGGTGGTCAACACACACACAAGCTCCCTACAGCCCTCACAGTCGCTAGAATACCTAGGAGTCTGATTCGACACCAGAGAGGACAAGGTCAGCCTGACCCCCACAAGGAGATCAAAATTGTGGAACCAGCTGCAAACCTTCCTGAATGATCCTTGTCCCACAGCATGGGATTACCTGCAAGTCCTCGGGCTGATGGCATCCACACTGGAAGTAGTGCCATGGGCAAGAGCCCACATGAGGCCCCTACAGCGCTCACTTCTATCACGGTGGAGCCCACGGTCCCAGAACTACACCGTACGTCTATCACTCCCGGGCAGAGTTCGGACCTAGCTACGGTGGTGGCTGCAGGCCAGCCACATGAGCCGGGGATCAAGACTATCCTCCCCAACCTGGACCCTACTCACCACAGATGCCAGTCTACGAGGATGGAGAGCACACTGCGAGGAGTTAACCGCCCAAGGGCAGTGGAACGCAGAAGAGGCGGGATGGAACATCAACCGCCTAGAAGTCAGATTAGCCTGCCTACAGTTCACTCACAGACTTCGAAACAAAGCGGTCAGAGTAATGTCAGACAATGCCACAACAGGGGCCTACATCAACCGGCAGGGGGGAACCAGGAGCCAACAGGTGTCCTTAGAAATAGACCCCTTGATGGCGTGGGCGGAAGCAAACCTCCAGGAGACATCTGCCGTCCACATCGCCGGGAAAGACAACATCATGGCAGACTTCCTGAGCAGGGAAAGTCTAGACCCAGGAGAATGGAGACTGTCGTCCGTAGCCTTCAAGATGATAGTGGATCGGTGGGGGACACCGGTCATGGACCTTCTGGCAAACAGATCCAACGCCCAAGTATCCAGATACTTTAGCCGCAGGCAGGAACCACAGTCCCAAGGGATCGATGCCCTGGCCCCCGGGGACTCTACTATACGCCTTCCCGCCGTGGCTCCTACTGGGCGCAATCATTCACAAGATACAACTACACAAGGGACTAGTTCTTCTGGTGGCTCCATATTGGCCAAGAAGACCCTGGTATGCAGACATGAGAAGACTGCTGGCAGGGAACCCCCTACCCCTGCCCCCACACAGGGACCTGCTACAACAAGGTCCGATCCTCCACGAGGACCCAGCTCAATTCTCTCTCTTACGGTCTGGCCATTGAGAGGGCTCGCCTGAGAAAGAGCGGATACTTGGGGGCGGTAATCGACACTCTCCTCCGAGTACCCAAGTTCTCCACATCGCTAACGTACATAAGGATCTGGAGAGTATTTGAAGCCTGGTGTGAAGACCACAACATCAAGCCACACTCATTTAAAGGTCCTGTGATCCTGGAATTCTTAGAGAATGGACTACAGAAGGGTCTGTCCCTCAACTCCATCAAGGTACAGGTGGCCGCATTGTCATGCTACGGCTCCAAGAGCGAGGGCGACAGCATAGCCTCTCACCCGGACGTGTCACGCTTCCTGAAAGGAGACAAGCACATTCGCCGACCACTAAAGTGGCCAGTACCTCTGTGGAATCTCAATCTCATTTTGGACTTCCTAGCGGGAACCGCCTTCAGACCCCTCCGAGGCCTGTCCCTCCGCCTGTTAACCTTAAAGACGGTGTTTTTGCTGGCGGTGTGTTCAGCCCGCCGCATATTGGAACTACAAGCACTGTCCTGCCGGGAGCCGTTCCTCAGGCTCACCCCGGGGTCCATCCAACTACGCATGGTTCCCTCCTTCCTCCCCAAAGTGGTTTCACACTTCCACCTTAACCAGACCATCTCGCTACCAACGATGGATGGTTTGAAGAATTTGGAAGAAGCCAGTAGTCTGCACCACCTCAACATCGGCAGACTCCTATCCAGATACCTGGAAATGTCCGAACCCGTATGAAAAACGGACCACCTTTTCGTCCTTCACAGCGGAAAGAGACAAGGGGAAGCAGCCTTGTGGGCAACCATCGCCCGTTGGATCAAGGAAGTCATCAAGGCGGCCTATGTAGAAGCTGGCAAGCCACCACCTCTACAGGTCAAGGCCTATTTTACCAGAGCCCAGGCAGTATCCTGGGCAGAAAGTAGAATGCTGTCACCTGCCGAGATCTGCAGGGCGGCTACATGGTCCTCCATCCATACCTTCTCCAGATTCTACCGTCTGGACGTTCAGGCTCGGGAGGACACGGCATTTGCAAGGGCAATACTAAGTGGGTCACGGGCAGCCTCCCACCCGGTTCGGGAGTAGCTTTTATATACATCCCATTGGTCCTGAGTCCATCTGCTACACGCTAAGAAATAGAGAAATTACTTCCCTGATAATTTCGTTTTCCTTAGTGTAGACAGATGGACTCAGCATCCCACCCTTGGCTGCCGTCACACATGGTCCTTCAAATGATTCAAGGGTAAGCCATTTTTTCATTTACCTAGGGCATCCACCCTGCCAGCTGTCGATGCTTTCCGGTTGAGTACACTGGCGGTCTCCAGCTATAGTCAATCAACCAGTTCAAGTTAATCAAGTTTTAACGTTTAACCAAGTTATGAAGTTATTCAAGTTAACCAAATTATTAAGTTAATCAATCAGTCAGTCACACACATATCCACAATGCTTTTCGAGGAGAATACTGAAGAGCTGCACGTCCTGCAGGGGTATATGTACTAGGCGCTGACGTCAGATTGAAATCTGATCCATCTCCAACTGCTAGCAGGAGTACACTATACCCATTGCTCCTGAGTCCATCTGTCTACACTAAGGAAAACGAAATTATCAGGTAAGTAATTTCTCCATTAGGCCTTTTTTAAACTCCTGATGCATTTGCATAGTATAAGCTTACTGTATCAGGAGTTTAAAAAAATGTTAATCTGGGTGTTAAAATGTGTGCTGAACTCCAGCTCACACTGCTGGAGAAAAAGTTTGTTGTTTTCACATGCTTTTCCAGCTTCTGTCCCTTCAATTTCATATAATGAGAAGTGCCCTATAACTAGGGTCCTTTGTTTTCAGTTTAAACCAATTTTTACCCATACATTCCTGGATTTTTGCAAATGTGAGAATTGATTTAATCTATTTACCCTAATTTTAGGCTGATATAAAAAAAAGTGCTCCAGAGCTGCAGATGCAGCACTTCAAGGCCTCCAGCCCCTGTGAACCAAAGTGCATGCTGTTTTTAAAGTCCTGCATCCTCACCCCACAAGCAGACAAAGTGCCTGTGTCTGGTGCTGCAAATGCATTTGAAGTAGACCTATCCGCCAAGAGTACTTCCCGGCAGGCTCCCTACACCTACTCAAAAGCAGACGTGGTGCTGCAGCGCACAGGAACCTTAGCTGCTCCTGAAGGAGAGAGGAGAAACCTGGAGTTAGCACCAGTAAGCATGATTGCTGTTGGAGTTGGGGGGAGGGAGATTCTTGGTAGGGTGGATGAGGAGTAGAGAGGGGGAGGCTGCTGTGTGGGTGGGAAGGAGAAGCTGCTTAATATTTTGTCCTGGCTTCTGTCCACAAAAATAAACTGGAAAAATGAGTATCCCCTCCCCCCAAGATATTTTCTCCTGTTTTTGTCCTTGTTATAATAAACCCTGATAAATTCCAGGGAAAAATAAAGAATAAAAACCAAACATGAAGGTCTCTAGCTATAGCTATAGCATAGTCTCCCAAAAGAGCTCTGCCAACTCTGACTCCTCCCATTTCAGGACTAAATTTTAAAAAATTTGACTCTTCTGCCAGGCCTCTAATGCCCAAACCCATAACTGCCCTTACCTAAGAAAGCCGACTACAAGAAATGGGCTGGCACCACCTTGAATCAAACTGTGACAACCTATTTTACTGAAGTTTTTTTTTTTTTTGTTTGTTTGTTTTTTTACAGTGCTCTATTGCCAATAGCGTACCAAAAAATTTTAGTGTGCGCTATTGGCAGCATCTGCTAAACGTTAGCCACCTAATTGATTAAACCCATGCTGCCCCCTCCTCCCACTGCTTAAAATATTTTAAAAAGCCCATCAGACTTCTCCTGCATCTCTCCCACCCCTTACCCAATCCCTGGGGTCCCAATAGGACAAATCCTTAGTTACTTCTACCCTGCCAGTGCTTTACTCCAAAATATTGTTGGCCTCTGTCACCTGGCACCATTTTGAAATATGGCAGCAGCAGGGCAGGAGTGATTGGATATTATTTCTCCCATGACAAGCAGGATGGTGACGTCACTGGACGGAGCCCTATCACGGAAAACTTCTCTCAAAGTTTCTAGACCTTTTGACTGGCACACTGAGCATGCCCAACAGGGCATCTCCCTTCAGTCTCTTTTTTTTTTCCACGCTGCAGTTTGCCTTGCGGTTAGGAGTTCTGTGAGAATTTTCTCACAAATTTTTAAATCATGGAATACTTGAAGTTTACTTCGTCAAAAACTTCCCTCACACGGGTCTCCCATCGTGACATCGGTAAATTGTCCCTCGGTGAGTAATTTTCACAGTCTTCGGTCGGTTCCTGCCTCCCCCTTTTTCCTGGGTCTCTGTTGGCCATCTACCGTTTTTGGGCCTCCCCCTTTTTCTATCATGGCAATAGGTTTTAGAAAATGCCCGGAGTGTCCCCGTACGATGTCGATTACGACCCACATGATGTCTGTGTGCTGTGCCTCGGCTCATCACACAACGTTTCTCACTGTCCAAGTTGTGCCCAGATGACCCCGAAGGGTAGGCGGGCTCGCCTTGACAAGATAGAGACCCTTTTTAAAATCAGGTTGACTCCATCAACATCCACCCAGTCGTCACCGGCAGAAGCATCGAAGAAACTTGTTGTCAAACCTCACCGGGAGCACCAGGGCAGCAGCGACCGTCCGTGACAGACTCCATCCAAGGCATCCACCTCATCTTCCTTGGTGCTGGGGAAAGACTGGACCGAGCACCGACGCGAGTCTATTCCCTGGTGGACAAACAAAGCCAACTTGCTGGCAGGTCTATCCTTCCAGCAACCAATTCCATAAGTGACCTTAACCACAGACCATCCAACTTGGGTTGAGGTGCTCATGTGCACAATCTTCAAACTCAAGGTACTTGGACACAGCTCGAAGCAAAGTTTCAGATCAAATTCCTAGAGCTTCAAGTTATATGTTATGCTCTGTATGTGTTCAAGGACTGCCTTTCACACAAGACTGTTCTTATACAAACGGACAACACGATTGCAATGTGGTACTTAAACAAGCAGGGTGGCACAGGCTCTTCTCTGCCAAGAAGCTGCAAAGATCTGGGCCTGGGCCCTTGCACACTCCATGCATCTCCAAGCCACTTATCTGGCAGGCATATACAACATAGTAACAGATCGCCTCAGTCGACAGTTCCATCCCCACGAGTGGTCTCTGGGTCCTATGGTAACAGAGAGAATCTTCCATTGTTGTGATTAACCAACGATCAACTTCTTTGCATCCGACTTGAATCACAAAGTGGACAACTTCTGCTCCCTGCACAGGCAACCAAACAAGTTAGCCAGGGACGCCTTTGCTCGCCCCTGGAGCACAGGCCTCCTATATGCGTATCCCCCGATACCGCTCATAGCCAAAACTCTCGTGAAGCTCCAACAGGACAAAGAGTCAATGATACTCATAGCCCCGTATTGGCCTCGACAAGTATGGTTTCCCATGCTTTTCGACCTCTCGATCAAAGAACCCATTTGCCTGGGCACAGCACCCACTCTCATAACTCAGAACAAAGGCATGTTATGCCATCCAAACCTTCAGACTCTATCCCTCACAGCCTGGATGTTGAAAGCTTGATCCTGCAACCGCTCAACCTTTCAACTAATGTGTGTCAAGTGCTTGTAGCTTCACGAAACCTTCCACATGAAAATCCTCTAATTGGAATAGATTCATCATATGGTGCACACAAAAAGATATCGACCCTTTTTCAAGCCCCACTCCATCTCTTTTAGACTATCTCTGGCATCTTTCAGACTCTAGTCTCCAGATTTCTTCGGTGAGGGTACACCTGAGTGCCATCTCAGCGTACCACAAGGGGGTAGGGGATGCCCCTGTAACAGCACAACCCCTTGTGAGCCGGTTTATGAGGGGCTTACTACAACTTAAGCCCAATCTACGGCCACCAGTCACTGAATGGGACCTCAATGTAGTACTTATAAGGTTCATGCGCTCTCCGTTTGAGCCTCTACACTCCTCTGATGTAATTCCTTACATGGAAAGTTATTTTCCTAGTCGCCATTACATCTGCTTGAAAGGTTAGTGATTTGCAAGCAATTGTCATTTACTCACCTTTTACAAGGTTCCTCCATGACTGAGTGGTACTCCATACTCACCCTAAATTTCTTCCTAAGGTGATCATTGACTTTCACTTGAATCAGTCAATAGTCTTGCCCACCTTTTTTCCCACCAGGGCGAGAGAGTTCTACACACCTTGGACTGAAAACGTGCACTTGCATTTTACTTAGACCGCACTGCAGTCCATAGGAAATCCACCCAACTTTTTGTTTCTTTCGATAAAAACAAACTGGGAGTTGCAGTGGGCACACAAACTCTCTCCAACTGGCTAACAGACTGCTATGAGAAAGCGGGCCTTCCTCTTCAGGGACGAGTGAAGGTGCATTCAGTAAGAGCAATGGCAACCTCAGTAGCACACTATCGTTCAGTACCGATTGCTGACATCTGCAAAGCTGCAACATGGAGCTCTCTTCACACATTTGCAGCACATTACTGCCTGGACAAAGGATGTCAAGACTCTGCCTTTGGCCAATCCGTCTTGAAGAACTTATTTCCAGTATAATCCCAACTCCTTCCACATCCAATCTGCTGTGGTTATTCAGGCTGCCTCATTTTTCCCAACAGTACACCAGTTGTTGTGCCTGTTGCACAAGTTGTACACTGTTGGTCCAAACATATGAGTCAGTCTATAGCTTGCTAATCACCCACATGTGAGGACTACCATCCTGCTTGTCCTGGGAGAAAGCAGAGTTGCTTACCTGTAACAGGTATTCTTCCAGGACAGCAGGATGTAGTCCTCACGAAATCCACCCGCCACCCCGTGGAGTTGGGTCCGATTACGTTTTATTATTTTATTTTTTCGCTCGCACCTTTTGCTACAAACGAGACTGAAGGGAGACCCCTGTGGTTACAGGGATTATGGCATGCTGGGCATGCTCAGTGTGCCAGTCAAAAGTTCTAGAAACTTTGACCAAGAAGTTTTCCGTGACAGGGCTCCGTCCAGTGACGTCACCCACATGTGAGGACTACATCCTGCTGTCCTGGGAGAACACCTGTTACAGGTAAGCAACTCTGTTTTCTACCCTCTTTGTACCCCACAGCTATGGGGTGAAATGTGCTCTAGGGTGAATACATGAGAAGCCGTGGAGTGGGCTTTTTATAAAGTTTTTAACTATGAGTTTATTCAGAGGGGGGGAAAGATAGGAAAGGAACAGACAAACCAAAAGAAAAAAGAATACATTGTTCACAAAATGAAACAGAACATGCTGCTGACATTTCTTAAAAGGAAAGAGACATGATGGAAACTGTCCAGAGGAAGGCGATCGCAATCGTGTGTGGTCTGTTTCAGAACACCTATGAGGAGAGGCTGCAGGATCTAAATATGTATACCCCAGAGGAGAGGAGGTGCAGGGGAGATTTGATACAGACCTTCAGATACCTGACTGGTATCAATAATGCACCAACTTCAAATCTTTTCCACTGGAAACAGTAGAATTAGGGGTTGTGATTTTAAACTCCATGGGGCACGACTAAGGGGCCAATTCAATACAGTTGGTCACGGGTTGTATAGGTGCTAGTTAATCTCCTTATGCAATAAGGGGATTAGCGCCTCTACAACCCACATCCAACAGCAGAGTGAATCTAATAGCCTCAATCACATGCACTCCTGATGCAAAAAAAAAAAAAAAATGTGCGTCTAGGATGCACATTTAGCAATCAGAAATTAATGCCTGCCTGGAGCAGGCGTTAATTGCTGAGCGCTCCTTAAACCAGTACAGAAAAGCAGAAAAAAATGTTGTTTTTTTTTGTTCTGCCTCCTACTTAATATCATTGCGGCTGTGCGGTGTTTAGAAAAACCAACGCAATAAACTCAGCATCAGTTTTCCTAAGCGGTGGAGGGCTGACGCACTCTGTCTCTCCTTAGCAAGGAGGCAATAGGGGTGCACAAGTGACCCTAGCACCTCCTTGCTAAAGTAACCCCTTAATTTAAATATTGCATGGTGCCGCCAGGGGGGAGCCTGGGGGCACGTTAAGAAAGCGAGCGCTGACAGTTCAGTGCCCACTTTCTGCATCAAAGTATTGCATCAGCCCCTAAGAATCAATATCAAGAAATATTTCTTCACAGAGAGGGTGTTGGAGGCCTGGTATGCCCTCCCAGAAGAGGTGCTGAACATGAGAACAGTTAATGAATTCAAAAGAGCATGGGATAAACACTGCAGATCCCAAAAGACTTAAAGAAAGGAATAGTATAACATTTCTGCATAGGAGTATCCTGCTTGAAGCGGCAGTTACTACACTTAACTACATGGAGTGGCAGATACTACCCTTAACAGAACGCATGGGAGTAACCTGCATGGAGTGGCAGATACTACCCTTAACAGAATGCATGGGAGTAACCTGCATGAAGCGGCAGTTACTACAATAAGCAAATTGCTGGGCAGACTGGATGGACCATTTGGTCTTTTCCTCAATTAATACTATGTTACTATTTCATTTTAAATGAAAGAGCATCCCTTGCTTGTTTGATCTTTGAATGTTTTTATCATATCTCCCCGTCCCTTCTTTCTTCTAGAGGAAGAGCAAGTTTGCTCACTGTAAACGGTGTTTTCCGTAGATAGCAGATGAATTAGCCATGCTGTCTGGGAATGTCCTCCATGCCACTAAGTGGCGGAGCTCTCAAAGCTGAAAATCAGGTCTTTGCCAGTGAGGAGCGCCTGCTTGCATCATGCTACTCTACCCCAGATCTCCTCAGTTCGTTTAAAAGCAAAACGAGATGAAAAGTTAAAAGAACTGTCCGGGGAGGCGGGAGGGTCAGCATGGCTAATTCATCTGCTATCTGCGGAAAACACCGTTTACAGTGAGCAAACTTCTCTTTTCCCGTAGATAAGCAGCTGAATTAGCCTTGCTATCTGGGAATCTCTAGCTAAAGTATTGAGCGCATATAGCCGATATCATGTGTCCATGATAAAAGAAGAAAATGCGCTCAAGACAGACAATAGGCGGACAGTTTTTATGATGCGCTGTCGCTGTGAGTAGATATGTGTTACCAAGAATTTTGTTTCTCATGTGTGGCTCATCCGCCATCTGTCGGTGTAAGCCAAAGCGGGACTTGAGCAGCTATAGTGAGGACCTTGGGGCTTTGTTGCAAAGTGCCAGGATATGTCTGTTATGGAGATGATCCAGAGAAGCAGACACAGTATGGATGTGGAGCATGTCACAGTATTTGTATGATAAGGGCAGGATGCGTACGTAGCTGAACCTTGCGTCTGAAGGAGGTGAGGGTGACTGAAACTTTCCGCTCTCAGGTGAGGAACATTAGATGACAAATGCCTAGCGGGTATACTGATGGGAGAATGAATTTGCTCCAGCACTTTGTGTAATTGCCATGGAAATATATTATTTATTTACTTTATTTAGTTATTTTTTTATCTCTTGGCCAGGACCGGAGAGGTAGGATTCTCGACGTGAACTCGGAGGCGAGCAGGTCCAGAGATTGGCTCAAGATTGAAAAAGATTGGTAGGGGTATGGACCCAAGGCATGCCGGAACCAAAACCGGCTAGAGGTCTCGGCAAAGGAGGTGGAGGAACTCCCCGAGATGTCATGGCAGGCAGGTGAGCGGGTGTGCGCCATGCTGAGCACTTGAAGGTGTAGCACGTCACACCCCGCTGGTGTTTTGATGCGAGCGGAGTGTTACTTGGAATGAGATTAGATGAATTCCCAGCTGAGGAGAAAAAATCCCGGACCTGGGATCAGATTCGTGCAATCTAGAGATGGGTGAAGCGGGGGGAATAGGAGATCACCGCTTGGGTGAGGAGTCGTGGGTTGCTTCACAGGAGTATCGGTTGGCACCGATAATTGAATTAGGAAAGTGTACTGTGCAGGGAAGGCTGTTTATGGGAGTGACTTCCCTTCAGTCTACGAGTAATGCAATCTGTTGTAGTTAGCGTGCAGTGAAGCACTGCCTGTAAACAAGGTCGAGTATATTGTTCTGCTCTGTTGCGAAGAGGCCGAGATTCCAAGCGCAGAAAATGAATCAACTTTTTTTTTTTTTTCCGTATGCCCTGAAGTTATTAGTTATGGGCAGGAAGCAGGGTGCAGGCAGATGGATCTGCTTCCTCCTCATTTTAGGACTTCTACAGATTTTTGCAGGGCAGTAGGAACCTGACTGAACTCTACTGATGAAGTAGAAATTTGAAATCTGGTTGTTTCGGTGGATCACCAGAGTCCGTCCACAGGGGTGTGCTCAAATGTTTGAAGAGAAAGCCGGGGGCTTAAAGATCCCGGCGAGTCGCATGTCCTGCTGGTTTTCAAGCGGACGACAGACCCTGAATCCAAAGTTGGTGAATAAAAGGGGGGAATTCCACTCTTTGGTGTGAGGGCACCACCTTAAATAGAGGGGTTCAGAGAGGCAAGGCCACTGGTAAGGACAATGCGGTCAGCCAGTACTCCAATCTCTGTGCCTGCTGGGAGGGAGTGAGACCGGAGCGGAGAAAGGATGGAAGAACTGACCACTGGGTTCTTAGGCTGCACTGCGGATGATATACATGTAATCGCGTGGTCTGTGACCGAGAATGGAGAGGATTTGTCCGGCGCAGGCAAGCAGCTTGCATTGTACGGGCATGTGCTTCAGAAGGCAGGTTCTGTCCTGAATGGGCGCCCAGGAGCCTTGCTGAGCTGCAAGACATAGGTGAATTGCATATGGAAATTATTGTAAGAGATTAGTATGTCTAGATTACCCCGTCAAGAATAGTGTTATGAGAAGAGTGGCTCACAGGATGGATTGGTCAGCGTCCACCCATAAGTCACCGTTTAGGTAAGGAAAACATAACTGGATCCCATGTCTATGACGGTGCCGTTGTTATCGAGATTGACTGACCGAGGCTATCGCTGGTGAAAGAAGAAGCTAGGGAAGTCACCCCCAGTGAGGGGCACTGAATGTACTATTGTGGGAGGAAATGATCAATTTCCCGCAATAGGAGCTTGTAGTACGAATTGCGGTGCATAGGCGAATCTGGTGCAGGAACAAAGGAAGTTGAGGGAGTGCACTCCGGTGTCAACGCAGATGAAGCGGCAGACCTCAGGAGGGCCTGGTGAGGTTCGTGACCACTCCTCTGAGTGGGGAAAAAACGTCTTTCAAACTTTGGAGTTTTGATGTTCTTTGTGGGTGAGATCCTGTAGAGGTAATATCTGGCATGCCCTTTGATAACTGACATGATCCCATCACACTGGTAGACATATTCGGCGTAGAATCTGAACTACAGAAAAAAATCCTTTTTTTTTTTCCTGCATTGAGGAGAGACAAAGATCCATGTGCTGATAAGATGGAGATGCCACTGCTCTACAAATGTGAAGGTTGAAGACGACCTTGTTGGAATTATGGACTGAAAAGAAATGGCCATTGAAGACGGCCTGGATAGGAAAGGGTCATCTGGGAATATAATCTTGATGAAACTTACCGAGGGGGCTGACAAGACACGCCCCCCCCCCCCACACACACACACACTTTCCGCCTCTATAGGTGGATGACCCTGGGGGGGGGGGGGGGGGTTTGTCAGTCTATCTGCAATAAGAATGTCATGAGGACAAGGATGGTTCGCCTATCCACGTCTCAAATGTCCCTGAAAGGAAGCCCAGTGACTAGCTGTAAGGGCATTGGCGGTGAACTCCGTCATAATGCCCAAGACTCTGTCGATAAAATGAATAAAGTATCGTGAAGTCCTGTCTCATGCCCCACAGGGCCGACAGGGCTGAGCGCTCTGGGACAGAGGCTCCAGAGACTGGGAACATCCATGGAAGACCATGCCACACGAATCATGTGTTACTGGAACCTTGTGTGCAATATAGCGGATTGGAGAATCCCCCAAACAAAGGCATCAAGACCTATATCGCCTTTGCTGGTGGTGTGTTGGATGGAGTCTAGATTTTCGCTTTTTGCTTTTTCTTTTTTTTTTTGCTCATCCCCAATGACCAATGTCTGAGGGAATTAGAGTCTGGAACACCTGATGTTTGTGCATACAATGTGAGATTCCTGTGAAAGGAGAGCCACGCTCCCCAGAAGGGGCTCCCAGGACTTGTATCAAAGAGTAGGCTCCCTCGGAGTGTCTAAAGAAAAATTTTTATTTATTTTTTTTTAAGGATCTCAAATATCTGTTGAGTGAGTAGGGATCTTCTGAGTTCCCCCATCTCGATGTGTGCTCAGGTCATTAGGATGGTTGAGACGGATTTCTGGATGGACAGGCCGGGCATCTAATGGGGCAGTAGGGTTCAAGCGGCACCCAGTTCTCGCAGGTGGAAGTGTTTGCGGCGGCTGGATAAGGCACAACATCTGAAGTTGGAGACATCACGTGGGGAGCCCTGTCCACCGGAGGTGACATCACGTGGGGAGCCCTGTCCACCGGAGGTGACATCACGTGGGGAGCCCTGTCCACCGGAGGTGACATCGTGGCTGAGGCGCAGAGTCTCTCGGGTGCACCAAAGCTAGCGGTACATTGCTGTCCCGGTCCCCTGGGAATAGGACATCCTCTGGAGGCCACACCCGGCCTTCATGAAAGGGCTTCTGAGCCCCAGTCAATATCAGTGGTTGAAGAGAAGGTATCTTCCCTTTTTTTTTTTTTTTTTGAGGGTTGGAAGGACTTGTGGGTCACCCATGCACCGCAGGTGTCCAGAGCCAGTGAGGAAAATAATATGCCAGCACCTGCCATTGAGGGGTTCTCTCGTTCCGACGCCTCCACGTTGGCATGTGCCACAGAGACAGTCGCTAGACGCTGGCTTGCTCTTGCCTGTACCTCCCGATGCATCGGTCAGTCAGAGGGCGCGTCCGTGCGTCGGTGATGGACGGCGGATGCGTTTGACTAGCGATGGATGCCTCGGATGCGTCAGCATGCCAGTGAACGCGTGGAGACGCCCATGTGTCGGACGCATTGATGCGTCGGTGCGCCTGCAGGTGCATGAACGCGCCTGCGTACGCGTCAATGAGTCTGCTTGCCACGGAAGCGTCAATGCACCGGTGGCTGCGTCGGACGCTTCGAAGCGCCGGCAGACGCCTCGATGTGCCAGCGGATGCCTTGATGCTCCGGCGGACGTGTCTATGTGCTGGCAGATGCCTTGCCATGTCTCGCCCGCCGAATCCTCATCGGCGCTGGCCTGGAACCGGGAGGTCCACCGAGGAGGTCTCCTGGTAAGAATCCTGTCATGTTGGGGGGGGGGCCTGGAGAAGATTTACATACTTCTCCCTAGGGCAGCCCCTTGACAGTTTCACAGGATGTTTTTCGATTATTTCTTTATCTCCTTTATTATTGTTTGTATTTTCTTCTAATTTGTAGATATTGGCTTCTTTTTTAAAAATATTGAGGAGAGAGCTTCACGCACTCAGTTGCGCGAAAAAAAAAAAACGGACTGAGGAGATCTGGGGTAGAGCAGCATGGTGCAAGCAGGCGCTCCTCACTGGCAAAGACCTGGTTTTCAGCTTTGAGAGCTCAGCCACCTAGTGGTACGGAGGATGTTCCCAGATAGCATGGCTAATTCAGACATCATGGCTAATTCATGCTGCTTATCTACGGGAAAATACATCTTCAGCTCCTTCAGTTTCTGTGTATGGCTTATAGTGCTGCCCATGCACCAGATTTGGGTCTCCCTTCAGCTACTTTATCAGCTGGTTTCAATTGAAAGACAAAACCATGAAGCTGTACTAGAGAGCAAAACCATGAAGCTGTACTAGAGAGCAGTCCAGTTCGTCCAAAAAAGGTCTTTCAAAGTGTTTAAAAAAGAAAACAAAAAGGTCATTTTATTATATATAATCTTAATCTATAGCCAAGTTGTCTATAGGTGTGCCCAGACCAGCATCAGAATGGGAGTGAACACAAGACGCGCCTTTTGTAACGCAAGAGCTGCAGCCTCGAGCACTCTCCGCTGGAAACACAGCTCTGAAGCTGCTGCTAAAAATAACCTAGCGTCATCCTTCTCAGCTCTATTTTTAGACTTTCTCCAGAAATAATTATCTCCTGTTTTGCTGTGGATGGAAAAACTTTAAACCTTTCTTTTCATTCTGCCCTGCTCTTTTCTGAGTGCATGTATACAAAAAATTTTGCAACAAAACTGAGAAAGCAAATAGTATCTGTTTTGCCTTCTTCCAACGTTAACCCTTTTTTTTTTTTAGTCTAACTTTCACCCCAAACTCTGAAGCATATCAGAAAAGATCAATAGATTGTTGTACATTTTGCAAATAAAAAAAAACAGAGAGAAATTGTAAAGTTCAACCTTGTTCCTATCCCTTCTCAGAGGCTGCAGCTTGACCTGTGTCAATTCCATGTGGCAGCAACAGGGACTTTAAAAAAGGCCAGCACTGGTGTCAAGATACTGGGTTAGGTTGTGGAAGAGGCAGGGGCGTCTTTGACATAGGTAATGTGCCAAGCAGTGTGGTGGTTAACCTTCCTATGAATTGAGAGGCAGTGCCCATATTGTTCTTAAGGCTGGCATATGCTTTGGCACAGGATAGCGCTACTGCTATGGTCTATGGCCCGACCCTGGCGGGTAAGCCTAGTGCTACGAATGACATTTTCACTCAGTACCATGGACTGGACTGGACAGGGACAGGAAGGTGTTCATTTAATTGTTCATTCACGTCTTCATTCCTTCATGTGGCAACGTTTACCAATGTGCCTTACAAAAGAAAAATGTGTCACGCAGATACTCGACAGCTTACAACGGCAGCTGAGAAAACCAAAACCCAACAAATGCTTCTTAAAGATGGAAGATGCAGAAGGATGGACAGAGAGAATATGAAGGAGCAATTGCAGAAGGCAGCAGATCTGGAGAAGTCATGAGCAAAGAAGCCACATCTAAGAAATACAAGGAATTCAAGACGGGGATGCAAAATTAAAAGTGAAGAAGGTGATAGGAACCAGGAAGTCATAGACTGGAGGTAAAAGAGGGGAGAAGTGCAGTGCAAATGTATTTATCTATCTAGAAGGAGACTAAATATTGAATACTGACATCCACTAGCAAGGCTATGAGCAAGAGCCCTGGAGAGTTTAAATGCTGACTCCTGTCTCTTTGGGCTTTAGCGTGTGAGTATCCTGGGATATTCTGCTTATGCCAATAGCAACTATTCTTAAAAAAAAAAAAAAGGGTCTATTTGAAACCATTCAAACAATATATTCAGTGTATACAGGAAGAGAAACAAGCATTGATGCATCTGAATAGCCCTTTTCCAAAAAGAGAAACTCAGGGAGAAACCTGATATTCTGCTGCTATTCACCTCCTGAAGGGTGAATTGAGTCCAGGGCCTTTAAATAAAATCGGAAGAAATATATTTTCTTTTTCAGAAATGTGCATTTCAAAATACTCATTTTAAATTGTTAAATATGAGGGCAATTCTGAAAATTGCGGGCAGGTTCAAGGCTGGTTAAGTTTAACTTATTGATTATTCCGCTGTTATAATATAGAGACCTGGATGCAAAGTGGATGATTTTGGCTAGTAATGATTAAAATATTTCAGCTAGCCTTGTAACAGTTTTATGGTTGTATGAACTGGCTTTTTCCCACCGGTTGAAGTGATTGAAGATATTATTTAATGAACAGTGTGAAAACAGCAATTTGGTATATATATTTATTTTCCTCCAATTTAATGTTTCATTTTGTATAAGGCCTTATCAGGGGTGTTCTAGAAAAATGTAAATATCACACAATATCTGTAAGAAGTGCATGTGGAGACAGATGTGAAAGTTTTTAGAAAGAAGATTAAGGCACTAAGCTCCCAGGAAGCTTTTAGTTAAATGTTTTGAATTTGAACATATTTTTATTTCAATTTTATGTGAATATTGATTTAAGGTGGTCCATATTCAAAAGCATTTAGCCGGCTAACTCAGAAGTTAGCCAACTAAATGAATATTTGGGTACTTATCCAGCTAAATTCTAGCCAGCTAATAAGATTTATCAAAGCTTTTTTCCTCTTCTGTGTCATTGAGACAAACCAGCCCCTGTATGCTGTAAGGGCTCTATGTAAAGATGCAAGCCTCACCTTAGCTATTTTCCAGCTACTAAGCAGGATCTATGCCCATTGGGCACCATTCACCATTATTCCACTCCTAATAGTTATTTGTTTCAGCATTTATAAGGCATTCTATACCAAGGGCTTTACATCACATTACCTATAGGTACCACAATTCCCTGTTCCAAAAATCTCACAATCTAAGTTGCAGTGGAAGATAAAATGACTTCCCAAGGTCTTTCAGAGTGTTATTGGGAGTTGCAGGATTTGAACCCTGGTCTCCTGGTTTCCAGTAGGCCAAACCATCGCCGTACTATCTCTCCTCCTGATTCTTGTATGTGTTTTTCTTTGGTTCCAGAGTTTATTTTCTCTTTGTTGGTTTTCTTTTGGATCAGAGAGAGAAAAGAATTAAGGTGAGTTTTTGCTGAGAACATAAGAAATTACCATACTGGGTCAAACCAAGGGTCCAACAAGCCCAGCATCCTGTTTCCAACCGTGGACAATGCAGGCTCCAAGTACCTGGCAAGTACCCAAACACTAAGTAGATCCCATGCTACTGAGGCCAGTAATAGCAGTGGCTATTCCTCAAGTCGACCCAACCAATAGCAGATAATGGACCTCTCCACCAAGAACTTATCCAAACCTTTTTTTTAAACCCAGCTACACTAACTGCACTAACCACATCCTCTGGCAACAAATTCCAGAGCCTAATTGTGCGTTGAGTGAGAGAGAATTTTCTCCAATTAGTTTTAAATGTGCTACTTGCTAACTTCATGGAATGCCCCCCTAGTCCTTCTATTATCCGAAAGAGTAAATAACCAATTCACATCTACCTGTTCTAGATCTGTCATGGATTTTAAAGACCTCTATCATATCCCCCCTCAGCCGTCTCTCCTCCAAGCTGAACAGCCATAATCTCATTAGTCTTTCCTCATAGGGAAGCTGTTCCATCCCCTTTATCATTTTCTTCATCCTTCTCTGTACCTTCTCCAGTGCAATTATATCTTTTTTGAGATGCGGCGACCAGAATTGTACACAGAATTCAAGGTGCAGTCTCACCATGGAGCGATACAGAGGCATTATGACATTTTCCGTTCTATTAACCATTCCCTTCCTAATAATTCCCAACATTCTGTTTGCTTTTTTGACTGCTGCAGCACACTGAGCTGACGATTTTAAAGTATTATCCGCTATGATGCCTAAATGTTTGTCCTGGGTGGTAGCTCCTAATATGGAACCTAAATTCGTGTAACTACAGCAACGGTTATTTTTCCCTATATGCAACACCTTGCACTTGTCCACATTAAATATCATCTGCCATTTGGAAGCCCAATCTTCCAGTCTCACAAGGTCCTCCTGCAATTTATCACAATCTGCTTGTGATTTAACCACTCTGAATAATTTTGTATCATTTGCAAATCTGATTACCTCACTCGTCATATTCCTTTTACAGATCATTTATAAATATATTGAAAAGCACCAGTCCAAGTATAGATCCACTGTTTACTCTTTTCCACTGAGAAAATTGACCATTTCATCCTACTCTGTTTCCTGTCTTTCAACCAGTTTATAATTCACAAAAGGACTTCGCTTCCTATCCCATGATTTTTTTTTGTTTTCTTAGAAGCCTCTCATGAGGGACTTTGTCAAACGCCTTCTGAAAATCCACATATACCACATCTACTGGTTCACCTTTTATCCACGTTTATTAAACCCTTCAAAAAAAATGAAGCAGATATGTGAAGCAAGACTTCCCTTGTGCTTTGGGATAGCTTCTGAGTTCTCCATCACATGGTGCCAGACTAAGGGTGAAACCTGCTGAGAAAACAAAAGCTCTGTTTTCCCCTAGTAAGGTCTCCTGTCTCTGTTCAAGATTTAACAGAAAACATTATAGCAGGACTTTATCCTCCACCTGCTTGATTTGACCTGTGGTCCCTTAAAAAAAAAAAAAAATGCATCCTGCATGTGAATTACTGGCACCTTTTTCCCAGAAAGATATCGCTGCATTGTAGCAATAACGTCAGAAATCCCACTTACCTTATTACTTAATCTTTCTGACCTATGGAATACAACCTCCCCAGCCTTGTGCTCCCTTTCACTTTCCTCCCACCCTCCTGCTGCAAGGAACTGGGATTGAACTGATGACATTTCCATTAAATCTGGCAACCCTTTGCATTGAAATTCCCATTGTCCTTTTGCCAGTATCAACATCAATGAATTCAGAGCTTTCTGAGGACAGCTTGTATTTCCCACTCCACCCCGGGCTCCTGAGGATTGAGGTTGTTACCACGCTAGTATTTACAAGGTTTGAACCATTGAAAAACAGAGAACTTTCAGTGCTAAACAGAAAACAAAGTCACTTTTCCAATTCTAAAGGCTTCCGAAGGGGCTAAAAGCAAAATTATACTCGAGGATTTCCTGCTGAAACCTAAGAACCATTCAGTATTTTTTTAATGCAGATTTCTCCTTTAGAGCTAAAGGAAAGAGACATTTGGGTGGCTGACTCTTCATGATTTTAGTCCACAGGTCTGCGGGCAACCTGCATCTGCCACCAGACCATACTCAGGGCAAAGACTTGAATTTATGACCTCCTTTCCTCTTGCCCCTATATAGTTTTGAGATGAAAAATTTTCTGTTTCTTTCCTGAAATAGTGAAAAAAAAAAAATTAAGACAGCAATACCCACTCCCTGAAAAAAAAAAAGATAAAACAATATTCCACAAGTTTGCAGAGCAGAGTATTATTTTTTAACAGCCTGGTTAGCAATAAAGTCTGTGTGTACATTATACATGCATGCAGGGCTGAAACAGAAACATGGAAACATAGAAATGACGGTAGAAACGGCCCAAATGATCCACCCAGTCTGCCCAGCAAGCTTATGCCAGTATCTGCTGCACTGTGCAGGTTACCCTCATGCTTATCAGTTTCCCAGACTGTAAAAGTCAGGGCCCTCGGCTGCTGTCCGAATCCAGTTTTCCCTAACCCCTGCCGTGGGAAGCAGAGAGCAATGATGGAGCCGCATCAAAAGTATCAGGCTTAGTGATTAAGGGTAGAAAGCGTCGCATCAGCAAGTTACCCCCATGTTTATTTGTTCCCCAAACCATTAAAGTTGAGGCCCTTGTTGGTTGCTGTCTGAATCCAATTCCCCTTTTCCCCCTGCCTTGATGCATCGAGCATTGATGGAGTTGCATTAACAGTATGAAGGCTTATTTGTTAAGGGTAGCAGCTGCCACACCAGTAAGTTACCCCATGCACTCTTTTCTTCATTCCCATCCTCTAGCCTTAGAGAGCCACAGTATTTATCCCATGCCCAATTGAATTCCTTCACTGTTTTAGTCTTCATCACCTCCTCCAGAAGGACATTCTAGGCATTCAGCATCCTCTCCGTGAAGAAATATTTCCTGATATTTCCCTGGAGTTTCATTTCATGACCCCTGGTTCTACTGATTTCTTTCCAACGGAAAAGGTTTGACAATTGTGCATCATTAAAACCTTTCAGTATGTCCTGGAATACAACAAATAGCATCTGAATTTTAGAATAGTTTTAATTAAGAGCAGGTCTATAAGAATTTAATTAGATGTACAAAACAGTCACTTAATTGGATGTTAACGAATTCAGAGCAGATTGGCCTATCGGGGCTTTGGGCATGCTCCGGTGGGCCGGTTGGGTCAGTCACGTGGTTGATGTTCACAGCAGCCCACACCAGGCCCCCTCTTCCTACTAGCGGAAGCCTCCCTTGAAGTTCTCCATAGCAGTTTGTCCTGGGCCTGCGCTTTTCAAGCCCCACTTCTCCCCTAGCTTCTGGCCTCTCCACTACTCGGGTCATTCCTCCCTCCACTCCACCTGCTTCTCTCAGCTCCTTGGGCTGTTCCTCGCTCTCTATACCCACATCTCTTCTCTCCTCGGGCCTTTCCTCCCTCCCTCCCTCCACCCACTAAAATGACCTTGGTAGCGCTTGGCCTCTCCCCTCTTAGGGCTTCCTTCCTTCACGTGCTATGATCATCCGGCAGCTCCTGGCCATCTCTCTGCTCCTCGGGCCTTTCCTCCCTCCACCTATCCACTACAACTGCTACACTGATGACTTCTGGCCCTCTTCTCCTCGGATCCTTCCACCCTCCTCCCACTGGATTCGTGGCAGCTGTGAGACTCCTGCCATCAACCCACATACCCTGCCTTTCTGGGCAGGAGACAGCAAGGACTCCTCCTGTGGTTATCTCACTGCCGGCTGAATGCCTCCTCTACTGCTGGGCCCCTCAGGCTCCGATAGCAGCCTAAATTAATAATAAAAAATAATTATCTCGGGGCCTTGCAGTCTGCCTCTTCTCACATCAAGGGGGAAGGGACAGCCCATCCAGACCCTATTCTCCTGAATCCCTTACCTGGACTCCCCTTTCTCCCCCAGCCACAAATGTAAGTACAAACAGTTTTTATTCATGGGTGACTGCTGCAGCTTGTGCATTATGCATTTTCGATAAGGAGAAGAGTTGATGCATGAGCAAGAGTGTGCAAGCGAGTGAGAGTGTAAGCAAATGAGTGTTCACTCGAGTGATAATATATGTGTGTGTGTTAGAGAGGAGAAAGCTTGTACACATTCTCCACTCTTAACTCATCCATGACAATCTCAGGGTGATCAGAATCAAGGGTTTCAGGTATGGAGAGCAGGCAATTTTTTTATTTTATGTATTTGCTGTTTTGAAATATTGTAGTGGAGTTTAAGAAATTTAAATAAGGTTTATATGAGGTTTTTTTTTAATTATTGGCTGTTCTATTTGCCAGCTGTTTTAAACTATTCTTTTCATTAGTATAATTTTCTTATTGAGTTTATGTTTTATATTTCTTGATTATATTTGATATTTTCTGAGGGATGGTGGTGTTTTTCCATTGTTGCGCTGCATACAAAGGCTGACTTCTTGTGGTTTCCAGTTCAGTTTTTGTCTGCACATTTGGATTTATACTTTATTCGGTATTTGGTGAGGGTCTGTCTGCATTTGTGACTGAGGTGAGGTGTTCTGGTAGCTTGCAGTTTCTGTCTAGGGCTCTATAGCAGCTTGGCTTGTTCTGCTTTCTTAATAGGAGATGTATTGGTGTTCAGGGTGTGCTGTAATGTTTGTAATGTTGCCTTTTTACGGGTAAGGTTGATACTGTTCAAGTGAGGCCAGTTAGTGCTGTTTTGGTATGGAAGGCTTACTATAGTCTATTGGAAATTGTAATTGTTTACTCATGGCTGAGGATCAAGCCCACACCCAACAAACGCGATAAAAGATCTAATGCCATATGTGTTCCGCATGTCTCCTTTGCTTTTTTGTGGGGTTTTCTGGTTGGCACCACAGCAGTGCATGTAAATATAATATACATGTGAGATTTTAACTGTAAAGCTTTTTTTATGTAAAATCTGTTATAAATGCATAATTTTTAAATGGGGGCAGGGACAGGGTGCAAGGCTGTATTAGGGTGCCTAATGCTGACATTAGTAAATGACAGCAGATAAAGACGACAGTGATCCATCCAGTCTGCCAGCAAGGTGGATAACTACTGCTGCATGCAGGTTACCCTAAGGTTAAGGAGACCCCCATCCGAGACATAAAAGCAAATAATGGCCAGACCACCCTTGCACCAGTCCTAACTGCACTGGCTCCACATGGGAAAGCAAGACTCCATCTGTGGCTGTGCTACTTTCAGTCAGTAGCGCTCCTTGGTCTTGGCCACGGCTTAAATTTCTTATCTTTTTTTATTTTTTTAAAGCACCAGAGGAACAGCATGGATCACTACTGGTTCTCTGGCCCCCTACCCTATTCCTACTTACTGTGCTACAGCTTCTGCTGCCTTTATGGTTTCCTAGGCTCTGCTCTGTTCTGCCCATCTAATCCAGGGGCGAGGGGACCAGTAGTGATCCATGCTGTTCCTCTGGTGCTTTAAAAAAAAAAAAAAGAAAAGAAATTTAAGCCGTGTCCAAGGAGCGCTACTGACTGAAAGTAGCACAGTCACAGAGGGAGAGAGTGAGCCAGGAGGAAGTGCCTGTGCAGTGTTGGCAAGGCTTCTGCATGAGGTAGCTGGGCTGAACTCTGAGAGAGCACAGGGAATAACCAGTGAGTCTCCAGGAGAGTGGAATGCAGAGGAGTGGGGTGGGGAAAGGGAGGAGGCTGCTGCAGGCTGGTAGCAAGCAAGAACTTTACGTAATGTTGGGTCAGTGCTGGGCCTGGGTCATTCACTTGTGAGCACATAAGCAGTAGCACATCAGCAGAATGTGTGTGTGTCTGGGAGCATGAGTGCATGGATATGTCACACACACACACACACACACCCTGACACAGGCAGTGCATGCATGTGACTAGCTGTGGCCAAGGGTGCGTGTGTGTGTCTGCTTCTGAGAAAGTGCACGTGCGTACGTGTGCCAATAAAGTTTCCTCGATCTGAAAATCTGTGTTACTGAGCATTTGTGCCCATGTTTGACATTGGTTGTCTCATTAACTGATTGGTTGGGAAGAAATTTCACCACCAGGTCAGGAATTCAGGAGATAGATATCGAAATATATATCTATATGCGAGAGATATAACCAAATTTGTGGGGAGCCCAACCAATTGCATGGATGTATGGAAGGGGGGACTGCAGCTGTTTGCTCACCCCTGGTCTAAGGTATGCTCTACTAATTAGTTATTTAGGAAAATTGTGAAATTTATGTTGGAGATCTTTTGAATTAAGGCTGTCAGGCTCCAGGACACATGATGCATCTCTCAAAGGTTTGGGGAGCTATTGAAGCATATGGCGTACAGAAAGTACACATGGGAGTCACTTAGCCTGTGGGCTGGTTTTGAAAAAAGTCCCCCAGGCTGATATTTTCCTGCAGTCCGTCCCTGCCCCATATCAAAAACTACTAAAATCAAAGTAAATCACATTGAGCGCTCTTCCCTGATCCAACTCTCTAGTCACTCAATCAAAAAAATCAATCAGATTTGCTGACATGCTGCCTCGGGTCTAGCAATCCTCCTGACTGTAGGTAGTTCACTATCCTTTCCTTCAGCAGAGTTTCCATTAATTTTCCCACCACCGAGGTGAGGTTAACTGGCCTGTAGTTTCCAGGCTCCTCTCTGCTCCCACTCTTGTGAAGTGACTACCACCACTCTTCTCCAATCACTTGGCACCACTCCCGTTTCCAGGGATCTACTGAACAGGTCACGCAGCGGACCCACCAGTACATCTCTGAGCTCTTCCAGCATCCTGGGATGTATCTCATCAGGCCCCATGGCCTTGTGCACTTTTAGTTTTCCTAGCTCTACCTATACATTCTCTTCTGTAAACGGAGTTTCATCTACCACATCTCCATCTACGGTCATGTCAACCAACAAAGGTCCTTCTCCAAGATCTTCTTTAGTGAACACCAAACTGAAGTATTCCAGAAACAGGGATGTGCATAAAACTGGGCTTTATGCATGTAAATGGTTGTACTAAAATAGCCCCACGTTCAGTGCATGTAAAAGTGTATAACCCGGTTTCGAGTGTCCTTTTGCAGAGAGGTGTTCTTGGGGAATGGGGGGACAGAGTTGGAATTTTATGCTACTGCTTATTGATTTAAAAAGCATGCACATAAATTACGTCGTGCAAGTCGGTACCATCCAAAGAGCAGGAACGACTCTGTGCTCTGAAATGGGTGTGCGCACTCAACCAACAACCTGAGTCTTCTCATAACTTCACTTGGAAATACCATAGTAATGACAACAGAAAAAGACCAAATGGTCCATCTAGTCTGTCCAGCAAGTTTCTTAAGGAAGTAACTTCTGCTCTGTGCACGTTATCCCCATGTTTCTATTAAGGGCAGTAACTGCAGGTTACCCCCATGAACATAAGAACATAAGAAAATGCCATACTGGGTCAGACCAAGGGTCCATCAAGCCCAGCACCCTGTTTCCAACAGAGGCCAATCCAGGCCATAAGAACCTGGCAAGTACCCAAAAACTAAGTCTTAGTCTATTCCATGTAACCATTGCTAATGGCAGTGGCTATTCTCTAAGTGAACTTAATAGCAGGTAATGGACTTCTCCTCCAAGAACTTATCCAATCCTTTTTTAAACACAGCTATACTAACTGCACTAACCACATTCTCTGGCAACAAATTCCAGAGTTTAATTGTGCGTTGAGTAAAAAAGAACTTTCTCCGATTAGTTTTAAATGTGCCCCATGCTAACTTCATGGAGTGCCCCCTAGTCTTTCTACTATCCGAAAGAGTAAATAACCGATTCACATCTACCCGTTCTAGACCTCTCATGATTTTAAACACCTCTATCATATCCCCCCTCAGTCGTCTCTTCTCCAAGCTGAAAAGTCCTAACCTCTTTAGTCTTTCCTCATAGGGGAGTTGTTCCATTCCCCTTATCATTTTGGTCACTGTTAAGGGCAGTAACTGCCACTCCCGCAGGTTACCCCCACGATTCTCTTAAGGGTAGTAACTACCGCTCCCTGCAGGTTACCCCCATGTTTCTGTTAAGGGTAGTAACTGCCGCTCCCTGCAGGTTACCCCCACGATTCTCTTAAGGGTAGTAACTACCGCTCCCTGCAGGTTACCCCCACGATTCTCTTAAGGGTAGTAACTGCCGCTCCCTGCAGGTTACCCCCACGATTCTGTTAAGGGTAGTAACTGCCGCTCTGTGCAGGTTATCCCCATGTTTCTGTTAAGGGTAGTAACTGCCGCTTCCTGCCGCTTCCTGCAGGTTACCCTCACGATTCTGTTAAGGGTAGTAACTGCCGCTCTGTGCAGGTTATCCCCATGTTTCTGTTAAGGGTAGTAACTTCCGCTCCATGCAGGTTACTCCCATGATTCTGTTAAGGGTAGTAACTGCCGCTCCCTGCAGGTTACCCCCACGATTCTGTTAAGGGTAGTAACTGCCGCTCTGTGCAGGTTATCCCCATGTTTCTGTTAAGGGTAGTAACTGCCGCTTCCTGCCGCTTCCTGCAGGTTACCCTCACGATTCTGTTAAGGGTAGTAACTGCCGCTCTGTGCAGGTTATCCCCATGTTTCTGTTAAGGGTAGTAACTTCCGCTCCATGCAGGTTACTCCCATGATTCTGTTAAGGGTAGTAACTGCCGCTCCCTGCAGGTTACCCCCACGATTCTGTTAAGGGTAGTAACTGCCGCTCTGTGCAGGTTATCCCCATGTTTCTGTTAAGGGTAGTAACTTCCGCTCCATGCAGGTTACTCCCATGATTCTGTTAAGGGTAGTAACTGCCGCTCCCTGCAGGTTACCCCCACGATTCTGTTAAGGGTAGTAACTGCCGCTCCCTGCAGGTTATCCCCATGTTTCTGTTAAGGGCAGTAACTGCCGCTCCGTGCAGGTTACCCCTATGTTTCTGTTAAGGATAGTAATTGTCACTCCATGCAGATTACGCACAAGCCTTATGTTATGGGCAATAATATTAACAGTCAAAACCAAGCAACTGTCAAGCCCATAATAAAATTACTGCTAGCAATATTTTTACAGGGTAAAATATCAGCCTTCTTGATAATTCAGACAATGCTGCTGTTTTTAACATGCTTTGCTTTTGGACTTGGCCGTAGAAGCAGTCCTGTGCTTTTTCCCTAATGTCTGCGTATCAGTATCCTGGACTGTAAAAGAGAGGGCCTAGCATTAGCCCTCATCTGAATCCAATTCTCCTTATTTCCCTATTTGGCAAAGTCTGCTAGGATAATTTCCATGCAGTCTGGAGAGCGGTAAAGTTTGCATATACCTAAATTTGCTTTGAAAACACTCGGGTTATTGATCAAGCATGTGCACGCTTTCCAGCACACAAAGCCATGCCTGCTCATCGGAAGGTGGAACTTGTGTGATATAATTTTATGTGCATATATGTTTTAAATCCAAACATTTGAGTATAAATCCCAATTCTGTCACACTCTGCCCTCTCGCATACCTCTCCGCAGTTTGCGCAGAAGTACGCACAAAACCAGGTTCCATGTATGCTTTTATGCTCACTCAGCCCAGGGCTAAATTTATAGCAGCCAGTTGCATGCATACTGCTGGGTTTTTATGTGCGTGAATGGCTGTCAAAGTTCACCCCTTAAAATCACATAATTAGATATCTAAACTGCCAATACATTTTTTCTGCCCTTGCAATTTGAATTCTCTTTCATCCTCATACTGTTCTCTGTCTCTCCCCTTGTCTGCCTGGCTCCTTTCTTGGTTCTCTTGTCTATCGAGGTCTTCCTCTTCTCCATCACTTATTCCTACCATTTGTATCTGAAATTTCTCTTTCCTCTCCGCCGCTTCTCTCCAGCCCCATCTCTTTACGTCTCTCCCCCTCTGCATTGTTTTATGTCCCCTTGTTGCTCCTGCCGCTGATGTTCAGATGTAGTCATGGGAGTCACCAGCAGGCTCATCTCCTGAGTCAGATGGGACGCTCCATTGCTGGATCCAAGAGAGCCAGGAAATAAGGCAGGCCTGGGACTCTCCCAGATCGCATGGGAAACTCAGCCTTCTTTCTCTCCTCTGCTGGAGGAGAGGGAACTCATCCATACTGCTCCCAAAAATGCAATCTCTTTCCCAACCCTACCCCTCTTCCCTGCTTGGGCTTCAGATTGTCACTTTTAATACTCATGGCTGAGTTTCCATGCTGACCTCGTGCGATGCAAATGGGAACATCTGTCCCTCAAGGTTTTGAAATTGACAATTATTGGAACAGAACAGCAAGAATGGACAGAATCAGAGAGGCAATGAAGTGCCAGCAATGGGAGGGGATGGGCTAGTGCCATGCCAGCACTGGTGTTAGACATCCTACGGCCCAGGGCAGAAACTAAGAAGTAGGCCTAGCACACGGAGCACTGTTATGCGCTCCCTGTTCAGCGACCATCGCTCGAGGGGTAGCACAGGACAGCAGAATGGGCCCTTCCCCATAGGTTGGGCCTTTGGGTGCTGGGGCCAGTAGGAGTCCAGTGCAGCAGGAGCAGTACATGGGAAGTCTGAGAACAGGCTGGACCAAGCAAGGCTGGAGGAAGGGCTGGATATGGCGAAGCCGAGGCAGGCTGAACCAAGTCGGGTATAAGGCTGGGTCTAGGAGCAAACACAGGACAAGGTCTGGGACAGGGACTGAGACAGGACAGGACTGGAATAAGACGAGACAGAACAAAAAAAAGCCTAAAGGCAGCTAGGCAGAAGGCCTGTAGACCACTAGTAGCAGAATAAGGCCAGACAGGCCACAGGCAGACAAGGCAAAGAGTGAGAAGGCCAGAAGGCTGCTAGGCAAGGTAAGGCAAAGCTAGGAGCAGAAGGCCCAAAGACCACAAGACAAGGCTAGAGGAAAAGTACCCAGAAAGACATAGGCCAAGATAAGGAGCCAAAGGTAACTCCATGAACCATCAAAGTAGCTAGGGCAGGCTGGATTACATAGGGCAGTGATGGCAAAGTCCAGTCCTTGAGTGCCACAAACAGGCCAGGTTTTCAGGATATCCACAATGAATATGCATGAGAAATATTTGCATGCACTGCCTCCATTGTATGCAAATATATTTCATACATGTTCATTGCCGATATCCTGAAAACCTGGCCTGTTGGCGAACTCCAGTCCTTGAGTACCACAATCACTGACATAGGGCAAAGACCTGGGCGTGGTGAGATACTTGGCCAGCCTGGAGACTATGCTCGTTGAGGTCCCCTGGTGGAGGCTGAGTTATAAGACCAGGGAAGAGATGGTGAGGACAGTTCTGAGCGGGGGTCACCAGAGGCCTCTGCTGGTAGGGAGGAATCATAGGGTATGGTGAGGCTGCATAGCAGCTGGAATCATAATAGTGCCCCCCTCCCTTTGATCCTCTCCTCCTGGGTCATAGTTGGGTAGGCATTGGCAAGGCAAGGCTTGGTTGGGAAGCCATTTGTCAGAACAGGCACCCCCTTGATGGGCAGAAGGCTGTGGGTGAGAGACCCCTGTTGGGCGAACTGGCTGTGGACAGGCAACCTCTGCTGAGCTGGCTAGATCAGAGCTGGAGCACTCTCCTGGGCTGACTAGGTCAGGGCTGGATAAGAGATCTGCTGACTTGGAGTGGCTGACAGGCAGAGCCACTGCCACAGGATGACAGATGTAAGACCCCTGGCTCAGGATCCTCAGAGGATGGGACTACCAGCACAGGGTACATGAAAGGTCAACCCCCTAACATGGGGTGTGTGCAGCATAGAGCCCTTGGCTCAGAATCCTTGGATGACTGGACTACAGGTGCAGGGTGGGTGAAGAGTGCAACCACTGGCACAGGGTTTCTGTAAGCGAAGCAACAGGATCAGCGTCTGGTACATGGCACTTGGCAGCTGGGCACATGGTGTGGACAGTGTCTCCTTCTGAGCGCTGGGGGGTCTGAGGCAGGACTCTCTTGAGTCTGGACATCTGGAGCAGGAGACTCTCCTGAGCTAGGATGCCCCTTCTGGGCTGGTTCTGCAGGGGCAGTGCTTTCAGAAGCTGAGGCTTAGCTGCCGCTGGCAGAGGTTCTGGTGATTTTCCAATTCTATCTGGCTAGAAGGGTTATTGAAAGTGTCCTCACATGTGTCTTGTGCACAAAGATTAGACTCAGAATCTGAATTTTGTGTGTGTAGCTTAAGTCCGGTAAAGGTGCACGCTGCTTTCTGATGCTTCACTAAAGGTCTCATTAGCAGCTGCTGGGTTGCAGCTGATGACAGCTGAGCTTTGCCGGAGTCAATTAGACCTTTCTGTTTCAGACAGTCTGGTGTATGGAAACAGAGCAGGGGAGCCTCAGGATCACTGTAATCAAGGTCTGGGTTGGGCTTTGCTGGTAAATATTTTTAAGTTATTTTGGTGGATGGGACTTTCTGTGTTGGTATAAGAAGCAGAAATCAAATCTTTATTTCAGGTGCAGCTTTTACTGTTTTAAATTCAGTTAGTTCACTCTGGGGGAACCCTGACTGTGGGCTGGCAGGAGGTAAAGGGATCAACTGCTTTAGTATTGCCAGAATTCAGAGTTTGAGTAACAGGATTCAGATTAATAGTTATAGTTTCCAAATGGTTATTACATGTTTAAGATTTCTCAGGGTCAAGGCTGTGCTTCCCTTCAATAGGTTGCAGGAGGCCAGAATCTGCTGTTACAGGCAACAACTTAGAAATAACTGGAGCAGCAGAACTGGCCTTTGTGGTGCAATCGGACTCAATCTGCTTAACTGTGGTGCCCGTACGTACCAAAGACTTTTCGCTCTGTAATATTTTGCCTGTGTCCTTGGCAGTGCCTGGATTTTTTTTTTTTTTTTTTTTAAAGTGGAGGGTATTCTCTGAGCGGCTACTATTCTGTTTTGTTTTTTTGTTTGTTTTTTAAGTTTCTTAGTATACCCTTTCAGGAGATTAATGCATAAGCAATGAGAGCAAGTAGGAGAACTCAGAGAGTGCCAGGCAACACATATGGGGCAGAGACAGCAAGCACCAGATGGATTATTGTACAGGACAGAATCAGAATTATAATAGTCCAGCAGTGCTCAGATTCTGGTAGCCACCCCGACGAACAATGGCTAGTTGGTTCATTCTGTTATACACTCCCTGTTCAGGGAACATCACTTGAGGGGTAGCACAGGATGGGACATAGGGTGGCGGTACACATGGAAAGTCTGAGAACAGGCTGGATCAGGCAAGGCAATGAACAGGGTCAGGCGAAGCTACAGGCAGGCTGGACAGGTCAGGAGCAAACACAAGTCAAGGACTGGGACAAGACACAATAACACCAGGATAGGGCTGGAACATGACTGGATAGAACAAGAGCTGAGCAAGGCAACACAGAACAAAAAGGCCTGAAGGCAGCTAGGCAGATGGCCCATAGACCACTAGATAGCAAGAGAAGGCCAGATGACCTCAAAGCTATGAGCAAGAAGGCCTGAAGACCACAAGGCAAGATTAGAGGAAAAGTAGCAAGAAAGACAGAGGCCAGAACAAGGAGCCAAAAGTAATTCCATGAATCAACAAGGTGATTATGGCAGAGCTGGATTACAAGGGTCAGAGACTTGGGCATGGTGAGAGGAGAAGCTTGGACAAGCCTGAAGAGTAGGCTCGTTGAGGTCCCCTGGTGGAGGGGAGGCTACAAGACAGGCTCCGTCATGAGACCAGGCAATGAGATGACAATTCTGAGTGGGGCTCACCGGAGACGTCACAATCGGTACAGTGAGGCTGCTCAGCAGTTGAAATCGTAACAAGCACCTTGTAGCACTGGGTCACTGGGGAATTGCCCCCCTCTCCCAGAACTGGCTGTGTGCCATGCCAATCATGCAGGGGCTGGGTGTTAAGAGACAAATGGAGTGGGCTGGGCCGTGTCAAGAGCTGGCGGAAATGGGTTCTTACTTCTCCCAGCAGAAGGACGGGGTTCATCAGCCCATATAAAAAATAGTTGAGCGAGTGCTGGAGCCCATGTTCCTATTGCCTATGTCCCCTCCCTTCCCCTTCTGGTTCTATCGTCCTCCCAGCTCCCTTTTGCTACCTCTTGACCCCTCTCATCTGATGTGCAGCATATAAAGAAAAAGAGATTTGGGAGGGGGGGAGGTCATCCTGGGGATACTTTGGTATTGCCCTGCATTACCGCCCCTGCATACTTGCCACTACCATTTCATCTTATGTCGTGTCATTGCCGCTGCCTGCTCGCCTCGGCCCGGGACTTCATACGGTTATTGATCAGGGCCTGGGCAAACCCAGGAGAGAGGAGCGGAGATGGCTCCTCAGTCAAGGGCCTCCAGATGACAACGAGGTTACGTCAGACGGGGGAGCGAAGGCTGAGGGTTTTCCCTGGAAACTGGTACAGGAGCACCCCCGGGTCTGCTCACTAGGCACTGCCGTTGAACAACAGCTGGGACTCCCCTTCTTCTCCCTCCCCTGGAGGCTTGGGTGTGATTGAACTGAAAGCCCAAAGGAACAGTAGAAAACTGAAACTAGTACCCAGTTATGTAATTTAATTTTAAGTATTAACGCTTTTGTATTGAGCATAAACCAAACACAAACATTAACAGTTCACCTGGGCGGTGGTACTCTGAGCCCCCAGGATGACCATGCAAATATGAGCTCTTTTACAATAATCTCCCCCCCCCCTTCCCTCCAAAGCCAAGTCAATATAAGCAAATCTTGAGGGTAGTACGTCCGTGGTCAACCACCAAGTTACAGATGAGCCGACTGTGTAAGATCATTGGCCCTCACCAGCGACGTTGAGGATCTGACTCCGAGTTCGGTGGGGCAGCGCTTGTACATACACCAACCAGATACGGAGGAAGCGACGTCGATGTAGAGGCGATGTGTGGGAGGCCAAATTTTCCATTTGTAATAACTTGTGAAAGTTGTTCCTCCATTGCCAATAAGTGGGCACCTCAGCACCTTTCCATTGCATTAAAATCCGTTTTTTTCCCCCACATAACATGCTTTTGAATAAGAAGTCGTGTTTCCACGCCTTTCACCTGGTTAACATGTAGACTACCAAATAATAGAGCGGAGGGAGTACGCGGAACAGTGATATCCAACAGCCTCTCCAAATAATTTACGATCGCCATCCAAAATCGATGAATATTAGGGCAACCCCAAAAGGCATGGGATAAAGTGCTCCTGTCCATGAAACATTTGGCACATTGACTAGTTTCACGTAGATTGGCACGAAAGAGACGTTGGGGTGAAAAATATGCCCTCCATAAAAATGTATACGGCATTTCTCTATAGTATGAATTACTCGTCACCCGAGAGATCTGCTTAAAACTGCGACCAATTATAGATTCTGTGACCTGAAAGGTATTATCGCTGTTCCAGCGTGCCGCCAGCCGCCCCCAGGGTTTCACTGTTATAGAGCATTTTAGACCTTTATGAGCTTCAGCAAGAGACAGCTTACCAGTCCGTTCCAATTTTATGAGCTGGGTCAGGGCTGCAAAATTTGCAGGATTCTTGTAGTCCCCGGGTAAGGACAAGAGGTAATGTTTCAGTTGCAAATAGGGAAAAACCTGCAGGGGCTGCAACATATATAACCCACTTAGGTCGGAGATAGATAGCAGGGATCCCTCCCCATCCAGAACATGGCCCAGCTATGTAATTTAATTTTAAAACTTCCCAAGCCTCTTCACATGGTATGTATCGTATGCTCAGCCCAACAACAGTGAAGCAGACAGGCCCTGCTGTTCTGTATTGTTTTGTTTTTCAGGATTTGCGGTTTGTTTTATCTAAAACCAGATTTAGGAAACTGGAAAGCTAGGGACAAAGTTTTCCAGTCTCCGTATTTATTTGGGAATTTTTTGTAATCCGTTACGGAGGGCGTGCAGCGCCTGGGTCTCTCCCTTCCTGCCTTTATCTCTCTTGCCCTTGTTTTGGGGCTGTGACAGGCCACCTCTTTCCGGGTTCACCTTGCAGCTGGCAGTAAGTCAGTCAGCTGATCCCCTCAGGCACGTGGCACACTGATCTGCTGCTGCCATTAGTACTCCCAGTCTCTCCCTGATCAGCAGCAAGCCACGGCTGCTAATCATGTCTATCTGACAGCTTACAAGGAGCGTGTATCCTGAGTATGGTCACTCTTGAGTTGAGAGAGAAGCTATTGTGCTGGGGATTCCAGCTCCTTAATAGCTACTTTTCAGTAACAGTGGGTCCAATGCAATACAGTGCGCTCAGCCAGGCGCACTGTATAACCCGCACTCCGTGGGTTAAATAGGCACTAATCCACTCCCTAATGCAATAGGGGGATTAGCGCCTATTTAACCCGCATCTGACGCGGAGTGAATGTAATAGCGCTCATCACATGCAAATGCATGGGAATGAGCCTATCACTCATTTACTCCACGTGCAAAAAAATAAATGTGCGTCTCAGATGCACATTTATCGCTCAGCTATTAACGCCTTCCTGGAGCAGGCGTTAATAGCTGAGCGCAGGTAAAAGAAGTACAGAAAAGCAGAAAAAAACTGCTTTTCTGTACTTCTTTTTTTAAGTAAAAAAAATTTTAAAAAACTCGGCAGACCGCTGAGTTATGAAGACCAACGTGGGTAAACCTAAATGGCAGCCATTTTCATTACTGGCAGACGGCTGGTTATGAAAACCAACACCGAGTTTACCGGTGTCGGTCTTCATAACCGGCAGCCGCGGCGGGGTCGCAAGCAAGGAGGCATTAGGGTCGCAAGCGACCCTAATGCCTCCTTGCTAGCGCGACCTCCTAATTTGAGTATTGCATGGCGCCCCCCCCCTTGCGGGCACTATGCACGCGTTAAGAGAGTTGGGCGCTGACTTTTCAGCGCCCGCTTTCCGCGCTTTATATTGCATCAGCCCCAGTGTTTGCAGCTGCTGGGGCTTGGGGGGGAGGAAAGGGAAGCTTCTGTATGCATCAGCCTACTTTCTAATATTTGCAACCCCAAGGTAAGCCCAGTACGTGCACACATTTGTGTGGGTAAATGAAGTGCATGCAAAAAAAAAAAAAAAAAGTTCAATCTGGTGCATTTTAGAAATGGGGAACATGGGAAGAGAGTGGTAGGGGGGTATTAGCAGAGTATCAGTAGAATATCAGCTGCTTGGCACACTCCTTTTGACATATTTAGTTTTCTAATTACACTTCTAGAACGTATTCAGGGTAATTTATAATCATCCTCACAATACCCAAAATAGATGGAAAGAGGGGGGCATTATGAGAAATGTCACATGTCCGTAGGGGACCCAGAAAATTTGGTTCTATACCTACTAAACAGGGAGACTAGGAGGTTGGATTGCTAACGGGGATGTGGGCTAAGCTCCAGTCTATCATTCAAAGGCAGTGGAACAGTCCAGGTGATGATCCTTGCTGCTCTTGGTTTCTCGGGGAACGAGAATCCTATGGACAAGTTTCCAGGACCCTGGTGTCCTTTGTCCTTTCTTCTGGTCTCATGTTATTGCAGCAGTACAGACTCGGTCTCTTTAACTCGGATCTGGTTCATCTTTAGCTGCATGTAAGCCGCTGACGGTACACAGCAGCCTGACTGAGCTGTTAAACTGTCTGGCCCTTCTTTGCATGCGTCTGGGTAAGGCCATTGCTGTCAGAGCAGACCAGCCTGGTTGATGCCCTAATTACTACTTAACTCCTTGGCCACGAGACTGTAAGTTCAGGGTCCCTGTGCTGCTGGTCATAGTCTGATCAAGTGCATTACACTTTGACTTTGTAAGCTGGTATTTAAAAAAAATCTAGAAAGGGGTGGAAATATCCACCTTATTCTTCAGATTCATCTGAAACAGTGAAGGAACAGATCGCGCATCCACTGCTGTGGTTACCTCAGTCCTGCTTTCACCTCCAATTGTTTTCCTACTTCTAGCCTGCTTTCCTACAAGGAAACTAGCCTTATAAAATCATATGTGTGTCTGCCCCCCCCCCAAAACTTTGATCCAATTTCATTCAAATTTCTGCCTCAGAATTCCCTAAAAGCAGTTTGATATTACCCAACAAGCCATGTGACAGGAAACCATGATAGCAATCCGTTAGGAAAACAGGAAATGATTCCAAGCCCAATTGTGCAGTCTAGAAACTACCAAACCAAAAATACAAAAAGCAAAAATGCCAGAGCCCACATGGTCAGCCAACAACATGGTTCTTAAATCTTGAAAAGATATTTTTGTGAATGGTACTTTCCCTTTAACTTTTCTCCCACTCCTCCTAAAGGTTCCTCTTTCTCCTCCCACCACCATCTCCTATTGTGTGAGTCCCTAAACCTTCCCTCCAGGAACCTGCTCCCCGAACCCGACCTCTGTGCCAGATTAAGGTCGATTCAGTATGCTGCGCTCGGCCGTGTGTTTTGGATGCACTATTTTTACCCCTTATTCAGTAAAGGGTAATAGCGCATCGAAAACGCGCGGCCACCCACCCCGAAACTAATAGCGCCCGCAACATGAAAATGCATGTTGATGGCCCTATTAGGTATTCCTGCGCGATACAGAAAGCAAAACGTGCAGCAAAGCTGCACGTTTTACTTTCAGAAATTAACACCTGCCCAAAGGCAGAAGTTAATTTCGGCCGGCACAGGGAAAGT
The DNA here is from genome assembly GCF_901001135.1 of Rhinatrema bivittatum. Taxonomy (NCBI): domain Eukaryota; kingdom Metazoa; phylum Chordata; class Amphibia; order Gymnophiona; family Rhinatrematidae; genus Rhinatrema; species Rhinatrema bivittatum. The sequence continues at coordinate 216,688,676 of NC_042622.1, read as the reverse complement.
GTACAGAAAAGCAGAAAAAACTGCTTTTCTGTGCACTCTCTGACTTAATATCATAGCGATATTAAGTCAGAGGTCACAAAATTTTGAAAAAATTAAAAAAAAAAAAAATTTTAAATCTGTCCGCGGGTTGGAAGACGGACGCTGAATTTAGCCGTCGTCCGTTTTCCGAACCCGTGGCTGTCAGCGGGCTCAAGAACCGACGCCGGTAAAATTGAGTGTCGGCTGTCAAACCCGCAGACAGCCACCGCTTCTGTCAAAGAGGCGCCAGGGACGCTCTAGTGCTCCTAGCACCTCCTTTTACCGCAGGCCCTCATTTAAATACTCGATTGCGTGCCCAGGAGAGTGGCCTGGGCGCTCGCTTCGGAGCACCGGCTCTCCCATGGTTTTTACTGTATCGGCCCGAAACTAAGCTACAGTTTAGGGTCTCTGATTACAAGAGGCCTCTAAATTTAAACAAAAATGACTAAATTTAAAGTACATGTTTTGGTAATGCTGGGGGCCAGGGCTGGTGCAAGAGTATTTGGTACCCTAGGCAAACCTTTGGCCATGCACCCTTCTCCTCCAACTTTCCTATTCTCAGCAGCTCCAGCACCGCGCTCCCTCCTACCAGTGGCAGTGGCTCCAGCACTGTGCTCCCTCCTCCCTGTAGCAGTGACTCCAGCACTGTGCTCCCTCCTCCCTGTAGCAGTGACTCCAGCACCGCGCTCCCTCCTCCCTGTAGCAGAGACTCCAGCACTGTGCTCCCTCCTACCAGTGGCAGTGACTCCAGCACTGTGCTCCCTCCTACCAGTGGCAGTGGCTCCAGCACTGCGCTCCCTCCTACCAGTGGCAGCGGCTCCAGAATAGTGCTCTCTATTTCTGTAGCATTGCCTCTGGAAAAGTACCCTTCTGGGCCTCATGCTGGCAGCATTTGCTCCCCCCAAACATTTGATGCTCCTGGCTTGCCCAATGGAAGCGTTAGCCCTGTATGGGGGCCTCTTAAACTTGACATAGCTTAGGGCTCAGCATGTCTTAAACCAGACCTTGCTGCCCTATGTTCTTATTCTACCTCTGTGCCTCTCTTTCTCTCTCACTTTCTCACCAGCAGTACTTCCGTTCCTACGCTTTTCTGACACACATGAACCAGTACCAGGAAAACACTATGGGAACTCATCACAGCTTCTAGTTATAACCGGGGCAATTTTCAAAACTGTGTGGGAAGGTGCAGTGAGTACTTTTATCTGTGGATTTTGCACTCATTTTGAAAGTGAAAACATAAGCATACTTTCCCTTTTAAATATTACCCAAGGAAAAAGTTCCCACAAAATTTTCTACCTAATTTTTCTGGAAAAACTGTCGTTGCATTCCCTGGATGCATATCCATTGCAACAAAGACCTTGGACTATTTTAGTGGCCACCCTCTGGACCAACTCCATCCTGTTTATATCCTTTTGAAGGTGTGGTCTCCAGAATGAGGTCTCACCAGAGACTTATGCAAGGGCCCTATCACCTCCTTTTTCTGTTGCCTGTTTGTCTCCCTGTACACCCAAGCATCTTTCTGACTTAGATTGTCGCCTTATCCATCTGTGAGGTCATCAAATACAATCACCCCCAGATCCTACTCTTGTTTCATGCTTAGATGAATTTCACCCCCTATACTGGACCCGCTCCCTTAGTTTTTTTGCAGCCCAAATGCACAGCTCTGCATTTTTTTGAATTAAATCTTAGTTGCCAGACTCTATATAATTCCTCAAGTTTTGCTAGATCCTTCCTCATGTTTTCCACACCTTGCTGGCTGTTTACCCTGTTGCAGATTTTAGTATTAACAGCAAAAAGTCAAACCTTTTCTTTCAGTCCTTCTGCAATATTGCTTACAAAACTGTTGAAAAGAACTGGTCCAAGGGTTGATCCCTGTGGCACACCACTATTAACGCCCTCTCCTTGGAGTGAACGCCATTTAGCATGATCTTTTGTTGCCTCCTATTTGACGAGATATAACCCAGTCAGTGACTTTAGAACCCATGCCTAGGGCCCTCGATGCAGAACTGTGTCAAAGGCCTTACTGTGTCAAAGGCCTTACTGAAATCCAAGTATACTATATCTGATGCTTCCCCTGCTCCAGCTCTCTGGTTATCCAGCGAAAGAAATTGCAGCTTCACCTGACAGGACCTACCTCGGCTAAAACCGTGCTGCCTCGGATCTCATAATCCATCGGATTCCACAAACTGCACTAACTTCTTTTGTTTTGTTTTTTTAGCTGCAATTCCATTAATTTACTCACTACAGAGGTCAGCTTAACTGGCCTGTAGTTCCCAGCTTCCTTCTTATTTCCACTTTGATAGATAGGAACCACATTCCCCTGTCCCCCGGTCCTAGTGATTCTACAGCAGCATTGAAAGGTTCAGCCCGTGGAGCTGCCAGTACATCTCCGCCTCCCCTTAATGCCCTTGGAGGGTTTCCTGTCTGGCTCCATCGCTTTAGCTCCTCAAACACACTCTTCTGAAAACCATGCCCCTGCTGGGATCCATACTGGACGTGGCGTTGGCACTGCTGGGACTGTCGCTGCCTATTACTGGTGCAGTACTGGTTTTTATGACTTGCCGCATTGCCTCATTTCATCCTTACATTCCCATTCCCCCATCCTCATCCCTCCACACGTTATATCCACTCCTTAGCCCTCCTCCCTGACACACACACTGCTTCCCCTCTCCACGCCATCCTTCCCTTTCGCACACTGCCCTCCCCTCTACGCATTGCTCTCCACTTCAGTTCTCTACACCGGGGGGAATCCTGTGCAATGCAGAATTGGGGCACAATTGGGGCAGACTTTTCTGTTTTGTGCTCAGGCTCTGCCGCTGCTGGGGTCAGAAAAGGAAGGAGGTGAGCAATTAGGTCTGCACTCACCAGATGAGGACGGAGTCTGTTCCTTTCCCTGCTCCTCTGGTGACAGCAAAGAGCAGGCTGGGCTTCCGGCACTAAGCCTGATATATACCACGGGCCCTGACTGCTGCGGCTCCTGCGGGGTCGCTCCTCTGCAGCAGCACAGCCATAAGGTACCTTTTTTTTTTTTTTTTAATCTGTCCTGGACCCCCTCTTCTTTCGCAGCCAGGACAGAGGAGACATCGGGGCCAACAGGCTTAAAAGGGTAGCACTGTCCAAAATTTACAACCAAAGATTTAGGTGGGTGGCAGTGGGGTTTGAGCTTAGAGGGTTGGGGAAAGGAGGCCTGAGATGGGAAGACAGTGCTAGGAGCGGAAGAAGAGCAGGGAAGGAGAGAGGGGGAGGGGGTTGAGGGGAGCTGAAGGGTGCTTGTTGAGCCTGGGAAGGAGAGGAGAGGGAGAGCTGGGGTGGGGAGCCTGGAATGAGGTGGGGGAGAGCTGGGGTAAGAGAGAGAACTGGGATGTGTGTTTCATCTGGGATAGGGGAGAGGGAGAGTAAGCATGGAGGGATTTGTACCTGGACCAGTGCTTTTCAATATATTTATAAATGATCTGGAAAGGAATATGATGAGTGAGGTTATCAAATTTGTGGATGATACAAAATTATTCAGAGTAGTTAAATCACAAGCAGACTGTGATACATTACAGGAGGACCTTGCAAGACTGGAAGATTGGGCATCCAAATGGCAGATGAAATTTAATGTGGACAAGTGCAAGGTGTTGCACATAGGGAAAAATAACCCTTGCTGTAGTTACACGAGGTTAGGTTCTATATTATCAGCTACCACCCAGGAAAAAGATCTAGGCATCATAGTGGATAACACTTTAAAATCGTCGGCTCAGTGTGCTGCAGCAGTCAAAAAAGCAAACAGAATGTTAGGAATTATTAGAAAGGGAATGGTAAATAAAACGGAAAATGTCATAATGCCTCTGTATCGCTCCATGGTGAGACCGCACCTTGAATACTGTGTATAATTCTGGTCGCCGCATCTCAAAAAAAATATAGTTGTGATGGAGAAGGTACAGAGAAGGGCAACCAAAATGATAAAGGGGATGGAACAGGTTAGGGCTGTTCAGCTTGGAGAAGAGACGGCTTAAGGGGGGATATGATAGAGGTCTTTAAGATCATGAGAGGTCTTGAACGAGTAGATGTGAATAAGTTATTTACACTTTCGACTAATAGAAGGACTAGAGGGAATTCCATGAAGTTAGCAAGTAGCACATTTAAGACTAATTGGAGAAAATTATTTTTCACTCAACGCACAATAAAGCTCTGAAATTGGTTGCCAGAGGATGTGGTTAGTGCAGTGAGTGTAGCTGGGTTTAAAAAACGGTTTGGGTAAGTTCTTGGAGGAGAAGTCCATTAACTGTTATTAATCAAGCTTACTTTGGGAATATCCACTGCTATTAATTGCATCAGTAGCATGGGATCTTCTTAGTGTTTGGGTACTGCCAGGTTCTTGTGGCCTGGTTTGGCCTCTGTTGGAAAAAAGGATGCTGGGTTTGATGGACCCTTGGTCTGACCCAGCATGGCAATTTCTTATGTTCTTAAGGGTTGAGAGAGAGAACTGGAAGTTCAGCTTGGTGGGTAAGAGAGATGGATGGGGTTGAGTCTCGATTGGGGAGAAAGAGCTAGGGCAGAAGAGGGGAGAGTGTGTACTTGAGAGAGAGAGCGCTGGGGGAATCAAAACCTAGGAGTGGTTTCCTGAGGAAATTCTGGCTTAAAAAAGTTCTGCATCGTTTGAGTGATAACTTAATTTTCTTCTGTATTGCATTTTACAGTCAGTGCTGATATTGTGTTAGTTTGACAAAAACGTGTGCAGAGACTTTTAATACTGGGCAGACTTCCTCCGGGGGTAGTGCTGCTAATCCTGGAGCAGCCAGGCAGAAGCCCTTCCTTCTCCTTTTTTTTTTTTTATTACCAGGCATGGTAACTGCTAAACAAAGATCAAAACCAAGCCCGCTGCAGGAACGTCTCAAAAGCCATTGACGCAGGTGAAAGCTCTGGTGCAAGTTGCCCATCCTCCCCCCAGGTAAAGGTCCTTGCGTTTGTTCCACAACGCACACAACTGCGTTGAGAGAAGGCGGTCCTGGGGGCTGTAAATACGACGACAGGCGAGGCTCTGCATTTCTCAAAAGCGGCTGTCGTTTTGCAGGGAAGGTGGAAATGCCTGTGGGTGCTCTTGGTTTCCCGTAGGGAGAGAGTGCACACCTGCTTTCCCCTGGAGAACCGCTGCGAAATCCTTGCATGCAAAGCAGGCCGGGCTCCCTCATGCGTCTGCATCCGTGCTCATTAGAGAGATCCTGGAACCCCGGCTGGCCAGGGGGCGCGCGCCAGTCCGCGCGCTGCCGGGTTACTGCGCATGTGTGACGCCGAGAGGCTTGGCTCTTTCCCCCCCGGCTCCTGCCATAAGATGAGTCATGGACGGGAGGGTTGCTTGCAGGAAACTTTCTTTTGACGCTTTCCCTTTGCAGCTCTCCCAGCCATGGTTGCTATTTCCTCCTTTCTCTCTCTCTCTCGAGGCTGGAACCTTCCAAGCGGAGATGAGATCAGGACTGGGTGGAAGGAGGCTCAGGCCCTCTGCAGATCTCGCAGCGTCTGAGAGCAAGAAAACAAAGCAATAAATTACTCTTGAGGCACTGGGGAAGGTTCATGCTGAGAAAATGGCTTGGCAGAAAGCCGCCCTGTGCAAGAAGAGCTAAGCAATGTGCAGCTTCTGCTCAGCCATCGATACCATCATTAGAACATTTAACTCAATCCAGTAACTATATGGAACAGAATATTCTAGAACTGTAAAAAAGTCAAAGTGCCCTCAGCCTTTGCCAGGCATACACATGCACATACATAGACATATATGTAGACACATGCAGTACACAGAGACATACATACAGAGGGCTGGTAACTTTAAAACAGGTGCAGTATTCATTGGCCCGCACCCAGGAGAGCGGCCATTTTGATAACATACGTGCATATAATTAAAAAAAGCCTGATCGCACAAATGCTGCTTTTACCATGTAAGTGAGAGATTTTGAAAGACACACACCAACACCTTTACCAGTTCATTCCCAGTTTGCCCAGGTAAGGAATAGGACTTCCAACCCCCCCCCCCCCCCCCAGTTTAATAGCCTCCCTTCTCCCTGTTAGCTCCAACCCTTAAAACCCCGCCGATCTCTCGTCTTGTCATTTTTATTACCTGCACGTCATCCATAGCAAAAGTAAAGATACGCAGCAGGGGACCCGAGTGCACACGTGTGTACGTAAGTATTTACGTGCAGATCTCAATGTGAAATCCAGGAATGCCCACGTCTCACCCCCTTGTTTTGAAACTTTTCATTTGTGCATTTTAAAATCCGCTTGGCGCCACCAGACCAATTTGTGCGCATATCTCCCAGTTTTGGCATACGCCGGGCTTTTAAAATTCACTTTTATATGTATCCACGCATACACACACATACATACACAAACATATGTAGAAGCTCTAATGTAACATTGAAATTTTGTTTTTAAATAAATTGGATTCACGTTCAATAAGTATGCATTTTATTTTCCTACTGTAAATTCAATAAAAAGTGTTTTTACATATTTATGTACATGCACACAAAGAGACATATACATGTACACACAGAAATACATAAAAACAGATAAACACACAGACTGTAGCTTCCTCCTTTTAAACTAAAGGTTGATTAAAATATCAGATAGTATGACTTCTTTTAACACGTTGGGGATGAATTTTCAAGGCCATTTCTGTGCATAACAAGGTTTTGTGTGACCTGCATTTTTTACCTGCGGACTATCCACCATGTTTTATGTGCCCTACTTTCCTGTTGAAGCTTGCTGGGAGTACGGATTACTAGATGATTTATGCACCTGTTTTTGGTGTGGGTACATTTTTCATGGAAAATAACACTCACAGATTTGAAAATGATTGAATATAAAATTTCTGAATATGATTTTAGTATTTTGTTGCATTTTTACTTTTTGTGTGTGTTTATATTTGATGTTTTTTTTTTTGTATCATTTGCTATTTTAATGCTGTACTCTGTTTTGTACTAGCAAAGGTAGAATATAAATGATTAAATTAAAATATAAATCTATGCATGTTATTTTCCAGTTCCATCCAAAGCATGCCCCTGGAAGTGCCTCCCCCAAAATCTGCCTAAAAATACAGGGCCTTGTGGAATAATGTCTATGCATTTAGCCATACTGAGCGAGGGCTAGTATCAGATGGCCAGTATGTATGCATATAAATCTCTATTTACTAGTGTCAATGACTTGGAAAATGCTTTCTTCCTGGTGGTTATAAAAGCTGGAGCGGTTCACACATCTCCCTTTTTCCAGGTCTGGGCCACAGATTGTGAGTTTGGAACAATTAGAAGACATTCTTCAAAGCCACTTAGCCAGGTAAACTGCCCCTTTGGTTAAAAGTACACAGGGATTGCCGTAGCATGCATGCTTTAAGCTGGTTTAAAAAGAGGCGGTCTGGGGAGGAATTCTGCACACACACAGATTTGATTTTCAAATGTACATGCGTTAGTTTGTCCCCCTCTCCTTGACTGCCCCCCCCAAATAGGAAGTGGAAAACATGAAGGCGCTGTCAGTTACGTATACTCTGTAGCTGCTAATTTTCCCTTGCAAATTTGCGGCAATGCACATGGCGAAAAGTGCCCATTTAAGAGGTCATTTTCCAAAGGGTTTAAGGACATAAACCCCAGTTTATGCCTGTAAATCTGCTTTTTAAAAGTTACCTCGGACAGGAGGGAGGGGGTAGTCTGCCGAAAAAGTAAGTGTGGAAAATGAGTCCATGCATATTTTCCCCCCAGACTAGCGAGAGGTGTCCTGGCAGAGGGAACCACTTATGGGCCTGCTAGTTATTTTCACAAGTATGTGGGTAAATGTACATGTGGTAAGTTACACCTGCTCAGGAACCGGCGTAACCTCCTGCGGGTGTGTCCCTGTCTGTACTGACAGGGTTCAAGTCCACTTTGGAAATCTACGTGGGTATTTATTTATTTTAAGTGTATATACTGCCCGCTGCAAAGTTTATGTTTCAAGCGCTGTACTGAAAATGACCCTCCTAAGGAGGGAGGAGAGCCGGGGATCGTGGTCATCCCAAGGCTGGGACGCTGAGCGGTCTCGTACACACGGCCAGGAATGGATGTGTAGCAGGATCCGAGAGCTATAGCCTGGGGGGTGGGGAACTGGATCCTAGGCTGGCAGAAGATACCCACGGCCCGCATAGAGCTGCTGCTAAGAGTACTGTAAAAATAGCAAGGAGATGCATATTAGCTGGATGGGTGGTGGGAGATGTTCCCCACGCTTTCTTTTTGGCATGCAGAAATGTTAGATCTTTTATTACTGGATTTCAAAAGGTGGTGCTCGGGCAGTGATGGTAAGGGGACAAAGGTTGCATGGTCTATGGGGGTCCTTTTATTACTCGGCTGGCTCCGTCTCCTCGAGCTAGGTTCCCTCTATCTGACAGGCTGACATCTCTGCCAGCGTCTCTCTGGTTTTGCTCCTGTCATATGTCTCTTAGGGGCGGATCACTTTCTAGATATTCTCTTTCACTTATGTTTCTGTGGTTTGTCTCATTTACGAAGGGGGGTGGGGAGGGAGGGATGTTAAATTTTTGCTTTGATAGGAGTGTCTCTGCTACCATTTCACAATATTCTTTTTCTCATGTAATATTTTCTTAGACCCTCGAGGGGGGAGTTATTTGCTCTGCTTCTCCATCGAGTTATTATGAGTTAAATTTACCTTGTATGTGTGTGTAATGTTCTTGTTTATGCTCAAAAATGAATAAAGACATTAAAAAAAAAAAAGAGTAAAGTAAAAAATGTGCTGAACTTTTTTAGGTAGTGTCCCTGTGAGATTTGTAACGCTCGTGACTTAGGGCCCTATGTGCTTTATGGGCAACGTTCAGACATTTTCACCTGGGTATAAGCTTTGCTTGAACATTTACTCTCTCTGTTTCTCCGTGGTGGGGGGAGGGTGAAGCTGGCAGGTTGATTTATGGCATTGACTTTAGGCCGATTTCATTGGCTAGGGCAGTCTCCGCGATGCTGGCTGGCCCAAAATTTTCAAAGGGAAATCCTGCGTGGGATTTTCCTTTGGAAATCTGGGCCAAGGGAGAGCAGGACCGTGCACCTGCTTTGAAGTAGGCTCTGCTGTACCTACGGACAGTACAGACAGGCCTTCTCAAGGCAAACGTGACTGGGCCAGTGCTGACGTCCTTGTCTGTACTTGGAGGGGGGGGGTTCTCCAAGTTTACTGCTTATGATGTTGCAATGTCTGCTTGATCCTGTGCTCTAGGGTCACAGAGTTTTGGATGAGGCTGCAGCAAACCTTAGGCAAGGGCTGGCGAAACCTCCAGGCATTTTCCCACGATGCGCCACCTCAGGTCAGACTAAACTGAGCTGCACTGAAGCTTCAAGTACTGTGTGAAAACCATCAGAGCTGAATGCAAACTGTGCCCGAGCACAAACAGAGAACTTCATGGTGTTTTCAGCTGCTGGGAAATGTTTATAAAGCAGACACGGAGCTTTATTTATTTGGGAAACTATGTTGTTGGTTTTTTTTTTTTGCTGACATGAAACTCATGTACAATTCTGGAAAGGGAAATTACTAAATACAGGGTGGTATAAAAGCCCAAGGAGTGAAATTGAAAAAGAGTAAACAAACTTTTAGGTCAGGCCTAGCATGAAAAGCAAAACTGAGCTTCAGGGCGGCCATGGCATGGAGTCTGGAAGGAAGACAGGGTGTGGATCCTGGCCAGGGCTTCTGGGTTTGATGGCTGCAGGAGCTGGGATGGGGATTACAATTGTTGGGGAAAACTCAGGTAGCTGGAAATTTAAATGATGGTTTGTAGTGGCTTAGCCCCTTTGGAGGCTGAATCCAGGTGGGCTGGAAACAAAAGCAGTTGGAGCAAACGGCCAGGCTTGATTCTCACACAAGAGGCATCTCAAGTTGACCAAATACAATAAAATCTTAAATTAAGAAGGAAATCCCTGCAATAAACTAGGGTTATATTGAGGACACTAAGCAAGAAACGGGAGGATGGGTAGATTCTCATTTCTTCCAGATAACTATGAAGAAAATCCACCACAATGCAGGCAGCGCTAAGATATTTTGTTTTCTATTGCATGGTTCATGGTATTGAGTAAGACTCAAAGATGGATCTTCAGAGCAGGAAGACTGACAGAATGTGCTTTAGATAAAGCATGGAGCAGATGGAGCTGTCATTAAGTCCCACACACCCCCTTTCCTTTGCGATATGATTTGTGATTGATTTCCTCCCTGAGGAGATAACTGCTCAATGTTGTACTGTTAGGAGTCTAAATATATTGGGGAGCTGCTGTAGTGTGACTTTCATGCCTGCTTCATGAGAAATATAAAAATAGCACAGTTTGAAAATA